>NC_135536.1:163945849-164545849 GCF_045843805.1 Urocitellus parryii | reverse complement strand
TAAGTTGTTTAACCATCATTGAAATCAGGTAAAAGGACGATTCTATCCCTCCCCCTACCAAATTCCCTCTTGCTACCCTTTGGAGTCATGCTCCTCCATCCTCCTACCCTTAGTACTCAATGATCTGATTTTTAAGATGATTGCATTGATGATTACTAGAAGTTTTTTTCCTTTGGTGAAGACAACTGGAAAACACTCATTGTCACAATGGGTATTGGGTTACAAAGTGGATTAATTATGCTTGTGCCCTCTGCATTCATGATTCTGTTAGGCTGCTGAGCGCCCACTATGCATCAGGCACTGAGCCAAGTACTTACATATCTGATCTTGTATAATCCTCACAGGACCCATGAGGCAGAAATTATTATCCTATTTCATAGATAAGAAAACCAGAGACTGAGAGGAATTGAATAGAATGGGGTCACATGAAAAGGCATAACTTTAAGGGCTGTGTTTCACTAGAAACTGAGGACATGACAGCACCACATGTGAGTGCCTATGTCTGCTTCTGATAAGATATTATCTGATAATTAAATGCTGCTTATTAGTGAACAGTCCCGTGCATGCAGGGCCTGCTGGACTGTGGCACAGCAGGAAGGGGAGGCCCAGATCATAGGTCACCTAACTGCTGTGAGGAAATAGGGAGACTCAAAGGCAGGGCTGTTCTGTGGAATTAATCTTTGTAGAGGATCTCAATATTTGACTTATATTTAATAACAAAAGAAAAAATTCTAATTTTTCATTGCTTGCATTATCTTCTTTTGATTGTTGGGAGGTTGTTTTGGCTTGTCTTTTTTACAAGAATACTTTGGCATTCACCATTACATGAATAATAGGAAAAGGTAGTTCATTTTTACACTGAAGTTAGCTTTTCAAACTTTTAAGTGTCCAGTAAAACTTGGTCACTTGTCCTTCTTTTTTTTTGTTTTTTGGTCTGTTGTTAAAAAATGTGATTCCTTCCTTAATACTGGTGTATTTGTTTTTGGTGAAATTATTTCTTATTCTTGAATTATGGTTGTAACTTCAGAAGTTTTAGGGCCTTTGTCTTTTTCTATTTTAGCTTTTGTAGCTGATGAAAGTTTTTCAAGATATAGAAGCATAATAATTTTCTAGATAAAATTTGAAATGTAGAGATTAGAAGTCTAAGTCTAAAGTTAATTTCTGATTTATAACTGAGTTGGTTGCTTTTGCTTGTGACACAGTTTGGCAGTGCTAAGAGAAAGACAAATGTGAATTTCTGAATGCCTAAGTTTTTCCCACAGAGTAATCTAGGAGGTCACTGACTTTCTTTATTAGAGTTTATCTGTGCTGTGCACTGAAATGACAAGACAATCATGTGATATTATTTAATCTACTTCCATTCTTCCCCAAATTAATTTTCATAGGATCTTAGGATCTTTCTTTCCCCTCTCCGGACACACATGCACACATATTTTTGGTGGGGTCATGCATTATCAATGTGGCCTCTTGGAGAAAGAATGCCTGGAGTCCAGAAAGAGTGGGCTCAGGAGTGCAGAGTAGAGGACAATCTTAATTTGTGTTGTAATACACTTTAACTTCTCATCATGCTTATGTAAATCATATGCTTTCCTATATTTGAAAAATTGATTTTTTTGGAGGTTGTTCTGAATTTCATGAAATCTGGCAACATAATAAAAGTGCCACTGAATGTAGCCTGATGGCTCTTATAACGATGGCTTTTTAACATTTATATTTAAAGCCTAATACTGAGCTTGCTGTTCTCTCCAGAAAGCAACTTTGAGGACCTAGGAAGGTAATTTTTTGGGGGGGCGGGGGAACTGGGGGTTGAACTCAGGGATACTTGGTCACTGAGCCACATCCCCAGCCCTATTTTGTATTTTTTTATTCAGAGACAGGGTCTCAGTGAGTTGGTTAGTACCTCACTTTTGCTGTGGCTGGCTTTGAACTCATGATCCTTCTGCCTCAGCTACTGGAGCTGCTGGGATTACAGGCATGAGCCACTGAGCCCGGCTGTAGGAAGGTAGTTTTTTAGGACACAGTTGCTTTGTGTGTGAGAGTGATGCACATTTGCTTTTTAATTATCAGCAAAATAAGGTGTAGCAGAGCCTCAGGATGTTTGCAGATTTAAAACAACACACATGCTAATAATTCTTATTCAAGTGACTGTTAGAATGTTAGTATTTTAAAGACAAAAAAAATTAATGCGCTGAAAATCTTATCTTTATGGCCTAAATTCCAGCCATAACCTCTATCTGTGGTACATTATTGTTAATATGAAACACCCAGTGTATGAATTTATATTTGACTTACAACTCCTTCAACTTTGGCTGTATGATACATAAATTAACTGTTATTTATTGGGCTAGGGATGTAGTTCAGTGGCAGAGAACTTGCCTAGCATATGCAAGACCCTGGAATCTGTCCCTAGTACTGCAAAATACAAATTATTTACTTATAGAAAGAGGTCCAGAGTGCTTTGACCTTGTTTTAAGAAGGCCTAATGTAGAATTTGGGATTTGGAGACAGTAAATATGCATTAGATAAATAGATATGTCTAAAAATAAATGGTCTGTAAGCCACAGATTCAGTTGCATGAGTAGGCTTGATTCATTAAACTTTTGATGTGCCACACCTCAAGTATTAAAGAGGTAGCGATGGACCCTGCCCTCACAAAAAAAAAACTTGTGGTGAAACAAAGAAGAGAGGCTAAGGACCAGAGTTACATGGAATCCAGAAAGTGTGAGGGCAGACTTGATGCAGGTGTAGCCCAGAGAAGGAGTGATTCAATCTGTAGATTCATAGAGAGCTCCGAGGAACAGGTGGCATCTGAATTGGTTTTAGAGGATGACTTGACTTAGGGGAAAGAGGACATTCTGCAGTGCAGCATGCATGGGTGAAGGCAGGCATGTCTGGAGAAGCATGTTCAGCATGTCAAGAGTAAGTTATGTGAAATTGCCTGTTCCTTGAGATAGAGTGTGGGCAGAGGCACCAGTGGAAGACCTGTGATGCTGTGGTAAATTCCACTCAAGAGTTTTGAATAGAAGGCTCTTACTTGGATACTGCTGGTGATGGTTTTGGGGATCCAGAAGTATAATGATGGAGACAGGAGGTATTTTAGGAGTCTGTGATTGTGGGGTATCTGCAGGATAACCCACTTTTTGGGGGGTGGGTGTACCAGGGATTGAATTCAGGGGCACTCAACTACTGAGCCACATCCCCAGCCCTATTTTGTATTTTATTTGGGGACAGGGTCTCACTGAGTTGCTTAGCGCCTCACAGTTGCTGAGGCTGGCTTTGAACTCCTGGTTCTCCTGTCTCAGCCTCCCAAGCTGCTGGGATTACAAGCATGAGCCACCTTGCCTGGCAAGATAACCCATTCTTTATGGTCTGGGCCTCCTGACATCATGGTATGTTTCTGTCCATTTGGGCTGCTATAACTAAGTACTTAGACTGGGCAATTTTCAGACATTAAAATGTATTACTCATAGTTCTAGAGACTAGAAAGTCCAAGATCAGAGTACCAGCAGATGTGTCTGGTGAGGGCTTGCTCTCTGCTTCAAAGAAAGCACCTTCTTGCTGAGTCCTCACATAGAAGGGGCAAAATGGCTCATCTGAGCCTCTTTTGTAAGGTTGTCCCACACTTGAAGGTGGCGCCCTCATGATTTATCATTTCTGAAAGGCCTAGTCACTTACTATCACATTGATATTAAGTTCCAACATAACGAATTTTGGAGCAGTACCTGTGCGCATTTCTCTATTGGATTATTTTATTTTGGATACTTTTGCTAGGTATGTGTCTTGCATATGTCTTCCCCCTGTTTATAGCTCCTCTCTTTTCCATTTTTTATGGTGTATTTTGATGAACAAAAGCTTTAAGTTTTCAAGAACTTTCATTTTGAAATAATTGTAGAGTCATAGGAAATTACAAAAATATACAGGAAGGTCCTGTGTACCCTTCTCTGAGTTTCCTCCAGTGGAAACATCTTGCATAACCATAATACAAACATTAAAAACCAGAAAATTAACATTGGCTTAATCCACAGAATTTATCACATGTATTCATTTTTTCTTTTCATGGGAGACAGAAGGGACCATCCTTGCCTGTCATCTATTCTGTCCTGCATGACAGGTAGGCTGTGTGCCTGTAATAAGTGAAGAGTATGAATTATCCTCAGATTCCCTGGTAAGTGGTTCTGTGTTGAGACTTCACACTTCTTAGGCTTTATGAAAGAACAGTGAGGAACATTCTCTCCTCCCCAGAGGAAGTAAGAAATCCACCATTGGCTGGTGAATATGGCACAGTTGTTGTCAGGGCATAAATAATAAAAGGGGTCAGGAGATTCCCCTGATTGCATTGTCTTGTCAGACCTGTAGAGACTCAGCTGAATGGAGCATTTTACTCCAGGCACTTCCTTTGCCCAATTTTCTACTGGATTGTTTTATTTGGGGTATTATCTTTTTTTTTTTTTTTGAGAGAGAGAGAGAGAGAGAGAGAGAGAGAGAGAATTTTTAACATTTATTTTTTAGTTTTCAGTGGACACAACATCTTTATTTTATTTTTATGGTGCTGAGGTTCGAACCCAGAGCTCCACGCATGCCAGGTGAGCCACCGCTTGAGCCACATCCCCAGCCCCTGGGGTGTTATCTTTTGCTGGTTATATATCTTGCAAACGGTTTTCTCTCAGTTTATGACTTCTGTTTTTTCATGGCATATTTTGATGAACAGAAGCTTTCATTTTTAAAAACTTTTTGAAATAATTATTGATTATTTTGAAATAATTATTGATTTATAGGAAATTACAAAAAATGTTTAGGTGGGTCTTGTGTACCCTCCATTGAGTTTCTTCCAGTGGTATCATCTTGCATAAGTATACACAAACATAAAAACCAGGGCATTGACATTGGTTTAATTCATAGAGTTTATTAGATTTAATCAGTTTTACATGCATTTATTCTGTGCAATTTTATGTGTTTTATAGATGTGTGTATTCATGTATCCAACTCTGCAATGGATACATAGAACTGTTTCCTGGCTTCAGACTCCCACCTGCTATCTTTTTATAGCCACCCACCCCCACACCTAACCCTGGCAACCACCAATTTGTTCTCCATCTCCATTATTATGTTAATTCAGAAATGCTGTTTAAATGGAATTATGTAGTATGTATCCTTTTGAAATTGGTTTCTTCATTTATAGCTTCCTTGAAATTCATCCAAATTCTTGTGTGTATCAGTACTTTATTCCGTCTTTGCTAATATATCATGGTATAAATGTACCACAGTTTTTAAATAATTTACTCAGTGAAGGATATCTGTGTTGTTTCCAGTTTGACTAGTATGAATAAAGTTGCTGTGAATGTTTTCGAACAACTTTAAACATATTCATTTTTTCATTTCTCTGGGATAAATTCTCAGGAGTGCAGTGTTTGGGTTGTATGGTAAGTGCATGTGTAGATGTATAAGAAGCTGCCAGTGTCTTTTCCAGAGTGACTCTACTTCTTTCACAGTCCTATCAGCAATATGGGAGATCTTTTTCTCCACTCCTTACCAGCATTTGTTGTTATCACCATTTTTTTCTTTGTTGTTCTGGAGGTGTGTAAGAATCTCATTGTGCTTTTATTTTACATTTCTCTGATAGTTACTGATGTTGAATATTTTTTCATATGCTTGTTTGCTTTCTCTATATTCTCTTTGTTGACCATCTATTTATGTCTTTTGCCCATTTTCTAACTGGATTATTGGTTTTTAATTATTGAGTCTTGAGAATTCTTTATATATATAATCTAGATAAAAATCCTTTTTTGGACATATGAAATATTCCCCTAGTGTGTAGAACCTTTTAACTTTAATATGGCCAAATCTACCATTCTTTTTCTTTATAGTTTATACTTTTTGAGTCTAGTTAAAAAACCCTTCCTTATTCTAAGTTCATAAAAATTTTCTCTAGAAGATTTTAGTTTTGCACATTTGGGTTTTTAACTCCTCTGCAATTGATTCTTATGTGTGACATTGACATAGAGGTCCAATTTTATTTTATTTTATTCTTCCAAATGGGTAGAATTAGATTTCTCTGATAGTTACTGATGTTATAGTTGTTCAATGAACTACAATTTATTGAATGAATAATCTCTTCATTTCTCACTGATTTGCAGTGCTGCTTTTATGGTATGCCATTTTCAGAAATGCATGAATATTTATGTTCCTGTTCCATGTAGTCTATCCCTTTGGTCTGTGGTCAGTACATTGTTTATTTTTGGTAGCACTTGGAAGTTTTGCTGTGTCTGTGAAGACAAATCTCCTCCTTTGTTTTTGTTTCTGTTTCTCCTCTTGCAGAATTGTCTCTTTGCTCTTCTTCAGGTTCTGTGTTCAATGCTGTGATTGGAACTGAAGTGAGTAGATCACAAGAGGAGGTCTTGTACATATCTGGTTCCATTTATTTCTAGTTGTCTTTTCATTTGTGGGATGCTAGTTCAAATGATATTTTAAATTCTACATTTCTGCCTGTTTCACAGAAATTGCCTTTATAGTTAATCAGTAAGCATGTTTGCTACATTTTTGTAGCTATTTTTTTGAGATTCAGAAGTTTCTTTTATTTGTATATTTTTAATGTTTCTTTTTCTTCCTCTATTAACCTATCATCCTAGATGTGGACCTCCTATAAAAACTTAAGTAGAGGATATAACATATAATAAAAATAGTGATTGTATATGAAACATTAATTAGTCTTAGTTAATATATGTAAACATTAGATAATGATTTCCAAGCTATTTTAATGCACTTGTGTCCGTTTTATTGAAATATTCATGGAATTAAAAACTGAGGACTCAGTGGGTAAAAATGATCATGTGCTTTTCTTCAACTTCAGTTTTTAAATGTGAATTTTCTGGTATTGAACTGCCTTATATTCCTCAGCTACCTCATTTGGTTCTAATTCTTTTTTAAGTAGGTTGGTATGGTCAGATTGCTACTCTTTGCTTAGAATTCTTACCTCTGTCTTGGTGTGTAGAATTGACTGTGGTTTTCCTTTCCTTCACTGCCCTTGTCTTTTGCTATAAGGGCTCCATAAAATGAGTTTGGGGGTGGGGAGGTAGTTTCCCTCCTGGTCTCTTCTCTGGAAGAATTTGTATGCTGGCAGTATTTTGTCCTTGAACTACTATTGAATTTTGGATGGCAGAATTTTAGAAATTGAAGAGACCTTAGAGGTCAACCTGTTCAATCTCATGGTTTTGTTGAGGCAGAAAGAATTAAATGGGAGGCTCAAATCCATGGAACACTTTTCATCATACTCTAGTCTCTCAGCAGTTTTACCCTTATAGAAACTTGACTTCTGAAGTGAAGGAATTGGTCATTTTATTATCTTAAAACTCATGGCTCAAAGCCTTTGCATTGAAGGCCATGCAAACCCATGTAAGAGAGGCTTGGAAAATATCATATTAGCCCTGGTCTGTTAGTTTTATAGGTACATTTGGTTAAGAATGGAGAGAAGGCAGGGTGCAAGGGAACAGGCATTGATAGCTCATGGGAATCATGTAGAGCTAGCAGGTCTATCTCTGAGTAGCTCTGGATAGGAACCATCTGCCCAGAGGGGTACTGCCTACTGTAATAATGGAAAATAATATCAAATAAGTATTATGGTATTTTTGTGAACATTGCTAAAGATTAAGTAAATTTTTGGAAATTATTCCTAAAAACAGCAAAAATGAAATGGTTGTGGCATGAGTGACTCAGTCCCATTTATCTGGAACATTTTTTCATTGATCAGACATCTCTTGAGCACCCTCTAGTGTTACACACTCCTGAGGGCTGCTCACATCTGAGAATATCCTCCTACCAACAGCAAGTATGATTTCATTGCATTTGGGGTTTAGCAAATTGGATCAGTTCATTTCAGATTTCAGTTTACCGTTTAATCCATTTTTAGCACCTGTACCTAATGCTGTAGTTAACTAAAGGAAATATGCTTCCCTTATCTGAAATGACTTTAACAAATATGCAAGCTCAAGGTCTGTGCAACTGTCCAGATGTGTTATGTTCTTTTTCTTGATAGAATTCAGTTATTTATATTTTACATATGAATTTCTGTGCCATGTTACACTGCATAGTGATAAATTAACTCAAAATACATTTTAACTGTAGAGTTTTGTTTCTTGCTCTCCTTTGGTTAACAGAGGAAAACTATTATTCCACTAGCTTTATTTGAAGTTATGCTCTGCCCTGAGAAATAATCTCTTGGCAGGGATGAGGTAGTTTTGGGGAGAAGTTCATACCCATCTTGATAGCCCAGATAGCCATTGACCTTGACTATTTTGTGTGTGACGCATGGTGTTTGCCCTTTGTGAGCTGAACAAGACCCTCCCTAGTCCTTGGCTAGGCTGTCAGCTGTCAGACTCTGGACTGGTCCCATAAGTTCTTATTAGAGGAATAGGTAGTAGAGCTAGAAGTAAATGATCCAGAAAGATCTCTTTTAGCTCTAAAATTGTGATTTTAAGTTTCCAAACATGAGGAAACAAGAAGAAAAAAAAATATGCCTTGAGTCAGAGTACCTCATGTTTTAAAAAAGGAAAAAAATATTCAAAATATATTGTCCTCTTTTTCCAGGTAGCCTGTTTTACTTTAGATTATATTATTTTATATGAAATATTTGCTTTTTACTTCTAGATTCCCACAGATCATATTTTTGAGATTTGGCTTTGATGATACTTTTTGAAGAATGCAGAATTCAAAAAGAAATGTAGTTGGGCGCCATGGTACATGCCTGTAATCCCAGCTACTACTGAGTACAGTAGGCTGAGGCGGGGGATCACAAATTGCAGACCAGCCTTAGCAAATTTACAAGATCTTGTCTCAAAATAAAATATTATAAAGGACTGAGGATGTAGCTCAGTGATAAAGCATCCCTGGATTCAATCCCTGTCCAAAAAAAAAAAAAAAAGTGAATGTAGCTGTGCTGATAAGACACACACACACACACACACACACACACACACACACACACACCTTATTATGAGTTAAAAATGTAACCCTCACTAATGTGGCAGATATGGTTTAAAATCCTTGCCTCGGCCTTCTGTGTGGTCTGCCTGTCCTTCAGAGAAGGAAGAATGTTTGGAAAAACCTGCCTATGAATAAAAATAAATAAATTAGATCACATAAGCTTCACCTTTGGTTGGATACTTGCTGACAAAGCCCTCCAAGCTCTGTCCCCCTTCTGTCTAGCGATCCATCATGTTTGAGGTGTCCCTGTCCCCATGAAGGGATTCCCTAGATTTTTAGCAAAGTCATTTAAGCTTGATTTAATACATTTAAAAGGACTGATTTTATGTTTATCAGACTCAAATAATGTAGTTTTAAAGATTTATCTAAAGTTTTCAAGATAACTTTTATAACTGTTTTCAAATTTTTTTGATTTTCCAGAAGCTTTTTCCCCCCCATTTATACCTGTGTCTAAAATGAGCTCGTTAAGATGAAGAGGAACATAATTAAAAATTTTCTAAATCATATGCATTTTGCTATTCAAAGAATTAAAAGTAATAACTAAAATGATTTAGGGTTCATATAAAGGTATTTTTGTCCATTAAAAAATTGGGTTATTAGGTTTTTCTAAAAAATCACTAAATTCATCAGATTTTTTTAAAAAAAATCACTATTGACTAAATAATAGTAATTGTTAATGCTCATAGGAAGTCTACTGTTTATAAATCAACATATTGAGTGTTTTTATATGTCTCTCTCTCTCTTTTTTTTTTTTTTTTGGTACCTGTGGCTTCATATGTAAGCTGTATCCCCTGCCCTATATGTCATTTTATTAGTCCTTTCAATAATTCTGAGTTAAATGTTACTGATAAATAATATGTTTCATAAATCATTCAGGATACAGAAATAAGTGCTTTTCTCAATTAAAAAAAAAACCCACACACTCTCAAACTGTTCATTACATGATAATCACAAACCACGAGTGGCTACTGGGCACTTGAAATATGGCTGGTTCAAACAGACATACTAGAAATATAAAATACCCTATTTGAAACACTTGGTTAAAATGATAAGAATGTAAATTTTTTATATTAATCACATGTCAAAATGCTAATATGTTATATTGGATTAAAATATATTAACGTCAATTGCACCTGTTTATTAGGTACATCTATTAAGAAACTTAAAATTACATTTGTGGCTTGCATTATATTTCTGTAGGACAGTGTTGCTGGAAAAGCATCGGTGAACAATTTTTTTTCTATACTGCAGATTGAACCCAGGGACACACATACTATGCAAGCACTCTGCTACTGAGTTACATCCTCAGCTGTATGCACAACATTTCAACAGGCAAATAGTCCCAGGCACAAGGCTTATGATTGACATCATCCATGTCACTCCTTCCTTCCTCTGTGTTAGCTCACTTTATCTTGTTCTTCAGGTTGGGGCCAAGTTTAACTTAAGAATTGGGTTTTCATTTAACTCTAAATTATTTGGCCATATTTCTGCTATCATAACTACTGTTGTTAATATTATTGATCTTAATGAACATTAGAAGGAGCTTTTGTTTTCTTTAATTCCTGTGCCTCCACTACCTACATCCACTCATACACACACATTCCCCTTTCTTCTAATGTCATAAATGTAATATTTTAGGGCAAGATTCAGTATTTGCTATTATGACTATAAATGCTAGTCATAATTGTGTGTTAACTATTTTTGGCAGGGATTTCTCGTTTATCCTGGGATCAGTAATTGCCTAGTTATTTCTCATTTACGTAGCTTTCCATGGAACTTTCCTAAGGAACTCCAATTCATGTTCTCTGCTAATTGCCCCAAATTCATCAGCATCTATGCAGACATTTCAGGATATGCCACTCCTGGAACCTTGCAATGTCCTGTTCCAGTGGTTCTGTCTGTCCCCACAGCTCTCATGCAGGGATCTCCTTTTAGGATCCTAGGTTTTCCTCAAGTCTTCTCCTATCTTGGCCTTCCTATTTCCTACATCTTCCTCTTTTTTGGTTAATTTCCTCATTTTGGTGCAGCACATCTTTGGTAGCTTCCTGAGAAGGGATGCAGGGGACATAACATTTTTAAAGACCTTGCATGTCTAAAAATGTTTTTTTTTTTCTTCTCTTATGTTTAAATGCAGTTGGAGCTTTAAACAATTTTCTTAGACTCTTGAAGATATTTCTCCATAGGCTTTTAGCTTACAGAGTTGCTTTGGGCAATTTGGAGCCAATTCTGACACCTGATCCATTGTATTCTCTGCTTTCTGTCCCCACCCACCCCTCAAATTTGTAAGATTTGTCCCTAGTGTCTAAAATTTCACTGATATATGCCCAAATGTGGGTCTGTTTTCATCCTGAATTTTATGTGCCACTCCTCCTATACTGGTCCTTTAATTTATTCTCTTATTTTTCATCTTTTTCAATTTTGTTGAAGTTTCTGAGAGATTTACTCAACTTGAACTTCCAACTCTTCAAGTAAATTTTTTTTTTAATTTCAGCTTTCATACTTTTAATTTGTCATTTTTCCACAAGTTTTCTTTTTTAAAAGTAATTTTTGACTTCATTTATGTCATTTTTAAAAATCTTCCTAACAATAGCATAAAGAAAATGTTTCTTCCTTCACAGTCTCCATTTTAGCAAGTAATATTTTCTGCTTGTTTGGCAGAAAATGACTATATTTTGCCTTACATGATAGGTGATTCCTGGTTGTTTATTTGTATTAGAGAATGGGACATGAAAATGATGACTAGAGTTTCTGTATATGGGTGTGGGGCTTGTGGTTGTGGACTTCACTTTAGAGCCATCTGTCTAGGCTGTTTCATTGGGGAACCCCTGATGTCAGTATTTTTAGATCCTGCCTTTAGTTCAGTCCAGTTCCTGAATGAGGAGGTTTCAGTTTCCCATCTGGAGTATCTAGGCAGGATAGAGTGGCATGTGGGCTGGGAAAGGTCTCCCTCTGTAAATATTTCCGAATACTTTTCTTTTAGTAGGGTAGCCCTACCTTCTACTATGTCTATTGTTTTCCAGTCCAGAGAGCCTCTGACAGAACACAATAAAGGATGTACTTATCTTTTTATTGCCAAATAAAATTTGATTGTGGAGATATAACACATTTTGTTTATTCATTCATTATTGATTGACATTTGGTTTGTTTTCAATTTGTTTATTGTAATTATGCTACTATGAACATTCCTATGTAAATTGGACATAATATTTTTACTTTTGTTGGGTACATACGTGGGAATGGAAATCTTGGATCATGTGTCGACTCTCACTTTTTAAAGATATAAAATCAATATTTTTAAATTCACCGGTAATTCTATATACCATTAAGGAACAATCCTAAAATAAAATTAAGGAAACAATTCCATTTACAACAGCATGAAAAAGATCGCTTAGGAATAAAAACAGCAAAATAGGTACAATATTTACATACCAAAAGTCATAAAACATTACTGGAGCTGGGCATAGTGGCATATACCTGTAAATCCCAGCTATTCAAGAAGCTGACGCAGAAGAATCACAAGTTCAAGGCCAGCATGGGTCATTTAGCAAAAGCCTGTCTCAAAAATAAGTAAGTAAATAAATAAAAAGGGCTGGGGTTACTTAGCGGTAAGTGTCCCTAAGCTCAATCTCTAGTACTGAAAAAGGAAAAAAGAAAAACTTCAAAAAATTACTGAGAGAAATTAAAGACAAGGAAATGAGACAACATCCCATATTCATGGATTAGAACAACTTAATACTGTTAAGGCAGCAATACTTATCAAACTGATTTACAGATTCAGAACAATGGTATCACAATTCCAGCTGACTTTATAGAAATTGATAAACTTATCTTACATTGTATATGAAAATGCAAGGGATCTGGAGTAGCCAAAACAATACTGAAAAAGACTCATACTTTCTCCTTTTAAAAACTTAACACAAAGCTAAAGCAATCAAAACCATGTGGCACTAGCATAAGAATGGACATTCAGATCAATGGAATAAAATCAAGACTCAAAAAATGGCATCTCATTTATTGACAACTGATTTTAAACAACTGATTTTCAGCAAGAGTGTGAATACAATTTGAAGTGGAAATTCAATAAATGACGCTAGGAAAAGTGGATATCACGTGCAAAATAATAAACCTGGTCCCTTATATCACACTACATACAAAAATTAACTCAAAATAAAATAGAAACCTAAAACTAAACAAGAAAACATAGGTATAAATTGTGTGACCTTGCATTAGACAATAGTTTCTTAGATATGATACCAAAGCACATATGACAAATAAAAAAATAGTAAATTGGATTTCATTGAAATTAAAAGCTTTCATACTTCAAACCAAAAAGAATAAGAAAATATAAAACTGGCAGATAAATACATGAAAAGATGCTTATCATCATTACCCACCAAAGAAATGCAAATGGAAACCACCATGAGGTATCATCTTATACCTTCCTGAATTTATTAATTCTAATAGTTTTTTTAATAGTTCATTGATGTTTTCTCTATATAAGAACATGTTATTTGGAAATAAAATAGGTTTATCTCTTTCTTCCTAACTTGGGTGCCCTTTATTTCTCTTTCTTGCCTGATTTCCTTGGCCAGAACCCTAGTACAGTGTTGGATAAAAATGGCAAGAGCACAGATATTTTTGTCTTTCCTCATCTTAAGGGGAGGAAACATTTAGTGATTTATCATTAAGTATGATTTTAGCTGTGGGTTCTTCATAGATGTCTTTAATCAGGATGCAGAATACCCTTGTATTCTTATTGTGTGTGAGTGTTTATGTTTAAATGAAAAGAGTGTTTTGGAGTCCATTGCAGTGGTACATGCCTGAAATCCCACAACTCTGGAGACTGAGACAAGAGGATTGCAAGTTCAAGGTCAGCTTGGGCAATTTAGCAAGACCCCCATCTCAAAACAAAAAATAAAAAGAGCTGGAAATGTACTCAATACTAGAGTACCCTTGGGTTCAATCCCCAGTACTTAAAAAAATTTTTTTTAAATAGTGTTCTGGGTTTTGTTGTTTATAATTATTTTGTGTTTGAGATGATCATGTGCATTTACCCCCTTTATTCCATAAATATATCATGTGTTTAATTACACGTATCAACACATCCTTTCATTCCTTGGTTCAATCCAATTTGTTCTTAGGGACTAATCTTTTTTATATGTTTTTTATATGTTGGCTTATTAATATTTGTTGAGGATTTTTGTGTCTTCATAAGGGATGTTAATGTAGTTTTCTTACATCTTTATCTGGTTTGGTATTGGTACAAGACTAGTCTCTTGTACCAATTTGATTTGAGGCGTTTTCCTCATGATTCTATTTTTTAGAAGAATTTTTTAATAGAATTCTATTTTTTTTAATAGAATTAAACCTTTTAAAGGTTCAAAATTATTTCTTTAACCACTTGGTAAATTACTCCATGGAGGCTATCTAGGTTTGTGCTTTCCTTTGTGAGCAGTTTTTAAGTTACTAATTCAACATAGTATTTTGGTTAAGGACATTTATAAGAGAATATTCATTTTACAAACACGTATGATGTTTTATTTATTCAGTCAGTTTTTCTTATAAGATGTTCAAATAAAAAGAAAGCTTATGTAATTATGCATTTCTTTTCTCTTAAAGGTCCTATAATTGCTGTGGAGAATCTGTAAGCCATGGCATCTAAGAAATTTGCTGTTAAAGTAAGTATTGCTTGATATAAGCCTTCTTTAAAATAATTGATCACTTTCTAATATGAGTTTGTTAATTGAAAATTGAGTGTTATTTCTTTTCTTTACATTTGGGACTCTGAAAATTTTAAGTACATTAAAATTTATATTTTAACAATGAGATAGGAGGAGAAAATTAATAGTTCATGTAGTTACAAGGAGTTCTTTGCTTCAAGTTTTTTGTGTAAGATGCTTTTTTGTCATAACTTCATCCTTCATATTTCATGTCCATAACGTGATTTCTGATTGTGACAAAGCACATAAAATGTCAGAATAAGATAGTCAGGCAACAGATGCTGTTTCTGGGTCCAGGAGAGTTCTTTTGTCTCTCTGTCAGGAGAGTTCTCTTGTTTTGATGTCCTCTTTCATTTTCCTCTTTTAAAAATATCCCTTTTCTAATCTCCTGATGCCTGGGAGTGAGACCTTCTCAGGTGTGACAGGATGGGAGGATTATGTGTGGGGAGGAAGAGGTGAAAATTTGATAAATTGTCAGTGTATGCTCTTAAGGATGCTTCCATACATGTTGGCTGTTCTTTAGATCATTTTCTGCCGGCTAATGTTATTTTAAGTACCAGTTTAAAATCTCAAAATGTAAATTATAGTTGTTAGTTTACAAATAAGAAACTTTTTAATATTGTTAGTTTATCTTATTTTTAACCAAGTCAGTGTTTATTCAGATTTACTAACATATTTATAAATCACATGTCCTTCAGTAGTATTTCTTTCTACAAGGATGAATTAATGAGGAACTTCCACTGTTTGTCTAAAAATGTATTCTGATCTTACTCTAAAAGGATATCAAGTTGATTTTGGAATTCTATGTTGAGCTTTAATTTTTACTCAGCATTTAAAATATATTTTTTCATCATCTTCTGATACCTGCTATTGCTACTGAGAAATGTTTTCATTTTCTACTCATGTTTAAAAATTACATGAAACTTAGTGATTTAAAACATCAGCCATTATGCTATATGTCATAATTGTGCAAGTTGCCTGGCCTCAGTTGAGTGGTTTCTCCTTTTGATGGTGGTTGGGACTGCAGTTATCTAGAGAATTGATTTAGTGGAACTTCAAAGATGTCATGTTCACATGCCTGGCAGTTGGTGCTGGTTGTGGTTAGAATCTTACCTGGGTCTGTTGATTCTTCTCATCCACATGGCTACTTTGTGTGGTTTTGGCTTCTCCTAGCATGGTGTTGTGAATCTTGCAGTAACAAACAAGTTGCAAGAACATAAAAGTGTAATTCACCCTCCGAAGGCTTAGACTCAGAAGTCTCAGCTGTCACCTCTGTTGCATTCTGCTGGTCAGAATAAAGGCTAGTCCAGAGTCAGGGGCAGCTGGAACTCCTGAAGAGAGAAGCATCATGTTCTCTGCTCATAGGGAAGGGGAGAATCACTGGGCCACATCTATGGAGACTAGTCACCACAGAAGTCTCATGTTGGCATAATGTCATTTCTTTTTTGGTTATTTGTCTTTTCTTTCTGGTTGCTCTTAAATTTATATTTCTGTCTTTGATGTACCACATTTTCATTTTGAAATTTCTAGGCATAGACTTGTTTTTATTTATCTGTTTTGGAGTGTAATATGCATTTTCAATTTGAGGACTTAAGTCTGTAATTTTGAAAAATTCTCTACCATTTTTTCTTCATGGATTGTTTCTCACAAATATGTTCTTTTTTCAGAACTTTTATTCTAACTTTGTCGGATAATGCCACGTGACTATTCCTTAAGTGCTGTGTAAGAGTGAAATTAACTTGTTCAAGTTTGAGTCTCTGTAAGCCATGTGCTCAGAAATGGACTGGGCTTCTTGCAAAGCTTGTCCCCATCCTGCCCAGGTCCTTGTTATGTCAGAAATGAGTCTTGATTTCTAAGACATATATTGACATGGAAGAGTCTACCACTATATTAACCCTATCTTGTAGCCACATCTGCAAGTCTGGGAGTCATCTTCCAGATCATGGGAGGCAGGGGAGCTACCTCAGCCAATAGTATTAAGCTCACAGGGTAACAATAGGCACAAATTTCTGACCTATTAGATTGAAGATTCTACACATCACATTGTGATTATATCCCTGCCACTGATCACACAGGCAGGGGTGTACTTCTTTCCTAATCATGTCACTTAAAAGCATCATGACCCAAGAATTAGGATCCCTTTCTCACTCACATGCAGTCTTGCCAGATAGCTTCGTGCTGCCTGAGAATGTCAAAGGCATCAGGTACCTGCATACCTGCCGCTGGTGCTGCCACCACATGCCTTCACCCCAGTTCATGCTGTCCCAGTAGGCTTGTGTGAGTGTTGTATGGCTATTGCCCTTTCCTTTTTTTCTTCCCTTTATGTTGCATTCAGACCTCCTGTAGTTCATTAAACTCTTTTTTAACTGTATTTAATATGATCATTAACTTGTTTATTTTTAGTGACTATATTTTATCTGCAAAATTTATATTTGATTATTTTTAATAATTCATATTCTACCAGCTCTTTTTATACATACTTATCTGGTTTCTTTCAGTATGTTTTCATTTTCTCCTTTTATCTTTATGGTAATATTAAATTTATTTTACAGTCTCTTTTAGATTAGTTCTGTTATTTCTACTATTATTTACTAGATGTAGGATAAATTGTTCATTGAAATTGCTGGATTGTTCATGTGTTTGTAATTTATGATTGTGCATTCATTTTCAGTGATACCCTACACACACACACACACACACACACACACACACAGAGGTGGAAAGCCCTATGAGTTCTGCAGAGCCGTTGAATAGTTTCAAGTTTACTTCTGCTGGAGCCATTGGCATTTCAGTGGTTTTAGACCAGGCATTATATTAATTTCATGACTTGGGATTCTTCCACCTTATAGGTGGTATTAATTTAAAATCCACAATAGGGTAGGGTATAATAAGCTGATGGGGTTTTTTTTGTATTTTGCCGACATTCCCTCACTTTCTTGCTGTTCCTTCTCCACCTAAGGTCCTGGATGAATGCTAAATTTCCATATTGCTTTTGTTTATTGGTGAAAAGAAACTCTTGAAGTTGTATTTTCAAGAGGGTAACCATTTCTCAAGGGATGAAGTAAGAAGCTCTATTGAATAACTCCTCTCCCAAGAAATGTATAATTTCAATGATGGACCCTATTTATCCATATGTACCAGAGAGTATTAAATGAGGATATGTATAAATGGAGGACTTATTTACATACCAATTGTTGTATTATGTCCTAAAGAACTACAAGTTGAAGTTCTTCACATCTTCAGGCTTAACTGAAGTGGGCTTCTTACCCAGCCTCTTTCTCTTTTGTGCCTCTGAGACACTAGAATACGAGTCACTTCCCCTTCCTGGCTCTTATGTCCTTCTTCTAAACATCCTGATAGTCAGGTTTGTACCTTCCAAGGGTACTTATTGTTAAGTACTCTTAGGGGCTTATTAATTTTTCAGAGAGCCAATTTCTGGCTGTGAATATTTGAATATTTCTGGCTTTGAAAACAAATACGTAGAATACTTGTTTTGTATTTCATCAGTTTCTGTCTTTATTATTTCCTTGCTTGGGTCAATTTACTTTTTTTTTCTACCTTTTTAATGTAGAACCTTAAGTCATTGAAACCAAGCCTCCCCTTCCCCAATATATGTACTTAAGGCTATAAATTTCTTTTAAGCATTTCCTACTTTAATTGTATCCTTCATGTTTTGATAGGGGTGCAGTTTAGGTAGGAATTTTGTTATTTAAATCAAAATAATTTTAATTTTCATTGTGATTTTATTTTTGCTCTATTGGTAAAGTGTATTTTCTTTTATTTTCTAACTATTTGAGAATTTTCTAGTAATTATTTTTTTATTGGTGTTTAATAAAGTTCCTCTGTCTGTTTTGGTAAATGTTCTGTAAGAATTTGAAAAATGTGATGGTTGTCAATTACAGTGATTGTTATATACATAGATGGATGGAGTTGTTAATTGTATTGCATAAATCTTCTATATATTTACTAGTATTTTTGTCTACCTGTTCAATCAGATGAGAGAGATGTATTAAAATCTTTAGTTATGATTTTAAATTTATGTATTTTCTACTTTTAGTTTTATTGGTTTTGCTTTGTATATTTTAAGACTGTATTAATAGAAATGCACAAATTTATAATTACCTTAGCTACTGAATTAAATATTTAATAATTATGATATATTTTATGCCTTTTTATCTCTAGTAATACTTTTTAGTCTAAAGTTTGCTTGTCTAATATTAATATAGCCTATATTTGAGATCCATCAACCAAACCTGAGTTGCTACTAGGTTCCCAAATCCTGTCAGTCAGTAAGTCCTACCCAGGTGCACAAAACTTCCTACTATCATTCCACTGTTTTAATTGTGAATGGACAAGAGTTTCAGCACAGGTTTAAGAAAAACTTGAAATATGAGGGACAGAGAATAAAATGAATGAACAAATTTAGAAGCTCAGAAAGGAAGATTTTACACTTATTTGTGTTCCCAGAGCAGAAAAGAAGCTATTATAACTGTGAAACAAGGTCATTGGTATGAACAAAAGAAATAAATGAGAATAAGAAAGAGCTCTTACCAGTTACAAACATGATAGAAATAAAAATTCAATAAAACATGATGAGACCATCAAGGAATACTGCTCAAAAAAGTAGAATGAAAGATAACAGGTTTTAAAAAACAGAGAAAAAAGAAAATTAGAGATTCACTCTTACTTAATATGAAAAATGGAAGTTCTAGAAAGAAAATAGTAGAGAGGAACATTATGGGAAAAAAAAAAACCACAATAAAATTGACCAGAAATGAAGGACACAAAGTTCCTGTGTGAGAGGATTATGAGCAAGTACCCAATAAAGTCAACAAAAAAGAGTGTGCTAAGACACATCATCTAAAATTTAAGGACACTGAGAATTTAGAGATGAAAAGAAAAAAAAATCACAGAGAACTGAGAATTAGAACAGCCTGCTCAACTGCAACAGATAGGAAATAGTAGTACCAACCTTGACTACTAATAGAATACCAAGAAAAATGGTTTCCAACACAATTCACTTTGCAGCCCAGTTTTTATTATGTTATGATGGAATAGAGACATTTTCAGAAATGCAAAGGTTTTGAAAATTTCCATCATATGCTTTATTTTAGAAAGGATGTAGTCTTCAAATATGGCAGAGTAAACAGAAAGAATCAGGTGGGACCCATGAAATAGAGAATTCAACAGGTGAGGACTGAAGCACATCCCATGATGATCACTGCTGTGTCAAGCCTAGAAAGTACCATTCTGATTAGGTTCTATGAAAGAATGTCTTCCACAAAAAGTGAGTTGAATAAAATAGTAGTAGTTAAGGAAGAGACGTTTTTCTTTTTTTCAGGCCTGTTGGAGAGCCTAGGAAGATTTAGTCATTTGAATATAGGAACCCCCCCCCAAAAAAAAAATAAAAGGAAAAAGAAAAAAAATGATGCAACTATTTTAACACTCTAAGTAAACAAAAGATTTTGCAAGATAGGAAAGTAAGCATAGTACACTACATGGCTTGGCTTTTAACAACAGTTAATGTTTCATAATATTGTGAACTCCAGAGTTTGGAAGGTTGGGGCAAGAGATTTGTGGGATGATGGTTGTAAGTGTTGAAGTCCTCATTTTTCATAGATTACATATAGAACTGCAATGACAAGAAATTGTAGTGTAAACACGGTATGTAGAAATGTGGAAAATACCATATCAAATAGCTTAGTTTTCAGTGTAGTTGCCTCTAGTACATGTAGTAGTGGGGTCTGTTGGGGCCTGTTTTTGATATGTCATTACAATCTGTGTCTATACTTTAAAATAAATTTTAAGTGGATACAATTTTAAAGGAATTAATATATGCAGAATTTTTATATGGATGTATCTATTTTCAACTAATCTGGGTTGAAAAATACTTGAATATTTAATAAAATATAACCCAGAGCATGGTTTCCAAAGTAACAGAGTAACTGGTAAATTCCAAATATTTTGCCATTGGCATCTGGGTTGCTTATTCTAATACACCCCTGGATTACTATTAATTTTCCATGAGAACAATTTAAGCTTCATCAAATGAAGAAAGATTCTCCTGACCTTCTTGCATGTAAGTCTTCTTTCTCCTGGTCTCTGTCTTTTCAACTGCTGTATGTATAGCCTTGAACTCCTTCCTATAACTGCCTCCTAAATTTCCAGGAAAAGGCAGCAGTGCTTGAGATAAGAGTCCTTGGGATTTGCAGCTTTCAGGGTTTCTTGACATCTGGAAGGGGTATGTCTTATACTTTAGAGATTTGTCTCAGTTGAAAGAAGTGGTAGTATTAGGAATGTGTTTCTATAGACTTCCATAGCACTCCTCTTCTCAAAATTTGTACCCATCTCAATTTTTAGATGTTTTTATTAATATATTACAGTTATACATTAAAATGGGGTTCATTTTGGCATAATCATACATGTATGGAATATAATTTGCTTCTTTTCAGTCCCCAGTACTTCCTCTTCCCCTCCCCTCTTTCCTTCCAGTATTCCCCTTTCTTTACTGACAATTGTTAAATTTCCAAAATTATAAAGTTCTAGGGTAAGGGAAAGGTCTAGACCAGATGAGGTTTGCAAATTACAGTTCCCATGACAGCTGCTTGTATTTGTAAATAAAGTATTATTGGCCCACAGCCACTCTTGTTTGCTGATGTATTGTCTCTGAATACTTTCATGCACAGAGGCAGAGTTGAATGATTGCAAAAAAGATGTGGTTACCTGTAAAGTCTGAAATACACACACACACACACACACACATTGATTTATGTATATAATCATACCTATAGGTATGTATTTATTGTTAGGACAAATGACATATACTTTATGAAGGTGGGTGGAGGGAAGCAAACATCGGATGGGATCTGCGGAGTCAATTGGTGGAACTCTGGCATGGCTCATTTTGGGCGCAGAAAATGGGGCTGCAGCAAGGGCCTAGGTTATATAGGCTTTGTTTAGGATGGAACAGGAAGGCAATTCCAGGGGTCCATAGTGTTGGGGTCCT
This sequence comes from Urocitellus parryii, assembly GCF_045843805.1. Classification (NCBI taxonomy): domain Eukaryota; kingdom Metazoa; phylum Chordata; class Mammalia; order Rodentia; family Sciuridae; genus Urocitellus; species Urocitellus parryii. The sequence goes on along the minus strand of NC_135536.1, from coordinate 164,524,147 downwards.
GGTGACCCATTAGGGTGGGACAGGAATGGAAACAGAGAATTTCCTGGGGCTTATTATATTGGCATTAGGTGACCCATTAGGTTGGGGGCTCAAGTGAGTCTGTCGGGTGGAGTTCCTTTGTGTTCCTTGCTCTGGCTGAGGCCTTGGATTTTAAATGATAAAAGCATAGGGGAAATGTCCTTGGATTTATTTTCCATATCCTTCATATATAATACATGTATGTGTATGTGTGTGTGTATACACACACACACACACACACACACATCTCTGAGAGGCTCAGTTCCTTTTAATTGCATTTCAAATGCTTAGTAGGCAAAGTGGCTAGGAGCAGCTGTAGTTGGATAGCACAAACTTTTTTTTTTTTCATCTTTTTTTTGCCATGCTTGAAATCGAACCCAGGGCATCATACATGTTAGGCAACATTGTGCCACTGAGCTATATATAACTCCTTGCACATTTCAGAGTAAGCATTCAATGATGTTACGTTGGGTTAAACTGCCCATAAGGGTCAGGCAAATTAGCAAGGCCGAGACAAGGATATTTCCTTTGCAACTGGAAAAGAGAAATAGACATGGACACATACAGTATTAGTATTAATCATGAATATTTACCGACCAAAACATAAAACTTTGGTAGAAAGAAAATCTGAAAAATCTGACTAAGAAATTACTGTTAATAAGTCAAATAATATACATTTATCTCAGGAAATTTTATAGGTCTGTCCCTGGCTTTAGAGGCATTTAAAAAGTATAGAATGTTGTCAGGGCTCACTCCCAATATTCATTACATCTTAAGATTCAGATTTTTAGTTTGGGTTCTAACTCAGCAGTACTGTGAAAATTTCCTATCTTATTGTCTCTGTAGATCACTTTCTCTGCTTCCTGCATCTGTTTTCTTGGATTAGTTTGGTATTACACCAAAGTCTAGAATTCTTTTGGCCACAAAGATTGCTTTGCTACTTCCCCTCCCCCTCAACTCATTTTATCGTGGGTGGGTGGGAAAATTTTTGTTGGGAGGGCTTGATTAATTAGAAGGGATTCCTGGCTTCCCTAGCAATGGCAGCCTGGGAAGATTACAGAGCCTGGCTTAGTGACAGGCAGGCCAATCTGTATTTAAGGAAAAACTTGGACCAGCCAGATTTCCCTGGAATGTGGATCTGGCTTTGTCTTTCACAGGGAACGTATAATGACCCCTCTCCTCTGCTTCCCACCCATTTCAGAAGGGTGAAAGCTTTTACTTTTGCTGTTGACAGTTGTCCACTTTTTATTTGGAAGCTGGAGGTGGGGGTAGGAAGCCTGAGCCATTTTTTAAATCTAAAGAAGTCTAACGTTTTATTAATGTTTAGGAGGAAAGGAAAAATTTTACTTTTTTTTTTAACACTTTGCATCTTTATTATCTGTTTTTCTTTCCACTTCTTTGCAGCAATTATAGTTTAATGTTCTACTCAGAATTGCTGTTAACCTTATTTTTTGCATTCCTTAGAACACCACAAAAAGAGAAATATGTCCAAGAATTGACAGTAATTTCCCTGTTATAGTAAAAGTAAACGTGAAGAACAGTGCTTTAAATTTCCAAAGAAAGAAACTCTTGAATAGAAAAGGGGGGGGGCAGCCACTAGGCTTTTGTCTTCCAGTTTGCCTCAATGAATCACTTAATTCCTGTGTCCTAGGTTTTTAGTCTACCTAAAGGGGAATGTGGCACTGACAGCGTCCCCAGAGCTCATTAGAAAATTGATGCATTTATTTTGTGTATACCATTGAAAAAAAGATTCATGCAAGTATTTTCATAAAGGTTGAATTGTAGGTATTGATTTTCTATTAAATTAAAAAAAACATGAATTCCCTTAATAGAATAAATAAAAAAATTAAATAATTGTATTCTTTATTAGAAGTAAATTTGAATGAGGAACATGAAATTTGGCAGGGGTGAGTAGGGATGTGTGGTGTGGGGGGGGTTGACTCTGGGAATGAACCCAAGGCCTCCTGCATACTAGGCAAGCACTCTGAACTACATTCCCAGCCCTCCTGACAATGATTTTTACAAGGGCATTTGTCTTTGTGAAACTTTACAAATTAAAAGAAGGACCTCTGTATTTCTTCTCCTGGTATTTAAACTTGTGATTGTCCAGTTCCTCCTTAATTTCTTATAAGAGTTTTATGTTTTAAAGGCATATAAAATCAGTAAGTTTGCATAGAGTATGGCAGATGGTAAGATGAATGTAGGCTGCTATTTTCTCTGCTGTATATTATCTCTTCTATTGCATCGCCCACATTGGAAAACATATTCAACTAAGTGTGCACTGATTGCATGATAGAATTGAAATTCCTAAAAGCTCATCAGTAGTCACCAATAAGTTCTACTTCAGACTTACAGCTTTTAGGTACCTTCTTTCTCAGTAGGGCATTTGCTCTGAGGGCTGATAACTTTAAAATAAAACTCTTTTGGACTTGAAATTTATTTTTCCAAGTGTTCTCTCTACCTTTCTGGCCAGACATCCTACTTTTTGAACTTCCTTGCCCTAATGTTTTCCCTGTAAGTATAAACTCATTTATTTATTTATTTTATGACTAAAAATGTTTAAATAGCCCTGGCTTCTCATCTACTTTTCAATCTTAGCTTTCTACCTGCTTCCAAGAAGTTTCTGCCAAAATTGATCTCAAAACCTCAAACCAAGACTTGAACTGGCTTTTGCTTTGAAAGTGCCTGGTACTGCCAAAGATGTCCTTACAGTCATAGTTATCTATTTAGTGTATGCATCCTCAGCAAAGTATCTTGGATTTGCTCCTTTTCTTTCCTTTCTTGCCAGTTCAAATCTTTATCATCGTTTCTGTTTGTTTTTCTGTGCTGATCTCTGGACAATCACCCTGTGTCTCTTGTCCTGACATCCCAGTTCATCAAGACAAGTGCCAGGGTAGTGTTTTCCTATCACCATTTTCATCAAGTTACTTCCTTGCTAAGTGATCGGAGTAATTCCCTTTGTTTAATCAGGTCTAATCTAAACTCTCCAGCTAGACATACAGCACTCTGATAATTACTCTCTCCTTCCTCTTTACCTTTGATCCAGTTTTCCATTTTGGAACTTGGGAAGATGACTGACCTGTCCCTATGAAATTGACTCATTATCATTTCTCCAGTCATCTGGCCTGTGATTTTCTCTCACCTTTTCTTTCTTGGTTCAAAAGTTCATAATCTGAACTTTTCCCAGGTTGATTACACTCTTTCATTTTCCTTTGGCCAAGTGCAGTTTATGTTGTCACGTTTTATGCACATTCTCTAGTAGTTTATATATATCACCTACATGTGATTTTTGCACAATGTTTCCAACCACATTTCCTGAGAAGAAGGATCTGTGCCCTGCTTCTCTTGTTATCTTTCTTTCCTTGTTCCAAAGATGATAAGTTTCTTTCCTCCTGAAGAACAGGGAAGTTACTTGAGCTTAAAGTTATTTCTTACTGGTCTCTTTTCAGTTTTAGCCAGGGAAGTTTGTAATCTTCAATTTCTGGTATATTTATTTTATTAAAAATTTCATCTAAATTTGTTTTTTCTTGAAAGCCTGCAGTCCCATTTTGAAATTTAAAAAAAAAAAAACTTCTGATGTAAACAGCCTCTGTTAATATGCAGAATTTGCTTCTATATTTCCTTCAAGATTATATTTTATTTTAATTAACTCCTTAGTGTTAGACCTTGACACCACTTCTTCCACTCACTATACAAAGCATAGCCTTTTATTAACTACTCTAATGTAAAAATAATACTTAGTAGAAAAATAGATTCTCTCATTAGCTGACTCAATAAATAGTTTGGATTCTCTTTGAGGACTGTAGAGGGCATCATTGGTCTGTGTTTTGGAAGGTAACCACAGGTTCTGTGATTCAAGTCAGCAAGCAAATAAAGTACTTTTAAATCGCTGGCTCATTCCCAAATTGTCATGAAATTCTATGTGTGTGTCTAATAGCTGTGTTGATGCCTGGATCCCTAACCTGGTATGCACGTGTGTAAGTAGATTGTTTCTGCTTTACAGTTCTCACTAGTATATGCTTCCCAACTAAACGTTGCTCTGGAAAACAGTCACTGTAACCAAAGCTATCGAAAGTGGTCTCTAGGAAAACTTTTCTGAGTGACACAGATGGCCTCTTGTGAGCTTCTCTTCCAGAATAAGAAATGTGGAAATGATGGGCTGAGAGTAAGAATCCGCTTTGTCCTAGAAAAGCTTTGGAAGCCTAGCCCTGGTCCTGGCAGTAAAGCCAGAAGGGTTCTATTGGGACTTTGAAGAAGTCCTCGGTGACATAGCATTATAACGGTTACCCTTCTTCCCACTCAGTTTTCCTCATTGTTATCTTTAATGTCAGTTTAGGGGACATGTGATTAAGGAAGTCAGGAGTGGGGTGGGGATTGAGTGCCCTTGAATTTGTAGTCCCTCAGAGTTCCATGTAAATGACTTCCCACTGAAATAGCCTAGATGTGCTGTAGTCTAGTCATTAGCTGAATGATGAAAAAATTCACAGTGTTAATTTACTGTCCTTTTAGATACTTCTTTGGTAGTAACTTCTTAGGCTACCCATGATTAAGTAATATAGGAAATTAAGCCTCTGTGTGCGTCATTTTGTCACGTGGGATATAGCATGTGACAGTAACTTTCTGATTTTAAGACTATTAGGAGACTTCATTAATAGTTACCCTATACACTCACATGTACACATGCTCACACACATTTGATGTAGTTTGTAAGTGTGACATGTGTGAACAAAGAAGGTTATGCTGTGCTGTTTGTTCCACAGAGGTATAGCAACCTAAAGATTCTAGTAAGGAATGTACCAGCTCTAGCATCCCAGTTCTCATTACTTGGGATATTTACTACGGATTTACTATGTATGGGTTACAAACGTTGTCATAAGATGGGATGTTAATAGTATGTCTGTGATGTCATTTGTATGACATAGAGATTATAGAGATAATCTATTCATATTACTCTACATTTTTTATAGTACTTCTTGAAATTTAGATCATCAGGGTTTTAAGAAAGGATTCTAGAACATGAGACTAGCATCATGCTTTGCTTAGGGTTCCTAAATTCAAATTTTGGTTTCACTTGTGCAAGTCAGATGACTGGGTGAATTGTTGTGACTTCTCTGAGCATCTGTTTCTTCAGTTCTGAGAAGAATGACAGCATTATCTCTTTCATCATATGCAAAAGAATTTCTCAAATTTCTTCTGGTTATCAAGTTAATAGTAAAAGATAAAATTCTGTGAAAGTTGTTAGAAAAAATTTTATTCATGTTATAAGTCCTTAGTAATTATTTTACAGTGACATTCTGTATAGGATTAGAGGGACTTGGCTTTGACTTATTTTTTTTTTTCCTAGTCTCATAATTCTTTGGAGTGAGGACTAGTCTAATTCTTTTCATATGTAAGGACTTACTAAGTTTTTGTTTATCCTTGCCATGCAAGGATCTGGGTTAGGAACTAGAGAGACAGACCAGGCTGATTGTCTGTCTTTATCCAAAAGTGGTAGGTTAGTGCAGTACCATACCAATGCATCCTGCATAGTTGAGTCTTGATTAAATGAGGACAGACATTTGTTCTCTGTTTCAGGATGGGATGCCGTGGCAAAGCCATAGTTCAGTCAGTGTTGGGTGCTCTAGTTTTTTGTCAGTTTACACTCTAGGCTACAATGGCAGGTGGCTAGGATTAGAAGTCAAGAGCACTGGATTTTAGCGTTTGCTATTGATTCCTGACTAGAGACAAGTCAGATAGCTTCTTTTGTTTCAGTTATCGATGTCTGTGTAACAAAGCAGTCTCAAACTTCTCACAATACAGTGGGTCAGCAGATCCATCCAGCCAGTTTTTCTGCTTTAGTTGGCATTGCCTGGGGTCACTTACTTAGATGCATTCAATTGCCACCTGGGCTGCAACACCTGAGAAGACCTCACTCACATGTTCAGCTCTTCTCCATGACACCTCTTTTCTCTTCCCAAAGTATCTCATCATTCAATAGTCTAGCTTGAGCTCCCTTACAGCATGGCAGTGGCTTTCCCAGAGAACATGCAAGAGAAAGATGTTGGGCTTCCTAAGGTCACCTCTGTAGCTGGCAAACTATTCCTTCTACCATGTTCAACTGATCAGCACATCACAGTGCCTAAAAGAGGAAATAGTTTCTCTTGATGGGAGGAGCAGTGTGTAAAACCTAAGGAGGGGAAGAATTGTTGGTGCCCATCTTTGGAGATTGTTACCATAGTTATCAGTTAAATGAGGTGTTGAATTAGGGATCTCTACAGCCTATTATCTAGCTTGACATTTTCATGATACTGAAAATTATTATTTGAGAAATTCTTTTGCATATGCTGTAGTGTAAAGAATTCGGACTTTGGAGGATGAAAGGCCTAGGTTGAAATTAGGGTCTTAATATTGACTTTGCACTGGGAAGTGAATTAAGTCTTAGTTTTTGTACCTATCTGTTAAATAGGGCTAATTAATTAGGGTTAATGTTAACTCATTTCTAGGATAATTGTTCATCTTAGCACAGAATTATCAGAAAGTATCAACACGCTCCCTTTAAGGTCTTTTTAAAGCCATTAGTAACGGAAGACATAAAAGTCTTTTTGCTTTTGCTTAGTGTAAAGATGTTCAGGTTATTTAGTTATGTATCACGGTTACCAGGATATTTTTTCAAGACCAGGAGTCCAACCAAAATAATTTTGTTTATCTGTTTTGGTGCTATAAATTATCCTTAAAATGTTGTTGCTGCTAAGAAAGTAGACTTAAAAATAAATAACTGCATAGTTTGGAAATTCATTTTGGGCTGTGAATAGCTGAGTTGTGTAGCTTTCGGTTAACTTTTGTCTAGAAGAAAGTAAAGCTTCACAGGGTCACCAGCATTGAACCTAATTATCTTGGATGGTGGTAGTGCTCAGCCTGTGGATCAGGTCTAATAGATGATACTAGGGCCACACACTTCTCCTATGATGCATGGTCACGATCACCTGCATCAGAAGGCTCAATCCCACTACCATGTACATCCATAAGAATGGGACTGTACTTAGAATAAGATATATTCCATGTTTGTATAATTATATTAAAATGGATTCTGCTGTCATATATAACTAAAAAGAACCAATTTAAAAAAAAAAAAAAAGCTCAGTGACTAATGGGAGTAGAATAAAAGAAAGAATGTAGACACTAAAGGACTGATTCTGAATGTGTATTCCTGGACCAATAGCATCAGCACCTCTTGTACTAATTACAGTATTTTCATCAACTATTATTGTGAGGGTTAAACAAAATGATGCTTACAGTGTTTAACACAGTCTCAGGTAACCATTTTAATAATATTAGGCATTATCAATAATACTCATCATCATCGTTAATAATAAATATTAATCATTGAGATTAATATTTTTCTGTCAATGTGTTTCACAAAGCAGCTTATTTTGTATTTTTTTAAAAAAACTACCAGAATTATGATTAGTTCATTTTAAAATCTTCTGGCAGGTCTGCTAGACTAACTGAATCACAAGTTGTCAAGAGTTGTTAGGCAAAGTCTGAAGATGCTACTCACAAGGTCTAAGACAAAAGAAGATAGTCTTCAGACTAAAGTATTGGTAGATCATATAATCATTCAGGTATATGTAAAGTCTGAACATTTGTGGTAGTTATTAATGCCATTTAATGAGTCCCCAGGCAATGTCTAAAACTCTGAAGTTTGCTTTGAAGAGTTATTCCCTCTCTACGCCCCACTTTAGGTCTCCATATGGCTGTTTTCTTTCTTTTTCTTTTTTTCACTTGTGGTCAAATAAAGACCATGGTTAACCCCAAAAGGAAGCCCAGCTGAGCTGTGGGGGCCTCAGGCCACAGTGCCTGGGCCAACACAGAGCCTCTCCATATCTGTCGGCTGCCTGTTCACTTCCTCTTTAAGCTGAACTCTCAAAGTGAGAAGTTTTTTGTTTATTCCATCTTCGGGGCCTGCCGATTCAGAGGTGGTAGAGGTGCACTGTAGGATGACACTGTTACTTACCTTGGCTGGTGCCTGCATCCAGAACTGGAAGCCTTTGCCTTCCTCCAGGGAGCTGTGGGTTCAGGCCAAGACCAGTAACAGACAACTGGTCTTCCTTGAGCCCCCTGCTCCCCAGGCTTAAGAAATAGTGTCATGTTTGTAAGAAATAAAAAAAAAAAAAAAGTGTCCCTTACTGTCTCGTCTCCATTTTTTAGAAACTATGTAGAGCAATGCATGTGAAGCTGTTTTTCATGTGGAGAATTTTATGCCCACACAGAGCCAGGGGCCCTAGAGACCCTCTGCCCTGAGTTTTCATCAGTTTTCATCAACAGCCAGATCCCTGCTCCTGCTCCAATCTGAGCAGTTTACTTGCCTTTGGTTTGGTGTATTGAGGTCCTGCATAGAATGAAGGGGGGTCATGACGCATACTACAAAGCCCTTATGTAGTCCAGCTCCTTTTGGGGTGAGATGAGAATCCCTGCAGATAGAAGATGAGGATCTCAAAAGTTGCCCAGGAGAACTTACACTTAGTATTTTACTTAGAGGCCTAAGAACTAGATTGGGCTGGTGTAACTCTTACTTGAGCTCTTTAGAAGGAAGTAACGAACCCACACAAACTCAACTGGAACTGAGAAAGGGTATTTCATGATGTGGGAGCACAAGTGACTCAGTGCACTGACGTAGGAGTGCTGTTAAGCTTCATGATGGCCTGGAGATGGCTTCAGGCTGCTCATAGTACTGCCCATGGTCCTCTCTTGGAAAGTGGGATCCTGGTCCCTGTGTCTTCCTTGTTATTCCCCTTCTGCTGGCCTCTGCTCCTCTGTGCACATTTTAGAACACAGTGGGTTCTTCATCTCTCATTGTAGGCTATTAACATAGCCTACAGTACTGCTGTGCTTTCTTATCCACTAGCAAACTGCTGGAGATGAGATTGGGCAGGGTCTGCCTTTGCTCCATTGAATATGTACATACCCAGCTGCCTGTTCACTGGGGCATGGCAACTGTCAGTAAATAGGGCACAAATTCCTCCAAGAGTTAATACAATAATAGTACTTCATGGTTTAGAGACTTTACATTTCTTCTTGGCAATCCCATAGATAGGCCTTATTACTGAACATGATAATGAGTGCTCAAAGTTTATGGAGAGGCCTCAGGGGCATCCAAGAGGTAGCTGAAATAATCTGACCCTTGAGAAGGTTCTCTTGGTTACTGGGGATGAGAACAATCATAATTACTTCTTTATTAACAGTTTGTAACTTGCTTTATTATTAGAGTGAATGTTGAAGCACTTTAAGATTATTCATATCCCTCAATGTGTGTATGCTATAGTAACTAAACCAAGATACTGAAAAAAATCAAGAAAAGTATCAAAGAGGATTTTATTCTACTAGAATTTCTGAACATCTACTCTATAGATGACATTGTGAGTCAAGAAAGGACCCAACCTTTAAAAGCATGAATGGGTCTTCAGTCTTAAATTTTGAAGCATCAAAATGCATCCCACAGTCCCCTAGTTAGCTATGAGTCTGCACATTTGCTTTTGACTCAGCATTCCATGTATACTTCCTCCAGTGTGTGAAACCACAGAAAATGCATCTTAGTTTTAGTATTTTTAATTGCCACCAAGTAGTGCTGCCAGCCACTATGCAGAGTCTTCTAGCAGCTGATGAAATGCTTACTTTTTAAAAGGTTGCCCAGTGGAGTCAGACATGGCTGTATCAGTTCCGTTGCTGCTTGCATCTCTGTTTCACTTCCCACAATGACTGATTCTCCATCTGCCATGACTGTGCATTCCTAAGGTGATGCCCTGTTGTTGGTGACTGAGATGTTTATTTTTAGGAAAAGTTCAAATTATCCAGAGAACTGAGTGTGATGGCATACACATGTAATCCCAGCAATTTAGGAGGCCGAGATAGGAAGATTGCAAGTTTGAGGCCAGCATGGGTAATTTAGTAAGACCCTGTCTCAAAGTAAAAAATAAAAAGGACTGGGGATTTAGCACAGTGTTTTACCATATTTTAAAAGTCCCCTGGGCTTTTAAAAAAAAAAAAAATTATCCTGAGAAGAGCGCCTTCTGTAAAATTTATATAAATTAGCCTCTTGCTTCAGGGATCATGAAGAGGGTGTGAGTGTGTATAGATTTTAAAAGAAAATCTCTAGAAAAACTTAAAACTATTAAGAATATGATGAACATTGATGTAGCCATTCATTACCCATCTTCAACATTGTGGACAAATTTTAGATTAAGTGATATTCAGAATCACTGCTGGTTTCAGAAAGTGAATGGTAGATTTTTCCAGATTTCAGTACTATTAGTAATTTCATACAAAACCAGAAGAGTCTTATCTCTTTCCTTCAGTCTTCAGTGTAAGTCTTAAGAAATATAGTTACAAGTACAATAGAGATCTTATCGGGGAATTAATGTGGATTTTCCCATTATAAGAATGGATACTGAAACTATTAATGTTGGGTACATTAGGTTCTAAAGATGACAGTGTACCTTAGGTTTCTGACTTCATTTTGAAGAGTAGTCTCATTGGGGTATTTCACAATAGTCAGATGGATCAGACTGCTTCTCCTACTTGTGGGAGCTTGATTCCTTCTTCCCAGTATTGGGATAAAAAAATGTCAATCTGATGGAGTCCTACTCTCTTCTGAGGTTATGGCAGAGCTCCTGTATTAGGTTGCTTCTTACTGAGGACATGTAGGGCTGGGCTAGATCTGGATGCCCTCCTTGTTATTAACCTTTGCTTCCCCAATTAGCCATTTCCCCCGCAATGGAAGGAAAGAAAAGCACATTTACAAAAGGGGACAAATGGCTGAGGGAACTTTTTGGGAGGTGATTGAAATGCTCTAAAACTGTAAATTTGCTAAAACTCATCAAGCTGGAAATGTAAGACAGATGAACTTATGATATGCAAATTTACCACAATAAAGCTGTTATTTATTTATGTTTGTGTTGATTGAGATCAAACCTAGACCCTCTCTAAGCATGTAGTGAACAACTGAGTTACACTTCCAGACCAAAGCTGTTTATTAAAAAGTGTGTTTATTCAATGTGCTTTTTTCCAGAATTAGAGGTCTTACTAAGAATTTTCAAGATGACAGTTATTCTCTAGTCCCAACCATACACTATTCATATTTATTTTTTCATTAATTTATTGTGATGGAGAAGTAACATCAAGGAAATAATTTTATAATTAGTGTGAAATGGGTTAGTTTTTCCCTCTTTAGTGTTACTAGCAAAAGAAATGATTATCAGAAATATTCTGTAGTACTGAGTGATTCATAAATGAAAAAGTCCTACCTGAGTGTTGCAAAAATGCAAGTTGGATTTAATTACTTCCTGACTAAAAGAAACCAGAAGCAAAATGGGAAATATTTTAAAGTAATGCTTTTCCAAAAAGATTCTGTGATGATAATAGGGTTTAGAACATGCTACCCCAAAATGTGGCATGTTGCCAATTGTGAAAACAGCGGAAGTAGGAAGGTCACTCTCACCTTCCCCTACCCTTCTCCCCTGAAGCAGGTCATAAAACCTAGGAAGGAGTTTCTGATCCTTTCCTGAAGCAGGTCATAAGCCTTTACTGGAGAAGTGCCCTCCCTATACCCAGAGGAAAAGAACATCCTTATCTCTGAAGACAAAGGGTCACAGAGAACAACCTGAACAAACATGCCTTGCTCTTTCCTCCAGTTTATTACCATTAGATCATTCTTCTTTATCCAGCAATACTTTTCCAAGACTATCCACTTCTACATCAAGTCTAGCATAAAAAATCACAGGTTTACTTGTTTGTTCAAGACTTCATTTCCATATGAATGCTCCTATATCAGGTTAAATTTGTATTAAATAAATTTCTATGCTTTTCTCTAGTTAATCTATCTCTTGTTATAGGGGCCTCAGCCATGAACCTAGGGTGAGTGAAAGAAATAGTTTTTCCACACCGACAGTGAGCTAGCCCTTTATTTATTCACACTCATGGTAGAATGTAGTCTAGTAGAGTCAAATCTTAATATTTTTTAGTTTATAAAAGTAGATATATTGTCACCAAAGGAATTTAGAAATGACTTTTACAATTTTTGGCAAGGAGTTACATTCACTTATTTAGGAAGTACTTATTGGGCGCTCTCCACTCTGGTGACCAGTTAGTGGTAGAAAAAAAGACATATGGCAAGCTTCCCATAGGTCAGGCCTTCAGAAATCAGATGGGTGAAGACCTTGGTCTGCTCCTCACTTTGTGAGGCACTGTGGGAGATAAATTGTGAGGTCTTTGAGGGAAGGCCTATGTCTTATGAATTCCTTTTAATGTCTCTAGTCTTTTGTATGTTACTAATGCTCCGTAATATACAAAAGACTAGAATGACAGAATAAGTAGGATGTTGTTCTCGTCCTCAAGAAAAGAACAATTTAGTTGGGATACTGCTGTGGTTTCAGTATGGTTTGTCCCCACCAAACTCACGTTGAAGCTTGGTCCTGAATGCAGCAGTGCTGGGAGTTGGGGCCTAGTGGGAGTTGTTTGAATGGTTTCATGGCATCTGGTAGGACAGAGTTCTTGCTCTGGTGGGACTAAGTTAGTTACTTGTCGGGGCAGGTGTTATAAAGTGAGGATACCCCCTTGTGTGTTTTGGTCTTTTTGCACACGCAATATGAGGCCCTCACCAGAAGCTGAGTAGACACCAGCACCATGCTCTTGGACTTCCCAGCCTGTAGAACCATAAGCTTAAATAAACTTCTTTATTAAAAATAAATAAATTCCAAGTCTCAGTTATTTTCTTAAACAGAAAACAGACTCAGATACTTAAAAGCCATGCCAATATGAAAAAGATAGCCAACAATAGGGTTCTATATAATCCCAAGTATTTAAATTGTCCAGGTAATGCCTAAGTAAGAGGACAATAGTGGCTTAGACTGTTCCAAAAGGCCTGTAGAGTTGGTGGTACCCAGATGGATATACCCAAATCTCTGATGAAAAACAGGAAAATCCACCCAAGGATGGTGCATGCACACACAGACTGCACAGTAGAAATGGAAGTGGGTTGTATGGGGACCATGAAGCACGGCTGACTGAAGCCAAGGGGAAAATGAGTAAAGGGATTAGATGGAAAGAGTGGCTGCAGATTGTCCATGGACTTTATTAAATCCCCCTCAGGCTCTGTTTTTAGGCATTAGTAAATCAGTGAGTTTTTGAGTCAAAAAATGATTAAATTGAAATTTGTGAACTAGTTGCTAATTGACTAGATGGATGGTATGGATTTTGCATCTCTTTGTGTAAGAATCTTATATAATAAGAGGTTATTATATTTATTTGCTCCATTTTCTAATTTCCTGACACCTTTGCAAAAGAATTATCAACTCTTCACATTTTTTTTTTCTTAGTAGGTAGGGATTTTAACACAGTCTTACAAATAAGAACAACAACATTTTATTTGGAACATTCAGTCAGGAGTTCACTGATGGTATATACTATGCATAGCAGTGCAGAAATGAGGAAATACTGTAGAAAGGCTGGTTAGACTGTTAGAAAGGTAGCGATGAAATGTTACTGGAATTGGGAAGGAAGAGAAGGCATTGCCTTCTGCTGAGAACAAAAACTGAAAGCGATGTAACCTGATTCAGGCACTTGCCTATATATTTTCCTTAATTCTCAAAACATCCCAGTACAAATTTTAATCCCTAATAGGAGAAAGAAGCTTAGTGGGCTGATGTATATGAACATAAGCACTTAAGTCATAAGTTTGGATGAATTTGGCAAGGAAGGAATATAGATAGAAACCACAGTCAGTTCATATGAAATAGGTCAGTGTTGTTTACATCTTGCCTATAGCTGGAGCTGCTCAATATCCCTGTATGCAAAGTCTAAGGTAATTAATAGTCCCTTAAACACTACTTGAAATCAATTTAGTTACATGATACTTTCAACCCTCACATTTTTTTTAGAACATACAAAAATTGCCCTTTTCAAAGGATTCTAATCTGAAAGAACATTTTCCTATTAGAACAAAGCTCTGCCCAGACCTCTGCATTCAAACTTGTTTCTTTCCAGTACTCAAATAAGGGTACAAGTGAGCAATGATTGTTAGTTCCTTTGATCAACTGATTCTTATTCCAGTTCTTTGGGCCTTAATGTCCCAGTAGGTAATCAGAGAATTGAGTTAGAGTAGCTTACATGTCCTTCTCCTCCAAATGTCTGTCCTCTGTTGAAAACAATTTCTTAAGACAATAGCTCTTTGAGGGTTAAAAACAACAAAATTGGCATCCAGTCTAATCCTGCTCAGCTTTTATTTGTTCTTCATCTTTTTTTGAACTATAATAACTTGTTAGATCTTGTGCAGTAAAATGTAATTCCTAATTTTCCAAGACCAGCTGTAGATTAGAATTCTTAAGGCCTCCTTAATGGAAAGGGTGGGTAATGTGTTTGTCAAGAGGCCACTTAGAGAAATCACTTCCATGTAATTTTTAATACAGTTCTTTGGATAGACTTTTTATGACTCAGTATTACAGATGTCATTAATTTATAATGGAAAATAGTGAGACAATGTGACAGTGATTTTCATATTCAAGAATACTTAGGCAGCAGAGCAAGTGATGATTGAATAGTTCAAACAGAGGCTGATGCAAAAGACCACTAACCTGAAACACAGATACCGCAGCTGAGCTGGGGAGCCTCAGTACCTCTGACCATTCTTGGTGCATCAGCCAGGTGGCAGAAAGAAACTGAAGACCATTGGAAATATTAGGCCCTCCAGATCTCAAGAAAACTCTACACCTGAATTTGCTTTTCTCTGCAGGCTAAGATGCATGAAAAGGGCTATCTTGAGCAATAAGGAATATTAAATTTAATGTTTGGTTCCTCCATGGTCATATATCTACATACTCTCCTCCTTTGAATACTGGACATTTTAGAGATGAGGACAAACCTATTGCAATAATATTCTGGGCATTTGTATGAAAGAGGAAGTTAAACTTTGGTGAACATTCATGACCAAATGGGATAGTAGTTTTCCTGGTGATTAAATGTTTTGTTGTCTTTTACAAGAAAATGAACTTACAGGTGAAAGTCATGTCTAGCTTTTTAATTGGGGTCTATCATTTGTGGACCCCACAAAGTCCAAGGAGCAGAAAAGTGTTATGAATGTGAAAGGCCATTGAGTTCTGTTCCTAGCTCTTGTTATAGGTATTATTGTGTACTCCTAAAAAGGTATGTTGGTGTTCTAACTTTAGCATATGTGAATATTTGGAAAAAGGGTCTGAAAAGAGATAAATGAGGTCATTAGGGTGGTCCCTAATCAAGCATGACTAGTGTTCTTATAAAAAGGGGAAATTTGGGCACAGAAACAGATACACACAGAGATAAGCTGATGTGAGTATACAATGAGAATGACATCCCCAAACTGTGGAACATCAAGGCCACCAGAAGCCCAGAGAGAGGGCATGGAAATAGATTCCCTTCACAGCTCACAGGGAACCAACCATGCCAAAAACTTAATTACAGACTTCTAGCCTTCAAAATTGAGACAGTAAATTTCTATTGATTTCAGCCATCCAGTTTTTGGTACTTTGTTATGATAGTCTCAGGAAGCTAATATAGTCCTGATTCCCTCAAAGCCACAAAAGCAGGCATCTCAACCGCTTGGACTTCTGCTTCCTTATTTGTAAAATGAAGTATCAGAATAGATGATGTCAGGACCTTCCCACTCTGACATTTGATGATTAATACTTCAAAAAGTGCATTCAATATTCAGCAAGTAATTGTTATATTTCTTAATATAGCTAAAATACACAAAGAATATGCTTTTTTCAGTTCCCAATTCTGTTCTTTTCATTGGGGAGTCATTGGCTATACTTCCCTTAAGCTAATATATTGGGCAAGGCTGTCCCTTCCAAATTGACACACTAAACAAATGACAGCATGTCTAGTCTGTATATGAGTACAATGTAAAACCAAATCACTGTTATCTACTAGCTTGGGATTAGCATATTTTGGATGTCATTTAATGGACTGTTCTGCCCTAGATGTGTAGAATGATTTCTTGCACAGGCTTATTCTAGTTTTCTCAAAAGAACCTGCCACACAGATACAGGTCATTCAGGTATTTGCTAGATACCTCACCTCCATAAATAGTAGCACAGCAGCATCCTGCTCATGGTGAAGGATAGTCACACCAGAGTTCATATCAGTCAAGGAGCTGGGTGTGGAGTCGGTTTTATCCTTTGGCTTGTCTCCAGGGTACACTTGGTCCACTGGTGTAGCAAAATCAAGATACTATAGTTGGTGCTGTCCCAGAGGAATGCAGGAAGGAAACTACTACCAACCTCTTCTCCAGTGTCTTTCCTATGAAAGCTGCAGCTGAAACCACGGAGTTTCAGTTGAAATAATGCCACCCAGAACCTCCTCTTTAATTTTTTTTCCTCTTTCTTTCCTCTTGATCCCTAAATTGTAATGGGTACTTTTTTTTTAATATGCCTTAAGCTTTTTAAGAAAAAATAAGTAACAAATTGTCCTTTCTTAAAAAAAAAAATAACATAGGTGTGTGTGTGTGTGTGTGTGTGTGTGTATGTGTGTGTGTGTTTGTGTGTGTATGTATGTATGTATACTTGATTCAAAGGAAAGAAATCTTTAAAATCAAGCTATGGGAAATGTTTGATACCTTTTACTGTCCTGAGGCACTCTCTGATTTTCTCAGAACCCTTTCATACTTATTGCTGTGCTGAAATGTCCCTTCTCCTCAGTCTGCTACCACAAAAAGACAAGGGGCCAGGTTAGGTCCAGGCAAAGAACTTAAAAGAGCATTAGCCATGGTGGGGTGTGCCTGGACTGGCCTTAATGGTTCCTTCTGTTTTCTTTGTACTCAAGAGAGAAATTATTAACATGAGTACAGTTTCACTGTATTCAGCCAAGTTAAAGGTAATGATTTTATTCACGTTTAATGAAGCTTAAAAAACACTATGTTATCTTCTGAGGATGTTTTTAACATGTGCAGTGTTTAAATCCAGTCTCTGGTTTAAATTTTCTTCTTTGCTTAGTTCTACTCAACCCATACCCGCACCTGTGCGTCTTTCATGAGTTAAAACACAGGGAAGGGCCTAAAAACGTCCTTAGTGTTAATATCTAATTCTAAAGAGGCTCTGATGAATCACCTGTATGGATTATGAACAGCATACTTTGAAAAACACCATCATGATGAAAGGCCTTCATACAGTCTCATGTAAACCTAAAAACATGTTTTGAAAGGAGATGATTTCAACATTTAAAGTAGTGGAAGTCTCTTTTTTCCTTTAAGCCTAGAACTTTCTTTGTGTAAGTGTATAAAATTGTTTATAACTATTTATAATTTCATTTTGTTCCCAAATAAAACACAGTAGTTAAAGGATTCCATTTTGGATCCTTGCCTAGCTCTCCTCAAGCTGGTTCTAGGTCTCCACACTGGCTTATTGCAGAGGAGTGGTGACAAAGGAGATGGTTCACTTGATCTGGCCATGTGTATTCCTGTAACAGTTTTTCTTAGTGTCAAATGTGAATCATATATAAAATGACAATAAATCCCATCATTATGTGTAATTATTGTCCACCAATAAAACATTTTTTAAAAAAAGAATGGATAAAACATGAAAATAAACAAAACACCCTCATCCTTTAAATTAAGAATCCTCTAATAGCACATTATTGGGGGTTGGTCACTCAGTTTTTGAATTGTCCTGACTCTAATCCCAGTACCTTTTTTTTCCTGGTGCTCTATTGTTTTGTTTTTTTTTTTTTTTAATTTTTCTTTGTGCCTTTTCCAAAGGACCCTTGGGAGTGAGAAGCTGAAAACTCAACCCATCTGTGTTGCTGTTACTATTCAAAGTTGAAAAGATTTGTGGGTCTGTAGTTTGAGATTATTGGCCAAACTTAGAATTTCTTTATTTTTTCATCATTGTTTGCTGTTTATTTTAGTGTCTTTGTCCATTTTTCTTCTTCCTGTGAACATGGCTCCTGGTGGTAAGACCCAGTTTGCATTCATTCTTGGATTTGAATGCTTTGATTCAGTGGCTCTCAATGTGTTTTCTGCCACAACACAGATGACTTTCACAGGCCTCACACACTCACAGGGGTGTATCCTGGGTTATGCAGAATTCTGAGCAAGCTCCTTATAATTCACCCGTTACTTCCCCATTCAGGATAGTACAGTGGAGAGCACATCGCAAACAATGGTTCTCTCACCTTGCAGTCAGTTGGCTCTACTTTCTAAAAAAGCAATTTGTTACATAATTTAATAGTTGACTCTCATCTTGCTTTAGTCATTTATAGATTTAATTGATGCTTAAAAATAATGTTTGAATGTGCCATTTTCCCCACATCCTACATTGCTGGTGGGACTGCAAATTGGAGCAGCCAATCTGGAAAGCAGTATGGAGATCCCTTGGAAAACTGGGAATGGTACCACCTTTTGACCCAGCTATCCCACTCCTTGGTTTATTTGCAAAGGACTTAAAAATAGCATACTACAGGGACACAGCCATATCAATGTTTGTAGAAGCACAATTCACAATAGCTAAATTATGGAACCAACCTAGATGCCCTTCAGTAGATGAATGGATAGGGAAACTTTGGCATATATACACAATGGAACATTACTCAGCATTAAAAGAGAATAAAATCATGGCATTTGCAGGTAAATGGATGAAATTGGAGGATATAATGCTAAGTGAAGCAAGCCAGTCCCCCAAAAAAACAAAAGTCAAATGTTTTCTTTGATATGAGGAAGCAGACACATAATAGCGATTGGGCGGGAGCATGGAAGGAATGGAGGAACTTTAGATAGGGCAGAGGGGAAAGGAGGAGGCAAGGGAGTAGGAATGATGGTGGAATGAGTTAGACATCATTACCCTAAGTATACGTATAACAATGGTGTGAAAATACTTGAAAAATTGTGCTCTATATGTGTACTATGAAATGAATTACATTCTGCCATCATGTATAACAAATCAGAATTTTAAAAGTTAAAAAAATAATGTTTGAATTGTTTAACAAAATAGGTAATAACATAAGGAACACCCTTGTACTCATTCCCCAATTTAAACATCTAACATCATAACATTTTGTCAATCACAGTATGATCCATCAACTCATCTTAAAGAAAATGAGGTTAATATGCCTTTATGTTTTCTCTTGTTTCTCCCTCAACTTCCCTTTATTTTCTCATTATTTTGTACAGCCCAGATGGTTAGTTTCTATAGTCATAGTTACGATATTGTGTGATCATGTATCTTTCTGTAAATGTGTTTGTTTCTGGGTCCTTCACTTCTACCCCAATTCTCATTACTTTAGTGGGCTGGATCCAGAAGTATGCTCCAGATGGGATCCAGGATACCCTCTCCCCCAGGAGATGTGTTTTGTCCTTTTTGACCATTGTCTTGTGTTCTCAGATAGCAACCTCCATGGGTGTCATTTGCTCAGATCTAAATTTCTTTACCTCAGAGCTTTTGGACTTGGATGCCGGGTTTCTGTTCTTGCAACTAAAAGGCTCAGGGGTCACTCCAGATAAACTGGGCTAACTGGGCTGCAAGAAATAACCCTACAAGAGACACAAATATCTTTTTGTTTGGGGTCACTGTGATGGCTCCCCTGACTTTAAGGGTCTGCAGAAAGAGAGAGAGAGAGTGAGAGCACAGGCTGACCCCTTTTATTGAGGAGAAACTATTCAAATAAGGCAAGGGGTCAGGTTTCAGGGGGCTGAGTGTTAGCTTCATGATGTCCACTGTCAGCAGGTTGACTGACACCTGGGTAGGCCACACCCAAGGACACAGTAAGAGAAGGGGACACACACAAGGCACTTCCATGGAAGATTCTACCCTGAACAGGGCAAGGGGTTATATTACAAAGGAACAGGTGAGTGTAGCTTCACCCATGGGGCTGTAGCAAGACACACCCATGCACAAGACATCGACCCTCAAACCCAAGAAGGGTGGGGAAAGCTCTGCCATATTTCTGTGACTGGTCGCCTCAGCACCCATCCAGGGAGTGTGACTCAGTCACGTGCAAGATTGATCTCCCACACTTGGCTCCATTGTCATTTGTGGCAATGGATCATCTCAGGATTTCCTCCCTGACTCTGGATTTTTACCAGAAAGCCTTGAGTTCTAGAACCTAACCGCCTTTTAAGGGATTATGCTAAATTGCTTTTTCCTGAAACATGATGTGTGTTTTATATCTGAAAATTTCTTTCTTAATTTTAGCAGTAGTTTCTTTTTATTTTAAATTTGTGTCATATAATAATTTGATAAATATCAAAGAATGTACATCATGTATATATAAACTGTGAGGTATAATTTTTTAACAAAATTTCAGAAACTCATCACCCAACATTATCAGTATCATTACAAAAAAAAATTGGATACATATTAAATTCTGTGTACATTTCCTCAACCTATAACTTTTCACCCACCCCAGAAATAACAGTTTCCTGAATTTGGTATTTGTTATTTCTAATATTTGTTCCATAATTTTTCTAGAAGCAGATATGTTCATAAACAATGTTTGGTATTGTCTTACACATTTTCAAACTTAATGGTTCATGCTTTCATAGTATTATTATGCTGTTTTCTTTTACCACTTATTGCTGTGTTTTCGGGATATAGTTACATGAAAATATTTAGCTCTAGTGATGGATCTGTTGCATAGTTTCCCCCTTTGAACTATATGCCATTTATTTACCTATCTCTGGTGAACATTGAAATTTTTCACAATTTTATACTATCCCTAGCAGTTTGTAGTGATGTATGTATGTATATGCATTTGCACAAGCAAAGAGCTTTGAATAGAAGAGCTGATTGCTCCAGGGGTTATGTCCAGGAATGGAATTGTTAAGCTTCAGAGGACTGCTCCTCCTCAACTTCACCACAGTAGTTCATGCCTCCATAGTAGTTGTGTCACTTTCCATGCTCACCAACTGTGAATGGGAATTTCCTTTTCTTTATGGTCTTGGGAATTCTTGATACTGCTAGAATTTTTACCTTTTACCAGTCTTATGGTATGAAATGAGATCTCACTGTTGGTTATTTCTTCTGTCGGTAGAAGGTTCTTTACTCATTCTTCTGTGGGATCATCTTTTTTTTTTTTTAAACAGATTTATTTAGGAAATCGGATACACATTCAAAAAGGAATGCAGACTATCCCAAGAGAGAGATGTCTTTGTGGGGTGGGGGTGGGGAGTAAGAAATTAACATTTGAGGGAGAATGTGACTTTCTTAAGAGTAAGAAGTTTTGGGGAGAAAGCAAGGAATACACATTCAGGGAGAATGCAGACCATCTCCAGTAGAAGAGACAACCTCTGCAAAGGGAGAAACAGCCTGCAGCAGGATTTGATATAAACATTCTCCTATATACTGATCTTGTATTACTTATATGTGGTGAAATACTCACCTGTGACTTGGCCTTTTATGTTTTCTATGATGTCTTTGTTGAGAAGAACTTTTAAATTATAATGTAGTCAGATTTATTAATCTTATGATTTGTGCTTCTTAGATGTCCTTGAAAATACCTTTCTAACTAAAATGTGTTCTTTATCTTTTTGAAAAATTGAGAATTTTGTTTTCTATATATATATTTAATGTTAATGATGTTATATATATATATATACATATATATATATATATATATATATATATATATATATGAATTGTAGATGGAAATGATACCTTTATTTTATTTATTTTTATGTGGTGCTGGGGATCGAACCCAGGACTTCACACATGTGAGATGAGCGTTCTATCACTGAGCCACAGCCTTACCCCATATTAAATTTTTGATTCACCTGGGACAGTCAGTCATCCCGTCCAAGTTCCACATCCATGTATTCAACCAACTGTGATTGAAAATACTTGAGGCGGGGGAAGGGGTTACATTTGTACCAAACATGCACAGATTTTTTTTTCATGTTCTTGTACCCTAAACAATACAGTAGAATTACTATTTATATTATATGAGGAGTTATAAATAATCTGGAGATGATTTACAGTATAGGAAAGAGTGTGTGTAGGTTATATGCAAATACTTTGCCATTTTATTTAAGGTACTTGGTCATGTGCAGCTTTCTGTGTCCTCAGGGAATCCTGGAAAGAATTCCTGATGGATGGTGAGTATATCTAGATTCGTGTATAGATATCTACTTTTCTTAATTTCAAATGGACAGTCAGTTGTCCCAGAGCAACTTAGTGTTTCTCTCACTGATGTCTAATAATCTTCTGCCATATATTAAGATTCAGATAGATACAGATGTCTTTTCAACCTGTGTATTATTTATATTTTGTCTCTTCCTATGCCACTGTCAATGATTTTGATTACTGTAGCATTATCATAATACTTTAATCTAGCAGAACAAGTACTTCTGCCTTTTTCTTCATTTCAAAATTATCTTGGTTACTCTGGGGCCTTTGATCTTCCTTAAAAATTTGAGATTTTGATTCAAGTAACATCGAGTTAATAGATTAATTGGGGAACATTGCAATTTTATGATTCTTAGTCTTATCTTTGAACAAGGCCCATAGAGACCTTAACAAAATCTTTTATTAGTCTTATTTCTAGGCATTTTGTTTTTGTTGCTACTGTAAATTAAATCTGTTTTGTTTTATAGTAGGATTTGGAGAATTATTCAGTTTTTAGATTGGTGTTGAAAGCACCCCTATTGAACTCTCTTATTTTAGTAGTTTCTCAGATTCTTAGGAATTTTTTATGTAGATAGTCAGCATGTACAAATAAGGTTAGTTAATCACTTTCATTCAGTTTGTTTGTTTATTTATTTATTTATTTATTTATCTATTTATAGCTGTGGATGGACACAATATATTTATATTTTCATGTGGTGCTGAGAATCGAACTTTTTCTGTGCCTCATATATGCTAGGCAAGTGCTCTACCACTGAGCCACAACCCAGCCCTTCATTCAGTTCTTATATATTCATTTTCTGACTCTTGCATAGGATCTGCAGTACAATTAGGAATAGAAGAAGATGAAATGATTTTGCTTGTCTTGTGCCTGACTTTAATGTAAAGAATTTTAGTCTCACTTTTAAGAACAGTGTTTGCTTTAGGCTTTGATAGATAACCACTTTTCTATTTAAACCAGTTTCCTACTGGTCTGATTTGTCACCATGTGGTCTCATGAATGTTAAATTTTATTGAAGGTTTTTTAAAAAACATTTACTGTGATGATTACATTTTTCTTTAATATGATTTTTTGTATTAGTAGATATTCTGATTTTTGTCAATGTTATTATTTTGGGATAAAGTTGGCTTGTATTTGCCAATGTCAAAATTTAGGATTATTCAAACTGTTTTATAAATGAGTTTTATCATTCTTTTTTTTTTCTGGACTTTGTTACTAATCTTTGTTACAAAATTAGGTAAGCCACTTCCTTTTTTTGGTACCAGGGATTGAATCCAGGTGTGCTTAACCACTAAGCCACATCCCTAGCCCTTTTTTATATTTTTATATTAGAGACAGGGTCTTGCTGAGTTGCTTAGGGCCTCGCTAAGTTGCTGAGTCTGGCTTTGAACTTGCGATCCACCTGCCTTAACCTCCCAAACTGCTGGGATTATGGGTTTATGCCACTGCACCTAGCTAAACCAACTGCTCTTTAAAGATTCTTTGATAGTTTGTGATCATCTGTTTCCTGAAGAGTCGGTAAAACTCTTGTGAAATTGCCTGTGCCTGAGCTTTTGGGGTGGAGGATGGGAATACAGGCATTTGATTATTGGTTCAGTTTGTTTAACAATATTGGGCTGTACACATTTTAATATTTATTTTGAGTCTGTTAGTAATTAATATAGAAAACCAGTCATTTATCCATGTTTTCAAATATCTTGACATAGAATTAATTTTCTCGTGTTAAAAAATCCTTTATTTAAGGTTATACTTTTTCTGTTTTTTCCTCCCTCTCACTTTCTCTTCTTCCCTTGCCACTTTATCCTAGTCCAGTTTCTATAATTTTTGTATTATAAATTTAATTTACTCTGGTCTCTTGTCTTTTAGAAAATGCATTCAATAATAGGGGGAGGAAAGAATGGGGAGATGTTAGTCACAGCTTCAATTGGGAAGAATAACTTGTTGAGGTCTATTACATATATGATGATTATACTTAATAATGTATATTTGAAAATTGGTAAAAGTAAATTTAAAATGTCTCACCACAAAGAATGATAATAAGGTGATGGCTATGCTAATCACCTTGATTTAATCACTCTACTTTTTACATGTGTCAAAGCATTATATTTTACCCAATAAAGATATAAAATTATTATTTGTCAATGAAAAAGAACATGGACTAATTTTATATTGACGTATAAATTTAATTGAATGTTATAGATCTTTTTTTGTTGTTGTTGTTAATACTGAGAATTGAATCTAGGGGGCTCTACCACTGAGCTACATTCCCAGCCCTTTTTATTTTCCATCTTGAAACAGCATCTTGTGATGCTAGCCTCAAACTTGTGATCCTCTTGCCTCAGCCTCCCAAGTTGCTGGGATTCCATTGCACCTGGCTAGATGTTGTAGATCTGAATATATAGTGCTTTCATCATTGTCAAAGTCTCAATATTATGTGATCTTCATTGTTACTTGCTCTTTAATATGATTTAGAATTACATCTTATTTTATCAAAGAAATAGTTTTTAAGAACACTTTTGGAGCTGAGGTGGTAGCTCAGGACCCTTAGTAGACCCTTATAAGAAAAACAAACACCCTCCCCCTGCATTTATATTGTCAATTTTTAATTTAGCTGCCTTCATTATGGTACATAATTTACTGACACTTCCTATCTGACCTGGCACATGTTCAGCTTTTGAAAATATTCAGTATACAATTGAAAAGATTTGACATTTTGTACTTATTTATTTTATATGGTATTTTTATTTTTGGTACCAGGAATTGAACTCAGGAGCACTGGACCACTGAGCCACATCCCCAGCCCTGTTTTGTATTTTATTTAGAGACAGGGTCTCACTTAGTTGCTTAGTGCCTTACCGTTGCTGAGGCTAGCTTTGACCTCATTATCCTCCTGTCTCAGCCTCTGTAGCCACTGGGATTACATGAGTGGGCCACTGCGCCTGGCTGACATTTTATATTTATTAAATGGAGGATTCTACATAAATATCAGATCAATTAATTTAATTATTAATTTATTAATTTCATTGAGCAGGTATTTTGCCTGAGTCCCCAGCTTTTGGTAGTATTTTTTTTTAAAGAGAGAGAGAGAGAATTTTTTAATATTTATTTTTCAGTTTTCGGTGAACACAACATCTTTATTTTATTTAATGTGGTGCTGAGGATCGAACCTAGTGCCCCGCGCATACCAGGCAAGCACGTTACCGCTTGAGCCACATCCCCAGCCCTTGGTAGTATTTTTTATTATAGATTTGTCACTCTCTTTTTATATTTTGTTTTTTGATATATATATATATATATATATATATATATATATATAGAGAGAGAGAGAGAGAGAGAGAGAGAGAGAGAGAGAGAGAAGTGTTTCTAAGAATAAATGTTCATGATTATTCTATCCTCACAAATTTTTATATTGTATTATTAGGTATTCATCTTTAGTGAGTACTTTTTTTCTAAGATTCTATTTTGTCTGGAGTTAATATTTCTCCATGAGTTGTTTTTTTTTTTTTTTTTTTGCTTAACACTTGCTTTTCCAGTTCTTTCTGTGCATTATCTTTAGTGACAAATAGGTGTGTTCTTCTGTTTTTCTTTTTGCCAATTATAATAATCTATACCTATTCATGGGTGGCATTGTTGCAAATATGGATGTAATTGGACTTATTTCTTCTTCAGTATATTTTTTACTTGACATTTTCTTTATCTTATTTGTCCCCATTCCCGACTTGTGATTTTACCTAAACTTTTTGTTTTCTTCTACCTTGAAGTCCTCTTCTGGTTTAGGATACATCAGTAGTAAGTCTATTATTTTACACACTACTCTTAATTCTCTTTTATTTTGTAGTTATGATTAAAGTAGCAGAAAATCTAATTTGAGAAGTATATTTGTTGTCCCTCCCCCTTTTATAACAAAATCTGGCATTAGACCTGTCATCAGGGAGGCAGACTGCTTCTGTCCTTTGTATTGTCGCCCCTTAACTCATGATGGTTTTTTTTTTTTTTTTCCCTCCTGCTTCATGGCTGAGTGTGACTGTTACACTTCCAGATATCACATGCATGTCCTAAGCTGAAAGAAATTGGGAAAGGGCAAATGGGAAAAGAAAGGTATGCCCATTGAGAAATCCCCTTTTGTGGGAAAAACAAAGACTTTACTGGGAGTGCTACCTAAGAGACTTCCATCCTGTTGGCCAGAACTGTGCCATGTGGCCTTCTGTAACTGGAAGTGGCTAGGGAGAAACCAAGAATGAGGTTTGGGGTCAGACCATCTAGTGTCTCTGATGCACATTTTGTTTCAAAATTTTCCAACAAACTCATAAGTTATTCAGTATTTCTCTCCTTTTTGTGTATGACCCAGACTTAGCTCATTTTATTTAAACATTAAACAACTTGCCAAGTGTTTTCTTAATGCAAAGTGAAAAGATTATTGATTCATACCAATTCCCTGATGTTTTCCCTTCCCTTTACTTATTCTCTGGCGCAAAAGTTTTAAACCTGATTTATCTGTCATTGTGATAGTTTGTAGATACTTTCTAAAAATTGAGCTTTGTCACAGGGGTGCTTCAGAATTAGAATTTATTGTGTCATGTTTATTGGCAATTGTGGCAGGTTTTTTTTTTTGATGACAGAATTAAAAAATGTATTTGTCATTTATACCCTGTTGTAATCAAGTCTGTTGTTCTTTATTCTCAAAATTCCGATTTTTACAATTTCCATATTAAAATTCATTTTGAAAATCATCCAATTTTTAAAATTTCCTGTTTTAGACAAATTTGTCATTATATTCTACTCTGTCTAGATTATGGCAATGACAATATTTTTGGCCTCTTTTTTTCTAAAGAGGAAGAAGACTGCCATTGGATAGTATGTTCTCACTGAAGATGATTATGGCTAAAAATGAAATATGTATTTTAGATAGTAAGCCATCTTCACTGTATAATTTGTATCTCTATAATAATCATTATTATCTCTCTTTCTCTCTCTCATTTTTTTCTTCTTCAGTATTTGACCTTTCTTGCACATGTTAGGCAACTGCTCTATCACTGAGCTACACCCTCAGCCCTTTCTAAATTTTATTTTGAGACACAGTTTTGCCAAGTTCTGAGGCTGGCTTCAAGCTGGTGATTCTCCTGCTTTAGTCTCAGTAGTAATTATTATCTTAACTATATGTGTGAATATGTTTTTATTTTATATTTACTGATCTTAACTAGTTAATTTCTTTAATGGAAAAATGTGGGTCTAATACAGATTTTTCTCCTTTGATTCTTTATATCATCTGTGGCTTGGACCTTTAAGACACACTTTCTTTTTTTTCTCCATTTCTAGCATATTTATACAAAAATAAGCACTGTTATTATTGTTTTGAAGGTAACTTTTTCCAGTCTGGTTATTGTAAACTTTAAAACTATTTTCTTGTCATAAAAATAAAAATCATTGAGTTTTAAAAACTAAAAAATAGGGGGAAAAGGTTCTAAAAATAAAAATCATCAAAGATATTTAGAGATGTCTCTATTAACATTCTAAAAAGTGAGTGATGTGACACGTACACATACATTTAAAATGAAATAATACTAAAAGCAATCCTCAGCTCCAGACCTTCCTAACCCACCTGAGTTCTAATACTTCTTTTTAAAAAAAAAAAAAAATTTATTAGTTGCTCAAAACATTACAATGATCTTGACATATCATACATTTGATTCAAATGGGGTATGAATTCTTATTTTTCCACATGTACAGATTGCAGTATCACATTAGTTTTACAGCCACATTTATACATACAGCCATACTAGTGTCTATTGTATTCTGCTGCCCTTCCTATTCCCCCCCCTCCCCTCCCCTCCCCTCCCATCACCTCTCTCCCATTCCCATGCACCTCTTGTCCCTATTTAATGGTAATCTTCTTCTCATGCTCTTCCTCCCTGCTTTGTTAAGATTCACTTTCTTAAATGAGAGATACTTATCTGCTTTGAACTTTGACTCTGAGAACAAGAAGTACCTTTGATGTGATTTCAAGTACTGATGCACACGCACAGCATGTGCTCACGACATATAAAGTTGCAGACATTCATACATGATGGAAGCAGAAGTGTTTAGTTTTGTACCATAATACACCTTGCTTTATTCAATTCTAGG
This sequence comes from Urocitellus parryii, assembly GCF_045843805.1. Lineage (NCBI taxonomy): Eukaryota > Metazoa > Chordata > Mammalia > Rodentia > Sciuridae > Urocitellus > Urocitellus parryii. The sequence continues at coordinate 164,495,890 of NC_135536.1, read as the reverse complement.
TTATTCTTTATATCACTTAAAATGTATTGGTTGTAAATTAATGAGCTCATCTCAGGACCCACCAACAAGTTGCTGTTGGAGTAATAGTGTCACCCTTGTATATAATTTCTATGAAGGCTAATGAACTCCTGCTTTTCGCTTGTATTACTAGCACAAGAAATATTCAAGTATAGTAATAGTAATGTCTACAGGTAAGAGAAATTTTCTCATGTCCCTGAAAACACTGAAAGATATATTCATGAGAAGGAATTCATTATTTGTTTACATACAAAGGATAGCATAGAATCCATTCAGTCTGAGATAAAATATATATTTTTAAAAATATTTGTTCTAGTTGTAGGTGGACACAATAACTTTTAGTTTATTTTTATGTGGTTCTGAGGATTGAACCCAGTGCCTCACACATGCTAGGCAAGCACTCTACTACTAAACCACAACCTAGCCCCATAAAAGATATTTTAAAAGCTTATCTTCTTTTTCAGTGTTTGTAAATTTTTTAAAATTTTATATAACATTTATATGTATTTAGGGAGTATAATATGATAATTTGGTGCATGTATATTTTTCATTATGATAAAATCAGTATAACTAGCATTTCTGTCTTCTGGAACATTTATCATTTCTATCTGCTGGTAACTTTCAGGCTCTGTAGTTACTTTGAAATGTATCATAAATTGTTACAAACTAGTTACTGTGCTATTGAACAATAGAACTAACCTCCTATCTGTATTTTGGTACTCTGTGTTCCTTCCTTCCCCTTTTAATCTATGAATACTATTTTACTTTTCTCTAACATCGACTTTTTTTTAGCTTCCACAACTGAGTGAAAACATGTAGTATTTTTTCTGTGTCTGGCTTATTTCATTTAACATGATGTTCTTCAGTTCCATCCACATTGCCACAAATGACAAGATTTCATTCTTTGTTAATGGCTGTAAATCTTTCCATTGTGTATATATTTACATTTTCTTTGTCCACTCATCCATCAGTGGACACCTTGGTTGATTCTGTGTCTTAGCTGTTGTGATAGTGCTGCAGTAAACATGGGAGTGCAACTGTTCCTTTTTTTTAAAAAAAAAAATTTATTTATTTAGATCTTGACATATTATATATTTGATTCAAATGGGGTATGAATTCTTATTTTTCCACGTGTACAGATTTCAGGATCACATTGGTTATACAGCCACGTTTATATATACTGCCATACTAGTGTCTGTTGTATTCTGCTGCCCTTCCTATCACCCCCTTCCCCTCCCCACCCATCACCTCTCTCTAACCAATCTACTGTGACACATTTCCCTCTCTTTTTTTTCTTCCCCCTCACACCATCTTATATGTAATTTTGTATACCAATGAGGGTCTCCTTCCATCTTCCATGCAATTCCCCTTCTCCCTCCCATTCCCTCCCACCTCTCATCCCTCTTTAGTGGTAATCTTCTTCTCATGCTCTTCCTCTCTACTCTGTTTTGAGTCACCCCCTTATATCAAAGAAGACATTCGACATTTGTTTTTTAGGGATTGGCTAACTTCACTTAGCATAATCTGCTCTAATGCCATCCATTTCCCTGAAAATGCCATGATTTTGTTATTTTTTAGTGCTGAGTAATATTCCATTGTGTATTAATGCCACATTTTTTTTATCCATTCATCTATTGAAGGGCATCTAGGTTGGTTCCACAGTCTAGCTATTGTGAATTGTGCTGCTATGAACATTGACGTAGCTGTGTCCCTGTAGTATACTCTTTTTAGGTCTTTTGGGTATAGTGCTAGAAGGGGAATAGCTGGGTCAAATAGTGGTTCCATTCCCAACTTTCCAAGGAATCTCCATACTGCTTTCCAAATTGGCTGCACCAATTTGTAGTCCCACCAGCAATGTACAAGTGTAGCTTTTCCCCACATCCTCGTCAGTACTTGTTATTGTTTGACTTCATAATGGCTGCCATTCTTATTGGAGTGAGATGGTATCTTAGAGTGGTTTTAATTTGCATTTCTCTGATTGCTAGAGATGGTGAGCATTTTGTCGTGTATTTGTTGATTGATTGTATATCCTCCTCTGAGAAGTGTCTCTTCAGATGCTTGGCCCATTTTTGTTGATTGGGTTATTTGTTTTCTTGTTGTTTAATTTTTTAAGTTCTTTGTATACTCTGGATATTAGAGCCCTATCTGAAGTGTGAGGGGTAAAAATTTGTTCTCAGGATGTAGGCTCCCTATTTACCTCACTTATTATTTCTCTTGCTGAGAAAAAAACTTTTTAGTTTGAATACGTCCCATTTGTTGATTCTTGATTTTAACTCTTGTGCTATAGGTGTCCTATTAAGGAATTTGGAGCCCGACCCCACAATATGGAGATTAGGGCCAACTTTTTCTTCTATCAGATGAAGAGTCTCTACGCAGAGTCTCTGGTTTGATTCCTAGCTCCTTGATCCATTTTGAGTTATCTTTTGTGCATGGTGAGAGAAAAGGATTCAATTTCATTTTGTTGCATATGGATTTCCAGTTCTCCCAGCACCATTTGTTGAAGATGCTATCCTTTCTCCATTGCATGTTTTTAGCACCTTTGTCTAATTTAAGGTAGTTGTAATTTTGTGGATTGGTCTCTGTGTCCTCTATTATATACCATTGGTCCACCCGCCTGTTTTGGTACCAGTACCATGATGTTTTTGTTACTATTGCTCTGTAATATAGTTTAAAATCTGGTCTTACTATACTACCTGTTTCACTCTTTCTGCTTAGAATTGCTTTAGCTATTCTGGGTCTTTTATTTTTCCAGATGAATTTCATGATTGCTTTTTCTATTTCTGCAAGGAATGCCATTGGGATTTGATTGGTATTGCATTAAACCTATAGAGTACTTTTGGTAATATAGCCATTTTAATGATATTAATTCTGCCTATCCATGAACAAGGTATATCTTTCCATCTTCTAAAGTCGTCTTCTATTTCTCTCTTTAGCGTTCTGTAGTTTTCGTTGTATAGGTCTTTCACCTCTTTTTTTTTAGGTTGATTCCCAAGTTTTTTTTTTTTTTTTTTTTTGAGGATATTGTGAATGGGGTGGTTGTCCTCATTTCCATTTCAGAGGATTTGTCACTGAAATACAGGAATGCCTTTGATTTATGTATGTTGATTTTATATCCTGCCACATTGCTAAATTCATTTACTAGCTCTAGAAGTTTCTTGGTAGAACCTTTTGGGTCTTCTAGGTATAGGATCATGTCTTCCGCAAATAGTGATAATTTAAGCTCTTCTTTTCCTATCTTTATACCTTTAATTTCTTTTGTCTGTCTAATTGCTCTGGCCAGTGTTTCGAGAACTATGTTGAATAGAAGTGGTGAGAGAGGGCATCCCTGTCTTGTTCCAGATTTTAGCTATGCTAATGAAGAGAAGAAGAGAGAGAACTCAAATTACTAGTAGCATACTGGGTCAAAAAGGCAATATCACAACAGACACCACAGAAATACAGAAGATAATTAGAAATTATTTTGAAACCTTATACCCCAATGAAATAGAAGATAGTGAAGGCTTCGATAAATTTCTTAAGTCATATGATCTGCCCAGATTGAGTCAGGAGGATATACACAACTTAAACAGACCAATATCAACTGAGGAAATAGAAGAAGCCATCAAAAGACTACCAACCAAGAAAAGCCCAGGACCAGATGGGTAAACAGCAGAGTTTTACAAAACCTTTAAAGAAGAACTAATACCAATACTTTTCAAGCTATTTCAGGAAATGGAAAAAGAGGGAGTACTTCCAAATTCATTCTAAGAGGCCAACGTCACCCTGACTGCTAAACCAGACAAAGACACTTCAAAGAAAGAAAACTAGAGACCAATATCTCTAATGAACTTAGATGCAAAAATCCTCAATAAAATTCTGGCAAATCGGATACAAAAACATCAAAAAGATTGTGCCCCATGATCAAGTAGGATTCATCCCTGGATGCAAGGATGGTTCAATATACGGAAATCAATAAATGTTATTCACCACATCAATAGACTTAAAGATAAGAACCGTATGATCATCTCGGTAGATGAAGAAAAAGCATTCAACAAAATTCAGCATCCCTTTATGTTCAAAACACTAGAAAAACTAGGGATAACAGGAACTTACCTCAACATTGTAAAAGCTATCTATGCTAAGCCTCAGGCTAGCATCATTCTAAACTATTTCTTTGAATAAAAATCAAAATAGTAAAATCAAATAGTAAAAGATAGTTAAGTACTAAATTTCCATCAAAAACTATAACCTGGGTTTAACGGATCCAATAGAGTAAATGGGTATAGTTAACTATGACAATTTATCAAAGGAACAAATAAGCTTAGTAAAGTGAATTCAAGGAAATCATTCATGTCAAAGAGAAGCTGTGGTTAAAACATTATTATCATACAATTTGTGGATAGTTTATTTAAGAATCATTTTTTTGGGGGGGAGGGGTCTGGAAGACCAGAGAGTATATAAAAACCCTGCCTTTTTAAATTAGACATTGTGGTCTGAGCTTAGGATCAAAAGAGAAGACTTTTCATTTATGATGTAATATTTCAGATTTTTTTCATATGTGGAAAAAGATGGACATTTCAAAGCACCTACTATTACATCCTTGTCTCCTACCCATGCCTGAGGTACTCATTTCAAGATTTTGCTTTGGAGCCAGTTTTGGTTCATGAATAATATTCCTGATGAAGATACTTCTAAACTTAGGCATTAAATGCAGAATATGTAACATAAGCAAAGATCAAGGTGATATCTACATGGGGTAAGCAGAGTGCTGCAGAATCAGTCTTTTCATGTATTCATTTGATCACATGGACTTCTTTTTTCCACTGACCTGATGTTTAATGAAATTTACTGATAGACTTATTACAGAGTTATACCTAAAAATAAGTCATGAAAGTTCCCATATGAAGTACAAGTTTAGCCATACATACTTGCATTGATGGGCTTAAAAAATGTAAAATGTTACTCTATAGTAGAAACAACTAGTGGTAGTGGTGATGACAATAATGATAATGGTGGCCAGCATTCATAAATGTGCCCTTTCATATATTTAGTTGCTCTTTCATTCATACCAACACTAATGAGTATTTTACTGGAATATTTCAGGGAGTGCCACAGCCATAGTAGCTGTGAACTTTTTCCTTCTTTAAAACAGAAAGCTGAGTGTGATGGTTAATTTTATGTGTCAACATGGTTTATGGTCATCTGGACCTAGTCCCAGTCTAGATGTCACCATGCAGGCAGTTTTTAGATGAAATTAACATTTAAAGTCATAGTCTTTGCATAAAGTAGATTATCTTCTAAAATGTTGGTGGGCTTCATCCAATCAGTTGAAGAGAAAAGACTGAAGTCCCCGAGGAAGGAGGAATTTTGCCTCTGGACTGCCTTTCGTAGTAAAGCTTGCCACATCAACTCTTCCTAAGTCTCCAGCCAGAAGACGTGCTGGCCTCTATAGGTTCATGAGTCAGTTCCTTAAAATGAATCCCTCCCTCTCGGCGTTTGTGTGTATGTTCACCCCCCTATACACACAGCTTACTGGTTCTCTTTCTCTGAAGAGTCTTAATACACTGAGATAGTCACCATGCATTTCCGGGATGGCTTAACTCCACAACTTGTACTCTTAATCAGTGCACAAAGATTTCCATTATGCTCCAAAGAAAAAAATGCTTCTATTTAAATTTATTTTTATTTGTTAAAATTATTTTCTTTGTCTTCCTTCTGCAAACTGTTCCTTCAAAAAAGTTGCTAATGAGTAGTAAAATAACTAAAGCTTTTTTTTTAAAAAAGGAGCTGTTCCCATCCATCAAGTGATTATACCTTTATTGAAGAGTTACTTAACCATTTACAGTTGCCAAGGCACTGATAGACCCCTCTGGGGTCCCTCCGGGGCCTCAAGATGGCACATTCGTCCACCACAGCAGTATCCTTCCTCCAGAAGCAGAATTGCTCATTATAAACATGTTGGTCTTCATAGAAGCCTCGTTGTTTTACCTCCTCTTTACTGTTGCCACCCTGCTTGGTTCTTGAGCCTGGCAGGCAGGGCTGCCAAAGACTTCTTGTAGGACCACAGAGAGGTGGCAATTATGCCACATGGCAGGTTTTACTCGCTTCTACTTACCCAAATAGGATTTAAAAGTTCTGGTGGTTAAAAAAAAAAAAAAAAAAAAAAAAAAAAGAATTATTACCATCAAGAAAAATGTGTGCCCTCATGTATTCACTTCTCATTTTCATTTAAAACACAGATAACTTATTTTAAAAATTTAATTATATTTCATTATAAGACCTTTTATAAAATGTACTTCTGCTTTTCTAAGCAATTTCTGAATGTCTATACAACTATAATAGGTATGGTGCTTACCGGACTTTGAGGAATAGAGTAGACTGTTTCTCCTTAACAAAACCTAATGATTTTTTATTTGCATGAAGTTTCAATAAGCAAAGAATAGGCAGAGTTTTTATGGCACTTTAGTCATTTTTCTGTAGAATAGGTACTCAGAAGGGTGTTACTAACTGCACCACATTGGCAAAGATGCGTGATCTTCACTGTTTATTAAAGGTGTGACAGTTACCACCTGAAGTGAGGAGAGATGGTTCTTCATTTTAATCATTGCTCTGTGGACTGGTTGTGTAGAAATTTGGCAGGGCGGCGGGGGGGGGGGCATCACAGATGCTTCAGTGGAGTTGGGACAGCACATACCTTTCTGCACTTGGGGAGATGCACTATAGGAGTCTCCTGAATGGTCTCTGTGCATTTGAGCCCTGTCAGCCTGTTGCCCACAGCAGCAGAGTAAGTCTTCTAAACACTAGTCAGATCATGTCACTCTGCTCAGATGCTGGGCTGTTGATCCAGAGGCCATGCTCTCAAGACCCTCTAATCTATTGTCTGAACTTAAGTTCACATGCTCAGCAACCATTGCCTGCAACCTCCCAGCTTCTTGCCATTGTTCTTTAAAGGTTCTAGCCCCCACTTCACAGCCTTTGCTTTTGCTCCTCCTGCTGCCCAGATTTTCTTTCCCTAGATGTTTGTGTACGCACTTCCTCTCCCCTGGTAATCTTCTCTTTGAGACCTTTCAGGACCACCCCTTTTAATCTGTTGATTGCCCCCATCTACACTATTTCTTTTTTTAGAATTTGTTCTAACTATTTATATATGACAGTAGAATGTATTTTGACACATCATATATAAATTAAGTATAACTTCTCATTCTTCTGGTTGCACATGATGTAGAATTACACCAGTCGTGTAATCATATACGCACATAGAGTAATAATATCCAATTCATTCTACCATCATTCCTACCCCCTACCATCCTTTTACTTCCTTCCCTCTAATCCAAAGTACCTCTATTTTTCCCTAGTCTCCCGCCCCCTTATTGTGAATCAGCATGTGCATATCAGAGAATACACTCTGCCTTTGGTTTTGGGGGATTGGCCTGTTTCACTTAGTATGTTATTCTCCCAACTCCATCCATTTACTAACATATGCCATAATTTCATAAAATTCTTCTTTAAGGCTAAGTAATATTCCATTGTGTGTGTGTGTGTGTGTGTGTGTGTGTGTATATATATATATATATATATTTTTTTTTTTTTTTGCATTTTCTTTATCCATTCGTCTGTTCAAAAGCACCTAAGGTGGTTCCATATTCCACAATTGTGAGTTGAGCTGCTATAAACATTGATGTGGCTATGTTACCGTAGTTTGCTGATTTTAAGTCCTTTGGGTCCTGATTTTAAGTCCTAACTGAGGAGTGGGATAGCTGGGTCAAATGGTGGTTCCATTCCAGGTTTTCTGAGGAATCTCCATACTGCTTTCCACAATGGTTGCATCAGTTTGCAGTCCCACCAGCAATATATGAGTGTATCTTTTCCCCACATCCTCGCCAACATTTATTGTTGCTTGGATTCTTGATTGCCATTCTAACTGGAGTGAAATGGAATCTCAGGGTAGTGTTGATTTGCATTTCTCTAATTGCTAAAGATATTGAACATTTTTCATATATTTGCTGATTGTTTGTATTTCTTCGGTGGAGTGTCTGTTCAGTTCCTTAACCCATTTATTGATTGAGTGTTTTTTTTGTTTTGTTTTGTTTTGTTTTTGGTGTTAAGGTTTTTGAGTTGTTTGTATATCCTGGAGATCAGTTCTCTATCTGAGGTGCATGTGGTAAAGATTTTCTCCCATTCTGTAGGCTCTCTCTTCACATTCCTGTTTCCTTTACTGAGAAGAAGCTTTTTAGTTAGATCCATTCCATTTATTGATTTTTAATTTTCTTCTTGTGCTTTAGGAGTCTTGTTAAGGAAATCAGGTCCTAAGCTGACATGATGAAGATTTAGGCCTACTTTTTCTTCTATTAGGAGCAGGGTCTCAGATCTAATTTCTAGGTCCTTGATCTACTTTGAGTTGATTTTTGTGCAGGGTGAGAGAGACGGATTTAATTTTATTTTGCTGCATATGGATTTCCAGTTTTCCTAACACCATTTGTTGAAGAATATCTTTTCTCGAATGTATGTTTTTGGTGCCTTTGTCTAGTATAAGACAACTGTATTTATGTGAGTTTGTCTCTGTGTCTTTTATTCTGTTCCATTGGTCTATGTGTCTTGTTTTGATGCCAATACCAAAACAAGCTGTTTAGCATGGGTTTAGCATGCTGTTTTTGTTAGTGTGGCTCTGAAGTATAGGTTAAGGTCTGATATTGTGGTGCCTCCTGCTTTACTTTTCTTGCAAAGGATTGCTTTGACTATTCTGGGTCTCTTGTTTTTCCAAGTGAATTTCATGATTACTTTTTCTAGATCTATGAAGAATGTCATTGGGATTTTAGTAGGAATTGCATTAAAACTGTATAATGCTTTTAGTAGTATGGTCATTTTGACTATATTAATTCTGCCTATCCAAGAGCATGGGTGATCTTTTCATCTTGTAGGGTCTTCTTTAATTTCTTTCTTTAGTGTTCTGAGTTTTCATTGTAGAGGTCTTTCACCCCTTTTGTTAGATTAATTCCCAAGTATTTTTTTAAGGCTATTATGAATAGGGTAGCTTTCCTAATTTCTTTTTCAGTGGATTCATCACTGATGTATAGGAACACGTATGATTTATGGATGTTGATTTTGTATCCTACTACTTTGCTGAGTTCATTTATTAGTGCTAGAAGTTTTCTGGTGGATTTTTTTTTTTGATTCTGTAAGTATAGAATCATGTCATTGACAAATGGTGATAATTTGAGTTCTTCTTTTCCCATTCGTGTGCCTTTAATTTCTTTCTTCTGTCTTATTGCCCTGGCTTGAGTTTCAAGGACGATGTTGGATAGAAGTGGTAAAAGAGGGCATCCTTGTCTTGTTCCAGTTTTTAGGGGGAATGCTTTCAATTTTTCCTCCATTTAAAATCATGTTGGCCTTGGGTTTAGCATGTATAGCTTTTACAATGTTGAAGAATGTTCTTACTCTTCCTACTTTTTCTAGTATTTTGAACATGAAGGGATGCTATATTTTGTCAAATGCTTTTTCTGCATCTGTTGAGATGATCATATGATTCTTGTCTTTAAGTCTATTAATGTGATGAATTACGTTTATTGATTTCTGTATGTTGAACCAACCTTGCATCATTGGGATGAATCTCATTTGATTGTAGTACACTATCTTTCTAATGTATTTTTGTATGCAATTTGCCAGAGTTTTATTGAGAATTGTTGTATCTATGTTCATCAAGGATATTGGTCTGAAGTTTTCTTTCCTTTATATATCTTTGTCTGGTTTTGGTATCAGAGTGATACTAGGCTCACAATAGAATGAGTTTGAAAGGGTTCCCTCCTTTTCTAGTTTGTGGAATAATTTGAGGAGTATTGGAGTTAATTCTTCTTTATAGGTCTGGTAGAAATCTGCTGAGAACCTGTTTGATTCTGGGCTTTTCTTGGTTGGTAGGCTGTTTTTTTTTTTTTTTTTTTTCTTTTAGTTGTAGTTGGACACAATACTTTTATTTTATTTATTTATTTTTATTTGGTGCTGAGGATCAAACCTAGTGCCTCACACGTATTAGGCAAGGTTGATAGGCTTTTGATGGCATCTTAAATTTCATTGCTTGAAACTGATACGTTTAAATTGTGTATATCCTCCTGATTCAGTTTGGGTAGGTCATATGTCTCTAGAAATTTGTCGATATCTTTAGATTTTCTATTTTATTATAGTATAGATTTTCAAAATAGGTTCTGATTATCTTCTATATTTCAGTGGTGTCCATCATGATAGTTGCTTTTTCATCATGAATTTTAGTAATTTGGGTTTTCTCTCTCTTTCTCTTCATTAATGTGGCTAAGGGTTTATCAATTTTATTTATTTTTTCAAAGAAGCAACCTTTTGTTTTCTCATTTTTCTTGAATTATTTTTGTTTCTATTTCATCATTTCCTGTCTTCTGCTGCTTTTGATGTTAATTTGTTCTTCTTTTTCTATGGCTTTAGATGTAATTTATTCATTGACTTTCTATTCTTTTAATGAATGAGCTCAGTGCAATGAACTTTCCTCTTCACACTGCCTTCATGGTATCCCAGGAATTTTGGTATGTTGTATTGGTGTTCTCATTTACCTTTTTTTTTTTTTTAATCTCATTCCTGATTTCTTCTGCTGTTCATTCATCATTCAATGGCATATTATTTAGTCTCCAGGTGTGAGAGTATCTTCTATTTTTTATTTTTCTTTGATTTCTGATTTCATTTCATTATGATCTGATAGAATGCAGGGTATTATCTCAACTTTTTTGTATTTGTAAGCTTTGCTTTGTGGCATAAGATATGGTCTGTTTTAGAGAAGGATCCACGTGCTACTGAGAAGAATGTGTATTCACTTATTGATGGATGAAATATTATATATATGTCTGTCAAGTCTAAATTATTGATTATATTGTTTAGTTCGATAGTTTCTTTGTTTAGTTTTTTGTTTGGAAGATCTATCAAGTAGTGAGAGAGGTGTATTATTATTATTAATAACATTAATATTAATAATTAATATTAATTATTGTTAATATTATTGTGCTGTGATCTATTTGGTTCTTGAAATTGAGAAGGGTTTGTTAGATGTATGTAAATGCTTTATTGTTTGGGGCATTAATATTTATGATTGTTACGTTTGCTGATGTATAATTCCTTTAAATAGTATGAAATGTCCTTCTTTGTTCCTTCTGATTAACTTTGGCTTGAAGTCCACTTTGTCTGAGAATGGAAACTCCTGCTTGTTTACACGATCCATATGAGTGGTATATTTTTTTCCCATCCTTTCACTTTCAGTCTGTGGATGCCTATGAAGAGAGACTCTCCATTTGCTGGCTTTCACTTTTATTTTTTTTTTTCCCATTTCATTCTCATGTAATATTTTGTTGAGAATATTCGGTAGTGTAGGCTTTGTAGTTGTGAATTCTTTTAACTTTTGTTTATCCTGGAAGGTTCTTATTTCATCTTCAAATCTGAAGCTTTATTTTGCTGGATATAAAATTCTTGGTTGACTTTTTTTAAAATTTCAGAGCTTGGTATATGTTATCCTAGAACCTCCTGGCTTTGAGGGTATGGGTTGAGAAATTTGCTGAGATTCCAGTTGGTTTCCCCCATACATAATCAGATATTTTTCTCTCATTGCCTTTAAAATTCTATCCTTATTCTGTATGTTAGGCATTTTCATTATAATGTGCCTTGGTGTGGGTCTGTTGTAATTTTGTACATTTGGGGTCCTGTAAGCCTGTTGTATTTAAGTTTCCATTTCATTCTTTAGGTCTAGGGAATTTTCTGATATGTCATTGAAAAGATTGTGCATACCTTTGGATTGTTTTTCTGTGCCTTCCTCTATTCCAATAAATCTTAAATTTGGACTTTTTCATGTTGTCCCATAGTTCTTGGAAGTTCTGTTCATGTTTTTTTTTTTTTTTACCATCTGCTCTGTGTGGTCAACTTTATTTTCAGGATTATATATTTTATCTTCATTGCCTGAGGTTCTGTCTTCCAAGTCATCTAGTCTGTGAATGATACTTTTCATTGAATTTTTAATTTGGTTTATTGATTCCTTCATATCAAGGATTTCTGCTTGATTTCTTTTTTTTGGGGGGAAGGTATCAGGGATTCAACTCAGGGGCACTCAACCACTGAGCCACATCCTTGGCCCTGTTTTGTATCTTATTTAGAGACAGGGTCTATTGAATTGCTAAGCACCTCACTTTTGCTGAGGCTTGCTTTAAATTTGCAATCCTCCTGTCTCAGCCTCCAGAACCACTGGGATTACAGATATTTGCCACTGTGCCCAGCCTCTGCTTAATTTCTTTTCAGAATCTCTTTTTCTGTATTGAGGTGATCTTTAACCACCTGAAATTTATCTCTGATTTTACTCCTTACATCATTCTTTATATTGGGGATCAGGTTAACTATGTACATTCTAAATTTCTTCTAAACCTGGCTAGTGACAGGTTGGAAAACTGGGAATGGATTCTATTATTGGAGCACCTTAGTTTGTTTGGGGTGCTTTATTCCCTTGTTTTATAGTGTTGTTTGTGTGTCTTCTCATCTAGCACTCTGTATCTGAGGGAGTACAGTTTCTTCCATGTAGACTTATAGTGTCCTTTAAGTCTAAAGGTTTCCTCTACCTCCCATTTAAGGCACAGACCAATATTAACAGCACCCAATGCAAACAATATACAGTCTTAAATCAAATAGCTCCTATTAAGGCATCCATAGTTTTGCCACAATAAACAGAAATGGTGTGTTCAATTATTGTCCACAACATAAACAGTAAATTTGCAAAAAGGTTTACAATTTCAAATGGTGGACAAAGAGAGAACAGAAGTGGTGTAGGATGTGATGTTTATGAGGATAGAGGAGAGAAGATAGAAGTAAGAAATTATAGGAAGTGTAAAGGAGGAATTAAGAATTAATAGAGTTGATTGGCTGTTAGCAAGTGAAAAGAGGGAAAGAGAATAGAGAATCCAGGGAAATAGATATGTGAGAAGGAAAATTATATATATATATATATATATATATATATATATATATATATATATATATATAAACTGTAAAAATAAAAGAATGCACAACAAAAACAATAATATACTATTCAGACATTCCGGTACTCAATAAATTATGCATGAGAAGAAATACTTGGTTTCAAAAATGGTAGAGATGTGAGAAAGAGAGAGGGTATCTAGATAGAAAATTGAACAGTTGTTTCCGTTGCAGTTCAAAGGTTTCTCAGCCAATAGGTGGGGTTGTCTGGAGTTTGATGGTAGCTTCACCCTCAGAATGATGAGGACAAAATATATAAAGACAATTGCTGGTCCCCATTGGAAGACTGTACCCCAGGAATCTCATTTGGGTTCCACTCACATGGCGTAGGGGCCTGCTCTTAGCCCCTTATGTCACCTGTGTACCCCACAATTCCTGGTCTGTGATTTAGTATTTAAACTCAATTTCTTCTTCCCCTGCCCTTTAGAATTCACGGTCTTTTCGCCCAGGCTGTCCTGAAGGCTGGGCGCTGGAACCTGTGCACTGGTTAGTCACAGAGAGCTGTTCTGTATCCCTCCTATCAAGACCAGGTGCTGAGATCTGTAGTTCAGCCATATCGCTGCCAGCGATGGGCCAGGTTGGGGGCTAGGGACAGGTTGGAAGACTGGGAATTGGGAAGCTGGAGGGCCCTGTTGGGTGCTGGACTGATGCAGATCCTGGGGAGAATCAGGAGGTCGGTAGATGCCAGACTGGGGAGCGAGTCGGGGACCAGGCTGGTGCCTGGACCCTGTGAGTGCCAGCCCAAGTGGCTTCTGGGAACCCGTAGGTGCGGGATCAGCTCGTTGTGCCTCTGGAGAACAAGATGCCCTCACACCCCTTTCCAACCTTCCAACCTTCTGTAGCCAGCCCCATCCATTACCATGCATTGCAGGAGTCCTAGAGCTGGGGAGAGACCGGCTCCCTCTTGCCTCTCTAACTTGTGTTTCCCTGAGCAAAATGTCTCTAGTTTCTGACTTTCCACAGGATTGCTGGGCTTAGACAGGCCCGTGCAGACCTAGCTGCAAACTCATGGATCTGGGTTTCAGTTTCTAGTTTCCCTAGGCTCCACCATGCTGCAGTCCCAACATGGCTTCTGGATCACTGACGATTGATAAACTCCAGTGGAGAATGGGGTTTGGGGTTTTTTTTTTGGGGGGGGGGTGGGTTAGTATCTGATTAATGAATACAGTGGTTCCACTAAGGAAGACTGCCCTGCAGCCTCAGGATTTTTCACTCTAAGCCTCTGGGAGATGTGGTATTCCCACTGTTTGAGTTTTGGATAGCCAAGCAAAGAGAAATGCCGCCTCATACTATTCTGCCATCTTCCTTCTCCCTCATTATTTCTTATCCTGTTCTCTGCTTTATTCTTTTCTATCATTCTTGTATCTTCATCTAATATGATATATATTTTATAATTGAGTTTAAATATATATGACATATATATATGAAGTTGGGTGAAAATATATAATATGATATATATTTCTTGTATCTTCATCTAATATGATATATATATATATTTTTCTTGGTTTTCATTACAAGCAAACTTGATGAAGACAGGGATTTTTACCTGGCTTATATAATGCTGTATTTTTAATGTTGCACACAGGTGCTCAACAAATCTTTGGTGAATGTGTCAGTACTTACTGTGGGCAAAATGGGCATCTGGCTCTTTAGACTTGGTGGTTTGTACTGTTTTAGGTGCTGTTTGACCTTGATATTGGTCATTATGAGCTTGGCTCTTCTAGGTACAGGGCCTTGAAGGCCTTAGAAGGCAACTTTCCAACACAGATGTAACTGTGGTCCACCTTGTTATGGCTTGCCTTCTCTCTGTCCTCCCACACACTTATATCAACAGGATTTTCTCTGCATGTAGATGGGACTTTTCAGTGTGCTTGAGCTAAGATGGGATGCAAGGGTATATGCAATGCATTCTTCCTAGATCTGTAGGCCTGCTGCGTTCCTGGGTGCCATAGCATTAAAGTATCTACTAAGTCTCCCTAATAGCTTCAGGTTTTAGTATAGGTTGTCTCGAGATGGGGCTGGAGATGGAACTGGATAGGTCATTGGAACAACCTGGAAAGCATAGAACCAGACATTGTTCCCTTGAGAGGTAGCCACATGTGCTGTTTCCTTTGGAACTGCTGTTTAGGCCAGCCTCCTACCACTTTGCTGCAGAAGGATTGGTTGTGTGTGCCTGTGCTTTGTGCAAGCAGCTTCACTTTCATCTGAAAAGGATCCATTTACAAATGTTATTTTGTTTGGATAATGGCAATGTCTCTTTGATTAGTTTCCTAGGATTGCTGTTACAAGATGACACAAACTAGGAGACTTAAACAACAGAAATTTTATGTCTCACTGTTCTGGAGGCTAAAGGTCTGAAATCAATGTGTCGGCCATCCCATGTTTTCTCTCTGATGGCTCTGGGGAAGGGTACTGACTTATCTCTTAGAGTTTGTAGTATTTACTGGCAATCCTTGGCCTTCCTTGCCTTGTAGATACATCACTCTGATCTTGGCCTGTGTCATCCCACAGTCATCTCCTTTCTCTGTGTCACTGTCATCTTCTAAGAACATCTATCATATTGGATTAAGGGTCTTCCCTAATGACCTCATCTTAAAATGATTACTTGCAGAGATCCTGTTTCCAAATAACATCAAATTCACAGGGACTGGGAGTTAGGACTTATCCTCATATCTTTTGTGGGGATACAGTTCAACCCACAGTACTCTCTTTATGAGGAAACATCAGTAACTATGAAGAAATCCTAGATAACGTTAAGGGTGGAGAACAGTTCTGACCTTTCCTGACTGCTTCAAACTTTCCTAAGTCCTATTGTCATTATTGACTGGCTTGCCCTAGGACTCAGGTTTTTGGTCTTCAAACCCTAGTGTATGCTTCAATAAAGTGAATCATATGTACATTCTTTCTTCCTCTGAGGGCCAGGAACACTGGAAGAATGGACAGAGTAAGTGTGAATGGAAATTTTCCTGAAAGTACAAAAAGAACCACTCTCCTGCAGGAGAAGTTCTGATCCTTTGTGGGAGCTTGCAGGCCCCCAGTGATGCAAAGATCTGCAAAGCTGAAGGACAGGACAAGTGATGAGCATCTCTTGTACGTAAAGGGCCCTTTCCCAGGGGCCCTCCCTGGCCCTTTATATTGCCCTTCCAAAGTTGCCCCAGGACTTCTCATATTAATCAGTGTTCTGTGGCATTATTTCACTAGGTGAAGTTGGATGGAATCTTGTATTTCTGCGCTTGTAGAAACGTAACATTGAGCTTACATTATTCTCCTTACAGTTCAGGAGACCATTCCTAGGTGGATGTGTAGAAGTCCCAACAATTAAAGTGGAGTTCTCTGAGGCTTGTGGGATTTTCTTGGCTAGAAAGATGGTGGCCACAATGGAGAGAGGCCATGTTAAGTGGCCATGATCCACTGCCAGTAGGGACGAGTGCACAGTACACACCCAGTAGGGCTTAGGTAGCTGGAAATGTGGCAGTTCTATACCCCCAAAGTGAATTTTAAAGTTGACTTATTTACACCATTCCCATAGCAACAGGAAAACTATTCTGACCTATAGCTGTGGAAGACTCTGTAAAAGAAACTGTAGGAGGGAAAAAAAATAATAATGCCAGGAAAAAAAATTTAATGAAGTACCATTCTTTCACTTATTCAGTCAACTGAGAATAACATTTGTGCATTTGGCAATCAAATGGGAAATGGCATTTCATGTTGCAACATGAACCTGCTTATATTACGTGATTTATTTTTTTGTTTAGACACAGTGTACTGAGAACTTTCTTCAAGTGGAGAGCTATTAAAAATGTGAGAACCGGCAGTGCTCACTAACCTGAAACATTTAGGGACTTAGAGGAATGATAAATGCAAACAGCCCCAAATCCAGCAATTGTCTTGAACATTTAAACTCTAGACTCTGGGAATGTGCGCATGTCTTCAGTTAGTTGGATATAGATAATTTTTCTTTCTGTGAGGTCTCTTTTTCAATTGTATCTTGTCTGGACAGGGTGGAGCCCCCTGTGTAAATTCTATTTCTAGCTAGAAGGAAGATTAAATTATTGTCAACCAAAGGCAGTGCTACTTGTAAAATGGGACAGACTCAGAAGATGGGGCATGTGTTCTCCTTTTGTTGGACTGTGAACTTGGGGCCACTCTTCTGGTGGGTGCTCCTGGAAGGTTGCCCAAGGCCTATATTAAGCCTCTGGGCCAAGCCTCCTCTCATCTCTCATGTTTGTAGAATATCTGTGTTTAGTAACTCACAGATCCTTTCTACTACTTGTCTCTGAGCCTGAAGTTAATGTTGTGTTCAGCATTTTTTGGTGTGACCTTGCAAGAAATCCGTAGGCCAAAGACCTTGCCAGCCATTTCTGTCCCCTCTTTGCTCTTTCTATTTAGTAATATACTTTTTAAAAATATTATATGTATATGCCTTTAACTCAGTTCTGTTAAATTATTCTTTTTCTCCAAGAATATAATGAAATTATATTTTAGAAATTCCCATCCCCTTTAACCTGCCTATTTAAGAGTTTTTGCATGGTAACATCTTGATTCCCATTTTGGCTGTGGAACTACATAAACTAGTTTGTTGCATGCTGCTTCACTTTGTATTCATGGTTATGATATTGAAACTTCAGGACCACACACAGATAGCAAAGTCTCTGGCCACTTAAACATGTAAACAGTCTGGCTTTTTATAAAGTGGAAAAATATTTCTTGTGCACTATTTTAACATGATCAGCATGTTGAAACTTGGTGTGCAACTGTGTCAACATTTCTTTGGCTCTGAAGAGCAAACCTGGAGAGCCTCATGGTAACATATAAAATGCAAAGCTGGTTTGTTTACTACTGGGATTTAGGCTGCAATTACAATCTGAAGTTGACTTCCAAACTTGGGGTACAAAATTAGTGAAATAATTATTTTTGCATCATGATTATGCTAGTTAAAATAATGATTCCTTTTCAGAAGGCTGAGATTACTTCAGGGAATTGGAGGAAAATGGGTAGCTTCTTTACCATGAAGTTCCTTTGTGGAAGAAACTCACATGGGACCCAGCCAGTCAGGGTCTTCTTTAGTTTTGTGTATTTGTTGCACACCTCAAATTTGTTGGATTCTTCTGGGCATGTAGATTAAATGAGACAAGTTGTTATCTAGTGTTATTTGTTCTTATCTCTGACTATCTTATGGGAAGCAAACAGTAAATAAGTAAATGAACAAGAAGATACTTGTACTTACTATGAAATGGGTTTGTTCAATGTTACGTGTTAACTGTGGGCACTGTTGAGATCCTTAGGACACATCAGTGAACAAAGTAAACATACTGTCTTTTCTTAAGGGTCTCGTTCTAGTGCAGGAGATAGTCCATAACTTATGGAGTGTGTTGGTAGTTGGTAAGTACTATCTAATGAGAAAAAGTAAAACAAGGTGGAAAATACCAGGAAGATTGAGGTGGAAGGAATGGATAGGCTGTGATTTTGTTTTATTTTCCTAGTTTTATTGAAATATAATGGACAAAAATCATATATATCAAAAGTTCATGGCATGATTTGATATACATTGTGAAAGGACCATCATTCTTAGGTTAGTTAACACACCCATTATCTCACATAGTTACCACTTTGTGTATATGAGGGAGAGGTGAGAACATGTGAGATCTACTTAATTAGCAAATTTCAAGTGAAGTTGTGATTTTTACATCAGGTGGCCCAGAAAAGTCTCACAGAGAAGACTCGAGGTAAGGGAGTTAGCTCAATGGCATCTCGGGAAGAGTGTTCGAGGCCTGTGGGAGAATAGTGTATTTGACAAGCAAGGAGGCAAGTGTGATTGCTGTGTTAGTCAGCTTTTTTCACTGTGATCAGAATACCTGACACACAGACAACTTAAAGAAAGAAAAATTTATTTTGGCTATGGTTTCAGAGGTTTCAGGCTATGATCAGTGGCTTCATTGCTCTAGGCCTGAGTGGAGAGAGAACATAGAGGGAATGGCATGGCAGAGGAAAGCTGCTCAGTTCATGACGTCTTGGAAGCAGAAGAGAGGAAGGGGCCAGGGACAAGATAGAATCCCCAAGGGCACAACCCTAGTGACCTGCTTTATCCAGCCTTGACCCACCTGCCAACAGTTACCAACCAGTAGTCCATTCATATTTTTAATACACTAAATGGATTAATTTATCAGTGAGGTTAAAACTATTAGGATCTAATTATTCCATAACAAGTTCTTCCTCTGGACATTGTGGCATTGCTTTCAACACACCAGGGACATTCCAAACCCAAACCATAATGGTGGAATGGAGAAAACAGGAGGAGAGTAGAGGAACTTGGCACTTGTGATTCTTTAATAAGTATGAAAGGCCATCAAGTGGCATGACTAGGGATGGGAGTTACTATTTTAGACAGAGGATAACAGGGAAGGCCTTTTGGTGAGGTTGTGAGACTCAAACTGAAACCCAAAGGCTGTGAGGAGCCTATTGTATGAAGAATCAGCTGAGAGTTGCAAGTAGAGGAACGGCAAGGATAAAGGATATAATCCAGTTATCTTTTTTCTTCCCCCAGATGTTTGGAAAACACAGTAAGAACAATGCCATGAATAATACAACAATACTTTTATACCAATCACTCAGAATTTATAGAAGTTAACATTTTGGTATATTTGCTTCTAGTCTTTTAAAACATGATTTCTTTGAATATACTTAAAAAGCATACAAAGAACAGAGGCATACGTTCTCCTTTAAATATTATATATGTATGTATATGTGTAGTCATAAAAGTTTTTTTTTTTTAATTCACCATTCTTAGTTGCTTTCCCCATATTAGAGTTAACTATTTCACAAGTCTTCCTAATGATTGTACAGAATCTGTTTCTGGTTTGCATCCGGCATAGGGCAAGGAAGAGTAGAGAGCCAACATTTTCTGAGAGGCCATGTGGCAGTCACAGAAGTCAGCCAACCTCTGCTTTCATTCCTCCCTGACTATGGAGCTCAGCCCTGCTCAGCCAGCACCTGCTTTGGGCTTAGCACAGTGCTGAGCACAGGACCAATATAGGCGGAGCCTAAAATAGCCTGGCCCCCCAAAACCCTCTCTTTAACTTGATTTATCCTAGGTCACTTTGTCATTGTCCCTGTGATTTCTTCCATAGATGAGGTGCACAACATGGGGGCAACTAAAGTTCACCCTTCCCATTTTTTAATCTGAAACACTTTTCCGGGGGGGGCAGGGGGTAACGAGAATTGAACTCAGGGACACTCATCCACTGAGCTACGTCTCCAGCCATATTTTGTATTTCATTTAGAGACAAGGTCTTGCTGAGTTGCTTAACACCTTGCTTTTTCTGAGGCTGGCTTTGAACTTGGGATCCTTATTTCTTGGCCTCCTGAGCCACTGGGATAACAGGGATGAGCCACCGCGCCTGGTTCTGAAACATTTTTGATGGAAATTATCCTAGAATATCTCTCAGATTTAGATTACTCTGTTCTTTTAAATGAGGTCTGTTAACCTTTGGTGTGGATTGATCAGGATTATTGCTTTGAGCAATAGTAGTTATATTCATTAAGACTCCCAGGGACTGCAGACCACTTGCTTCAGACCACTTTGTTTTGAAATCTCTTCTGCCGTCTTTCATTGACTCAGTCTTCCCTCTCTGAGCCAGCACCTCTCCCTTCTCCTGTCATCAGTAAGCCTGCCTCCTCACCTCTCCTTTAGTCCCACTTCTCACTACTTAGAGTTCCCATCTGCTGTGGCCTGGGAAAGCAGTCAACTCAAGTAAATTCTGGTTAAGGCCAGAGAAGATCCCCAGTGAGTGACTCTCCACTGAGTGGGCCTCAAACCTACCTAGGGTGTCTGTTAGATTTCCCATGCTGACATCTTGGTATAGGTCTTCAGACATATTTGAACTATTGGTCTTCTCTAAAGCAGTGCAGGTGGGTGAGGCTCTAGAAACATTGCTTGCTGGCTCTGTGATGGGCTCCTTTCCACTTTCCATTCCTAGTAAGGGCTTGACTTCCCCTCCCCTGGGACTCTTCCAAGTATGTCTCACCTGCTGCTCAAGGTCTTGGTGGTTGGTGTCAGTGGCGAGTCAGCATTACGGAAATGTGATAAAATTGTGAAGAAAGTCACTGCTGGGTCTGTGGCATTTATTCTTTTCTAAAACCAGTGGTTCTATCATAAAGGTGATGGGGAACATGAAGATAATTCCATTCTGGCCCATAGCTTTACAGCTGAAGAAACTAAAGCCCCAGATGCACAGTGACTTTACCTAGATCACTGAGTTGCCAGTTGCCAACTGAGCAGTGTTCCCACCATGGAATGCTCTGGCCACTGGGGCCCAAACAGCTCCAATTTGGGGCTGTGTTGTATCTGAGCACAGTGGCTAATAATGAGACACCCTTGACAACGATGTAAAGTAGGTCGTCTGTCTTCTGTGCCTCATTTCCCACACTTGGTGGGATATCTCCCAGATGCAGACTAGATTTTCTACTGGCTAAAAAAATAATATGAACCTAGCAAGAGTGTGGACAATGTTTTTTTTCCAGAAAGATGTTCATGCAGCATTGTTTATAATAATGAAAAATTGGAAACAGATGGTCCAGCATTGGGATGGCCAATTTTAACACAACTATGTAATAGAGTACAATTAAATAGAATATAATTTGAATAGAATTTAATACAATTAAAGAGTACAAAATTATATTTACAGATTTATTAATAACAAGGACATTGACAAAGACGCTGGCTTTTTTTGACTCCAACATTATATTAAGTCAAATAAGCAGAATTTAAAAGAAATATGGTAAAATTAAGTGATGAAATTTATTTTTCAAAAGAAGAGAATGGTGGTGGTTGTTGGTATGCCTATGCAAGCCTATGATGTCTTGAGATGTAATCTTTGCCTTTAACATTGCATTTATCAGGCATTCAGCTCAAAACTCTGAGAATGACAACAGGAAGGACAGGGTGAAGAAGTAGAGGAAAGGGAGGACTGTTATCTTGTATGTCCTGCATCAGGCCAGGCCAGTCCAGTCCACTTCCCCAATTCTGAGTGAAGAGGAGAAAATAGAGCTAATATATGTTTGCCTGCTATTGGATGCTGGACGAAGTATGAGGTTCTAGCAGCTGCAGTCTCATTGAATCTTTATTACAAATATTTGGTTAAGAATATTGCCCCATTTTTCAATGCATGTACCTGAGACTCAGCTAACACATGGTATAGTTGGGATTTGTACCCAAGTCTGCATAGGTCAAAGCCTAGAGCATTCTTCTACCTCCTATAGCACCTGCAGGCAGCTCACATTCTAGGGAGACACAGAGAGGGCACCTGGCCATGTATTTTTGCACAGCAGCTTTTTGTTGCCAGGATGCACATCAGGGCTCTGGGAGACTGCAGGTAGGTGGATACAATGGTAGATATGGAAATACCTTAAAGAGAGATTCAAACCCTGGTTTTTGCCTTCTGCCAGCTTCTGCCAGCTAGAAACTGTTGAGAAACACGAGGGGAAAGTGTCTAGAAGAGCCAGGACAACTCTCCCAGGTGGCTATGAGAAATTGGGATGGTGGTGGGATGTGGCATGGGGTGGGTTGGAGGAAAAGGCAGGTGCTGCTTCAGAAGCACCTAAGTCCCTTTTGTTTCATCAGGGTTTGACTTTCTCTTTCCATAAAATCAAAGATTGAACTGCAAACCACTGAGGGGTATATTCACATGCTACTTTCGGGTGAGATTTGGGGGCTTTTCCTGCTGCTATGTAGATGAACATGCATCTTAAGCTCCAGGTCCTCACGAACATCTCTCTCATCCTTCAGTCTCCTCCTACCCTCATTTTCAACCCCTTTGCTTCTTCCTCAGGACTCCCCTATTTTCTGTTCAGTTTTCACTGTTTTATCTGCTGCTGCTCCTGCCAGGCTCTGGTAGCCTGTTCCTTAGGCTGGTGCAGGACTGCCGCCAGGTTTCCCCAACTCAAGGCCATCATACTGGTTTCCTGGTAGCCTTGGAGAGGGGGACTAGTGCTATGGGCCAGTCCCGATATGACTTGGACTTGACTCCTAATGGTTCATTTTCCTGTTCTGAGGAAATATACACCTTACAGGATTGGCATGAGAAAAAAGTTTTGCCTGAGAAAGGGCCTAACATATTTTCTTCCCTCTGTCTTCTCCTACGCTGTCTCTAGTTTTCTGGCACCCAAAAGCTGTCTAATTGGATTAAAAGGGCATTGAATTGGTAGACTGTGGTCTCCTTTCTACTCTTTAGCTGTGGGGCATTGGCTAAGTTACTGGGTTTTATTTAATTTTTTTGAATCTCAATTTGTTCATCAGCAAAATATTAGAAGAGAACTGCCCACTGTCCTAGGCTGTGTAAGTGGTTGAGCTTTATAAACTGAAGTACCATGCAGAAGACTAGCAGTTGTTATGTGTTCAGCACACCTTTCCAACCCAGGAAAGGGGGTTGGAGATGTATAATATCCAAGATTCATTATGCCTATGAAAAGCCACTTTGTCTAATAATTTGTGAGGTAAAAATGGACTGTGTGTTCTAGTAGTATACTTACATTTATCTATTTTTACCTTCAGCCTCAGTATTTCAGATATGATTTTTCTGGAAAACCCATGCTTTCTCCTTCTGTATCTCTTCCTCCATTAAAGAAGAAAAAAAAAGGAGAAGAAGAAAGAAAAAGAAAACTATTTATATTTAGATTCTGAATTAATGACCCTCAGGCTCTTTGGGCACTAAGGAGTGTGGACACACTGTATCTTTCATCTTGGATAGGAGGAACCAGGGACATAGGCCCACTATGCAGGCAGCTATCTTCCTGCCTGACACAATCAGCTCCGAGCATGGAACCCTCCTGTTGCAACCTGTTCCAGCCCCACTAAAGATAAGGCAAGCTGCAGCAGAGGGAGCCTGGCCTTAGCCTCAGGCACCTAGCAAATAATTAATGGGCCAAGATGGATGGACCCAGCATGAAAAGGGCACAGTGTACCTCTAAAGGATTCTGCCATCCAAAAGCAGTGGGTTTGTCATTTGAGAATGGGCCACTTCCTGGATTCACTCCCCAGAGCACCATGGCATTGTGCCATGTTCTTGCCCCTCCATTTACCTTAGTGGTGAAAGGGAACCAGCTTGTTTCCTTATTCTTTTCTGAGTTTCTGGTGATCCTTTTAAATATAATATGTTCGTAATACGTTGTTCTCATAATCTGCCAACATCTGTTTAATCTCTGATGTATCTTATTTCACTATCAGTAAGATGGAGCTAATGATGTGTATTCATCTTTCAGGCACATATAAAAACTTTCTTAATCATAGTCTCAGAGAAAAAAAATGTTGGAACATTTAGTCATATTCTCATCTTCTGCAGCCCCCCTGCCATAAGGTCATACTGCCTCTGGGGAGATCACCAAGGGCTTTGTAGTCTACTTTGTGAGAATATTTGTTCACATGAAGACCAGGCAGGAGTAAGATGGTAAGACTCTTCTTTATATTGAGCTGAAATCTGCTTTTCTAAAACCTACCTCCATTTAAAAAAATTTGTTGACAGAACATGCCTACCTGCTCTTCTTCAACAATGCAGTACCAATGACTAATAAAAGCAGGAAGAACAGCTGGACGGTTACTGTTGCATTTGATACACACCATCTCCTTATGAGGAAAGGGCTGCTGCTTCCACATTTTCACAACAGAGTCTTGGAACAGGTGAGGGTCCACTGGAAGCCAGACTGGAGAGTGAGCACTGTGAACTGGGCAAATTTATGCAACTCACACCCTCATGTGACAGCCTTTTCTTTATGCAAAGACCACAGTCCTGCCTTTCACAACCCCAGTCTTTTCTTCTTCCATAATGAAAAGTTCCTTAGATCATTTCATACACAATAATGTCCTAGAGGTCATACCCAGTTCTTCCTACTTTTTTGAATTGCTTCATACTTCATTGAATTTTCTCAAAACTTGTTGCTCATGAGGAAGCTGTATTTTGATAAATACAGATTAGTTTTATTTTAAATATGAAATTGCCACATAGTAAAAACCCATGCTTATCACAAAAGAAATAATTTACTGATTTTATTTTCTTTCTTTCTAATCAAAGGATAATACATAAATGTGGGAATATGGGATTGGAAGACAGTGCCTCTAAATTAGATGCTGGCAAATGTTTTTAAATAATAACATTTTAGACTGTGAGCCATGTAGACTGTACTGCAATAATTCAGCTCTGACATTATTTGTGAAAGTAGACACAGACAATGTGTAAACAAATGATCCTAGTTGTATTCTAGTAAAATTTTATTGACAAAAAACAGTCAAAAGCTGGGGTTTGACCCTGGATCATAGTTTGCATTTAGTGGGGCTATTTTTAATGAAGAAAAAGTGCTTACAGGTAGACTGTAAGTGAGACAGTCCTAGTTGTTCTGGTGTGATTATTAATAGCACCCCCTTTCTGTTTTGAAAGTATCTTCCTCAATAGATTAAAATATTTGCCACTGTAGTTTCATGGTATTTTTAAAGTTCTTAAATTAGGCAAAGGGTGAAATTGAAGCTGCTTTCTGTCCTTATTACAATCAGTTATTATGTGTTATAACAGAAAGGATTTTTCTACATCAGGTGACCTTTGCATAGATTCCTATCCTGTTCCAGGCTAGGAGGAGAACCTGGCAGTGGGAGAAATTCTGGGAGGGAAAGGGGAGACCTCCCAAAGGAATGTCCATAGCTCACCTTTTTGGAGTTGTGCCTGTGTGCTGGGCACTATACCAAGGGCTTTATATGGTCTATCTCAGGAAATATTTGCTAATCTCATGAGCTAAGTATGGTTATTATTCCCGTTTTACTCATGAGGAAACTGAAGCACAGAAGAATTAGGAACTTTGCCCAGGATCACAGCTAGTAGTTGGGTTTGTTTTCAGACCTGAACCATCTGATCTCAGAACCCAAGTCCTGAGATTGAGCAAGTGTGAAATAATTAAGTAGAATAAATCAGTCAGATGCAAGCAGAAGATTGGGTATAAGTAGAAGGGGTTGCCTATACTGCTTCCTGTCTTATCCATGCTAGGAATAAATATCACAGAGGTTTGGGGTGTTGGGTGGGACCTCTCAGTGCAAGTAAAGGGGTTATAGAATTCTCAGGCCTTCCAGTCAAGGTGGGTTTAAAAGACATATAGGGCTCAAGAAGGTTTGGGGCTACCTTTTGCATGAGAGGTGCCTCTGGTGATCTTAGGGCTTTGTCTGGGCAGAACGGTGAGAAGCAGTCCCAGGTTTTCTTGTCATTGGCTATTGGCTTCAGCAACAAAGTAAAGAAGTCTGTTCAGCACAGCATTTGCCTGGCCATTGAGATGTGTGTTTTCCCAAGATATTGCAGCTTCTTGGGACAGCAGTGGAGGGACAGCCCACACTATAGACTTTTACTGTTTAGTCCCCCATACTTCTAGCTTGGTGATTTAAAGAGAACACCAAGTTGTATATAATTTTCAGTGGGAATTGCCTTCTTTAGATAAACCTGTGCCAAAAGGAAATCTTTAAAAATAATTTCCATTGCTCTTATTATTTCTGGGTGGTATTTTTTTGTATAGCTTCCAAAGCAGTGACCCTAACCACAATGAGGACAGTCATTTGGAGCTTTTGCAAACTCCTCACTCAGAGAAAAGTGCGAAGAATGGTGCCTGTAGGTTTGGTTACAAACTCTTCCTGGGAGTGGGAACCAGTGGGTAAGCCTCCAGGCCCCAGCTTTTTAACATGTATCCTTCGAGGGGGATTCTGTTTGGTGTATTTTCCCAGATTCTGAATGTTGCCCCAGGACAACTGTCTAAGTTCATTTTGGCATCTGGACAAATGAGAGGATGTTTCCTGTTTGCCTGACTCTTACCCTAACTTCATTCTCTGTTCTGTTAAGCTCTTGGCTAAATTCTTTACTCTTGTACTCCACATTTTAACTGATGTTAGGGCACCAAGTGCAAAAATCTGCAAACAGTTAGCTTTCATGTTTGAGCATACGGGTTGGAGCATACTGAAGTTAAAGTTCTCATAGCACGGAAAGATCACCCTCTGTATAATACATTAAACATTTAATAACTGTACTAATAATCCCAAACACTTCTAATGGGCCACACGGGAGCCTTAATGTGGTTACCAAAAAAAATGTATTTCTTCACTGTCAAGTTAACATGCGTCAAATTGAGAGAAATTCTTCGAAGCAGCTTTGAGGAGCTGGAAGTTTATAAGCCTAAAAACAAGTAGCATATTCTTAGTTTTTTATGTAGAAAGAGACAATAAAAAGTAGGGTGAGCACTGACCTAATGCTTTGTGTATTTCTTTACAGCTTAATGCTTTTGGGTTGAAGAGAAGTGTTACACCATTCTGGTGTATCTGCTGTGTGTCAGGCTAAGTGATTATGAGTAGGGTTGGCAGGAAATCCATTGTGGGATCACAGGTCTCTCTGGCTTCAGGACTTGCTCTTTGATTGGAAATGTGAACTGTCTGATTTTGGTCCTTTCTGAAGTATTTTAGAAAATAGGACATTAAATTGTGAGAGCAACAAATCGAAGGTGGATATGTTTCATATTAAATTGAATTCATATTTATTTCTAAGTTAGCTTTTTAAATTGTTTTTTTATTAGTGAATTATAGTTGTACAGAATAGTGGGGTTAATTTTGACCTATCATGCATGCATGGAATTTAATTTGCTCCATTTTTGTCCCCAGTGCTTCCTTTTTCTTCCCCCCCCCTTCCCTGTCCCCTTTTTTCTACTGTACTGGTCTTTCTTCTATTTATGTAATGTTTTTGAAGTGGTAAGTTATAGATATACACAAATGTGGAAATTCACTGTGGTGTATTCATATATGTACATAGTATAATTTTGTAGTTTTATCCCACAGTTTCTCTCTTTCCCTGTCTTTCCTCCCTCCCACTTTAATTCCAATCCTCTATTCCACTGATCTCCTTTCTATTTTCATGGGAATAGTTGAAGCATTTTTTAAGAAGTTACTCCCTGGTGAAACAGGTGTGCATTTGAAGTGATGCATTGCTTTGTAATGCTCAGAAAGAAATAATCAGAAGAAGGACAAAGTCTAAGGGTATAATTACTGGTTTTTACTTTGTTTTGGCTTATTTCAAATAGAGCTGGCTCCTTGCTCCCAAAGCAGTCCAGTCAAAACACTGAAGTTATGAGGTGAATACATTAAGGACTTAGGAAACTGATATTTCTCAAGTATTTGGAAGGAAGTGATGTCTTTGGAATAAAATTCATGACATAAGCACAGCTCATCAGCTCACTGGCTTTAATACACCTACACAAGAAGCTTTTAAATTTAAAAACTTGGTTTAGTTGAACATTTCAGAAATTTGCAAATATCAGTTGATATCTATATCAGGATATTGATAAACTGTAAAGATGATATTTTGAGAGGAGTGAAGCCTTTTGCACTTGATTTTGCTGTGTACTCATCTGAGAACACCCCTCCCACTTGCTTGTTTTATAACAAATCAGATTCATGGCTTTATAGACCTTTTCCATCAAAGAACAACCCATAGCTCACCCCATCAAGGTAGCTATGATAGGAGCCGTAAGTAGAAGGAAGTTTGCTGCCTTATTTTCTAAGAAGGAATTTACTAGTATTAGCAAAGAAAATCTCAGAGTGGCTTAGGTTGTCTCCATTAGCTTTTATTCATCTTTCTCTTTAACAGAATGAAAAATGTCTGAGTAGTTATGGCTTTGTTCTAAAGTGGCCCATAATTTTGTCTGTGTTTTACATCCCAGTGGATTCCTAAGTCCAAATATGGTATTGCTTCTCAGAGAGGTCTCCTTTTCTTTTTCTTCAATCTGAACAGTATTTAATATATTTATTTTGAGGTCAAGATTATCTTTTAGGTCAGCCTGCAACTGAAAGCCTGATGGACTATTGCGTTTCGCCTGAAAGAGTTCCATGTGTCCTTTCTGGTTGTTTGAAATTGTTAAGCCTTTGCATTTGAGAAAGAACTGATAGAAGTTATGAGATTATTTTAAATCAGCCTTTCGTCTTCACTCCATGCCATCATTTGTCACTGGTTCTTTAGTTCCATATGTATCTCACAGAAGAGACTGTGCCTCTGTGGGCAAGGCCTCAGGTGCCAATGGGCTACAGCATCGCAGAGGTCAGGGTGCTGCCAATTGCTCAATCTGTCTTGACAAGGGGAAATTCAGAGAAAGAGATTAGGAGAGAAGGAACTAAATTCAAGACAAAGGATACAGACTGGCCAACTTCAGGCAAGGTGGAGATAATCAAGGTGTTAACACAGAAATGACATATCAGTAAGCAGCTTTCCATGTTCTAGAAATGTGAAATGCCAGCGTTTATTAAGATAAATGAAAGTGTTGAATGTTGGCTTAGGGAGGTGGGCATATTTTATTTTTTAGAGGTTCAGATTCTGGAAGCAGACAGATGCCCAAGTTAGACTCCTGGCTCTATACTTATAAGTTCCTTGATTGCACGATGCTTGAAGCTCTCAATGCCTACATTTCTCATCAGTAAATTGGAGTGTTTAATGATAGTCTGTGTTGCATAGAATGGATATGGGGAATAAGTAGGAAGAGCATTTTAGGTAGTATTTAAGAAGCTCTCGATTCTTTCTGGTGATTTGATTCTGCCTCTGGAGTTGCTGATAAGTGACCAGTCTGCTACCATTGACAGGGTGGTAGTCACCAGTTTTGTTGACTTGCCATCAGTGTGATCCCGAGCAAGTCTTTTCACTTCTCCAGGTCTTTATCCAGCTTCAACCTCTGTAAATGATGGAACTTGAGTTGGGTGCAGTGGCGTATGCCTATAATCCCAGCAGCTCAGGAAGCTGAGGCAGGAGGATTGTGAGTTCAAAGCCAGCCTTAGCAAAAGCAAGATGCTAAGCAACTCAGTGAGACCCTGTCTCTAAATAAAATACAAAATAGGGCTGGGGATGTAGCTCAGTGGTTGAGTGCCTCTGAGTTCAATCCCTGATACCCTCCCTTGCTCCCCCCCAAAAAAAAAGAGAGAAGGAACTTGATATCCAAGTTCTTCCAGAAGGAACATTTTATGTTTTTAAGGTACAATTGTATTTCTCCCAAAAAGCAAACTGAGAATGAATAGTTCTTTAAAACTTTATAGAGTTCTGTTTAGAAAAATAGGTGTTCTGCTTAGGCAGGCAAGCTTGAATTAATTGCTTCAAGAAAATGCTGATTAAACCGACATTGTTGCTTTTTTGCTGGAAATGGAGTCTCATCATTGACAGATGGTCTTTCTCCAACTAGCACAGGGGTTTCTCTGTAAAGACCAAGGTTACCCATCTACTGAAGATGATGGACCCTGGTCATGGAAAGACAGTAGTGAGTTTAATATTCTTTCCTGCTTGGTGAAAGTAACATTTGTGTGATTCATTCTAATAAAGTTAGAGCGTTAGAGACATTTAAAATATGTACATATTCTATTGAATATAATTTATATAAAATAAAATATACCCATTTAAAGTTGGGTGAGTTTTGACAAATATTGACGAATGTTCAAAAACCACTTCTAGACTTTTAAAAACAGTTTTGTTAAGATATAGTATACATACCAAAAGATTCCTCTATATAAAGTATATAATTCAGTGGCTTTCACTGTATTCACAGAGTTGGGCAACCATCAGCACAAATCTAATTTTAGATTCTTTTTGTCACCTCCCCCCAAAAAAAACCCACACCCAGTAGCAGTTGCTCTTCCTTCC
Organism: Urocitellus parryii; assembly: GCF_045843805.1. Taxonomy (NCBI): domain Eukaryota; kingdom Metazoa; phylum Chordata; class Mammalia; order Rodentia; family Sciuridae; genus Urocitellus; species Urocitellus parryii. The sequence continues at coordinate 164,465,192 of NC_135536.1, read as the reverse complement.
TCCTCCATCTGCCCCCATTCCTAGCCCTAGGTAGCCATTAATTTACTTTGTCTTAAAAATAACTTTGCCTATACTGAATATTTTATTAAAATGTTGCTGTACAATATGTACTCTTTTTTGACTGGATTCTTTTACTTAGCACAATGTTTTCAGGGTTCATGTTGCAGCGGGTATCCATACTTATTTCCTTTTTATTATCAATAGTCCGTTATATGGATAAGCCACCTTTTGTTTATCTATTTATCGGTTGACAGACTCTGGGTTGTTCCCAGTTTTGCACTATTATTACTAATGCTGCTATGAACATTTTGTAAAAGATTTTTGCGAATACTTAAAAAGGGTTTATACTTGGGGTTGGAATTACTAAGTTTTATGATGACTGTGTTTAATGTCTTGAGAAACTCAACTGCCAAACTGTTCTCAGAGTGGCTGAACCATTGTACATTCTCACCAGTAGTAAATGTATAAGTGTTCTAATTTTTCCACATCCTTGTCAAAACTTATTGTTTAACTTCTTGTTTATAACCCTGTGGTGTTAAGTGGTATTTTGTGGTTTTAATGTGCATTAATCTAGATGATGGATGATACTGAGCATCTTCATGTATATATTGGCCATTTGTTATTCTTTAGAGAAATATCAATAGAAATCTTGTGCCCAATTTTAAATTGGGGTACTTGTCTTTTAATTGTTGAGTTGTAAGTGTTCTTATCTATTCTTATCAGGTATGATTTGCAAATATTTTTCCCATATTGTGGGTTATCTCTTTACTTTTTAAAAAATTAAATTTCTTGGGGCTGCAGTTGTAGCTCAGTGATAGAGGGTTTGCCTGGAATGTGTGAGGCACTGGGTTCTACCCTCAGCACCACATAAAAATTAATAAATAAAGGTATAAAAATAAAATGACATTATTAAAAAAGGCTTAAAAATTGAATTTCTTTTTAACTGACAAAAACATTGTACATATTAATGGGGTACTATGTGATGTTTTAATATTATAGAATATATACATCAATATAATATTGATGTATATATTCTATAATATTTAAATCAGGTTCAACATGTCTATCTCCTCAAGCATTTATCTTTTTTTATGGTAAACCTTTCAAAATCCTATCTTGTAGCTTTTTGAAGTGTACAGTTCTTTATTGTTGTCCTGCTGTGCAACAGCACACTGGAGCTTCTTGCCCCTGCCCAACTATGAAGTAGTCCCCACCCGTCAGCCTTCCTCATCTCTCCCTCCCGCTACTCTCCCCTCTCTCCGGCAGCCACCATTCTGTCAACTTCTAGGATATCAACTCTTTGAGATTCACATGTGAGCAAGATCAGGTGGTACTTCTGTCACTTCACTTTCTTGGTGTTTTTTTCCTTTGTCATTTTTACTTTTGGTATCATAGCGAAGAAATCGTTGCCTAACCAAGGTGGAGGCATTTTACTCCAATGTTTTCTTCTAACAGTTTCATAATTTTAGCTCTTAACATTTGATTCTGTGATTCATTTTTATTTAACCTTTGTACATGGTTTGAGGAATGGGTCTAGCTCCATTCTTTTCATGTGGTTATCCAGTTGTCCTTACACCATCTGTATGAACATGTGTTTTCTTTTTTTTTCCTTTTTTGATTCTTTCTTTCCCCAATTAATTCTCAAAATCACACTGTGGACTTAGAAAGAAAAAAACAATAGTTCCCTCTTGTACCCTTCTCCATTCTCTCCCCCACCCGGAGCAGTGTTCACTCTGACTCTTTCAGCTGTTTCTTCTGTTTTTCTTTTGTTTTGTTTGCCTCCATTATTTCTAAATAGCACTCTTATTTGGCGATTTCTTTACTATTATTTATAATTTAATATGTTTGATATTGCCACTTCTTCTATAGATATCTACTGTGTTTCCTTGTCATGACGTAGCATAACAAACTGAGTTAAGCAGTATATTCTTATTTTATTTCATTTCATTTCTCTTTAATTCCTGCTCCATGGCAGATGGTCTTTCTCTTCCATTTTCCCTTTCTCTTTCTGTCTGTCTGTCAGTCCCTCTCCTGGATTCCTCTTATTCCCCTCCTGTGTTGGCTGCCTTGCTCCTGCTGCCTTCTAGAGTCTTCCTGCTGCTCTTTCCTTGGGCAGCTCCCTTCATCTTGCCTCTGCTCTGGCTCCCCTGCTTCCTACAGTCTCATGGATTTTTCTGTCAGAGATCTTTTAGAGATAGTTGAGAAATCTAGTGCTCAGAATAATGCAGTTCCTTACTCAAGATCTTTGAGCTAATGAGTATTTTCTTTTCCCACTCAGGGTTACTGAAAATTAATTAAAATGCTGAGTTTAAGAACAGTTCCTCTACTCACAGATGGAATCTTACTCATTAAGAGGAGAACTCTAGGAACCAAGGACTTACCAAAGAAAAAACAGAAGTGGTACTACATCCTCAAATACGGACATTAATGCTCAGGGCTTTCCTCACTACACGTACCCTATTCAGAGGTTGTTTCATTTTTATGACAGCAATTTATTAGTTACATATACTCATAGTGCAATGGGAGAGGGTACATCAGCTATGCAGACCCACATGGGAATTGCACTTGGCAGGAGAGAACAAATGGAGTGTGAGGAAGGCTTTGTAGTAAAGAAGGTGAGATGCTCATTGGTCCCATGGGAGGATGTGATTGATTTGGTTGAACAATTGTGAGGGCTGGCAGAGACCTGTAATATGCTATACAACAAACTGATTAGTCTATAATGTATCATAACAGTATGATATATTATACCATATTTTATAATACTAATCATATTTAATTGCATATGGCAGAAACTATTAATATATAACATATACTACTTATGTATAAAACCATACTATATACTATGTGTCACATAGGTATTTATACATATGCACACACATACATACTGTTTATACTAGATAATACTATACTATATAAGACAAATCTCTTGGAATATGGATGCAGAAGCCTCAATAAGAGATGAGAAAACAAATCTTCATATAAAATAAATTTAATCCATGCAGTTTTTTAAAAATATATATTTATTTATTTATTTTTAGTTGTAGTAGGACACAATACCTTTGTTTTATTTATTTATTTATTTATTTATTTATTTATTTATTTATTTATGTGGTGCTGAGGATTGAACCCAGGGCCTCGTAGGTGCTAGGCAAGTGCGGTATCGATGAGCTACAACCCCAGCCCTCCATGCATTTTTTTTTTAAAGAGAGAGAGAGAGAATTTTTTTAATATTTATTTTTCAGTTTTTTTCGGCGGACACAACATCTTTATTTTATTTTTATGTGGTACTGAGGATTGAACCCAGCGCCCCACGCATGCCAGGCGAGCGCATTACTGCTTGAGCCACATCCCCAGCCCCTCCATGCAGTTTTAAGGGGGTTGGCTGTTTGGCTTTCTGGAGTACTACATGTAATATGAAAAATTTAACTTTAGTAACAGAGGGAATACTAGCATCAGGCACACTATGAGCCGTAATAAGTGCCAATTAGCTAAAGAAGCAGATGGGGAAATTATTTTTGAATTCAGTGTTATATTAACTAATAGTTATATATTTAGTAAAGACCTGTAAAAATAACATTACTTACTGTTATTACAGGAAGTCCGGTGTGAGTCAAGTTCACATGGAGGTATCAATTTATTATAGCATTTCTCAGCTACTAGTCTCTCTTTCTCCTTCCTCCCTTCTACCTGCCTTTGATAATCTCCCTCCCCTCCACCTTCCTTTAAGAGATACAGTTGTCTTCCCTTACCTATGGTTTTAGTTACCTACAATCAATCATGGTCTGAAAATATTGCTGTAGTGTAGTGTTGAACTAAGACATTTTGAGAGAGAACATACTTCATATAAGTTTTGTTACAGTATAATGCTATAATTGTTTTATTATTAATTTTTTACTCTGCTTGATTTATAAGTTAAACTGTATCATAGGGAATCATGTACAAAATTGGAAACAGCATATAAAGGATTTGGTATTATCTGCAGTTTCAGGCATCCACTGGGAGTCTTGGAACATATCCTCTGTGGATAAGGAGGGACTACCATCTTATTAAGCCATTCCTTTGGGCTAGAAATTTTGCTTGACAGACTTTATTAAAATATAGTTCTTGAAGGAGTAAGTTTGAATCATCTATAAAACAGTCTTATTTAGAATAATTCTTTTCTCACAATTACAAATCAAATATTGTTATCTTATATCGAGAACATAATAGATATTCTGGGCTAAAAATAATACTAAATATGATTCAGCAATCCCACTGCTAGGTATATATCCAAAGAAAACGAAGTGTGTTGAAAGAGACATCAGCACTCCCATGTTTGTTTCAGCAATATTCACAATAGCTAAGAAATAAAAACAATGTCTCTACCAATTGATTAAGAAAAAAATGTGGTACACAATGGAATACCTACCATTCAGTCATTTGTGACATGGATGGAACTGGAGATCATAAAGTTAAGTGAAATAAGCCAGGCAGAGAAAGACCGGTACCACATGCTGCCTCTCACATGTACACATGTAGAATCTCAAAAAGCTGATCCTTAGAAGTTGAGAGTAGAATAGAATGGTGGTTAATAGAGTCAGGGAAGAGCAGAGAGGAGCAAAGGATGGGGAGAGGTTGACCAATGGTATGAAGTTACATTTAGGACTGGAGAGTTCTCATGTGCTTTTTGTACAGGAAGGTGACTTGCATAATAATAACCATTCATTGTACATTTCAAAACCTATAACAAAGAATTTTGAAAGTTAAAGAAATTTAGCCTACCATGGTGACACACACCTATAATTCCAGTGGCTTGGAAGGCTGAGATAGGAGTATCACAAGTTTGAGGCCAGCCTCAGCAATTTAGCAAGGTCCTAAGCAACTCAGACCCTGTCTCCAAATAAGAAGGGCTGCGGATGTGGCTAAGTGGCACAGTACCCCTATGTTAAATCTCCAGTACAAAAAAAAAAAAAAAGATAAATGATTTGTTTAACCTGATTTAAGCATTATATATAGTGTATACATGTATTGATATCCCATTAATATGTGTAATTTTATGGGCTTTTTTTTTAGTTAAAAAGATGAATTTACTTAAAGAATACCTCCTGAGACTGGATTTACTAACTTAATTCTATCTTCTACTTTTAAAAAGACATCATAATGGTGTTTATAGCTCTAATGTTGTTTAAGTCCAATAAGTAGAAAAGAGCATAAAAGTATATGTGTATATATGTGTGATATATGTTTATATATCAGTGATGTTTAAAAAATTTTTTGGTCTTTCTCCACATTATTGTTGTAATGCTGGCTTAGTTAACCAAGAAATCTATTAGAACACGAAAGATTTTTTTAAAATAAAAGACAATTTGTGTAACATGTTGAAATAAAAATATGCTGAAAGTACTGTGTCAGGGCATTATCTTTAGTCTGACCACTTCCTTAGAGCAAAAATATCTGGAAGTGGTTTCAGCCATGGTTAGGACCTGCCCCTGCAGATTTTCCAGAGGAGATTGAGATTACAATTTTTTTTTTTAAACAAATAAGGACTGAAGTAGAACCAAAATCTGCTCTGCTGTGTCATCCCTGATTTCAAGAAGGGACAGCTTTCTTTTTTGGCTGATCAACTCCTCCCATAGTAAATGGAACTAATTAGAGCTTCCATTAACCATAGCCCTGGTACATGAAGAAGCAACCATGGCAAGTGACAGTGATCACCAAGACTGAGTGGCAGCTGTGGGCTGGGAGAGGCGTGCTCAGCAATACAGACAGTGAATAGGGGTTTGATTAAATGTGCTGTGCAAGCTTTGGAGACTAATATTGTAAAATAAAATTGGGAATGTCTGTTTTGATAGCTGTTAATAGAAAATGTAGGTTGTGTTGCATTTAGTGTGATGGATTATTAGTTTTCCCTTAATGTTGCCTTTTTCTTGGGATCTTAGATCTTTCTGTAAAAACTTATTAAAGCCTTCCTAACAATCTCATTGGCATAAATCAATGTTTTTTAGACCTGTTCTCTTCTCCCCTCTTAAAGATATGCAGCTTTTTCTTAAAATAATATTTGGATATGTGGAAATAGAGCATACAGACCTAGAAAGTGAAGGTGTTGGTGGGGACCCATTTCCTCCACCTCCCACCTTCACCTCCAGGTAGCTTAATAGGGAGCCAAGGGAAGTATGAAGTGCTATAGACTTTGTGGGACAGTGAGAGTGCATGAAGACAAAACTTGTATTTTGCTGGTTCACCCCATTAAAATGCCTTTCCTTGGCCCGCATTTGGGTGTTCTCCAGGGAGGAGGGTTATTCCAGGGTGCCCACATATCAGCCCAGGAGGCTGCTACTGGTCCTTTTCCCCACACAGCACTCTCCCTGTTCTTCTTAGCCACTGAAGCTCTAAACTGCCCCCATCACAACAACCCAGCTGCAGAACCATCAAGGGAACATCTTTTCTACCCCGTGTTCAGCCTGTTCGTACGCATACAAAGTTTGGTAGGACAGCATGCCATAGCCACCTGACTGGGTACACAGCTCCCTTCCCTACTACCCTAAGCTCCTTGAGCCCAGAACACCTTGCAGCTTTGCCTAGCCCACTGTTTTTCTCTGCTTTTGCTAGACCTGCCTGTGCATGACTAAGCCCCAAGTGTAAGCAGAGTTCAGACCATTTGTTATAGGGTGAACTAATGTTTATGTACAAATATGTGGAGAAGGTAGCAGTGGCTGCCTCCCTGGCAAGATGGATCTCAGGATCAGTGTCACTTGGAAGGGACAGTCCACCATAGGATTCTGCAATAGTCACTGAGAGAGAGAAGTGACTGATGGCTTGTTTTTCCTAGTAGAAATTTATATTAACTTTGTTTCTAATGAATTCACCAGAAAATTGAATTGATTTAAATCACACTTAACTGGTTTTCATAATAATCACTAGACTAAGTAAAAATTCCCACACTGTTAACTGACTCCTGTGTGTTGACAGATGCTTTTGCATTTATTTCTTTTTACTTAGATATTTATGTTTATGTGGAGAGAGATTAATTATAGGATAAATAAAGTAATTATTTCTTCCACTTTAAAATATTGTATTTAACCTTAATTGTTTCTAAAATGAGACTGTAAGCACCATGGAAGACAAGGATTGCTATATTCACTCATCCCCCCAGTACCCAGAACTGTACCTAGCAATAGGCACCCAGGGCTTATTGAATGAACAAATAAATGAACAGTTTATTGCAGGAAGTGATGCATTTGAGTTGCCTAATAGAGCATGTTAATCTTTAAAACCTGAGATTAAGAAACCTTTTTTTAGTGTTGCCTTTCATATAAACAAAATGTCACACTATTTCATCTGAATTTGTATTTGAACCTGTTAAATCCGTGTTTTAAAGAATGTGGATAGTAAATGAAGGTTTTGTTTTTGTTTTTAGTGGTAAGAGGAAGCATTGGTGTTCATTGTTTTTTGTTTTGGGGATTGGTTTTTTGTTTGTTTGTTTGTTTGTTTGTTTCTTTTGCCTTGCTTGCCATGAACCTGGGAGTCTTGGACAGACTGGTCTAACAGAGAGACCCTTGGTGCCAGCAGGCCTCTCACAGCCCTTGCAGGCTCTGGGGAGGTGTGGAGAAAGCAGAAAGGCCCAGCAGTAGTGGCAGGCCTGAATTATGCCCGGGGTTGTGGGAGGGAAGAGAGTTGCCAGTCTCAGGGGGTTGGTAAAGTAGACTGACTATGTCCATTTGGAATTTATTGCATAGCTATAGGGAGGACCCTCTACTACGTTTCTTCTGTCTGTTCTCTTTGAGAATCAGCTTGGCTCTTCTCAAGCTCTGTTACAGCACCTCAGTGCCCAGGTTTATATTTGACAGGTGTAGTCATGCAGAGAGACATTCTTGACCACCAGCCCTACACTAGTTCCATGCTACTGAGAAATAAGAAATGATTGTTCCATCAGCTGTGGCCAGGCCTGGGATGAAGTCAGAAACATAGGATCCCCAGGGGCCCACTCCATGGTGATGGGAAAATAGTCATAGGGACGAGGTTTAATTGGAAATTCAGTTTGTTATATACATACAAATGTCTTTGATGTTTCAAATAATTAATATTTTTGTGAGTTACTTTCAAGTTTTTATTTGACCTGTGGGAGTGCAGTTTGGTAGCAGAGCTACAAAAGTATTAGCCAAGTGATATATATGCAGAAGATCCAGAAGGAGGTCTGGGGCTCTGCCAGCTGCTCACTGTTTGATCTTATCTTTTCAGAGCCTTAGTTTACAGCTCTTGGAAATGGGGATAATGGTTCATTCTTACCCACATCTGAAGCTCAGTACTCCCAGCAGTCTGTTACGCTGCCCTGTAACACCTGCCTATTTCTTGGACATTTTTCTTCATCTCCATTGTTGTTGTCTTGGTTTAGGCTGTCATCTTCTGTTGCCAGGACTCTGTAGCAGCCATTTAACTTGTGTCTATGCCTTTAATATTTTTCTTGCACCTTTTGGAACCAGGTGATACTGTGTGTTTATGTGTCTATCCTGTATGATAAAGAGAAAACTCCATAGCACATTGTTAGAAATAAAAAGAAAACAAAACAAAATCTTTGTATTCTGTTTAGCTTGTCTTTTTACTTTTTTCAAATGTGATTTTTTTCATAATTAATAATTTTATTAATTTATGTGTATATATACATTTATATGCCATATGTTACTATGTGTGTATGTGTACAGTTTAAAATGTTAAATGGAAATATAATAAGAATTTTAATAAAAAGTAGGAGACCCCTGCCTGCTGCCCCTTCTCCCTAACCTGAAATCCTCTACCCCAAAGTTACTTCTGTTTATGAGCTAATATCTTTTTTTTTTTTTTGAGTACTGTGGCTTGAACTAAAAGTCTCACACATGCTAGACTAACATGCTCTACCACTGAGCTGTACACTAGCCCTAGTATAATTTCTTGATTTGCCAAATTTTGACATTATCTATTGACTTTTTTGTAAACGGGAATTTAGCACTGTTACACCTCTCACTTCCCACCTACCCACATAGAAACTTCTCCCCTTTCTATCTTCCACAGTTGAATCACAGTGTTTGGTTAAATCTATATCTAATGTTTATGTTATTATAAATATATAAATATTTTCACTGGTGACCCAAATTGTACACTATGAATACATTTTCTTATTGTTAAAATAATTTGTCTTTCCTGGAATTTAGAGTTGCCTCATTTCCCTCCTTCCCATTTTCCTCCAAAATTATCAAAATGAACTATAAAATCCTTCTAAAGAGTATTTCCCATGATCAAATCCATCAGGTAACATATCAGCACATTTCCTTATCTCTTTCTAGAGATGTGATCCTACTGCTTTCTGGACTGTCTTCATCAGGCATCCTCAATTTATCCTCATCTCTCTATTTAGATCTTTTCCCCCCTTTTAAGCCTCTACTTTCTGGATTTATTCTTCATTTGGTAGACTATACTTCTAGTAAATTCCTGAGAGGGGAAAGTGGTTGGTAGAGGTAGGAACTGCTAACTAAAGTCCTCTTCCTATGGCTTGCTGGCCTGCCAATTTACTTATGTGCTAGCCTGTTTCAAACTTCACCTTTCCCATCACACCCTCCTTCACAGTTCAGCATCACCATGTACCTCCATCCTTTTGTACTTGTTCATCCTTTCCCTCAGGCTGGAGGGCTTTCCTTCCGTTTTTGACCTAGTTAAAGTCTAGTCATCAAACTACATGTCTGTTCAGGTGATAAAATGATAACAGAAAGTGCATAATTTCTACTTTGTTTAGCAAAGGCAATGAATAGTCAGTTTTTAAACAGGTGTATAGGGATTGTTGGGATTGTGTTTGTAAGCTGTCATGATTCTCTTTGGAATGAGATGGTATATAATTCATTACCAGTTAAAAGCATTTCTACAAAGAAGACAATTTCATCAGGGCAGGTAATTTTAGAAATGGTAAGCCAACTAACAAATGCTAGCTGTCTGAATTGCATGTTCAGGATGGCCCCCAGATGTTATTTCCATCAAATTATGTTTTATCTGATGAGATGGTTTTGGTTAGTCTCTAAATTCATTTCCTAGGGATGCTATAAAAAATTATCATAAACTAAGAGGTTTAAAACAATACAAGTCTGTTCCTTTGGTTCCAGAGGCCAGAAGTCTGAAGTCAAGGTGTTAGCAAGACTGCACTTCTAGAAGTTCTAGAGCAGAGTCTGGTCTTTGCCTCTTCCAGTTTCTGGTGGTTTCCAGCTTCCTTGTCTTGTGAACACATTCCTGCTTTGTTTTTACATCACGTTTCTTTTATGTATTGTCTTCTCCATGTCATAAGGGAATTGTGATGGGATTTAAGGCCCATCTGGATAATCCAGGGTGCTCTCTTTAAGACCTTTAACTTAATTACATGTGTGAAGACCTTCTTTCCAAATAAGGTTAACATTCACTGATTCCAGAAATTAGGGTATGGATGTGGGGACCAACACATAACCCCACAACAGCTTCCAAAGTATGAAGCCATTAAGATGTGTGGTCTCTACTGATAATTAAAAGACTGGTTTCTTTTATCTGGGCATGGTAATTACATACCAGTTTATATTTTGTTGGTTTATTCTTCACTTAACAGATAAACATACCCTAAACCAGATGCTGTGCTGAACTTCTTTATAGAAGCCAATAAACACTAAATCCTGCCCCTCAAAGACTCTTCAGTGTTACCAGAAAGGCCAGGTTACCCAGACAGCCTAAGCTGTTATTTGAACACGTTCTTGAATAGCCATAGAAATAAGAAGCTAAAAACACAAAGAGGAACCCTTGCAAGAATATTAGCTACACGTGGAAGATACAGGCGGACTAGTCAAAGGTGTTTTGAGCTGACTTTTGCTATAAAAAGTGGCCTTCTGATATAAACAGGAGCCAGCCAAACTTTAAACTATACAATCTTCTCAATTTATTCAATATGAGCTCCTTTACCTCTTCTTAAAAATTTATCCTATCTCTAAGAAAAGTGTTTTGATACGGTACCAGGCAAATGGAAGGTGCTCTTCACCTTCATAGTTGCTTTTTGATTTGTTTTAGTAACTTGGTGGCACTCAAAACTATTTCTCTAGGGAATTCTTACAAGTCTCCCTCAGAGTCAAGTAATAAAGAAGAATAGCTTGGAAATCCAAAACTTATCATCTCTCTTAGAGGTTCTAATTCTTTATAATTTAGTGTTTATAATTTAGGGCTTCTTTATAATTTAGTGTTTTAAGTAAGTTGTTACAACAAACAAAGTAACAAAGTTTGTCAGTGATTTCTTTACAGAAAGGAAGGAAGAAAGACAGGGAAAGAAAGATTGACACACATTTAAGATTATCCATTAATATAATTACTCCTTTTCATTTCCATTCCATCCTGCTTTTTCATTTGGGAAAGAAAAGGGTAGAGGGACAGCTAGTGTCTCTAATTGCACATAACCCCAAGCCTGCCTTATCTCTGCACTCCTGGGAGTGGAAGTGTACACACACACAACACACAGACATTGACAGGCTTGTCGGGGTTCTACTTGTCCCAAGTAATTGGTCAAGTTGTTGTGCCATCATTTATCAGGTAAAAACAGAATTTATTTTTAACTTTCAAAGTTAATTTAAAAATATTTTTAAGTTCTTAGAAGATAATTCAGAATATCATATTAAGAAGTTTTCCAACTTTGTACTATCCTCATAACTTTTTATTTATATTTTAATTAGGCATATATGACAGCAGAATGTATTTTGATTCATTGTACACAAATGCAGCACAATTTTTCATTTCTCTGGTTGTACACAAGGTAGCTTTGCACCATATGTGCAGTTATACATGTACCTAGGGTAATGATGTCCATCTCATTCCACCATCTTTCCTACCCTCCATGCTCCCTCCCCTTTGTCCAATCAAAGTTCCTCCATTTTTCCTATTGACCCCCCACCCCCCATTATGGGTCAGCATCCACTTATCAGAGAGAACATTCAGCCTGTGGTTTTTGGGGATTGGCTTACTTTGCTTAGCATGATATCCTCCAACTCCATCCATTTACTTCAAATGCCATAATTTTATTCTCCTTTAATGCTGAGTGATATTACCTCACAACTTTTTTGATTTCAATTTATTTTAAAACAAAAGAGGATCATAGCAATTAAGAAAGAAGCTTTGTGCTTAAACTAGTTTTTCGTGGGAGCATGACATTAGTTTCAAAAACACTATTTTTGAAATGTCATTAGTTTTCATATTAAGATTCAATCATTCAAGAGGGATTTGTATCTTCTACAATTCTCTAATTTATCCGATACTTGTGAGTAATAGTAAAAGCAACAGCTAACATGTATAGAGTAGAAAATAATTTTACTTTAGGAGTTAAAAGGGCTTGTGGAGGTTGGAGGTTAAGCTTTATTGATCTTGCTATATTTTTGGAAATTTGTTTTCCTTTTTCTCTTTTTCTCTTCTTTATCCCTTGTACCCCCTGAGAATATGTTATCATTTTACCAGGAGTCATCCCTGGACCTATCACCTTATATACCAAGGGAGGGGCCAGACTTGTTGGCCCAATTTGAAGACCCAGAAAAGAAAATCCTTGCTTATGGAGGGCCATACCCCCCAGGAGAAACTGGCCAGTGTTCATCCTACCAGTTGCATTGCCCTGGACTCAGCATGTTTGACTAGTCATGTTAGATATTTCTGTAATTTGTGATTTTTCCTTCTAAGTGTAGGTGCACACATCTCAGCCACCCTCAAATTATGTAACTGAATACAGCCCTGTTCAAAGCGGAGGCTGTTAGAGAACTCCTAGAGCTTTCCTTTATTTACATGACTTAAAGACTTGGCAATATTTATTATTTCATTTGATCTATGCAAGGAAAGAAATGTGTTAATACATCAGGGGGTTGTTTGGATGGATCTCAATCTATTTTCTTTCCATATTCTTTGGGGGTTTTTTGTAATAATAAATTTAGAGTGGTACCTAAATATTAAAAAAATAGACTCAGATTTTGCTTTCTGCTTTAACTTTATTGAAAGTCCAGTTTTAGGAAGAGGGGGTAGAAATAATTTTTCCATCATGCTAAGGGAGTTTTAATTTGTATAACTTAATCTTATGTTTTATTCTTCGGTCTTGTGGTAAAAGAAGATGAAATAAATAGCTCATTTAAGAAATGATCCTGAAGCTGGACACAGGGCCACATGCCTACAATCCCAGCTACTTGGGAGGCTGAGGTTAGAGGATCCCAAATTCAAGCTCAGCCTGGACCACTTAGTGAGACCTCGGATCAAAATAAAATTTAGAAATGGGACAGGGCAGGGGTGGGCTGGGAATATAACTTAATGGTAGCACCCTTGCCTACTATGTGTGAGGTTCTCAATCCCATTCTTGAATGAATGATTAAATAAATATAAAAAATCATATACACATACCCTTCACTCATATTTTTTTTAGTCCTACGTTAGTTAGAATTCCATGTCTCTGAGAAAGGAGGAACATCAAAATTATTGAAAATTCAAGGACTCTTTTCCATAATTGCTATCATATAAAATGTTCTTTTCAGTTCTAGTCTACCTGGATATAACCCAGTGTAAGCCAAAATTAGTAATATCCTTGATGCCAGAAGAATTTTATGAGTTCGGGAAACCTTTTGAATCTCTCTCCTCAAGTTGGCCATTGTTTCATTGTTTGAAAAAGTCCAAGATGATGTGCAGTCTACAGAAGTTCCATTTATAGGAGCTAACCAATAGAGTGGCAGTGTGAAGATTCTGGTTCTCTCTGTGGCATGTCAACTGCCTCACAAGCACTCAGATACAGACCTTGGTTCTCATCAAAAGTTTTGGGAATCAATATTGTGAACAAGCTGACACCCTTTCTACCTAATATTTACTCTTAGGAAATCTACTTTGTAAGGAGGTAAGGACAAAAAAAAGATACAAACCTTTGAAGGGGAATGAGTAAAATACTATTTTTGGAAACAAAAATAGTGTAAAAAGGCTTATGTATATTGCCAGCACCCCAGAGTAAGGCAGAAAAACCCTAGAGATACGGTTTTGGAGATTTGAAGCACAATGTACACTGGTTGGTATTCATTTACTGGTTAGTCTTTATGTTTCTGGTACGAGTTTGTGTGTTTACACGTTACATAATTCAGTACATCTTTGAGTTTTTGTGAGATCTATTTAAACACTTGGAAATGTCATTGAACATAGTGCTATTGGTATTTTGTGGCTTTTAGCTTTTGATTTCCCTCTGAAGCTACTGCCATGTCATTAGCTTTGATGAAGCTAAGAGCATCTGAGGGTAGAAAAAAAATGATTACCAGTGGTTAATAATGTCCTGATGTTTTAGGAGTTGGGGAAGCATGCCCATTTCCATGGAGGAGTCTGAGGACTCACATGGTGAGAAGCTCCCTGGCCGCATGTAAATTGAGAAACAGATTTCAAAATGAGTTTTGATTAAAATGGGAATTTGAGCCTGTCACTGAGAAGCAACCATCATACTATAAATTATTTATGGCATGATCATGAGGGTTTGGTATAGAGGCTGTAAGCTTTTTTCCATCTTGCTTCAAAAACTGGTTTGATTATAAACAGAAGATAACTAATTTTGGTATTGAAAACAAATTCTTTAAAAAAGGGGGCTTAAGTTCCCTAAATTGATTCTAAGGTGGAAAATAAAGAATAATTACCAGTATTTTCAGAACCAATGCTGCAGCTGAATGCTACATAAAAGCATACCTAGCAGATCCCTGATTAACAGTTTATCATATTAGTCACATGGAATCTTTCTCAGTATGAGTGCATCAGTGGTTTAAAGAGAATTTTTTGTGGAGTCCTCAGCTTTACACACATATTTGTATTATTTCTGTGCTGACTGGGATATATGATATTCTCCTCTGGAGACTTCACGTACATGGTCTGCTGAGCAATGTGACAAAGCATGGAGGAGCCAGTAGACAGATAGCAGGTGGCTGCCCAGCTTGTGGTGGGATCAGACCCCTGCCTCTGGCCGGTAGATCTTATTATGGGATCAGGCTCTCACCTCCTACCTGCCCTGTCGTGACAGAGAAATTTGGATTCATTTAGAAAATTGGAAGTTTAGACTGACAGATACAGAGAGTGCTTCATGAGTGTCTGAAAAACTGGTATATTCTCTGCTTTCATCCGATAGGGTTTCAGATATATCTTACAGATCAACTTTATCTATTTTATGTACTCTGCAGTCTTATTTTTTAACCTCCTTAATCTGACGTAGAATGAAAGAAGTGGGGTCAGTCTTCTACTCCTCTTCAGTGTCTCTTGTTGTTCTTAAAAAATTATACCTATTCAAGTTTATCCCTTGTTTCCTTTGTGCCAGATATGGTTCTCAGTGTGGGACAGAATTTTGAATAAGACTTTCAAGGTCCTTGGTCTCATGAAGGTGACATTTTAGTCAGGGTAAGACAATGCACAGGGAAGAAACGAAATAATTTCAGATACAGTTCAAGCTTTCCTAATCTGAAAATCCCAAATCCCAAATCCCAAATGCTCCAAAATCCAAAACATTTTTAGTACTAAGATGACACTTTCAGAGTTTTGAATTTTGGATTTTCTAATTAGCAACACCAGACTTGTAAAGTCTGTGCACATATTCCAGAATATGAAAAAGTTTGAAATCTAAAACTCTTCTGTTCCCAAGATTAGGGATACTGGACCTATACTGAGAAGTGTGATGAAGAAAACAAAAGATGGTGATTAGATGACTAGTGACTGGAGGTGGTTCCTGTTTATACAGGATAGTCAGAGAGCTCTCCAAGCGAAGGAGCATTAGAATTGAACTCCAGTGGAAGAGCGAGTTCCCTCCCCTGGGATCTGGAGGAAGTGGTTCCAGCAGAGGGACAGCCAGTACAGAGCCTTTGAGACAGACAGAAGTGGTATTTCAGAGGAGCAGGTTTTGCAGTTTTTTCTATCTGCCTTTGTATGCTAGTTGTTACTTTGGATTCTCAGGATAGTTTCAATTTCTTTATAGCTTTTACCTCTGTCATTGTAAGTGTCCTACTGCTTTTCATTTGGTTCTTATTGCTCCACTTTGAGTCTCTGACATTACATCTGACATTCTGGCAGAACTTACTTTTTTTATTCTGAACATCATCTAGGCCATCTAAAAATTTCTATGGACTGCAGTGGTCTCCATGGTCCTATGTACTTGCCAAGTTGAGTGGGAGGTGGTGTTAAATATCTCTGTAGTGTGGGAAAAAATATAAGAACTTTTATTTATGTTTCGTTTATTTAATAATAAAAAAATACTAATCAAGGTTGGGGATGTAGCTTAATGGTAGAACTCCTACTCAGCATGTAAATGGCCCTGGGTTCAATCCCCAGCACTCAAAAGCAAAACAAACAAGCAAAGAAGAATCAACTGAAAGATTGCACCACAAAGAAAGGTGAAGTATGTGATGGGATAGATACGGTAATGAGCTTGATTTTATCATTCCTTAGTCTATACAAATAACATCACACATATCCCACAACCATATACAATTTTTTTTGACAATTGAAAAAAAAATTTGGTATCAGCACCCTTACTAGATGGGTGCATGGGAGGATATTCTGTTTGGGAAGGTGACTCGAGGGAGGGAGGGACCCCTCTATGGATGTAGAGGATGTGACTGTAGTGCCCTTTGTTCTGCTCACTTTCTTGGTGGGGTATGGTATAGGGTGTTGTCAGTGTGGTTTACCTCACCCCATCCCCCCTTGCTGGCATATTGTAAAAATCACCAACAACTTCAGTAGATGTTCATGGCCTTTTAGTGTCCCCCAGGTGAGTGCATATACCCAAGCTGAACTTTGGACTCGGTAAGGTTTTAATCCATAGTGGGTAAAAACTGAGGTAGGAGTGGAGTTTTGTAAAGCCACAAGCAATATCTTTGCTAAGAGGGGAAAACTTCTGTATTTTAAACCTCTTTGGGAAAGCTGCTCAAATGAGCCTTGAATTTGTGCACATAAAGTAGCAATCTCCTTTGAAGTGGAGAGCAGTTTGAAATAAATCACTGTGTTGAGAAGAAAGTTGTTCTGTGCATGAAGCTTTGTGATATGTTTCTTCTGAATACTTGACCCTTTCGTGTTAAACATCTCTTGGTTAATTCTATTTCGTCAATGTTCACATTGCCCTCCCATTTTTTTTTTTTTTTGTTATGCTTTCCTCGGTGGATCTGGGGATGGAAGTCTTTGCATAGAGTGCAGAGTTGAGAGGGAGTGAGGATGATGGGATGGGGTGGCTTCTACTGCCTGCCAGACTCCTTAGATCAGCTTATACCTTGGGAGGGAAGATAAGCAGGGAGAGAAGCCAAGGACAGGGGAAGATTTGTCAGGCCTTGGGCACCATCAGAACTACACTGGGAGGACAGTCAGCTCCAAGTTGGGGAGTGGGTGTACAGTCCCTGCTTCCTTTCTTTCCTTTTTTTTAAAATAACTTTTTTGTAATTTGTTTTCATTAGTTATACATGACAGTAGAAGGCACTATGATACATCATACAGAGATGGAGTATAATTTCTCATTTTTCTGGTTGTGCATGATGTAGAATCCCACCGATCATGTAGTTATATATGTACATAGGGTAATAATGTCTGATTCATTCTGCCACCCTTCCTACTCTCATCCCCGCTCCCCTCCCTTCACTCCTCTCTACCTAATCGAAAGTAACTGTATTCTTCCCTAGCCCTCCTGCCCTTATTGTGAGTTAGCATCCACATATCCGAGAAAACATTCAACATTTGGTTTTTTGAGGATTGGCCAATTTCACTTGGCATGATATTCTCCAGCTCCATCCATTTACCAGTATGTGCCATAATTTCATTCTTCTTTAAGGCTGAGTAATATTCCTCTGTGTGTATATATACCACATTTTCTTTATCCATCTATCTGTTGAAGGGCACCTAGATTCATTCCATAGTTTAGTTCTTGTGAGTTGAGCTGCTGTAAACATTGATGAGCTATGTCACTGAAGTGTGCTGATTTTAAGTCCTTTAGGTATAAACCGAGGAGTGGGATAGCTGGGTCAAATGGTGGTTCCATTCCAAGTTTTCTAAGGAATCTCCATACCACTTTCCATAATGGTTGCATCAATTTTCAGTCCAAACAGCAATGTATGAGTGTGCCTTTTCCCCTACATCCTCACCAACATTTATTGTTGCTTGGATTCTTGATAATTGCCATTCTGACTGGAGTGAGATGAAATCTTAGAGTAGTTTTGATTTGCATTTCTCTAATTGCTAGAGATGTTGAACATTTTTTCATATATTTGTTGATCAATTGTATTTCTTCTATTCAGTTCCTTAATCCATTTATTGATTGGATTATTTGTTTTTTTGGTGTTAAGTTTTTTGATTTCTTTGTATATCCTGGAGATTAATTCTTCATCTGAGGTGCATATGGCAAAGATTTTCTCCTATTCTGTAGGCTCTCCCTTTACAGTATTGATTGATTCTTTTGCTGAGAAGAAGCTGTTTAGTTAGAATCCATCCCATTTATTGATTCTTGATTTTACTTCTTGTGCTTTAAGAGTCTTATTAAGGAACTCAGATCCTAGGCTGACATGGTAAAGATTTGGGCCTGCTCTTTCTTCTATTAGGCACAGGGTCTCTGTTCTAGTGCCTAAGTCTTTGATCCACTTTGAGTTGTGTTTCATGCAGGGTGAGAGAGAGGGGTTTAATTTCATTTTGTTATATGTGGACAATTTTCCCAGCACCATTTATTGAATGGGCTATCTTTTCTCCAGTGAATGTTTTTGGTGCCTTTGTCAAGATAAGATAACTATATTTATGTGGGTTTGTCTACTCTGTACCATTTGAACACTTTCTATGGACCAGGCTTTGCTAAGTAATGGAGCATCAATAACTAACGAAAATCAAGGCAGACCTCATCATCTTTTGAAAGAAACTGGCCATCAGACCAGCCATCCAGAAGCAGGGAAAATTACGATCTTGAACTATTGTTTCAAAAGTAGTGACATGGTGCTGCCAGCCAGATAAAGGGAAGGCTTCTCTGGTCTGGAATCTTAGAAGGTGTCCATGAAGAAGCTACCAGCCAAGACTGAAGCAAACCCTGGTGGAACCCACAGGGAGATGGGGTGGAGGCAGGTTGAGGAGTGCCCTCCCTCAGAGCCAGGGTCCCCTTTGTCTTATTCTGTTCTGTATTCAGCTCCTGGAACAGAGTTGGCATCCCAGGTACATTCAATAAATAACAAATGGGTGAATAAACAAAGGCCAGAAGGCTGGCACACAGCAGAGAGGATGGTGAATTGACATGTGGCAGGACCAGATATCCCAGAATCTTGTAGGTAACGAGACCATGTAGGTTGGACTGGGGATATTGCTCAGTTGGTAGAGTGCTTGCCTTACATGCACAAGGCCCTGGGTTCAATCCCCAGCACCACCAGAAAAAAAAAAAAAAAAAAAAAAAAAGACCTTGAAGATTATCATGAAAATTAAGATGATTTTTAGACTATTAATAATTATGTCTGAATGGTAGGGCATAAAATGCCACTGACTGGGAAAACTGCAGACTGGGGTATTGATGGGCCTCTTGTAGGCCTTGTTAGGGCTGCTGTCTTTTTTCTGAGCAGTGGAAGGCCCCTCAAAAGGTGTTCAGGTGGGATACGGAATGGGTTGGAGACAGGGCATTGCTCGATTGCTCTAGCAACAGGCTGGTTATAGATTGAAGGTGAGTTGATGCATCAGACCGCAGTGGACCAGGCAGGACCAGATGTGGCTTGGACTGGAGGTGGAGATGGGTGGGAAGAAACCAGGATGTGGTGCTGGCTTACATGTGGTTTCTGAGGAAGGGAGGTATTAGGGTCTCAGAATCAGACAGGTCTTGGAGCCATTGGCTAAGTTGGAACAGATTTGGGGAGAAGGTGTAGTTTTGGGCAGGTTGAAAAGTAAAGGTGTGAATTTATGGAGGTTTCATCTTTCATCCTATGAATTCTTAACTCAGGAGCGAATGATGTAATTTCATCATGCTGCATGCACTTTCTGTTCCACTCTTGACCTCTCTGCAAGGCATTCACTATGCACTTATGCCTGAAATGTTAACTGAAAAAAAAAAATCCTTTCCTTCACTAGAAGTAAATGTATTTTATTTATTTATTTATTTTTAATTTTTTTTTAGATGTTGATGGACCTTTGTTTTGTTCATTTATTTAAATGTGATGCTGAGAATTGAACCCAGTGCCTCACGTGTACTAGGCAAGCACTGTACCATGGAGCCACAACCCCAGCCCAGAGATGAATGTGTTTTAAAAGCAAATGTTGAGCAATCCTACATATCAGAGCCAATGGCTTAGCAAGCAGGAGAGGAGGTTGGAGATTGCTTTGCTCAAAACATAAAGAATCTAAGCTGAAAACATTACTAAAGGAGAAAAAGAATCAGACATGGGGCTGGTGACTCTACCAGAGGGGTTAAAGAACCAGGCATTGTACGTGAACTCTTGTCTGGTTTTAGAACGGCCTGAATGGTATCTGTAATTTGCACACTTCCTATCTATTATCAACTTAGTTCTCCATTCAGAGATCTTCAGAGCACTTCTTCATTTTTGGAATATGAGGAGTTTTATATTGTTAGTATGGCCAGGGTAACTTTAAAATGTAGGAGGGTGGCAATGGGCAATGATTCTGTATATCATTTGGAAATATTTTGGAATGGTTTGGTCTTTCAGTTGTCTGTTCATTCATCCAGGAGAAAGGAAAAGCAAAGAGCCTGTGTTTTTGCACAGGTGACACTTAGAAGCCAGCAGTTTCACGGGCTGTTTCCCAAGGCCTGTCACCAGTGGCAGGTGCTACTTGACCTTGACCACAGGTAACTTTGTGCTTTGTGAGTAATGCCAGCCTGGCCACTGTTGCCCTCTTCTGGTAAGGGGCGAATGCTATAAGTGCACTGACTTTTACAAGGAAAAAAAAAAATCAATCTCATTTTTCACTTTGGTCAACTGTGCTATGCCAGCTGGCATAAATCCCTATAATGAAATGAATGTTTGGTTTAAAATGTAATGTATACTCAGACCATGGAACCACTCGAGAGTCTAACCTTATTTACAGTTTTGGCTTGTGGGGAGTACCTTGGATATCCATATCATTTTCCACAGTTGGCCACTTTCTCTTTGGCAAAAATATTTCTCTCAGCCTTTTCTCTGCCTATGAAACCCTGTCTGGCTGCTTCATTAGTTAACACATGTGTGAATTTGCATCACTGATAATGGCAGCAAATGAAAGGAATATGGTTTTAATCAAATTTTAGGATCTAATATCTCTGAAATATTAAGGCACAGAACATTATAGACCTGGGATAAACAATTCATATTCAATAGAGGCATTTAACATTTATTGGTGGCATATTTATGCAACTTTTTGTTGCATGGTAGAATTTTAGAATATGTTGAAATAACCAGCTCCTTTGGGAAGGGGTACTGAGAATATGGAGTTATCACAGTGACTTATGTGATAACTGCTTCACGGAAAGTCCCTGTTGTCCTACGTGGTGCTTTTTCTTTTCTGCTCTGTGTTTGGTTGGCATCTCTTCCTTCTTTCCCCAAGAAAAGGAGGTAAGCATACAAGCAAACTCAAGGGGCTTTGCTATTTAAAGGAACTTCTAGTGGATGCTTAGAAGGGAAACACTATTTTGTGAGGCATTTAAGCACGTTCTTTATATAACCCTTTTAAAATTCAGATTTTTAGTTCTCCCATTAAGTGGCTATTTGGCATTTAAAACCAGAAGATGATTACAGATAAATCCTGGTCACAATGCTCATTTTGATTATTAAGGATTGAAAGACATAATAATGTTGATCTTTTCAGGCTAGGTCACTTTGATATTTACAGTTGATTAATGTAATTTTATAAGAATTATTATCATCTGGAAAAATACCTAATACCATCGTTTCATTACAATATTAATGTTACACGAGAAGAACCCTTAAGTTATCACCCTATTTACTCATATGCAAAGACCTCTATGCAAATTACCCCAAATAAAAATGGTTAGATAACAGAGTTCCTCAAGAGAGGGACAGTGTTATTATTTAGATTTTTACAAAAATAATGATATAGTCTATTTCTCAAATGCAACCTATCATAATTCCTATAT
Source organism: Urocitellus parryii (assembly GCF_045843805.1). Taxonomy (NCBI): domain Eukaryota; kingdom Metazoa; phylum Chordata; class Mammalia; order Rodentia; family Sciuridae; genus Urocitellus; species Urocitellus parryii. Next base: position 164,443,126 of record NC_135536.1, on the reverse strand, counting down.
TAAAATTTTTCCCCTCCTTCCCTCCCTCCCATCCTTTTTTCTTTGGTTTAAGCCTTGTTAAAAGTGAACAGTGATGTAAGAAAGCTTTACAGTGACCAGGTGCTGAACTGCAAAATGAGATTGTTTTTGCTACCAAACTAAACTCTACCTCTGTGAAGAAAGCCTGATTGACAACTGGCAAGGCCAAGGTTAAGTGCTTCCTGTCTTTGTTCTAGGTGGTTGGGAGGGTAAGCAGTAGCCCAAGCTCTTTGAGGAGTTTTTATACTACTTCATTGACTCTGGACCATTTGCCCCTCTCTTTTTCCTCCACCTTAGATCCCTGTGAGTTCTACAATGCTGAGAAGTATCTAGCTCCACATAGAAACTTCTAGATATGTTTTCTTTATGTCAGCACTAATGGCAGGATGGACCAGATGATTCTTTGCATTGGGGGCTGGACTGTGTGCAGTATAGGATGTTTTGACACATTCCTGGAGTCTGCTCACTAGATACAAGTTTGACAGCCCTAAGTATTTCCAGAGATTGCACATGGGGAAGGTGGGGCCAAATCACTTTTCTCATTTAGAATCTAAAATCACAGTTTTAGATTCGAAGTGATACAGTCCTTCCTTAGCCCTATAATTTGGAGGTAAACTCCCCATTGTCTTAATTCACCAGTGGGTGCTGATTAATGGCTCACAGTCCTTTAGACTGAAGATTCCTTAATTTGAGGAATTAAGGGTGGGGAACAAGCTTCCTGTTAAAGGCCAATGCCCAAGGCAGAGTTAATCAGGATGCACATACCAAAAATAATTTAGCTTCTTTTTTTCCCACCAAAGAAAAATATTTAGTTCCCCATTTGTGAAATTAGGAACAGGCACCATAGAACTTTATTTTATAATAATTCACTGGAAATTTTCTACTTGTCACAAAAGGCAGAGGCAATGAGAAAAGATAGAAGCCGCTGAATGATAGATGGAGCGAAATGAGGAGAACTAGAATCTGATTTAGAAAGAAAGAAACAGGATTTGTGAAGGATAGAAAATAGACTACAGGAAGAAATCTTAGAAAATTTTGAATGTTTTAGAAATCATTACCTGGTGCTCAACTTGTAGGATTCTTATTTAAAAATACAAAAAACTACCCTGTTTTAAAGGAATTAGTAGATTTATCAGTGTTCCTAGATCTGTAGTTGCTCTAATTAGCAAATCTGCAGAGAATCCTGTCTGAGTAGCATAGGAGTAAAGGGTGCATTTGCTGATCCAAAGAGGCTCATCGTATTTGGGTTTGGGGGAAAAAAGGAGGAAAAAGAAAAATGACTAGTGAAGTATCACCACCAAGGGTAGGTAGAGTCAAGATCTATCCCTATCTCTAAATTTGTGAGAAAAAAACAGGATCATTTTCTACTTTTTCATTTTATTAGCTTGAAAGGTAGCAACTTTTAGGAAGTGATTATGAAATTGCTCATCATACATGTTCATCACATTTGAATAAAGGTCATCTCCTCAACAGTGGTTCTCAGCCCAGCCAGCACATTGGAATCAGATAGGGAGCCTTTAAAATATACGGATGCTTGGTCAAACCCCATCCCAAGAGACCTTGATTTAATTGATAAAGAATTGGGACATATTTTTTAAAAAGCTCCCCAAGTGGTTCTAATGTGCTGCTAGGGTAACAAACCACTATTCTAGGCCATTGATGCTCAAAGTATGGTCCCCAGACCAGCAACATCACCATCACTTGGGAACCTGTTAGAAATGCAAATTCTCAGCCCCACTTGGGGCCCCACCCCTGATGAGCCTTAGCAGTGTTTTGAACAACCCCTCCTGGTGAACCTGATGCTGGCTTTCATTGGAGAAATTGTTTAAGGTGATGGGTAGCAGTGCTCAGAAGACACAGTGTCCTGAGAATCTAGGGTCTATCACAGTGGATTTTATAAATATCACTCCAGGGTCAGTGCTGTAGTCTTCAGGGTTGAGTGGCCTCAGGAGACTTCAGGAGGATGCCTAGGAGATGTAAGTTTCCACTGAGAGCCTTCATAAGGCTTAATTGCTGATGTGTAGGTGGGAGCTGATACTGAGTTGGCCCTCCCACTCATTTCAGCTAAGCTTTCAACCTCACTCTCAATATTCTTAATTAATGATCTTCAGCTTCTGAAGCCATTTCATCAGGGGTCTCCTGTCCCAGCACGTTTCCCCTTTGAGCATTCCTTGAAGAGGGTGTTGTTTCTAGCAGTCAATTAGAAAAGGAAAGTAGAGGTGGCTGTCAAATCCTGTGACCAATTAACTACCTCCCTTTTTTCTCCTTGGTAGTTCTCTAAAAATGGGTCAGAGGACTAAAAACTCCAGCAGACCTGGCTGGTGTTAGTCTAACACACTTCTGTCCTGTTTGGCATTTCAGTTTCCTGCCCTAGGCATAAATGGGTCGAAAATTCCCTTTGAATTCTTGCTTCTCTGATAGAAACTTTCAACCATGAAAGTAGTTACAGGATTATCTCCTGAGCCCTGGGAAGCAGCACAAAGTAGGCAGGGAAACTCAGTGCCAAACCTTAAGGGTCATTTGCAGCACTACCAAGGAAGACATGTACAGTGGCTGTAATCGTGATTATAAAAATTCTACTTGAGGGCTGGGGATGTGGCTCAAGCGGTAGCGTGCTCACCTGGCATGCGTGCGGCCCAGGTTCGATCCTCTACACCACATACCAACAACGATGTTGTGTCCGCTGAGAACTAAAAAAAAAAAAAAAAAAAATTCTACTTGAATTTTGTTTTCTGATTGATAAATCAGGATCCAGGAGAAGGATGAAAAGGAACTTAAATTTCTTAATCTTCTATCTGTCAGTAACAGTTTTTATTGCCTCATCTTCTGTGTACAAGGAAAACACCTTTAAAGAAAACAGTAATGTTGGATCAATACCTTCCTTGCTAAAGTTCAAAGAAATTTCCCAGGTTAGTCCCTATCATTCCCTCTCTTGCAGAGCTGAGGAGTATTCTGGAATTCCCTGTGGGATGGGAATCCCCTTGCATCACTGGGTACTTCCTATTATGGGGTTCTCCATGTTGCTTACTCTTTGTGGTTTTAGTCTCTCACTAAAATAATAGAATCAAGATTTCTGACCCAGGAGTCACTTTAGGGAAATAGCAACACGTTCCGTATGGTAGCCACTAACTACCTGTAGTTCTTGAAATTAATAAATAACTGCTAATTAATTGATTTAAATTAATTAGAATTAGATTCAGAAATCACACTAGCCTCATTTCAGATGCTTGATAGCCACATGTGGCTTGAGGCTAAGGTCTCTGAACACTGTGAAAGGGTAAAGTTTCTAAGCTGGAAAGCTTAAATGTAAAAGATTAGGTATTATTGAGTTCCTCTGTTACACCCAGATTCCTGAGATAGTTAAAACAACGCCCTACTGGCCATTTAGCCTAGGGCCCTGTGCAGTTCGTCCCAGGGCCCGAACCAATCAGTTTGAATGTGTATCCCGCTTAGGAATGACCAATCACCCCCGCCCGATCTGTTCCCACCAATGAATGTGCCAATCACGTCTCAGAGTTGTTGTTCAATTTCCCCGCGCCTCATGATGATTTGTTTTGATGTGTGCAAAGCCCACCGCCCTCTAAATGCATAAAGCACAGCCATCCTGTCACTTACACTGGCTCCTAATGTTAAGGCAGCCTAATATGAAATTAAGCTCTGCTTGACCTTTGCTCTGGGCTCTGGGCTGCTCTCCCTTCTTGAGTGAGCACAGAGTCCCAGCGCGCTGGAATGGATCCCAATAAATATCCCCTTTTGCCAATTGCATGGAGTCAGTCTCTTGGGTGGTCTCTCCCTCCGACGTTTCGCCATACCTTTACAACTGCAGATATAGAACATCTCCACAGAAATTTTTTGGACAGTGCTAGTCAGTTTATCGCCCTCATTGGTGGAGATACTGAAACTGAGAATGATGTGATTTATTTGTCAACTCCTCTCAAATTATAGCTAACTACTATCTTTTAATACTGCACCCTGTTTTCTCTTTGAATTTAGTCGTAATAGTCTTTCTGCAAGGGCGGGCATTATTGTACCCATTTTACAGATCAGGGGATTGAGATTCAGAGAGGCTTAGAAACTTGGCTCAGGCATAAGGCCAGTAAAAGGGATAGCTGGTATACGTATACAAGCCTGTATGATTCTAAAGCCCATGCTTTGGATGTTAAAATGTCCCTTAGAAGATAAGTCCTCTGGCACTTGAGGTCAGTAAGTCCACATTTTTAGGGGTAGACTTAAAAAAGCCCCAAAACCCTAACCAAAGATGCATTGGTTGAAGTAGCTAATGGATCTACTATAAACAAGTCTATGTGGTTTTATTACTCCTTTGAATGAGAGACCAGTGTTCTGTGGTGACACTGTGATTTTTTTTCAATTGTGCATTTTCATGGACTTTTTGTCAGTAGTTTGCTCCTCAGGATTGGGTGGTGAGCAAGCACATCACCTCCTGTCGCAGATCACTTCCTATCTGGAAAGTCCTGCTGGTCTAAAAGTTTTCTTTATATGGTATCAATGCCTGTCTCCTTATGGTCACTCTCCTTCACCTGATTGTCTATCCCTTAAGGCTGTAAAGCACTAAACGGGATTGTTTTCCCCCCATTGAAGTCTTGTTAATATTATTTTATCCTGGCTGTCTATTTTCTTCCTTTTCAGTTTCTTTCTTCGGCTGATCCTTATGACTTGATTTTGAGTATTACTGCAACCCTAGTCACTCCTGAATTCATGACAGTTTGTTTTAATTGGAACATTGAGAGTAACTGAGTACTAAATGCATAAAGCACAGCCATCCTGTCACTTACACTGGCTCCTAATGTTAAGGCAGCCTAATATGAAATTAGCATGGTTGGTGGCCACAGCGTTATGGTGCCTACTCACAGTGCTACTCTTAACTATGACACCTCTGTGCTTGGACTTAGCTTGGGGGATCCAAATGTTGCTTCTTACATATAACAAGGGCATGTCCTCATTAAAGCCCATCTAGTTACATTAGTCCAATCTCTCCAAGTCACAGAGATCCAAATCTAGTTTTCAGTACCCCATATATTCACTGTCCCATTCTGTATAGCATCATCCACCTATTTTGTGGACATGTTCACTATATCTTCATCCATGTTGATAAAGATGCAGAACAAGACTAGGACTAAAGAAAAGGCTCATTAGCATCTTCCTGCGTGATGTTATTGGGCAATTAGTGACTCCTATGCTCATGGTTGTTCAACCAGCTATTAATCCACTTAGTTGCTGCTCTATCCACTCTTCTATTTTTTGGTTTTTATTCACTAGGACCCATTTGTTCATTAATAGATTCATTTTGTTAATATTTATTGAGTTTCGACTAAGTGCCTGCCCCTTTTAAATGTGCGATATGAAAGGAAAGGTATCAAAAATGACTCCAAGGTTTTTTTTTGTTTTTGTTTTTTGTAGTTGTAGATGAACACCATGCCTTTATTTTGTTTGTTTATATTTATATGGTGCTAAGCAAGTGCTCACACATGCTAGGCAAGTGTTCTGCCACTGGGCTACAGCCCCAGCCCGACTCCAAGGTTTTTTTGTTTGTTTGTTTTTCACTTTTTTAAAATTGATTTTATTTTTTAAAATACACAACAGCGGAATGCATTATTATTATTATTACACATGTAGAGCACAATTTTTCATATCTTTGTATATAAAGTATGTTCACGCCAATTCATGTCTTTATACTTGTACTTTGTTTTTTCTTTTTGCATTACAATTCTTTTTTTTTTAAGAGACAGTGAGAGAGAGGGAGAGAGAAAGAGAGAGAGAATTTTAATATTTATTTTTTAGTATTTGGCGGACACAACATCTTTGTTGGTATGTGGTGCTGAGGATCGAACTTGGGCCACACACATGCCAGGCAAGCGCACTACCGCTTGAGCCACATCCCCAGCCCCATTACAATTCTTATTACACATAAATGCCACAAATTTTCATATCTCTGTATATAAAGTATGTTGACACCCAGTTCGTGTCTTCCTACTTTGGATAATGATGTCTATCACATTCCACCATCCTTGTTAATCCCCTGCCCCCTCCTTTTCCCTCCCACCCCTCTTCCCTATCTAGAATTCATCTATTCCTCCCATGCTCCTCCTCTCTACCCCACTATGAGTCAGCCTCCTTATATCAGAGAAAACATTCGGCATTTGTTTTTTTGGGATTGGCTAACTTCACTTCTTCTCCAACTCCATCCATTTACCTGCATTGCCATGATTTTATTCTCTTTTATTGCTGAGTAAAATTCCATTGTGTATATATGCCACTTTTTAATCCATTCATCCACTGAAGGGCACCGACTCCAAGGTTTTTGACTGAACAAATGGAAGAGTAGAGTTGCCATTTGCTAAGCCAGCTCAGCTAAACCTGATGTGAGCAGGTTTGAAAGTAAAACAGCAATAGTTTGGTTTGAACTTGTTTAGTTAGAAATGCCTATTTGACATTCAAGTAGAGATGCAAAGCCAGCAATGGAATATACGTATCTGGAGTTGAGGGAGGCCAGGCATATAGTGAAAAACATGACACCATCATCGTGTGAACTACCCAGTGTCTGAAACCTTGAGACTTAAGAAAATGTGGATAGCTGCTAGGAGGTTCAAGGAGTGGGCTTTGGGTTCTTCAAGATTTATAGGTTGGTGTGATAGGGACAAACCAACAAAGGAGACTGGGAAAGAGTGGCTTGTGAGGAGAGAAGAGAACCAGGAATACTGACTTCTGATGTCCCATACATCAAGAGAAGAGGAAAGTAGACTAACCACTTTGTCAGATGGTGCTGAGAGGTAAAATATCTCCTCATTGACCTCCACAGAGGTTATCCTCATCAAGAGCTGGTTCACAGAGTTTGATGACATGCGTGTCATTGATAACATTGACAGAAGCTGTGTTAGCAGAGTTGAGCATGGACCAAAGGGTAGCATGAGAAAGTTGGTCCATTTCCTGGGTGAGGTTTATATGTGACTTGTCAACCATTTTTTATCAGTCATGGCAGTTTAAGAACCCTTCAAAGAAGAAAATGAGGTGGTTTCTTCCTGATTACCTTTAATAATCTGCTAACAATTAAATATATTGTTGCAAAATGCCTCTTTTTTTCTTTTCTGAAAAGGACAATGCCAATTGCCCCTAGCTGGGTCCTCCGGGCAGCTCCTGTGCTTCTCCTCCCCATCATAGTGTGGAGCCATGCTGTGGTGCCCATCCACCCTGTGCCCAGACATGGAGTCCCATGAGCCAAGTGATCTGAACTCACTAAACCACTTAAATGCAGTCATAAAATCTCCCTTTTGGGTTTGCAGCCCCCTTTCTTACCATTTCTGGCCTTGCCTTTCCATTTCTTCCTAAATCTTTCCCTTGATCCAGAAAGTAAATCTTTTTTTCCTGTTGGATTTCCATCACCATCTCGATCATCCTAATTCAGAAGAAAGTTGTTTGATTGTTTGAGGGTTGGTACTGAAACCTCGGCATGAGCTAGAGGTGAGTTTTTAAGATGGTCAGCAAGGTATGATTTTATCTCCTCATTGACCTCCACAGAGGTTATAAGCTGAACTGCTCCTCTTTTCTGTCAGGATTTATTTCAGTTATAAAAATATATCTTCTAATGTGAATTTTTAGAGAGTTTAAATTCAAACTACATTCTAAAGCTTATGTGTACATACACCAGATAGAATTATCAATAAAATTTGTGGGACTGGGCCTCCTGCTATTTACCAAATTCCATTTTCAGGTTACATAAACCATAATCCTAAAGATGCTCCTGACCAGCCTCTAAGTTGCTAAATATGCATGGCATTTGCTTTTGAGCCACTTCAGAGCCTCTCAAGTCAAGGTTCCTACAAACAAGTCTATAATAATTTCTAGCTGGTTACTCTTTTCCATTTCATATCTCTATTGCAGAAATATATAAGAGGAGCAATCATATCTTCACCTTGTCATCTTCACCAGTGTTCATTGGAGTCACTTACCTAGAGTCTTGGAGCCACCCAAGCACAGAACTAGAGTTTGAAGTTGGATCTGTCCTACCCCAACGCCATTGTGCCCCTCCTTGCTACACATCTTCCATATATGCAATTGGCCATTCCACTCAAGAAAGGCGTCGGCAGATTACATTTGAAAGAATAATTTACTGGAAGTCATTAGGGAGGGTATTTTTAAAATAAGGTTAGTTCTTATCTTTCAGAGGAAGCTACTCAGAGTCTATTCCTAACAAAATTGTTCATATAGTTATGGATTTTAGAGTCTATGATTCAACCTTGAATCCTACCCAGAGGGTCCAGTGGCAGATGTTAAATTTAAGCATCCCTTCATTGGCACCACTTAGGTTGACCTTTGCTTTATTCCCAGGAGCATGTTGCTTCCCTTGCCAGACTTCATCTGAGGAAACTATGAGCCACTCTGTTAGTACCCTAGGCAAAAACCAGACCTTCTTCACAGGAGATCAGAGACAATTTACCCAAGGACATTGGGCTCTTAACTCTGTTTTCCTCTTTTTATAAACTGTCATCAAACCCATTTGTTCTGCCTTTGCCTCAGCTTTCTTTCTTTACGACTTGCTGTTTATCTTTGTAGAATCTTTCCCCAACCATAGTAATAAATCTGTTGTGAAAAATAAGTTCCTGGAAAGTTGCCGATCTCTGACCTAAAGTCAGAAGTCCCACCACAGACACCAAGCACGAGAGAGAAGCTCCCTCTCCTTCCATTTCCTTTGACCTCAGAGAGGTCACACCTTCCTCTACATCCCTTTCATCCAGAGATACTTGAGTTCAAAGAACTAGTCATCCGTTTGCAACTGAAGGAAGTTCCTTCTAATGAATCTGGGTTTACATCATCAACCACGGTTTTTTCCTGACATCTTGCTCCACCTGACTGATCGGAAGGTGGAAAAATAACCACTTGGCTTAGTGCAGTGGGCATCACTGACCATTTCTGGAACCTTAGTTATAAACCATGAACTTGATTCTGTGGTTTCTTATTCTGTGGAAAGGGTGCAAGAGCGAGGGAGGTAATCCCTCGTAGAGAAAGAACGAGGCAGCTACTTAAGTAATTTTAATCACTGATATTTTCATTGATTTAACAAATACTCTCCATGACCCTCTGTGTGTCAGACCTAGTACTAGGTATGGACAAACTGAAGATAACAAAAGGCAGCTCCTCCCTGCAGGTTGCCTGGCAGGAGTGGAACAAAGGTAGTTACCTGTTTATAGTCTGTGATAAGTTCCATAACAGGAGCATGAACAAAGTGCTGTTGCAGCACCAAAGAGCTTAATCCTACGGGAAAAGAAGATTGTTGTTTTACAAGATTTTTGCCTTAGTCAACCCCACTAAGTGTGTCCATTTCCTAAGGTTCATACCATGATTGTTAGCCATGTGGCTGACTTTTTTCCATCACTGGTTATCAAGACAAAATCATACCCATAGAGATCAACATAGCAGGAAATGTGGATTTTACTGCTGTGCTTGCATGACCCATGGTGGACTGATTTCATGCTGTAAGATGTACACCTTCCTTTGACAGGACAGGTGCCAGACTCAATATGACTTAGTTGAGTCCTTTACAGGAGCACAGACCTTTGGTGGGCAGTAAAATCCAAGTACATGGCAGCAAACCAAAACAACCCGAGCCCAGGATCTTAAAGTGGAAGGATTCTTGAAGGCGGTCTGCTTGGGTCCACTGGTTTTACACATAGGGAAATTGACACCCTGAGGAGAGAGGTATAACCCCTCCTAAACTGCGGCACCATCATAGAAAATTCAGTATTTGGATTTCCTCTGCCAAGCCATTCTCCATTTGTCATCAGACGGCTTTCTTCAAGCCTCCTTGTGTGCTGTGATCTGAAATTCAGGCTGTGTCTAATTCTGTTACTAAGATTATGGTGTGTTTCTTGTACCTGACCTGACAAGTACTGCCAGGTTGGCAAGGCACCACACCAAACAAAACCCAGCCATGATCACCAGGGATCTTCTAAAAGAGAGTACTCAAGTTTCTCCATGTTTCCAGAACACTGAGTGGTAATAGTTTCTGCCTCTCTGGGTTGTCAGGAAAATTAAATGCAATAATGTTCAGAAAGAGCTTGGCACATAATCTGGCACACAATTAATGCTCAATGAATCTTAATTATTGTTATTGTCAACTTGTTCACCATTAGTAAGTTCTTACATGTAGACTCAGGATATAATATATTCCATCAGAATGACTTTTCTTCCATCTCCTGACCTGAACATCTGTTAGATTATTGTACATGCCGACCAAAAGGAATGCTGATTTATTTTCATGAATGTCAATTTCAGGTTTCTTGGACCAGTATTTTACATAAGGAACAGACCAAGGGTTTAAATTGACAACATATTTGCACTGACTTTTCACTAACTTTTGTTTTAATGTCAGGAGACCTCTCTTCTGACCCAAACAACTCTACCCTAACTTCAGCATGGTTTATTGCTGTCATCCTCTGCTGCACTTTTCCTTTCCCCTGCCCATCTTTCCTTTCCCCTGATAACCCCTCCCACCCTAGTCTCTCTGCAGTGGGACTTGACTGTTCCATCGTACTTTTTTTTTTTTTTTTAATTTTGATGTGCTTATTTTATTTTTTTTTCTTTTTTTTTTTTATTGGTCGTTCATAACATTACATAGTTCTTAATACATCATATTACACGGTTTGATTCAAGTGGATTATGAACTCCCGCTTTTACCCCGTATACAAATTGCTGTATCACATCAGTTACCCTTCCATTGATTGACATATTGCCTTTCTAGTGTCTGATGTATTCTGCTGTCTGTCCTATTGTCTACTATCCCCCCTCCCCTCCCCTCCCCTCCCCTCCCCTTTTCTCTCTCTACCCCTTCTACTGTAAATCATGTCTTCCATTTGTATTCTCTTGACTTACCCCTCCTTACCTCTTATATGACATTTTGTATAACCCTGAGGATCGCCTTCCATTTCCATGCAATTTCCCTTCTCACTCCCTTTCCCTCCCACCTCTCATCCCTGTTTACTGTAAATATTCTTCTCAAGCTCTTCGTCCCTACCCTGTCCTTGTTTACACCCCTTATATCAAAGGAGTCATTTGGTATTTGTTTTTTAAAGATTGACTAGCTTCACTTAGCATAATCTGCTCTAATGCCATCCATTTCCCTCCAAATTCTATAATTTTGTCATTTTTTAATGCAGAGTAATACTCCATAGTGTATAAATGCCACATTTTTTTTATCCATTCATCTATTGAAGGGCATCTAGGCTGGTTCCACAGTCTTGCTATCGTGAATTGAGCTGCTATGAACATCGATGTAGCAGTGTCCCTGTAGCATGCTCTTGTTAGGGCTTTAGGGAATAGACCGAGAAGGGGAATAGCTGGGTCAAATGGTGGTTCCATTCCCAGCTTTCCAAGAAATCTCCATACTGCTTTCCAAATTGGCTGCACCAATTTGCAGTCCCACCAGCAATGAACAAGAGTGCCCTTTTCCCCGCATCCTCTCCAGCACTTATTGTTGTTTGACTTCCTAATGGCTGCCAGTCTTACTGGAGTGAGATGGTATCTTAGGGTAGTTTTGATTTGCATTTCTCTGACTGCTAGCGATGGTGAGCATTTTTTCATGTACTTGTTGATTGATTGTATGTCCTCCTCTGAGAAGTGTCTGTTCAGGTCCTTGGCCCATTTATTGATTGGGTTATTTGTTATCTTATTGTCTAATTTTTTGAGTTCTTTGTATATTCTGGTTATTAGGGCTCTATCTGAAGTGTGTGGAGTAAAGATTTGTTCCCAGGATGTAGGCTCCCTATTTATCTCTCTTATTGTTTCTTTTGCTGAGAAAAAACTTTTTAGTTTGAGTAAGTCCCATTTGTTGATTCTATTTGTTAACTCTAGCGCTATGGGTGTCCTATTGAGGAATTTGGAGCCCGATCCCACAGCGTGTAGATCATAACCAACTTTTTCTTCTATCAGATGCCGTGTCTCTGATTTAATATCAAGCTCCTTGATCCATTTTGAGTTAACTTTTGTGCACGGCGAGAGATAGGGATTCAGATTCATTTTGGTGCAAATGGATTTCCAGTTTTCCCAGCACCATTTGTTGAAGATGCTATCCTTCCTCCATTGCATGCTTTTAGCCCCTTTATCAAAAATAAGATAGTTGTAGTTTTGTGGATTGGTTACTGTGTCCTCTATTCTGTACCATTGGTCCACCCGCCTGTTTTGGTACCAGTACCATGCTGTTTTTGTTACTATTGCTCTGTAGTATAGTTTGAAGTCTGGTATCGCTATACCGCCTGATTCACACTTCCTGCTTAGTATTGTTTTTGCTATTCTGGGTCTTTTATTATTCCATATGAATTTCATGATTCTTTTATCTATTTCTACAAGATATGCTGTTGGGATTTTGATTGGCATTGCATTGAACTTATAGAGAACTTTTGGTAATATCGCCATTTTGATGATGTTAGTTCTGCCTATCCATGAGCAGGGTATGTTTTTCCATCTTCTAAGGTCTTCTTCTATGTCTTTCTTTAGGGTTCTGTAATTTTCATTGTATAAATCTTTCACCTCTTTTGTTAGGTTGATTCCCAAGTATTTTATTTTTTGGGGGGATATTGTGAATGGAGTAGTTGTCCTCATTTCCGTTTCAGAGGATTTGTCGCTGATATACAGGAATGCCTTTGATTTATGCGTGTTGATCTTATATCCTGCCACTTTGCTGAATTCATTTATTAGCTCTAATAGCTTCTTTGTAGACCCTTTTGGGTCTGCTAGGTATAGAATCATATCATCTGCAAATAGTGATAATTTAAGTTCTTCTTTTCCTATTTTTATGCCTTTAATTTCTTTTGACTGTCTAATTGCTCTGGCCAGTGTTTCGAGGACTATGTTGAACAGAAGTGGTGAGAGAGGGCATCCCTGTCTTGTACCAGATCTTAGAGGGAATGCCTTCAATTTTTCTCCATTCAGAATGATGCTGGCCTGTGGCTTATCATAGATTGCTTTTACAATGTTGAGGTATGATCCTGTTATCCCTAATTTTTCTAGCGTTTTGAACATAAAGGGATGCTGTACTTTGTCGAATGCTTTTTCTGCATCTATTGAGATGATCATATGGTTCTTATTTTTAAGTCTATTGATGTGGTGAATAACATTTATTGATTTCCGTATATTAAACCAGCCTTGCATCCCAGGGATGAATCCTACTTGATCATGATGTATAATTTTTTTGATATGTATTTGAATCCGATTCGCCAGAATTTTATTGAGGATTTTTGCGTCAAGGTTCATTAGAGATATTGGTCTGTAGTTTTCCTTCTTTGATGTGTCTTTGTCTGGTTTCGGAATCAGGGTGATGTTGCCATCGTACTTTTTTTACAGTACGATACCCCCCAGTGGCAGTTAAGTATCAGAGCTCTTGGTTTGGTGCCTCCATTGAAGTGTGACATCAAGCTGCCATGGAAGGGAGCCCAGTGACCCCATTCAGAATGCTGGTTTCAGTCACTATATGTGAAGGAATGGGGTTCCATAGAGCAGACATGTCTGCCATTGCTCACCCCAGAGGGTGTAGGGGTCCAGTTCCAAATTAAAAGGAAGTGGGTTCCAAGCTAGACAGCCTTAAATGTACATTTACATGGGGTCTGTAAGTGCGTTCTGGGAGGGCTTCCTCAGCGGGAAAATTTCTTCCAAGTGCTATATGGCAATAAACTTTGGAGTGCCTCAGGTCTGGATTTCACTCCTGGTCATTCAGTCATTCGTCTGTGTAATCTTAACTAGTTGTTACCCTTTTCAATTCTACTTTCCTATCTATAGAATGAGGTTACTAGTTTTTCTCCCTAACAGGCCAGTACTAAGAATTAAATTGAACACTAAATTGAGAGCTCCCCAGCCCACCTGTCTCTGCCTTAGCATAAGGCCTGGAACATAGCTCTTCTGTAAGTGGTACTAGAAAACTGAGGGGTTTTTTTCCTTAAAAGTCACATTTTTTAAAAAATTTCATGCTCTAAGATGTACATAGTTTGCTTTAATGTGATAATATCCGATATTCAACCTTTTAATAAAATTAATACTCCAGAAAGGATATGGCCACGTATTTTATGAAAAAGCTTCAGGAGAAACATCTTTTTGGATTTAGTATCAAGAATTAAGCTGCCTCACACCAATTCCTTCTCATCTTACAAACTCTGATTGATCTTTCAGTTTTTTACCTTTGGCTACTAGGAAACTCAATGTCAACTTCTGCAAAGACTTAGTCTTTGTACAGATTTGACATTGACTTCATTGTACATATTTATTCTTGTTTTTCTCACTTACATTTCCCATTTTTAATCTTTGCCTTGTTTCTTGAAGCTACCTTCAAACCTTAATGTCACATGGTATAAAATGCCTTTTTTAAAATTTATTTGTTCTTTTTAGATATATATGACAGTTAGAATGTAGTTTGACATATTATACATATGTGGAGTATAACTTACTCTAATTAGGATCCCATTCTTGTATTTGAACATGATGTGGAGTTTCACTGGTCATATATTCATATATGAACATAGGAAAGTTATGTCCAATTCATTCTAATGTCTTTCGTACTCCCATTGCCCCCCTTTATTCCTCTTTGTCTAATCCAATGAACTCCTCCCCACCCACCTGCCCTTATAATGTGTTAGCGTCCACATATCAGAGATAACATTTGACCTTTGGTTTTTTTGGCATTGGCTTATTTCACTTAACATGACAGTCTCCAGTTCCATCTATTTACTGGCAAATGCCGTAATTTCATTCTTCTTTAAGGTCAGGTAATATTCCATTGTGTATATATACCACATTTTCTTTATCCATTCATCTGTTGAAGGGCACCTTAGTTTCATAGCTTAGCTATTGAGCTGCTATAGACACAGATGTGGCCATGTTCCTTAGTATGCTGACTTTGAGTCCTTTGGGTAAAATTCCCATGTTAATTTGTGTTGCATATCAGCAGGAGACCCATATGTACAGACCACCTGCAGCTGGCCCCACAGGTGTAGTCAAAACTGCTCATGTATCTTGAGAGTCTCACCCTTGTTCTTCCTTCCCTTCATACCCAACCACATCCTCTCGTTTCTGTTCTTTTACTCTGTCCCTTCCTCTTCCTCTCAGGATCACCTTCTATTTTCTCTTGTTTGGGTTCTTGTAGTGGCTTTGAACTTATCTGTCTGGCTCTGGTGATTTTCCACTGTCTGAGAGAGCTCTCATGCACACCTGTCACCTAGGCTTCCTGCCCTGTTAGCCTCATTTGCTGACATTGTCCTATATTTCTGCAGTATGGGACTCTTTACCATTCCCAGTACATACCAAGCCAGTTAGACCTCTTTCCCTGAGTGGTGCAGTTTTTCTGTCTCTACAGCTTTCCCTGTCCCTTAGGACTTCACTGAGATATCATCTCTTCTTCCCTGGCCTCTCTCAGGCAGGGTCGTCTGTCTCAGCTACCTCTGGTTTTTGGGTGTGTGCCATGGTCTTTAGCTACAGTGGCCTGTTGCTGCTCCTCCTCTTTCAGGGCCTGCCGCCCCTATAAACTCAGCATGTGTTTAATGAATGAGTTAATAGAGAATGTGGGGATCCCTTCCATATCTCTCAGCCTCCAACATGCTCTAAAACCACTATTGCATGTGAGGTACATTAACATTTTCACCTTTGTGTTATGCATGATGTAAATTTAGAAGACTTGGAAATAGGGCAAGTTAAATTGCAGCACTGACATTCCTAGGAAGGAGATAGGAAAAATAACCAGCATGCTTGGTTGGAAGTAAATTTACAGTGAGATAATCCCAGGATCCTTGTATTCCAATTTTTCAAAATTTGATAAATGACTGGTTGTCATTGGTGATGACATAGTTGCCACTCCAGAATAAGGAGAGAGGAAGTTGCTACAATGCTTCAGTGCCCTGTGCTGATTAGGTTGGGCTTGTTCCCAGAAAGGGCTTTGGAGTCCTCACTTTGCAGATAGGGAGGTGGATGATTAGCCTGAAACTCAGAGCTAACTTATTCTGCCATTTGTTCATTTGTTCTTTCTTTTAAATAGAAGTATGTTCTGTGAGCTGCTACTGTGTTATTCACTAGGAATACAGACATGTGGATGGCATCCCCACTGTAGCTTACAGTCTTGCAAGGGAGGCCACTTCATGGACTAGTCATTTAATGCAGATATTCATAAGCACCTGAAGAAGGTGTCAGTTCAAAGGAGATAGAGAAAAATTATTCAGAAAAGCTTCATGGAGCTAGCCATACTTCTACTTTGAGAATATCTAGACTTTTATAATATATAGAAGGAGTCTACCAAGCATGGGGACATGAAGGCATATTCTAAGCAGAGGGTGAAAAATTCAGATGTCTGTTGAAGAGTAGTGGGAGTTAGTGGGGAGGTGGGAGCTTGACCTATGCTCTGAGCTGCAGTAATAGTGGCTTTCACTGAGGATCAGACTTGTGTATGACAGATTGCCCTGATGCTGACCTGGAAGATTCATCTAGGACACCACTAGATGTGGCTCTAATTTTCAAAGTAGGAGATGATGTGAACAGTGGAGAGAGAGAGGAGAAATAGGTTTGAGAATGCTTTAAAGATAAAATCGACAGACAAGATGTGGTGGCCAATTCTGGAGGTCTAGGGAGAGGGGAATTAAGGGTGTCTCCAAGGCTATGGCTGAAACCCCCAGGTGAAGTGGGAGCAGAAGCTAGGCCAGATCCTGGCCTGTGGTTGCTTAGTGCATGGAACTATGTGTTAACTATGTGCATAAGTGCATGGAACACAGAGCTGTTACTAGTAGCCTTTGGGCTGTCAGAGAGTTAACTTGGCCTGTGTAAATGACCCACTCTGGCCTGGTTAACTGTGTTGCTTCTCTCAGAAAAGAGCTGGAGAGTTTATCTTCTGAGAGTAGAAATGCTCTCTTTCTAATTAAGGAGGAGGAGAAGCTGGGCTGTGGTAACAGTTTTCCCCCCTCTACTTCTATTGACTCATGGGAGATAAGAAGCAAAGCTTTGGGAGTAGAGATCTTTAGAGAGGGCAAGCTGGGCTCGGTGGTGTATGCCTGTAATCTCAGTGGCTCAGTAGGCTGAGACAGGAGGATTGCAAGTTCAAAGCCAGCCTCAGCAACAATGAAATGTTAAGCAGCTCTGTGAAACCCTGTCTCTAAATAAAATACAAAATGGGGCTGGAGACAGTGGCGCACACCTGTAATCCCAGTGGCTTGGGAGGCTTAAGCAGGAGGATCATGAGTTCAAAGCCAGCGCTCAGCAATTTAGCAAAGCACTAAGCAACTCAGTGAGACCCTGTCTCTAAATAAAATACAAAAAGTGGGGGAGGCTGGTGATGTGGCTCAGTGATCCAGTGCTCCTGAGTTCAAACCCTGGTATCCCCCTTCCCCCCAAAAAAAGAGAGACCAACATTTGCATTAGTCCATTTATAATCAAATTACACCAGGTTATTTGTGATCAAAGTCATGAAGCAGTGAGAAAATACCAAATCAGACTGTACTGTTTAATTCTTTTTAGAAGGTAACTATGATGCTGTCAGTACAACTCTGTTTTCCAAGCCTCACTTTTTTTTCTTCCAACTTTAAGAATTGTTTTTGTGCATGAAGAAGGAGCAGAGACCTCGATTTAAACAAGAATCAGGTACAGGTACAGACAAGATCAGCTATGTGAAACCCTAATAAAATGTGTGTGAGGCACATCTTATTGCTCTGGAGGGATTTTTATCTTTTATTCCATAATCGCTAGAACCTCAGTGGGCCCATGATAGAATTCAGAGTTTCAGTGAATGCAAATGGGTTAAAAAGTTATCTTTATTTTGACCAAGTTCTAGTAAATATAGGTTTCCTCTTATTATGAATGTGGAATGGAAAACACAATGGTATTAACAACATTTATCATCATTAGAAATTACAGCTCTTTTCATATTATACTTGTTGTAGAAATCTCAATGTAACATTTATGCTCTTTACTACTTTCAAGTTTAGAGTAGCCACTAAATCCAATACCGTCTGAGGAGACCCAGGTCCTACAACATGTATATACATTACTGTATCACAAATTTGTGTTATAAATTTTGGTAACTGTAAGTGTAATTGGTTTTCTTTTTAACCCTATGTATTATGTTTCCTGCATTTAAAAAACATTCTGAGCAAGTTTCATCTACTTCACAGTTGTCTAAAGAGGTCCATGGCACATAAAAAGTTAATGTCCCCTGGCTAAGATCATGTAGTTGTGGCTTGTGACCTCCACCTGGTGGCAGCATACTCCTTAAAGGTTAAATCTGTCTGTAATCAATGGTTGAGGAGAAATTTTAACTGTGCACTTGAGTATGATTTTCAAATATTTTTGACCAAATTAAGAAATAGGCTTTCCATCATAACTCCATACACAAATACTTAGGTTTCATAAAATAATCCTCAACCTTACCATATGACAAATCGATATTTTTTATTGCATTCTAATATTCTATTCAGTTCTCTTTCATTAAAATAAAACAGAGGTTGCAAGACACTAAACTGTGCAGTTCAGTGGGCCACAGTACAGTTCAGTATCTTAAGAGACCAAATACCCCATTTTCAGCAACACAATACCTATATTTTAAATAACTGCCAACAAATACAAATGCACTTTACACCGTGTTTAAAAATTTGTTAAAAATATAAATTAAATATAGTGAAAGGAACTGATTTTAAGTGTACACCTAAGATGGGCTATCAAGACAAAGAATATTCTCATCACCAAAGTTCCTTTGTGCCATTTCTAAGCCAGTTCCTCTCTGAACAGTCACCGTTCCCATGGCTTTGATCTTACATTGGTTTTGCTGTGTAGAATTTTATATAAATGTAATCACACAATATGTATTATTTTGCTTACTGCAGTATTTTAAAGATGAATCCATGTTGAAGGTATCAATAGTTTGGTGAGCAGCATTCCATTGTGTCAATAACAAAGTGTTTATTTTGTTGATAGCCTTTTAGGCTGTCTTTAGTTCTAGTTATCATGTGTTAAAACCTCCATGACCATTTGCCTTTGTATCTTTGTATGCACATAAGCTTCTTGTCCCTTGGATAAATACCTGGGGTGGAATTGTTGATTTAGTCAGTTAATAAATATAAGTTTAGCTACAGGAAACTGCAAACAATCTGCCAAACTGGCTGAACAATTTATGTTTCCACTAGCAATGTATAAGAGTTTGGGTTGCTCTATGTCCTTCCCAACATTTGGTTTTGTGCCAGTATTTTTAACTTTAGTCATTCTGATGAGTGCTATAGGTGTCTCTCTTGGTGGTTTTAATTTACCTTTGCTGGGTAATTAATGCTGTTCAATTCTTTTTTCAGGTACTTATAACCATTCATTTATCTTATTTATGAAGTATCTTTTCAGGCTTGAGATACTCATTTTTTTAATATTAATGTGTAGGACTTCTTTACATGTTTTGGATACCAGTTTTTATGTCAGATATTCAGATATATATATATATATATATATATATATATCAATACATTTTTTTCTAGTCTGAGGCTTACATACTCATTTTCACTAATTTTTTTTAAGAGCACAGGCTTTTAATTTGACAGTGTCCAATTTAACAGTTTTTCTTTCAATATTTAGTGCTTTTTAGATCCTAATTCCATGGAATTATAGTACAGAATTAAGGGGAGGAAGCTGTTTAGCCAGAAAAGTGCAAAAATGACTTTGCCCTGTGGTTTGTAAACCAAACCTCTGGGTATCTTAGGCATGCCCAGCCTACGGCCTTGGTTGTCTATTCCTTTTCAGATTAATTTGTTCACAATTACCTTGTGACTCTCAGAAATTACTCACAAGGGGCAAGGACTTAAAAGGCTCCAACTTTTCATGGGACCTATAGGTGTGCCATCCAGGACAAAGCAGTAGCCACCTGCGGTGATTTTAATTAAGTTGAAATTCAGCTTTTCAGTCCTAACAGCCACATTGTGAGTGCCCACTAGCCACATATAGCTACTGGCTGTGCTGATGAACAGTGTAGATAGAGAATTTTTTTTTCCCAAAAGTGCTATATAGTACTAGTCAGTGGAATTAGAGGCCAGGCTTACATAGTTTATAGCATGTTTTAATGAAACAGTCTTTAATTTTGATAATTGACATCAACTACCTACTTTCTTTCCTTCCTTTTCTTTCTTCCACTTTTCTGTTTCTATCCTAAGATGTCTGTCCCAGCCAATCCTTTATGTCTCTTCTTTCCTAGTAGAAGGAAGAATTCCCCGGCCTTGCACAGAATCATTCTTTCCTGAAGCCTACCTAGTACTAATCTATTTAACTTCCTCAATGTTTGATAGTCTGCCAACTAAAACTGGGCATCCCCTTTCAGGGTGTGGTCCAAAGATAGGTATTTTGTCATATCTGTCCTGATCAATCTTGTAGTTCTTTGTAGCATTTCCACTATAAATTTTAAACTGAAGAAAAAATAATAGGTTATGACCTATAGCCCCGTCCCATATTAAGATTTCTGTTCATTAGTTTACTTGGTTACCATTTCATAATGAGCAACCACATAGGAATTTGTGAGATTCTCTTTCATTGTTGGGCATGAGCTGCACAGACATTGACTTTGCCATTAATGTCTTTCAGTGTGGGAATTTTGCTGTACTGGTGGATCTTCATATATTGCCACAAGGTTCAAACAAAGATACCAGCTGGTTTTCTGAACAGAAGAAAGAGGTATAGCAACATTTTTATTATTTAAATGCAATTATCCCTAAGTAACTCCAGCTACTAGAAGAGATATCAGCTCTCTTCAACTTTCATTTTCATTTGTGAGGGGGAAAAAAAAGTTGAGCAGTGCTTAACACTTAAAAAAAATAATGCTTGGATCCTCATTAACAGAAACATACATAGTTAGCTTTTCCCTACCTTCAGAAGTCCATACACTTCATGTGCTATTCTTATTATTTTAATTTGTCTTTTGCAATATTGGAGATCAAACCCAGGGCCTTGTGCTTACATTCTATATGAGCTGTATCCCCATTCTTAATTCTATTATTTAAACCAAAAATTGTACACCTCTTTGTTTTGGGGAGAAGAGTTCTCTATATTTAAAAAAAAAAAAAAGAGGAGAAAGCGGAGGAAGAGGATGAGGAAATGGAGTTGGTAAAAGGAGGAAGAAGAGGAAAAGGAGAAGGGGAAACTATTCCAGATGATTGGGAACCTGCAACAGGCATGGTGGTTAACTCAAGACTGGTCTTTCACACTCGTCTTAAACCCCATCTTTTATCTTCTACCAGCCTTTCATTGTCTTGAGCTTTTCACAAGGGAGGAGATATTTGTCCCTTCTCTCCTGTTGGTCAGTCAATAAAGCAAATAGTCAAGTATGGACATGTAATTGACCCTGAAACAACACATGTTCAAACTGCACAGGTCTACTTCATGTGGAATTTATTTTGGGAGATTTATGACAGTTTGAAAAAACTATCAGACAAACTCTGTAGCCTTGGAATATTGAAAAAAAATTAAGAAAAAGTTGTGTCATGAACACATGAAATAAATGTAAGACAATAGTCTATTATTTACCACCTTAAAATATATACAAATCTATTATAAAAAGTTAAGTTTTAGCAGAGGTCAAACACACAAATACACACCTACCTGGCACCATTTGCAGTTGAGAGAGATGAAAGCAGTTGTAAAAGTGCAGTTTTAATTCACAACTGTACAAAGTTAACTGTGGTGCGTTCTGTGCTATTGCATCTCACAACTGCCATTCCAGTGAGTACAGGTATTATATCTGCTGAGAATACTGTGTGAGGTGGTGGTCTCCACATGAACAATTTGTTTTTCTAATAAATTGCCTGTCCCTACATTTCCTGGGGTTTTCCAGAATTTTTCACCACATATAATACATACACTGTATAAAATTTGTGTTGACTGTTTTATGTCATTGTGAAGCTTCCAGTCACTAGTAAGTTATTAGTAATTAAATTTGGGTGAGTTGGAAGTTATACTCAAATTTCCAGCTGAGCAGAGGACAGTATCCTAATCCTGTTTGTTATCAGTAATGCACTATATGATATTTGACCTCTTTATGCTTCAGCTTCCTCATCTGCAAATGAAGAGGTTTGACCAGACACTGCCTAAGTTACCTCTCTGTTCTAACTTACTTTAGGGTCCTCCCCTTCCATGTTCCTGTGGTGGAGGGTTAGAAGGTGCATTTAGTTATCACATACTTTGCTTACTTCTCCAGACCTTTGCTTACCAAAGAGCAGAGGTAGTCACTTTAATGTAATTTTCAAAGTACCATTGTACTTTGTTTTTTCCATGATATTCATTTGTCAATTTTTAGAGCTGGAAATAAAAGTAAGTTTTATTAAAAGGCAATATTATATGAAAAAGTGGTAATAGTTGCTTAAAATTTAAAAAGTTTTCATTTCATAACTGTTTTAGCCAACTTTTAGAAATCACTAAAGCTTTCCCTCCTCCAAAATTATAGGATAATACATTTTCAGTCAAAGGATAATACCATCAGGACTTTGCTGTCATTTCCAAAGGATATCTGGTGATCTAAAGATGAGAGAAAAAAGGTACAAGGTTCAGTAGGATGAAATTTATCATTCAGATAATTAACCATGGACTGTCCTCTTCAAAACTTAATATCAAGCAGGCCAACATTTACTGCCACCCACCTTCACATAATTCCAAACTTTAGCTTACTAGCAGTCTGCATGATTTAACATGTGAAGTAAAATTCTTTAATTGTTAAAAAATTCATTTCCCTAAAGTGACTAATACTTCACCTAAAGGGACTTTAACTGGAAAGCTTCTGGCTTAACTTATCAGTAGTGTTCTAGATTCCACTATTCCAGGCCCAGATTTTCCTGCATTCTCTCTCAGCTTTACCTCTTTGGCCTTAGACCTTTCATGTTGATACTTAATCATTTTTTGCCTAGGAGATAGTTGATATGGAATGTTTCAAAGCCAGGGGTATGTGAGTCACCTCCCAGGCCAAGTGTGAGGTTTCTTCAAGGTGCCACATGCCGGTGCATTGCTCCAACTAGTACCTAGTTCAGAGCAGCCAAGCATGACTTTGCAAAGTTGCGCAGTGCACAACAGGACCTGCAGAGCGATGCTGTAGTGGCAGCTGCAAGGGAGATTATGCCAGCAAGCTGAGCTTTTCTCTCAAATCAAAGTACATGTCTGACTGCTGCTACTTTTAAGTTGTACGTTTATAACACATGTTCACCAACATTAAAATTGCTTCTGGATAATTTGTGTGTTTAAGAAAGGAGAAGAGCTAGTTGAAGAATCATGACTTTGCCCTATTAGTGCTTTCATCATTTTTATCATTAGACTATCTCACAGTTGGGATTTCATGGGCAGACAGTTTGAGTGCATTTAACAGCTACTTTCTACAGTGAAAGTCTAAGAAAAGAAGTTTAATTATATGTATTAAACATATATTTATTTTGAGTCCAGCACAAGTAGTCTTTGTACCCAAACAGTCAAACTAAAACGGTTCCATTTGTAAACTTGAGGAAGCAAATGTAAAGCCCCTAGAGAAGCCTTATGTTTCTCCTGTTTCCTTATTGATTTTAACTTGTTCTTTTCTTCTGCCCCTAAAATGTCATATTGTTGGCAGTTTTTCTTTTCCTGCATTGTTCTGATTCAGCAGAGAATGCTTCTGTAAGTGCAGCATGGTCAGTTAACTAGGTATTGTGACCACATTGCACACGGTTGTCCTTCCATTTGTGAAACCTGATTCACAAAGGACAGCTTTGGAACTATAAGGAGAAACTTTATGTGTATAGGCCTATGCTCTATTTTTTCATACTATTTTTAGTTCTAGCCTTATAGGGTATTTATGGCCAAATTTTAACAATCCTTGTTTCCATGTATGTCTTTCACATATTTTCTAGCTCAGTCATAGTTGAACCCTGCATGTGAAGTAAAATTCTTTAATTGTTAAAACAACAGTACAAGGCAAGGCTGCTTTTCTGTTGTGTGAACAATGCCAAAACACTCAACTGTAAATGGATATCTCTCTATTCCACAAAGCACTGCATCTTTGGGCTGCTAAATAAAAAGCAGGAGAGAGGAGACCAGTGTTTGTATTTTATCTAGAAACTTCTATTTGTTAGTTAAATCAAGGGTTTTATATACTGTCTAAAGGCATTTGCAATAAAGGAAAAGTTTTGCTATGGTTGCTTTTCAGAGCAACTTAAAATTTGTTAATGTTTTAATTTATGAAGATTCTCAGAGATGGCATTGTAAGAAACCAGTGAAACAGGTTTGAGGTAACCTCTGCAACTCCGAGCCTGCTGTAGTGTCTTTGGGAATTGAACCAGGATTTATCATTACTAAGGCATCATTTTTATGTATAGTTTTCCTCTCTTTCCCTGAACTACAGTACATTATCCTAATAGTGCAGGACTACACTGAATGTCTTCCAATATACAAACCAATAGCTAGAAATTGGATTGTGTTTATGGCATGCTGAAATTTAATTAAATTCCTCTGTTATTGTTACTTACTAAATATTAATCTACTTTATAGAAATAAGAGAAGTTAAATAATTTTCATCAATAGATAAATATTGTACAGTTTAACAAAAGCAAATGGGTATATGCGATATTAGTAGCATGAATATGGAAGAAAATCAAATTACTATTTCCAGTTCTATTTAATCCACTGCTCAACTAACTCTCTTCAGTAGATTTCTAAACTTGAAGCCAGAACCTAATGAATAAGGTGTTTACATTTAAAAAAATTGAAATGAGTTTGTAAACAGGAAACTTTTCTATATAAACGTCACTGTTTCTGGCTCTTCCCAAACATGTTAGAAGATCTGGGAATGCTATGCTTGTAGATATAACTGTAGTGTGGTAAAACCATGGTGGCTGCCTCCCATTGCCTGGGCTGTGGTCTGGGACCCTATGACTTTTGCACCAACAATATGTGAATATGTTCTTACTCCTGACTCCTTCCCTGTCTACACTCTCCTGCCTGGCCACAGTGGGCATGTTCCTGGGGCCCTTGCTGCCAGCAGCATTGGCTCCATTGTTTCTTCTATTCATCATAATAACTAACTGATATTTATTTGAAAGCATACTTCATCTCACCAATTTTATCACCACATCACCCTGATTTTTAAACTGAAGTAATAATCCTTTTTGTCTTCCTTTTTGATTTGTGAAACTGAAGCACAGAGAAATAAATAATTTTTGAGATTATAAACCAGCATTATGGTTTTAAACAAACTTTGGTAGCATGTTTAAGTCTGCAATAATATCCACTACTCCTATAACATTTCTTTCAATATTCATAGCTAAATTAAAAAGCAAGCAGAAGGAAATGTTCAGCATTTTAATGTGTATATTGTTAGCTTTTTGCATTGCATTAAATTAGAAAATTATATCCAATTTTTTATTTATCTTAGGAAGTCTGTTTGCTGTTAAAAGAAACCATTCTTTCAAGAGTTAAGGAGTACTTGGAAGTTCATAAACAGCACAGGCCATCAAATACAGAATTCACAAGATCCAGTCCCTTGTCCTTAAAAGGTAGGCACAGAGCACTTTGATTTGGGATAAAGAAAATAAAATTTTTGCTTTGTAGAGACGGCAATTATATTTGACTCTGACTGTCATGTTAGTATAATGATACATTTGAAAAGTATGTTGTAATGAAGATACTTTTGTTTGGGTAAAGAAAATTAACCAAAAAGCCCTCAAGGACTTTTAATGGTAGGCAAAATATATAAAAATAGCAAATAAAACATTCCTAAGGAAACAAAATTTTTAAAGTTTTTTT
The DNA here is from genome assembly GCF_045843805.1 of Urocitellus parryii. Lineage (NCBI taxonomy): Eukaryota > Metazoa > Chordata > Mammalia > Rodentia > Sciuridae > Urocitellus > Urocitellus parryii. The sequence continues at coordinate 164,417,359 of NC_135536.1, read as the reverse complement.
TTGACAAGTAATCTTGCAAATGGATTTACATTAATACTGACTTAAATTTATCCAGAGTTTAATGCTTTTTAAAAAATGTTTTTATATATGTCACCCTATTTCAAAGGTTCTCAAATGGGCAGTTCCCAGAGGACATTTGGTAATGTCTGTAGTTTCAGCTGTCATAACTGGAAGAGGTGGGGTGCTATTAGCATGTAAAGGGTAGAGGCCAGGAATGACACTATACATTCTACAGTGCACAGGCAGCCCTGGACTAAAGAAGGAATTATCAGCCCCAAAACATGAACGGCACCAAAGTTGAGTTCTCGGTCATATGTCCTATTAACAGTAATATCTTTTGAGTTACAGGTGGAAAACACTCAGAGACTATAAAACTGTAAACAGCTTGTTCAAGTAAAATATCCTTGTCTTGAGGACAGAGACTATCATTTACTTAGCATCATCACCGCCCATCCCCCTTCCTCGAGTGCTTGGCCGGCCTGATACACAGATGCCATGACATGAATGAATTCGAGGGTGATCAGTGGTAGAACCTGAACCCACACTCTCTCTTCTGACTTCCATCCCAGTGTTCTTCCTACTCTGTCAATGTTGATTTCTAATTTTTTTTTTTTACTTTAAGTCATATTTCATACCATTCTTTCTCATGCAAATACGGTCAGTCTAGCTTAGTTCTCAGAGGATAGTGCCTGGACTGCTGTGAGCCAACTACGCTAATATAATACCTCTTTAGGACAAACATGTTAAGTACTCTCTCTGAAGGCTTTCTTGATCCAAGGTGTTTTGCCCCAGTGTAGAGGACAAGTAGGTGGGCAGATTAACGTTACCCAAACTGAAACCCTTAAATGGGATTTTCATTCCAAACAGAGTTGAATTGAATAATGCTCTCTGGTTTGTCACTTAGTAGTAGTATAAGTCTTGAGAAAAGCATAAGAGTTTGCATGCTTTGTACCCCAGCAGACCTGGTTGGTCTCACTTTCTAAATCATCAAAAGGGAGAGGAACAGAGCAAGATTTCAAGACCTCCATCTCTGGTATTAGAAATACTATATATAGTTGGCTTAGTCATTACCGATTCTCAACCAGCCCTTCCCTTGTATTCTTTGAGTGCTGAGTCAAAGTTAAATACTGTTTCAGCCTCTCTCACAGATAGGGATCACAGTTCTTGCCCCCAAGAGAAAATGAGAGCCTTTCTTGAGCTCATGTAGGGAAGATGTTTGTTTATTTTTAAACAAAAAAGGAATCTTACCATGTACACAATTTTGAAACCTATCTTTCCCATCTAATATAAAAGTCATTTATATATATCACTATTTTAAAGCTTTTAATTTTTTGATAGAATACACGTAACATAAAATTTACTATTTTAACCATTTTTTAAAATTTTAATTTGTTATATGACAACAGAATGCATTACAATTCCTATTACACATATAGAGTACAATTTTTCATATCTGTGGTTGTGCACAAAGTAGAGTCACATCCTTTGTGTCTTCATACATGTACATAGGATAATGATGACCATCGCATTCCACCATCTTTCCTATTCACTTTCCCTTCTCCTTCTTCCCCTTTTCCCCTTTGCCCTGTCTAATAGAATTTATTTAATCCTCCCATTCCCCACCCTCCACCCATAGCATATTATGAATCAGCATCCTTAAATCAGAGGAATCATTCGGCATTTGTTTTGGGGGGATTGACTTACTTCACTTAGCATTATATTCTCCAGCTCCATCCACATTTTCTTTATCCATTCATCTACTGAAGGGCATTTAGGTTGGTTCCACAGTTTAGCTATTGTGAATTGTGCTGCTATGAACATTGATGTGGATGTGTCCCTGTAGTATGCTTCTTTTAAGTTCTTTGGGAATAGACTGAGGAGTGGAATAGCTGGGTCAAATGGTGGTTCCATTCCCAGTTTTCCAAGAATTCTCCATACTGCTTTCTAGATTAGCTGCACCAGTTTGTGGTTCCACCAGCAAGGTATGAGTGTGCCTTTTTCCCCACATCCTCACCAACACTTATTGTTATTTGTATTCTTAATAGCTGCCATTCTGACTAAAGTGAGATGAAATCTTAGAGTAGTTTTGATTTGCATTTCTCTAATTGCTAGAGATGTTGAACATTTTTTTCATATATTTGTTGTTTGGTTGTATATCTTCTTCTGAGAAGTGTCTGTTCAGTTCCTTGGCCCATTTATTGATTGGGTTATTTGGTGTTTTGGTGTTAAGATTTTTGAGTTCTTTATATATTCTAAAGATTAGTGCTCTATCTGATATATGAGTGGTCAAAATTTGCTCTCAAGATGTAGGCTCTCTATTCACCTCATTGATTATTTCTTTTGCTTAGAAGAAGCTTTTAGCTTGAATTTATTGATTCTTGGTTTTAATTCTTACACTATAGGAGTCTTATTAAGGAAGTTGGGTCCTACTCCAACATGATAGGGATTTAGACCTACTTTTCTTCTAATAGTTGCAGTGTCTCTGATTTAGTTCCACTTTGAGTTTTGTTCATGGTGAGAGATAGGGGTTTAATTTTATTTTGTTGCATGTGGATTTCCAGTTTTCTCAGCATCTTTTGTTGAAGAGGCTATCTTTTCTCCAATATACGTTTTTGGCACCTTTTTCAAATATAAGATAACTATAATTATATGGGTTAGTCTCTGTGTCCTCTATTCTGTACCATTGATCTACAAGTCTATTTTGGTGCTAATACAGTGCTGTTTTTGTTACTATTGCTCTGTAGTATAGTTTAAGGTGGTATAGTGATGCCACCTGCTTCACTCTTCTTGCTAAGGATTGCTTTAGCTATTCTGGGTCTCTTATTTTTCCAGATGAATTTCATGACTTCTTTTTCTATTTCTATGAGAAATGTCATTGGGATTTTGATTGGAATTGCATTAAATCTGTACAATGCTTTTGGTAGTATGGTCATTTTGACAATATTATTTCTGCCTACCCAGGAACTAGGAAGATCTTTCCATATTCTAAGGTCTTCTTTAATTCTTTCTTTAGCATTCTGTAGTTTTCATTGTAGAGGTCTTTCACATCTTTTGTTAGATTGATTCCCAAATATTTTTTTGATGCTATTGTAAATGGGGTAGTTTTCCTTGTTTCCTTTTCAGAGGATTTGTCATAGAAATGCCTTTGATTTATAGGTGTTGATTTTGTATCCTGCTACTTTACTAAATTCATTTACTAATTCTAGAAGTTTTCTAGTGGAATTTTTTGGTGTACACTTTGGTAGCAGTAAATACTCTGAACATTGTTGTGCAATCATCTGTCATCACCATTACCCATCTCCAGAACTTTTTCATCATCCCACACTGAAATTTTGATACTCATTAAATAGCAATTTTCCATTTTCCCCTCCCCCTGCCTCTAGAAACAACCATTCTGCTTTCTGGATCCATGAATTTGACTAGTCTAGGTACCTCACATAGGTGGAATCACAATATTTGATCTTTTTTTTTTTTTTTGTCTAGCTTATTCTACTTAGCGTGTTTTCAAAGTTCATACTGTAGCATTTATCAGGATTTCATTTCTTTTAAAGCTGAATAGTATTTCATTAATATATTCAGTGTACACCACATTTTGTTCATTTGGATTATTTACACTTTTTGGCTGTTGTGGATGCTGCTACAAATATTGTTGTACAGATGATATTTTCAAGTCCCTGAATTCATTTCTTTTGGATATATACCTACAAGTGGTATTGCTGGATCATATGCTAATCCTGTTTATCTTTTTTTAAGGTATTGCCATATTTTTTTCATAATAACCATATCATTTTACATTCCCACCAGCAATGCATGAGCTTCCACTTTCTCTACATCCCTGCCTGAACTTATATTCAGTTGGTTTGATAATAACCATTCTAATCTGTTTGAAACAATACCTGATTGTGGTTTTGATTGACATTTCCTTAACAATTAGTAATGTTGTCATCTTATATGTTGACAATCGTGTACTCATTGGTCATTAGTGTATCTTCCTTGGAGAAATGTCTATTTATGTCCTTTGTTCATTTTCAGTAGGGTTGTTTTGTTTTTGTGTTGTTGTTTCTTATAGGAATTATTTTTATGTGTATTAATTTTGTTATTAGATATATGATTGGCACATATTTTTTCCATTCTGTGGTTTGTTTTTTGAGTCTCTTGATAATGTAGTTGTACCTACATGTTTTTAATTTTGATACAGCCAGTTCATTTATTTCTTCATTTGTTGATGATATATCTAAGAAACTGTTGCTGACTCCAGTGTCACAAAGCTTTCCCTTTATTTTTTCTTCTAAAAATATAAGAAATTCTATAGAATTTAACTTAGGTATTTGATCATTTTGAGTTAATTTTTGTATATCATTTCAGGTAAGAGCCTAGCTTCATTGTTTTGTATGTGGATATCCAGTCTTCCTAGCACATTGCTGAAAAGATTGTCCTTTCCCCTGGAATGGTCTTGGTACTCTTGTTGAAAATCATCTGACTATATATGTGATGATTTATTCCTGGGATTTCTGCTCTATTCCACTTCTATGTTTGTCTTTATCCCAGTCAGTTCTACACTGTCTGGATACTGTAACTTTGTAGTAAGTTTCAAAATCCCAGAGCATGAGTCTTCCAATTTTGTTAATTCTTCTAAAGTGACTATTCCACAACTGTGTGTGTGTGTGTGTGTTTTCCTGGGGGGATTTAGCCTTCTGGCACTCTATCACTGAACTGAATTCCTGGAACTTTTTATTTTGAGACAGGGTCTTGCTAAATTGTCCAGGTATGCTATGGCAACTAGCCCACATAGCCATTTTAAGTGACTACGTAGCATTCCATTAAATGCCTATACTATTAATTTATTGATGAATGTTTTATATTGCATCAATATTTGTACTATTATAAAGAATAGTCCAATGAACATCCTAAGAATATTCATATTTGAACACTTCTAATTCTTTGTATTTACAGTGTGTGAAAGCTAAGGATATTAATGCTATATATAGTATATAAATCGTAAATATTTTTTCTCTGTCATTTTCCTTTGACTTGATTCTCTTTCTACCTCAGGAGCCCTCCACTGACCACTAATGGGACTAATACTAGGTTTTCTTATAGTGAGATAAGTAGTGTGATTGATTGCCCTTGGAAACTGCCTCTCCATTCTCATCTTGTACCACTTTTATCTTCTTGCTTGTTCTAGCTGTGGCAAACTTAATTCCTTTCTTCCAAAGCTCTATTCTTCTGTTCTTCTTAAGATGGGGCCTTGTTCTTATTGGAGCTTAGTCTTCTTTTTACCTATTTTATCTTCAGCTTTCTGGGCAAAGTTCATTGCTCAAAAAAGAGCATTAATCTCAAGTATATACAAAGAACTCAGAAAACACCAAAATAATAATAATAACAACAGCAACCCAATCAACAAATGAGCAGAGGAAGTGAACAAACAGTTCACAGAAGAATGATTATGCATGGTCAACAAATACATGAAAAAATGTTCAACAATTCTAGCAATTAGATAAATGCAAATTAAACTACATTGAGATTCCAGCTCACTTCAATCAGAATGGCAATTATCAAGAATACAAGTAAAATAAATGTTGGTAAGAATGTAGGAAAAAAGGTTCAGTCATACATTGCTGGTGGAACTCCAAGTTGGTACAACCACTGTGTAAAGCAATATGGAGATTCCTCAGAAAACTTGGAATGGAACATCATTTGACCCAGTTATCCCACTGCTCAATATATCCCAAAGGATTTAAAATCAGCAATGATGCAGCCACAATCAATGTTTGTAGCAGCTCAATTCACAACAGCTAAACTATGGAACCAACCGAGGCACCCTTCAACAGATAAATGGATATAGAAATTATGATATACATTCACAATGGAATATTACTCAGCCATAAAGAAGAATGAAATTATGGCATTTGCCAGTAAATGGATGGAACTGGAGACTGTCATGCTAAGTCAAATAAGCCAGACCCCAAAAACCAAAGATCAAATGTTCTCTGTGATATGTGGCTAACACAGAATAAGTGGAGAAGGGGGAAGAATAGAAGTTTATTGGATTAGACAAAGGTGAATAAAAGGAAGGAGATGGCATGGGGAATAGGAAAGACAGTAGAATGAATCGGACATAACGTTCCTATGTTCCTTTATGAATATATCATCAGTGAAACTCCACATCATGTACAACCTCAAGAATGGGATCCTAATTCCTATAAGTTATACTCCATGTATGCATATATCAAAATACACTATACTGTCATGTATATCTAAAAAGAACACATAACATTTTTCAAAAAGCATGTCTGTCAATAGATCACCACCACACTGGATGTCCCTTCATAACATTTGATGAATGTCAGGTGCACAAACATGTAAGCCACTGAAAGACAGGTGCTTCCCCTTTTATTCTCTTGTTTTCTCTCCAGCATGGAGTGCAGTTCCTGGCTTGCAGTAGGTAATGTGTATTCACATAGGTAATAAGTCCTGTAAATGGTTGTATCTTTCCTGCTCCTAACAAAATTGAGAGTTGGCGTAATTTGCCTGCCCTACAACCCTGTATTTGATATACCTTTGTACCTTTACTTTTTTAAGTTTCTCTTTTGTCTGACAAACTCCCATTTCACTCTTAAGACCCAAATCAAACACTGCTTCTCCAGTCTTCTTCAATTTCAGTACCTTTATCCTTTTTAAGAGTCAACTTAGCTGGGTGTGTTGGCCAACACCTGTAATCCTAGCAGTTTGGGGTGCTGAGGTAGGAGGATTGCAAGTTCAAAGCCAGTCTCATCAGCTTATCAAGGCCCCAAGCAACTTAGCGAGAACTTGTCTCCAAATAAAATATAAAAAGGGCTGGGGATGTGGCTCAGAGGTTAAGCACCCTTGGGTTCAATCCCCAGTACCAAAAAAGAAAAAATTAACTAAAACGTTATTTCAATAGATTCAGTAAAAATTAGTGATACAAGGAAATTTTTTAAAAAGACTTAACTGATGTCAGTTTCCATCAGTTCTATCTCATTAATATTTTCCCTAGTCTTATCCAACATTGGGTGTTACCAGCGGTTTAATTTTGCCAACTGACAGTCCAAAAAATCAAAAAGGAGATGTCATGCTTTTTGATTTTTATTTATCTTTATGTTTTTATTTGTTTCCTGACTGAATTGTATATTTACAGTTTGGGTTTGTATCAATTGTTTGCCTATTTCTTCCTAGTTTTCACATTTTCCTACTGTCACTTCTTGGTCAAGGTCCTTCTTAATCAGCTCTTGAATTACTGCCGCAGCCTCCCTTCTGATTTTCCTTCCAATTTATCCACACCTCTTCTGCCAAAATGGCCTTTTGAAAACAAAAATATGATAGTCCCCAACTTGAAACCCTTTGTGGTCAGGGACCTTAGTTGCCAAATATCTTTTATCCAGTTTCTTCTCTGCATGAGACTAGCCAGATGGGTCTGGCTCTTTATCAGAGAACAAGTTGATTAAAAGTATTAGGTAGCTCTCAGGATCCATGAGGAATGGCTGGCAAGTTCCATTCTGAAAGTGCACAAACAGGACAACCTCAGTCACAAGATGGGGTCAGCTTTGGTAAGTACACCATTTCAGCTGCCATTCATGAAGCTCAGGGCTAAGCATCAGAAATCTCTGTCCCACCTGCAGAGATTGACTGCCCAGCATGTGGCCACTCCCTGTGCAGCTGTCTAAGTCTCTGCAAGCAAACCAGATCTGTGGCTTTCCCTAGTTGCAAATGAATTGGCTTTTACCTTTGGGAAGGTGAGACTTATAAAACACAGAAAGTTGCCAAAGCATTGGAGGATGATCAAAATGTTTGGGTAGGTGGACAGAAGTTACAGTTATTTGCTAAAAATTTTCTCTTGGCTTTCTTTTTCCATGAACTTCCAAATAATAACAACAAACTATTTCTTAATAGCACAACCTTCCCAGCTATCAAGGACATATGCTCAGCATCTCCCCCAAAAGAAATGACCCAATTCTCCAGTTCCAGCTCCAAGTCCAGGATTTCTAAGTTATCTTTTACTTCCTCTAATTCTTTCATGAACCATATTTGTTAATTTGTCAAATAAATGTGAAGTTTATTCACGAGCATACCTTAAACAGAAGAGAAGGGAAACAGAAAACAAAAAACAAAATTAATATATGTGAATATGTACATGATGCAACACGGAAGACCCTACGAGCAGATTCCTGTTCCTGACTTTTACAACCATGAAACGTAGTTTATGTCTTCCTTCCAGTAGTATTTATTTCATGTTCTCTATTTTAGCTAATAACTCAGCTGATCAGGATTCCTTCCCTTCATTCCTGAGGGACTTGAGGTCTTGTGTTGGTGGGGTTGCTATTGTTTAATTAACTTCCAGCAGTACGTATGCTCCATGAGGTAGCGCCCATTTACCATTCCCTGTATTTTCTCCATGTCTGTGTCCCAGTGTGTCATCCTGACTACCATTTCAATTTCCCTTTGGATTTGTTTGTCTATGATTACATAACACTTCAAAGTTGGCAACCAATTCCTTCTTGTCTGCTGTGTTCTATACCCCCCCCTTTTTTTCTTAGTTTTTTTAAAAAATATGTTTTTAGATATTGATGATCCTTTGTTTTATTCATTTATTTATATGTGGTGCTGAGAATCAAACCTAGTGCCTCACACATATTAGGCAAGTGCTCTACCACTATAACCTTCTTTTGAGAGCTAAAAGAGTCCTGAGGATGGAACTCAGGTTTTTGCTGAGGGTGTCACTTCCTACTTCCATACCTTGGTTACAGGAACCATGTGTCCAGCCAAAGCAATACATGCTATTCTGTAGATAAAAGCATGTGTTGCATCCTTTAGGTTATGAGCTTATCTCAGTTCCATAAGATCCTGATTGAATTTTCAGTAAACCTTTCCATCATTTTGTAAGGCTAGCTACATTTGAACATTGATAAGACCATCGACTTTTATGACCAACTTCCTTATTTTGTTCCCTGTTAAAGCCAGTTTCTTTATCAGAAGCACCGTGATGGTGAGAGTGAATGGGTCTTCATAGAGTGACTGACAGGAAAATGGCAAGCATAGAGGTACATTCAAATCTAAAATAAGTAGATATTGATAAGTTATTGCTTGCCCTGCGATGAGAGGGGTCTAACATAATCCACCTACCAGCACTGCCCCATCTACCTGTGGTAAGGGAGTTAGTAGGAGGCTCAGATTAATTGCTGCTGCTGGAAAATTGGCTACTTGACAGAGCTCAGCTTTGGTGTGATTGGGTCCATATTGTTGAGCCCAAGCAGAATGTTTCTTCTTGCCACCATGGTCACAATGCTCATGATCCCTGTGAGCAGGTACTCGGACTATAGGGAAAGAAGCTGGTCAGCATCCATGGACGTAGGCTGTCTTCATTACAGGAATTTTATCTCAGTGGCACCTTTTGATAAATATTCACTTATGATACCAGTATTCTTATACTCTACCAACTTTTCCCTGAATGTTCTTTTCTCCAGTCCTTCTGAATTTCTGACCATTTTTTCAAACTATTAACCACTGCCAGTGAATTGGTGTATATTTGTATCTCAGGCCATTTGTTCTTATAGGCTAAATGACCTAAAATATGCTACTTAACATTCTGCTTACTAACCAGATTTTCCTTTTCCACCCCAAGTGAGGTTATATCATTGTTTTCACTCACCTCACTGCAGACTGGTACTGCTCCTGGGGCAGAGCCATCAATAAATCAGGCACAAATTATTACCTACTGGTCACTCCAGCTTTCACTGTTTCAGGTTATTTTTTGTAGGTTACAAAAAAATTTTCAGGTATACTACTGAGGTTTGTGCTTTATTTCTTAGTAGTGAAGGTACAGCATATAAGAAAAACGTGGCTTTTCTTTTAGAGAGCTCTTTCACATGCCACAGACCACTGAACATTCAGAAACTGTATTCTGAAAGGTTGACTGTCACCATCTGATATACTGTGTCTTAGCCTGATACCTAGAATATGTGCCACATCCTGCCATGTAAGTCCTATAATAAATGCCTTCAGTGTAGTAGTCTAGAAAAGTGTCCTACAAAATATGGAGGCTGTCCCTGTGGACTGAATAGCATCATGAAAGCAGAATGTTAACAGATCAGCAAGCCAAAACAGTGAAACTATATGGCTGTCTCTGCCAATAGATAGAACCTGCTACAATGTTTGATGCTCACCAGGATAGAAAGAAGCAGATTTTGCCCGTTCTATAGTACTAGATGCTCTAGTGTTATAGTTGAGAAACCATCTCTAAAGAAATCCCTGCCTAATTAAACTTACATCAATCTACCATCATTCTACAAGACCCATCTATTTCTTCCACCCAAAACAAAAGAGATAAAATAAAAAAATACCTAAGGATATTTCAGATTTCTCATGGTGATCTATCTCTTTGAGTCCCTAGGGATTAATATTACTTCTGGTTTACAGTTTTGATGGGAAGTGGGGACTCCAGTGAATTTAGACCTTCTTTGCCGTAATAACACTCACTCCATGAGACATAACAGTCTACCAGTTTCAGAGTTAGTCCATCCCAATTATACCCTTCACAACTGAGGGGACAACTCTAGGAGATTTTCACAGGCTTGAAAAACCCATTGTGAGATTAATTTAAGCCAAATTTCTATTTATCACCCTTTAATGGATCACAGTAACAATCAACAATCCCAAGAATTAACATTACTTCAGAGTCGATTTCTAATCATCCTCAAAATTTCTGAGTATTTACCTTTTTTTTACTGTACAGGTACGTAGAAAAAAGCTACAAATCCCAAATGGAAGATGTATAGGTTGTACTTGTGATACTATTGGCTAGGACTTACTCAAGGGAGTGCCTGGCTGTCCATTTAAGGAGATAATAGGTCTGTGAACTGAGTTGAATGAATGGACTAGCTCAGATGCTGTGGCTTTTCTCTTAGGTGGCATAACTCAGGCCTCTGTCCTCTGTCCACCAAATCTAGATTTTTTTTTTCCTGATTTTACAGTGTATTAGTTTGTTAGGCCTGCTGGTGTAGCCCAGTGATAGAGCACTTGTCTAACATACATGAAGCCCCGGATGCCAACCCATGCACTAAAAAGAAATTAGGCTTCCATAACAAAAGACCACAAGCTGGGTGGTTTAATCAACAGAAATTAATTTTCTCACAGTCTGGAGACTGGAAGTCTGAGATCAGCATGTCTGAAGTTAGGACTACAGCATACGAATTTTGGAGGGGACACAGTTCAGCCTACAGCATACAGTTTGAATCTTGTAGGTGTTCTTTGTCCTATTGAGTTTCGAACATAATTAGCTAATAAGCCAGAGATATCTGTTGGTCTCTCTAACATAGTTCCTACCAAGCTTACCAATGGGTCACAGCTTCCAGTGACTTGTCCAGTCATGAGTTTTAATTAACTGCAAATTATAAGATGACCTACCCACTTTGGGTTCTAGTGGTCTATAGATCATGTCTGTTCTGGTCATCAATCCTCCCAGCAGCTGACTCTGCCTCTCTAGGGGTATCCCTTTCCTTCTAGAGGCTGCTCAATCAGGAAAAACCTTGGTAGCAGTGTCCTCCCCATGTTGGGCCCTAAACCATTTTGCAAAGTATTCTGCGGAATCACTTGGCACAGGATGACATTCTCAATACATATTGTCACACATACAGATTGTCTATTCTCTTGGCGCTCTGTAGCAAGCTGTGTTCGACTGAGAATAACTCACTGTACCTTATAGAAGCATTCCAGAAGAGGAGCCCCACATCTCCCACTTATTATCTTTTTCACTGTGTAAACATGAAAGTGATCTGGGGGTGGTGGTGGCAAACATTTTAGTCCTAGATTCAGGCATTGAGCAGTCTGATTGTTGAGGAGACTGCTGGCCAGGCTGAGAGTCTTTGGCAGTTCTCCAACCGGACTTATGGGGCACTGAGTTCAGGTGTCCCTCTCCCTCAGGAAGAAGGGAGTCATTGTGCCATCTTGGCCAGCACACTGGAAGGGCTCCTAAATGGTCATCTGTCAGTTCGTCCTTTTAACTGTGTTGGCAATCCCCAGAACTCGATGTGCTCTTTTGCCTCTGACTTTTGTACATGTTGCTGTTGCTCCTCTGGGCAAGATCCTCACTATCCTTCAGGCCTGTGCTCAGGTGTCACTTTCTCTCAGAGGCCTTACCTGATTCTCTGTGTCTACTTTTCCAAGGAGCTCTACCTTCTCTCCCTGTGTACCTGTTTGCACTTTAAAGTAATGTCTCTCATCAGTCTAATTGGTCCCCTGCCTCCCAGATAGACTTAGGTCTCATCAAAGGCAGGGGTCTTGTCCTGTTCAGCATCTGCTGGGGAGCCTAATGTTCATCAGGACTGCAAGTGTTGGAAAAAATAAAGGAATCGTTACTGCTCGCTGATCACACATTTCTTGGTCCAGGCTTTACAGCCGGCTTCCTTTGCAACATCTCTTTCCTCCTTGAACAAAAAGCACAGGTGAAAGTGATCTATGAGTAACATATTAAGTGGTTTCCTCATTTGGTTTTCAGAAAGTCAAAACTACATCCTACCCCAGTGTAAGATTAGCCTGCCACATCTTCACACACAGCTAAGGACAGAGAAATACTTTTCCTCCAGTCCACCTCATCCTAGCTATTCTTTAGAATTACTACCTCTGCCTGTTCATGTTACTAAGTGTCAACTGCCAGCTGCCAGCATTAGGTTGGGTCTTTCACACACCTATGCCAGGTCCTCATGACAGCCCTTTTTAACTGCTTACCCCACCTCACCCCCAGTGCTGGAAATCAAACCCAAGTCCTTGTACATGCTAGTCAAGTGTTGTACCACCGAGCCTTACCCCTGCCCCTATAGCCACCTTCTTAACCCTTGTCCTAAAGATGAGAACCAGACTTGAAGTAAGTTCTTCAGAGGTCACATAGCTAGTAAGTGTCAAAGGCAGAGTGAAAACACTGCTGTCTCACATTTGACGTATTCTCACTTCTTGGGTCCCTGCTAAGAAGAATGTTATGTGTATTTTCTTTTAATAAATTTTTTCTCTAGTCAGGAGAACACAGATTTCTTTAAATTAACCACAGTGTTCTGCTAAACTACCATAAGAGTATCTTTAAGATTTTTTTTATCCCCTACTCTGATCATGAGATGAAAAAGAAATATTTAGACTCCCAAACAGAGCTCATCTTCTAGCTCAAAGCACTTGCCTCCATGCATCGTCTAAATAGGGCTCACTCCATTTTTGTGTTTGTGGAGCACTAAGAGTAAAATCTTTTTTACTGCCTATTATTCTATTCTGCATAACCTTTTCTTGTAGTTAACATCTAAGAAAACCAGTCCTTTGGAAAATGCCATAAAACAAATTGAATTTTCCTGGGTACTGTGGTTTCTGTCTTCAGAAAATAAATACAAAACACCAGAGGCTTTCATTTTGGCTTTTCTTCTAAGATGAATGCTCCTCTAAAATCTTAGCCACAGGCTTCCGGTGGAGATTCAAGCTATCTGCTTATCCTTTTCTGGCATCCCAGGTATCTTATGCAATTACTCAAGGCTGAAGTATCAAGTCTTCCTCTCTGTTCATCCACCCACCCACCCCCTTTTGCAGCATTCTGTGGTGGGTCACGTCAGCACTATGTTAGGGAACCTGTGGGTGTTCACACAAGAGGAGAAAGAGAAAAGACAGATTGCCAAAACAAGCAAGTTCTTCCTATTCTTCCCTCTGTCTGAGAAGTCTTCCCCTCCTTTTCCCAGCGCCCTGTGCCATGCTCTGTACCTGCCAATGAAAGCTTTCTCTTTGCTGTTGAGACACTGGCTTGATTGTGAGCCCTTCTCCCTGGCGTCCCCACAAGTGCAAATTTGTATATGTGGTGTTTTGTATTTATTTTCCCAGCCCATTGAAAACAAGGCCTTTTCCTAGTTAAAATAAATTTTGGAAGTGAAACACTTTTTTGCCTTTGAGCCCAGCCATTCCTCAATATAAGCCTTTAGGCATTTTCAGAAAGATTGTACAAACTTCCCCTAGAACACTACCCATATACTCCCCTTCAGTCAGCATTTCTCTTACACATTAACAATAAAACATTATTGTACATTTAGCAGCTGTGAAGTCTGAATAAGCACAGGTCCTTCACAAATAATACTATTTTTGTCATCACTTTCTAAATCCCAGATAGTGTACTGTTGGTGGTTACTTTTGTGCACACTCAGTGGGAGTGCACACCCAATGGGAGTAGGACTCTACTGCAGTCACAGGTGGAATAAGGAGCTAGTTGTTTTCTGACTTTCACAGGCAGATATACAAGACTTTAAAAGGAGGAATTAGTCACTTGTGTGGTTTTATAAACAGCACAGCACATTTTTAGTTATCTGCTATTCTGTTCAATATTCTTAATATTTAAAAACATTGATTTTTGCATGCACAGCACTTTACAAAAAGAAATAGGTTTCCCTAAGTTGGTTGTAGAGCATGGTAGAAACATGTGTTTTCTTTTTACACATATATTTAAGTAGGTTTGGTTATTATTTACATTTCTCCCCATAATGTACTCAGTCAAAACATTTTATAGCTTTCATCCACACATGAAAAGCATAAAAGGGCAATAATGAAACCAAGCGCCTATAAGCCCTTTGGTGAATGTACCACATTTCAGCAAAGATTATTTTTCCAGAATGGGCAATTTGTAAAACTTGAAGTTTTATACTTTTTACCAGAAGTGTGCTAAAGCCGCAATGACAACACAAGATGCTGGACTTTCTCAAAAATGGAAAGATTGCTGTAGCCGTTTGTTACAATATAGGGGAAGAAAATACAATCTCTACACTTTAAGGGTAATTTTCCACTTGTCATAGTTATCTGTTATGGAAATTGCCAGCCACAGTGCCTCATTCTTTGTCTACCTAATTTTATAAGAAGCTAAAACAAAAGAGCCACATGGACAAGACCTCAAAAAAGGGTAGGATTCTTTTCGTCACATGAAGTGGTTTTCAAACTTCAACTTTAACCACCTTGAAAATGTTTTCGATGTTAGTATAGGCCTTATTAGAATGATCCTGTTGGCCTAAGTGTCCTGTTTCTTTCTCTCCCACCAGCCCATTGTCCCTGAACCTATTACTCCAAGTATCAGAAAGACAACACTTTTTTTCCCTCATAGAACAGACTGTGTTGTCTTTGCTTAGTTTCGAATTACAGTGCCAATTCTGTTGAAGCTTTTATGTGATATAATTCCAGTATTTCTTTTGCTTCTCAGATTTGTTCACATTTACAGCTGGAATTTTTGTTTCCAAACTTCTGCATCTTCTTTTGCAGCACTAGGGACTGAATCCAGGGATTCATGCATGCTTAGGCAAGTGTTCTACCACCAGACTACCCTTAGCCACTTCTGCATGTTTTTGACGTTAGAAAGTTGATAACAACTCTACCAAATACCACAGGATGCTTAGATTTTAGAAGAATTTTTTTCCATCAAATACTGATTTGTTAGACTTTTTTCCCCCCAGTTCTGTGAATATTGATGTTTATTACTAGATTTTTCCAAAGACATCCCTTTTGGGAGGAGAAATAATGGAAGAGAAAGCCACCTGTTCGTAAAATGACATAGAGATGAGTTTAAAACTCTTTCTTTTGGTGATCTGGGTTTTCACAGTATTTCTGACATTGATAATCATATGGAAGACCGTTTTTATCCAGCAGAGAATAGTCCTCATCCAGTATAATATTGCAGTTTATCCCAGCAGTTTGCTAACCTAATATACTGAGGCACTGGGTTTATATTGTCCAAATAGGTTAACTGCCACATAGAAATTTGTGTGTGTATGTGTGTGCTGGGAGAGGGGGAGGGGCACAAAGATATAATGAGCCCCCTTCTAGGCAGTGCTTTCCCAGGGCACATCTGGTTGAAGTCTTGGAAGGCACCAATCTCTCCTGTGTTTGACAAGTACTGGTCGTAAACTAATAAGAAGAGCTCTCTCTGTAGCTTGCCATAAAGCAGTGATCTTTTCTCACAGGAATAGTATGCAGTTTCTATTATATGCAGGATGGCAAGGTGTAGTGAAAACTGTTGACCTTGCTCTGTTTCCCAGGAGTTTCACGGCCACTACACTAGAGCAATAGCCTCCCCATACCTAAGCAGCACCTGTAGAATTCACCAGCTTGTAAATGCTTTATCCTTTAATCCCCCCATCTCCCCTACCCCCAGTGCCCCCACCACACACATACACCACTACCACCACCACATTTGGTCAGGACTTTCCATCATAATTTCAAGATTTTTAGATTCCTAGTAATGGAGTTTGACATCACTAATATTATATGCATAAAGAAGCTTTAAAAAGAGATAGATTATAATCTAACAAATGTTAGTTAAGAACGTTCTGATTTTGAAGCGTATGAAAAAAATGAGTGAAGAGGCTCTAATGTAAAATACTACACTGTGACATAACACTTTGAAGTTGAGATTTGCTAGCTAAATATCACGAGAATTTTGGAGCCCATAACCCAAATGATGATTAAAAATCCCCAAACTGTCATTTTTGGACTCCCTAATATGATACCTAATTATTCTGATCATTTAGACTAAATGTCATAGAGTCTCTAAAATTGTATCTTTCTCTACTAAATATTTTTAGTTAGCTTCTTTAATTGTCTATACTCACAACAATTTTATATTCAGTATAATAATTCCTGTACATTGGGCAGGGTTATCTATTCCCTCTGATATTGAGATTCATCCTGTCTCTAAATTAATTTGCCAAAAATTTGTGAGTGAGGTGGGTAGTCATGAAGCATTAAGCACCAATGGGCTATTCCTGGAGTATTGAGTGGAGACATTTTATAACTTCGAGTACCTTAATTGTTTATATTTGCTTGTTTGTATTTGCTGCTCTACCCAAATACTGTCATTACTACTTAGAGGTAAACTCTAACCAGATTCAACTTTAACTATTTGATTTTATGAACCTAATGGGAAACTTGGCCTAATCTGTTTTGTGAAATATCTTGAGAAAATTATCCGTATCTACAGTTAAATAAAAACAAAACTAACTATGTGTAATCTCAAGTATTCAAAAAAAGTGCCTGAAAAAGATTCTGGTTTTAAGATTTAGGCTAAGGTCAAATGGCAGTTCTACAATTAGATAGATGTGTATGTCTGAGTAAATGTATATGTTTGTTTCTGTGTGTTTTTAATGAATATATAGATATATATGTACTCACAAGTATAAGTTGCTGCTAAAGAAAACTAAAGTTACAAGGGCTGAAAGAGGACACCAAAAAAACATGATTTCCTTACAAATATTTATAGGAATTTTACTTAATTGCAACCAGAAGTCTGACCTGGAAGTGTAGTGTTTTGACCCTCTAGCTGTCTGGTTTCCTATTTGTGGTATTTTGCTCTCCCCCAACTGTGAGAAAATCTATTTTACGTGGTTTTAACCCTGCATATTCTTAGAAACACTGAAGTAGAAAGTATTCCCTCGAGGGAAAAGAAATTCTCATTATTTACAAGAATGACTTGTAAAAGCTTCTCTTAGGTAGAAAACATTTTGAAACATTTGACAAGTCTTTCTTTATAAGATGCTTTGAAAATAAAACAGCCTCTGGGTTTCCCTTCAAGGTAATGTGAACTTTTGGAAGACTGTAAGATTTTTGCATAGTATAAGTTTACCCTTACTTTGGTAAATAATTTTTAATAACAAAGTAGAGTTTATATGTAGTCAACTTTATGAGGAGGTTTTAGTTATTCCACCACCCCATTTTTAGCTTTTAAATCCTTTTTTTTTTTTCTGTAACCTTTTAGGAAAGTCAGAATTAGACTAAATCCTAGGTGCCTGTGGTAATAATACCACATGGCATCCTGATGAATGCAAGACATTGCTGAAATTCAGTTGGGTCATGGTTTTGCAAGGAATCCTTGCAGCATCCATTGCATCAAATGCTTATGGACATATTTTGCCATGTCTAGTTAGATGATAGGGAACATTGTTTCCAATAGCCACTTATAGTTTAGCAGTATGATCAATTAACATACATCCCATTTCCAAAGGCTCAGGGATTTTCAGGTAAAGCAAAATTATCATTCTTCTTAACCATTTCCACGGTTTAAGAATAAAGAACATTGACAGTTCCCATTCATTTAACAGAAGGGAACTTTCTTATCATTCTTTCTTTTTCTTCAGTTTTATTGAGATCTATTTCATATATATATATACAATTTGCCCATTGAAAGAATACAGTTTATTGGTTTATGTAGATTCAAAGAGTTGTGCAGCCATCACCAGAATCAATTTTAGTACATTTTCATCATTCTGAAAAAAAAAAAAACACTGTCCCATTAGTAGTTATTTCTCATTTTCTGTACAAACTCTCTCACCTCTAGCCAGAGGCCATTACTTAGCTTACTCTCTGCCTCTATAGATTTGCCTATTTTTTTTCTTTGTAAATAACTTCTTTTATTAAGCATGATGTTTTCAAGGTTCATTCATATTGTAGTTTGTAGCCGTAGTTCTTCCTTTCTTTTTGTTGACAAATAATGTTCCATTGTTTGGGGATACCACATTTTGTTTTTCTTTTTGAGTTACCACTTTGGGCTATTACAGTTTTTTGTCTGTTTTATGCTGGTGTTGAGCCCAGTGCTTCATGCATGCTAGGCAAGAGCTCTACCATTTAGCAGTGCCCCCAGCCCTGGGCTTCTATGCATAATACTCTTATGGACATTTGTGTGTAGGCTTTTAGAAGGATATATGTTTTCATTTTCTGTGGGTCTATACATAGGAATGGAATTTCTGAGTTATTTTATACCTTTATGTTTAACATATTGAGGGATTTCCAGACTATTTGCAAAGTAGCTGCACCATCTTATATTCCCACTAACAGTGTACAAGTGTTCCAGTTTTCCTCCTTGTCTTCACCAGTTCTTGGATTTTTTGTTTTGTTTTGTTTTGGTTTTTGTTTTTTGTCATTTTGCTTATAGTCATTCCAGTAGGTAAGAAGTATATTCTTATTTTGGTTTTAGTTTCCATTTTCCTGATGTCTTATGATGTTTACTATCTAATCAAGTATTTATTGGTCATTTTGTATCTTCTTTATAGAAATGTCTACTCAGATCCTTTACCATCTTTTTATTTGGATTGTCTTTTTACTTTTGAGTTATGGGAGTTCATTACATATCCTAGATAAGGTTCTTTATCAAATACATGATTTTCACAGTTTTTCTCCTTTTCTGTGTATTGTCTTTTCTTTCTCTCTCTCTCTCTCTCTCTGGCTCTCTCTCTCTCTCTCTCTCTCTCTCTCTCTCTCTCTCACACACACACACACACACACTCTCACTCTCACTCTCCATAGTTTCCTTTCAAAAACAAAAGCTTTATTTTGATGGTGTCCAGTGTGTCCACTTTTTTCTTTTGTAGTGCTAAAAAACTGCCTAATCCAAGATCATAAAAAAATTATACCTGTCTTTTTTTTTCCCAAGGAGTTTTATAGAATTAACTCTTACATCTAGATCTTCCATCTATTTTGAGTTAATTTTGTATATGGTGTGAGATTGGGATCTAACTTCATTTTTTTTTTTTTTGGTATGGGGTATTGAACAACTGAGGGGCACTTGCCCACTGAGTCACATCCCCAGCCCTATTTTGTATTTTTTTAACAGACCAGGTCTCACTGAGTTGCTTCATGCCTAGCTTTTGCTGAGGCTGGCTTTGGACTCATGATCCTCCTCTCTCAGCCTCTCAGCTGCTAGGACTACTGGCATGCGCCACCATGCCTATTTTAACTTCATTCTTTTGTGTGTGGTCATATAGTTTTCTAAGTGCTGTTTGTTGAAAAGACTGTTCTATACACATTTAATTTTCTTGGGCTCTTGGTTGAAAAAATGATTAACATATGAGTGTTTATTTCTGGACTCTCAGTTCTCTTTCAACATGTCCTTACGTCATTACTACATTGTTTGATCACTATAGCTTTGTAAAATAAAAATTCTATCTTAATTACAATCCAATTTGAGATTGTCTTCTCATTCTTGTAATACACATTTTTTTTCCTAGTAGAGTCAAATTGGATTGGCATTTACTGTTTAGGAGTAAAGTTTAGTTAAGATTCTGTTTTAACCTAGTCATTGCAAACATAATTTTAAGTTGTTGTAAACTCCTGATTTTTAATCAATTAATAAAATACTATTAGTCTTACCAAAATTTTTTCCCTAGGGTTTTACATTAAATTAAATCATTTCACAAATTTGCTAACTCTATTCCATTTTAACCAAATCACTGAATAGAAAAGCATTGTAATCAAGGTCTTCCTATGCAGAAATGTCACAGTGAATTATTCATATTTGTAAGATGTGACTGGGAATGCTCAGAAGTCTCAGTAACACTCATTTAAAGTTAAATGACTTAAAGAATCTTCAGATGAAGTTACTGCTCTTATTCTGTAATAAATAGTGTGCTTCAAAGAGGCTTAGGGAAGATGAGAGCTTTATAACCACCTATTAGATCATTTTTGTTTAGTGTTCCTTAGAATTACTGTTATCTACATATAAAAACGCTTCTAAAGATTATAGTTAAAATTCACAACATAAGAAAGGATGCTTTTGCATTCCTTATAAAATGTTATTTTCAGAGTTTGTAAATTACCTATAAAAGACAGCTTTGATCATGATTTATATTCTGAGACTTTGGAAGAAAGACTGTATTAGCACAAATATTTAGAAAAAATGTATTATATTTAAGGTTCTTGAATATTTTCATCAAATGAGAGTGTTTACTTTTAAAAAATAAATCTTAAGGAATCTTCACTTACATTTTTAAACTTATTATCAGAAATTTCAAATGCATACAAAAATAATATAATGAGCTCCCACTTATCTATCACTCACATTACATGTTTAACATATGGCCATATGGCCAGTGTTATTTTATTTATAAGCCTCACCTACTTTTCCTCTCTGCCCCCTTCAGATTGTTTTAAAATAAAACTTGTAATCTGTTTATGTATAAACAGAATAAAGAGTTATAAATGATGAGAATTTTTTAAATGATCAAAGTGCCATTAAAGACCAAAAAATTTCTAATTTCACCACGTATCTAGTTCATCTTCAGATTTCCCTGAATGTCTCAAGTTGTAAAAATCAAGGTCCAGACAGGGTTGATCTAGACACCATTCCATTTGGTTAACTGTCTTTACCATAAATGAACTTCTCTTTTAATATACTAACTCCCCTCCCAATATTTTTTTCCTATTTATTTATTGAAGAAACCAGGTCAAGTATCCTCTGAAATCTCCCACATTTAAATTTGGCTGGCTTTGTCTGTATGGGGATGTTAACTATGTGTTCTTACAGCCCTGTGTTTTCTGTACATTGGCAGAGCCACAGGCTCCATGAGGTCCAGGTCCTTTGTTGGTGGGATTTATTTCCTTCTGCAAGAATACAGGGTGACAGGTGGAATGCATTTCTTATTGTGTCTTATCTGGCAACTTGTGATTTCTGGTTGTGTGTCTCCTAATTCCATGCTAACTATGTGTATGCAATGAAAAGGGAGTTTCTGTTTTATGATTTTTTATTAGTGGTTTAGGTTTGTTCATTTGGATTTTTATTGCTGGTAAATACTGTTAAAATAAAACAAAATTATAAAGAACCCTTTATGTATTCTTCTGAAACTTTGCCTAATTCAGGCAATTAAGATAAGAATATCAAGGTAGTGTTTTGTAATAAAAACTGAGTGTTAGCATATGTACTTAGTTCTTTTTAATCTGAGTCTATCTTAATTACAATCATAAATCATTGTATACCTATAAATTTACATTTTACATATCAACATGACATTTTACCTGAACTCTTAAGGACATGTAGAAGACAAAAGTATCAGTATTGTGGTGATTTTTAATTTATGTGGAAAGGTAGATCATCAGTTCATTTAAAAAGGAAAGAAAACAAAACAAAGGCAGGAGAGGTTCTTTGAAATCCTCCAGAGGTGTGATAATAATTGAGCTAATATATATTGGCTTCTCATAAATTGCCTCGGTAGTTTGAGCCTTGAGGGCCTTAGAAATTACCCATGTCCCTGTGCCTCTTCACTGTTGCTATAGTACTCTTGCTAAAGGTCTATTTGTTTTTAAAGGAACTAGGGTAGTTTATCATTTACATTCACTGACAGAACTTAGACATTTTGTTATTGTCATTGGAGAACTCTGTAAAGCACCACTGTTATTCTAAGAAAACTCTTATTAGTAGTTTCTTTGTAATATCCTGGTAAATCAACAGTAAAATGTTTAATAACTAAGTGATTTCCAAACCTGACTATGCATCAGAATTCCCTGGAGCTCTTTAAAAAGAATATAGTTCTCTGCTACCCACCCCAGATCTACATCAGATTCTTAGGGCCTGGGGATACAAGCATCTGCTGTGGAAATTTAGATTCCCCAAAAGATTTGGATATGGGCTATGGACCCATTATTGGGAATTCAAAAGAGTAGATTTTTAATTTTATTATTATTGGTGGGTTGTTTTTTTTTTTTTTTTTTCTGTGCCAGGGATTGAACCCAGGACTTTGTTCATGCTAGGCAAGTGTTCTGCCACTGAGCCTTATCTCCAGTAGATACTTTTTTTGAACTTGATAGTGGTTTAATTATTAACTAGAAAAAAGTAGAAAAGATGATCAATTTTAGGAATACTTAAGGTAACTTGAGTGAATACATCAAAATTGGGGAAAAGACCCGACACTTTATATGGGATGGAAATTCCAAATGACTGTGACAAAACTAAGAGGCATGTTTCTCACAGGCATATGCTGAATAGTAAGTTAAATGTAGAACAGAAAAAAGACTAGCACCTAAACATCAGAGGAAAAAAATCAGGAAGCGAACAAGCCTGGGACTAGGAAATGAAAACAGAAGGGTGACATGAAAGAAACCCACTATGATCTTCTTTAATTTAATCCTTTCCCTTGAAGCTCCTGTGTTGTCCGCTGCTTCGTATCTTTGCAAAGGTCCTGGAGCAGATGTTTGCCTTTTTGTGTTTTTTTTTTTTATTGCTCTGTTTCTGATGCTACGTCAGAAATACTGCCAATCACCTCTTGATTGCCAACTCAGTAACTGTTCTCTTTCTGCTATTATCAATGCTCTCTTAGTATTTGATCTTTAAAAAATATCTCTTCTAAGAGTACTCCCTTAGTTATTCTTCTTGTCTGTTCCTCATAGGCTCCTGTCTGCTGACCCTCGAGCATTGGTTCTGTTCTGTTCCTCTTCATTTCTCAATTGATGTGCTCTGCTGTGGACCTTTCTGCCTTTGGGGCAAAGGTGCCTCGGTATCTTTTCCCCTGAACTTGGTGTCTTATTTCTGCTTCCTTTCTGCATAGCTTCACCCAGAGATCTCATTGGTTCTTCTCTCTAAGGCTTAGTTCATTATCTTATCACCTCTTCCTAAACTCTCTGTTCCCTGGTAAGCTAATATTTATGTAAAATGTGTTCACAAAACCAGAAAAATCTTCATCATGATTCATCATTCTCTGCATGTTGACAACCGAAGTTATCTTACTCTATCTCTGAATTGTCTCCCTGAAGTCTTTTTCTCATTAGTTCTGCTACTGATGAGCCTCATCTTCTCCCACTTAGGTTTATTAAAAGAAAACCTGAGATAAAATAAATTTAATAGAATTTATTTGGACAAAGAACAATTCATGAATCGAATAGCACTCTAAACCAGAAGAAGTTCAGAGAGCATAATGAGCACCAAGCTATAGGGTAAACATGAAAGCATAATTTAAAAATTACTGGATTGGCTGCAGGTAGGCATTATCCTTATTTGGGTATGGTTTGATGGGGAGTCCCTGGTTATATAACAGATTGGCTAGTTGATTATCTGTAATTGGATAAAGCTCAATTCAAAATTAACCAGTTATAAAGAATGCCTCTAAGTATCTGTTTGTAGAAACCACCTGGGCTGATGGCCTCCTCTTAATTTGCCGTAATAACTTGCAGTAGCTTCTGCCAATGACTACTTAGTGCTTTGTGAGAATATAGGCCAAGTGCTACAGAATACTTTTTTCCCAAGAGAAACAGAAAATTCCAATTTTAATGTAGATTTGAGATTTAAAAAAAAAATAGAAAATGAAATAACACAAAAGAAATGCTGGGAAATAATCTAAATTTATTGATAATCACAATGAAACTTTGTAAGTCTGGATTTTTAAAAATATTTATTCATATGCTGTTTATAAGACATATTCCTAAAATATAAGACCTCAGAAAAAGTCAAGGAAAAAAAAGGAAGGAAAATAGTATACCTGATAAATTCTATTGAAAAGCAAGCTAGAACAAGTCGATTAGTATCAAATGAAATACTAAGGCAAAGAGCATTACTTAAGATAAAGAGTACCATCAAATATTAAGTGGGCATTAGTATTCATTGGACATATAATAATTCTCAATCTATATGTACATAATGCAGTTTCTAAAAAATATACAAAATGGAAGGAACTAAAGAAAATTGGTTAATATGAAAGAGGGAGAGTTTGTCCCATTATTCTCATTAATTAATAGATCAAGCAAATAAAGTGCATATTAGCATTAGGGCAGGGGATGTAACTCATGGTAGAGTACGTGCCTAATATATACAAAGCCCTGGGTTCAATCCTCACTACCAAACTGCCTCCTCAATACACTACTACTACTACTACTACTACTATTACTACTACTACTGCTAACAATAATAATAATAATTTCACTGTGATTTTTAACTGGTATTATCCAGTTTAGTACATGTTTAATTGATAAATAAATAAATAATAAGACAATTCACATCTTTATGACTGTTAGCCCACCTAATCAAGAACATTCATGTCACTCCCATCTTTCCAGGTCTCTTTTTAAGTTAAGGAAGTTTTCTGATTTTTTAATATAGTTCACAAACATTTATGCAATTAATGATTTCTAAAATTGTATAATCTTTCCATTCCCTTCCACATTGAGTCAAATTATTAACTAAATATCTTTAACGTCAGGGCTTTTTTTAAAAGAGTCAGAAATATGAATTAAATGTAGAAAAACATTCCCCAGGGTATGAAGTTAAGAACCATAGTTTATTTAAACTTAGTATAAATGACTAGATTGAAACTGAACACCATATCTTTAAGCATTTGGAAGTGGCCAGCTTTCCTTTAGCTCTGTTGAAGACATTAAAAAAAAAAAAAATGAACTTCAACTAAATGTGAGGAATTCAGATTAGAGGTTACATTTTATTTGGATTGCACTTAATGTTTTAAAATTCTAAATTCAATGGAAATTTGAAATTTCACATAAAAGGTTGAATTAGCAGGTTTTTCTGTTCCCTAATTTCCAGTGGCAGCTGATGGGTAGAGTTGAGTTGCTGCAGACCCTGTTAAATAAGCTGTGACCACTCTTCATTTTCCCTCCAAAATCTACCCCTTTTCCAGTTACCTTAGGCACTAAGCTTGCATGTTGGTTTGATCAATGTAGGAAGAATTAAGTTGCACATGCATAGTTGTGACATCATCTCACTTGGTATTTTGGTATTGTCTTTAAAAAATGTGATCCTGGCTGACAAACAGAAAGTGGACTTTTTGACTACTCAAGGTTGATTCTTGCTGTATGATTCCACAGTTCTGTTAGAAGAGCCCGGTGGTTCATGAACTCTTCTTGTTGCACATGGTCCTAAAATCTTAGAGTTGGAATACATCCTCTGCAAAACAGGCCACAGAGGATGTGCTTCATCTGGCATTCCTCCTTAGGCACAGGAAATTTAAAAGCTGTTGCTGAGGCATTTGCTTGAACAGTTAGCAGTTCAAACAACCAGCTACATCATATAGAAGGTTTATTAAAAATCTGTTTCTTTTTTGCATAATTCTTTAAAGATGAGTATAAAAAGTTTTCTAGAGAACATTGAGTTTTATAAGTACACAATATTATATCAGTCTCATCATTATGCACAACCTGGCAGAATTATGATTGTGGGAACCATAGTGTTGATCATGATTTCATCTGTGCTTGCATATTATCTAAACATGGTTTTTATAGTTAATGCTAAGGGTATATTTTTAACAAACAAAAGGTGGGAAAGCAGTATGGAGAAGAGATCCAAAGTGATAATTTCTCAGTCTGTTTTATTCTAATTTTTGTCTCCCCCCTAAAGTTTTATCATTGACTGTTTACCAATCATGGTTGATTCCTGAAGATAATAAAATTAATAGCACATGTGTCCTATGGTATTACTATTGTCCACAGGATGACAGGTGGAAAATCTGTGTTTTTTCTAAATAAATTTGGCCTCAAATAATTGCTTTATTCAGTTTCAAAAAATATTTTTATGAAACTCACCAGTTTGCCCCATTTGTTTTGGCATCAAAGAAACATAGTTTTATTGTGACTCAGAGTCTAGTACTGTCCTTATTTAAGGACATGAAATGTTATCTCAAGGGAACCTTTTTGGAGTCTCTAAATGTCTTGGGTAATAAGCGAAATTTTTAGCCTAGGACTAAATATTCCACTTACCCACCCAAATTGTTTCCCAATTGTGGTCTGAGATTAGGATTCTCTGTGTATGTTCTTAAACTTATGACAGGACTCTTGGCTTTTGGTTCCCACAGAACAATGCCTTTTCCCAGCTCCACCCATCACCAGCAATGGTGAAGGTCATATGTAGGCCCATAATGTGTTTCAGAACACCCAGTGGCAGTTTTTTCCTAAGTCCCCGTCTCATATCTGCTCTCTCTGTGTTTTAAGTGATAATATCAAACTCATGATTTCTCTGCCCTCTCCACTCTAGGGCTTCTGATAATGTTCTGAATGGATGGATATTCTCCATCTTTTATGTAATATGTTCCTGGTCTAGTCTAGAACTCAAGATATTGTCAACATGTTTGGCAGTTATCAGCCTCTTTCTTTCTATCCTCTATTAAGCCACAACCAAGTCTTCAGATGGATATGAAAACTGACTCATGGCTTCAACTGGAAACAGTCACATGACTGAAGTAGCTTACAATACAAAACAACTTCTGCATTAGCACATGATAGTCTGATTGCAATGAAGTGTCCTTTCTTAAGACAAATATGAGACTGCTATCCAGCCTCCCTGAGTAAGTTTACCTTTGCCATAATCTTAAGCATCTACAAATTTAAATTTTGATTTCCTTGAAATTATCACTAGAACTAAATCTTCAAGTCATCTATGTTCCAGATTTTGAACTGTAATTATAGCTTTAGTTTGAACCTTAAATTTCCTAGAGCAGTTAAAGGAGAAGTCAGTTTTTAAATGGCTGGCATTCTAAAAGAGAATGTAGGCTGAAAATTTGTATTTAGGCAGTTGAGTTTTGTTTTGTTTTAAGTTCGAATCCAGAATAGGGGTTATTTTATTAAGTTAATGACAGCCCAGTTGATTTAAAAATTTGGGAGGAAAATGGAGAGGGAAATATTTCAGATTAAAGGAGATATAAGAGAATATATATGTTAAAAATGCATGATCTTTGGTTGAGTCCTAGCTTGAGGGGAAATGAGTGATATACATTTGGGGACATGTGGAGAAATTTGAGTATGAATTAGTTATTTGAGCAATAATGTCATGCTCAGTTGAGTGTCCCTTGTCTGAAATGTTTGGGACCAGAAGTATTTCAGATTTCAGTTTTTTGGATTTTAGAATATTTGTGTAGACTTTACTATTTGAGCATACCTAATTGAAAAATCAGAAATATGAAATGCTCCAGAAATATGAAACATTTTAAGTATGAAAACATTTTAAATATGAAACTTTTTTAAGTATTCAAAAAGTTTCAGATTTCAGGACATTTTGGAATTTCATTAGGGATGCTCAACCTGTAGTATTTTGATGATGTAGGTGTACTTCAATATGATTTGTGAGTACTTCATAATTTTGGAATACTATAGCTAGATAGTTTTTTCCAATAAAAGGTTTTCACTTTATGATTTCCATTTGCACATTTTCCCTGAATCTCCTACTGACTCAGATTTTTTGTATTTAGAACACAAGTGCTGCAAGCTGGGAACTGGTGCCTGAGTAGGAAAAGCAAAGGGCTTCTTGGATTCTTTGCCAAATTGCTGTTTAGCTTCAGAGAATAGTGGAGCTTTGCTTTAGCCCTAGTTAAGTACAAAATCCCAGTGGCCTGTTGAACTCTCTAAAGTCTTTTTCATTAAGAGCAAAGATAAGAGAGTAGTCTGTATCACTGCCTGTTATCTATGGATAAATGAAATACATCTCCCTAAAGCATTTCAGTTCAGTATCTTTCAGCAGCAGTCATTTTCTCTGTTTATAGATCAAATTTAGTTTGCCATAAGAACTGACACAAGTACCTTTTGTGTTTAATCTCTCTTCAGGTTTCTCTTTAAACAATCAAGTTTCATATGACCAGTGGAATTTGGACTAAGCAGGTGCAAATCTTTTTTACATGTTAAACTTGCCATTTCACTTGTAGATGCCATTAGGCCAGGTTTTCCATTGAAGCCACTAATATAACAAGGTACCAATTCAGGAATGATTCTCATCTTGCAGAGGGTTGTCAGTGCAGGTAGCCAGGTTTCAATAAATCCAATTTTCCTAGTAGTTTCAGTAATAAATCAATTAGAATATACCTTATTTTACTGTAGGAAAAAGTGTCATATTGGGACTTTATTTTTTAGTTGTCCCGGTAGCATTTTGTTCTCAAGTGGTATCGTGGTATCTCCAGTTATCTAAACTCAGCTGCAGCTTTACATTTAGCCCCTTTCTCATGATAATATTTTATTGCTAGAGATTTTGTACAGGAAGAAGACTGAGATTTTGAACATGCCATCTGAACCCTAATCACCTAGAGCTGTAAATCAGCAAAGGCAGAATGAGTTAGATATGGCACATTTTTGTTGTTATTGTTTAGTCCTTCGGAAGGCTCATAAATAATTACTTGAAAAATCACTTCTAAATTTGCTGTGTTTGTGAGTTCAAAATTGCTAACGATTCATCTCTTATAACCCTGCTCCCCCTGCAGTAGGACAAATAAACAGAGGTAGAAGTGACTTCCATTCTCTCAGTGGCCTAAGGAATGAAATATTTGTTTCAGAGCACTCAGAGTAATGCCAACGGTGTGCATGTTTTGTTTAACATTTTAAGCAGAGGAAAGCCACATGACTGAAATGCAATCCATTTTCAAGTGTGTTGGGAAAAAGTATATTTCATCTCAGTAAATCTGGAGATTATCCTTTCATAGATGTCACTGCCGTTTCACAATCTGCATGACTAAAGCAATTGTGCTGTCAGAGCCATAGCTTGTTTGGACATAGCATCAAGTCTGCACTCACTGAGGTCCTGGATCTTTCTATCAGGGTGTCAGAAGGAAATTGAATGCAAAAGTAGAAACTTCGTTTTTGGTTTATGTTCTCTGTAAAAGATATTTTAAAACAATTATTGTTATGGACTTTAGGGGGATCCAGGGAAATTGGTTTCCTTAGACCTAGTCTAATGGTCCTGAGACTACTTCTTGTAATTCTCAGTTCTTCCATGGTAAAATATTGTCTTGGAAGCTTAGCCATTTCCTGAGGTTGTCTCTGTACCTGGGGTCCTTCACTTTCTCTTAACCTTTCACTTCTGATTCTTCCACCAGCTACTTGAATGTGCTAACTGCAAACATTGTTTCTTGACCTTTTCAAGAATTCATCAACAGAATAGTTTATACTTGAAAGGAGCCTGGAGGAGAGGGAAAAAGGGAAGGGGGAAGAAATAAGGCTGGTATGTTCTTTGAATTATGTGACAGTCCATTACCAACCTGTAAGATTGAAGGCACTGTTGCCATTTTCACAAATGAGATTTACTTCTCTTAAAAGGCTTTACTTTTTAGTATCATGTGTGTGCTATTTATTGCTCTTATTGCCTGTAGTTGTAGCTCATTCATTTTTAGAGGCAGTGTAATATTTCACTATATGGCAATATCTTTAAAATTCTGTTAATGGATCTTTGCATTGGTTTTTCCTGGTTTGAGAATATCTTGAAGAATGCTATTATGACTACTATTTTCATGCTTAAGCCCAGCTTTAGATATTCAGGCGTTTTTCAAAGTAACTTTACCAGTTTGTACTCCTGCCAACAGCATATGAGAACTCTAGTTGCCCCCATATACTTTCTTTTTTTTTCTTTTAAATTTATTTTTTATTAGTTCTAATCAGGTATACATGACAGCAGAAAGCTCTTCAATTCATTGCACACAAATGGAGCACAACTTTTCATTTCTCCGCTTGTACATGATATATAGAGTTGCACCACATATGCAGTCATACATGTACCTAGGGTAATGGTGTTTGTCTCATTCCACCATCTTTCCTAACCCCTCCATGCCGCCGCCCCTCCCCTTAGCCCAATCAAAATTCCTCCATTCTACCCACCCCATCCCCCATTATGGTTCAGCATCCACTTATCAGAGAGAACATTCTGCCTTTGGTTTTTTGGTATTGGCTTACTTCACTTAGCATTATATTCTCCAACTATATTCATTTACCTGCAAATGCCTTAATTTTATTATCTTTTAATGCTGAGTAATATTCCACCATGTATATATATCACAGTTTCTTTTTTTTTTTTTTTTAGTTTACTTTTTTTTGGTTGTAGTTGAACATAATACCTTCATTTATTTATTCATTTATTTTTATGTGGTGCTGAAGATTGAACCCAGGGCCTTGCACATGCTAGGCAAGCACTCTACCACTGAGCCACAACCCCAATCCCTATACCACAGTTTCTTTATCCATTTATCTATTGAAGGGCATCTAGGTTGATTCCACAATTTAGTTCTTGTGAATTGTGCTGCTGAAAACATTGATATGGCTGTGTCCCTGCAGTAGGCTATTTTTAAGTCCTTTGGGTATAGACTGAGGAGTGTGATGGCTGGGTCAAATGGTGGTTCCATTCCCAGTTTTCCAAGAATTTTTCATACTGCTTTCCAGATTGGCTGCACCAATTTGCAGTCCCACCAACAATGTATGTGTGTGCCTTTTTCCCACATCTTCGCCAACACTTATTGTTGTTTGTATTCTTGATAGCTACTATTCTGACTGGCATGAGATGAAATCTTAGAGTAGTTTTGATTTGCATTTCTTTAATTACTAGAGATGTTGAACATTTTTTCATATATTTGTTGATTGATTGTATATCTTCTTCTAAGAAGTGCTTGTTCAGCTCCTTAGCCACTACATTTATTGAACTCAACTCAAAGTGGATCAAGGACCTAGGAATTAGACCAGAGACCCTGTACCTAACAGAGGAAAAAGTAGGCCCAAATCTTCATCACATCGGATTAGGCCCCAACTTCCTTAATAAGACTCCTAAAGTGTAAGAAATAAAAATCAAGAATCAATAAATGGAATGGATTCAAACTAAAAAGCTTCTTTTCAGCAAAGAAATAATGAGGTGAAGAGAAAGCCTACATTTTGGGAGCAAATTTTTGCCACACACACGTCAGATAGAGTATTAATCTCTAGGGTATATTGCCGCAGTCTGGCTAGACACAAAATCACGAGCCACTCAAGCAGGAACAAACTTTATTATTTGAAAATGCCGCCAATGCCCCGTATGCTGCCGGGAACAATCCTGATGGACCCACGTGGTGTTCTCCTGGAACCCAGAGGAAGTTCCTCCCCCGGAATTCCCTCCTACTGCACTTCCCCAACCAATGGGAACTCTCCAGGAGTGTGTAGCAGGCCAAGGTGGACAGCAGGAGTCCAATATCCATATGAATGCAAATCTTATCATCTCAATGGCTAGCTGGCGTCAGCTTTCAACCAAAAATGCCATGCATCATATTACTTGGCTGTGGCTCTTAGCAGTATACAGAGAACTCAAAAAACTTAACACCATATACTTTCTAACACTTAATTCTGTCCTCTTCACTTACAGCTTTCAGTGCATTGGGGGGGGGGGGGGGGGGTTGGATACATGCCATGTTTCTTTAATCTCATTCTGTATGAATACTTAGCTGTATTTGAATTGGAGGGTAATTTACTTATAGAAAATACTCATTTTCAAATAATATTAAACTGTTCTTTTTGTGAGCTAATAAGTAATAAATATCAAAAGATGCCAAGATCTAAGCATCAATCTACACTGAATTAATCATCCTATCAGAAAGCCCTAATTTTTCAGATATGTTAGACCTTCTTGTTTATCTCATTTTACAAGTGAAGTAATTGAGCTACTTCAGGTAAGGTACCATGCCAGGTGTTATGGCTGGGCCTTCTGGAAGAACCCAGATAGTAATGTCCGATCTTTGCCTCAATTGGGGCCCTCTGCTGATTCTTTTGCTATTTCCTTTTTTAAATAATGTTTGAATTCATACTGCGTGGCAGGCACTGGACTGGGCCCCTGGGATTCAGTGCCAAACCAGCTTATAATCCAATAATGTCCCTTTCATTTTACAGGTTATGGCTTTCAGATCACAGCCTATTTCCTCAAGAGAGGGATACACCTCCGCTGCATTGAGAGCTCACAGAATACTGGTAGGGAGCTCATTTCTTGTTTACACAACCAACTTGCCATAGAGAAGAAATAAAAATTAAGAAATAGAAATTCCTACTTCCTTCATTGCCTTCATGTCATTGTATATTGTCAAACATTTGTGATTTTTTTCTCCCAATTGATACTGCATTTACTGAATGAGAATACTGAGCTGGACCACACTACATTTTACTTTCCTGATGCATTTCAGCACTTTCATTGAGTGTCCAGAGTTGCATCTTTATTGTCAGCACACAGCAAGGCCCTGGGATGCAGATCAAGTGTGTACATAAGAAAGCCTTTTCCCAGCCTAGAATCATCAAGACCATTCTCTAAGTGTGAAATTAGGCTACATTCCACCCCTCACTCCCTCAAACCAAGATGTTCACTGAGAAAATGATGTCAGTCTTATCCAGCGAACAACAAAGTTAGAAGATAGTGACCATTCTCCAAGAATTCTCTGAGCATTGGAAAGAAAATTTAACTCAAGTTCCCATCACTATGTCAGTATATACAAAACAAGGACTTTAAAAATCAGCTCTATGGAAGTTTGCCCCTGGAATCTTCATGATACCTTCACTTTCTTAACTTGAAGTGTGCTGCTTGCATATCTTACTCTCTTAATGGATCTTCCACCTTGTTCACCTCTCTTATAAAACTAATTTAGCTAACCTTGTGCCTGGTAAAATACATCCTAGCTATCCTTCTTAATAGGGACTGTCATTGCCTAAATCTATGTAACTAGTAAAATAAAACAACTCTCAATTATAACCAAAACAGAGTAAAGGAATACAGAAGTAGCTTTCTGTTGATACAATACCTGGTACCAAGTATTCCAAATCTATCATTTTTTATTTTCAGAGGAATAAATAGAAGTACTAAATACAGAAATCATTTGATGAACTGGTAATTTTGAATTACAATTGTGATCCACTACTGAACTCTTTCAATTTTTTGATTTGGGAGACAAAAGGGAGACATAGAGTGAATCCTATGGCTTGGTTTCCCCTTCCATAAAATGGGAGACTACTTATTGTTTATCTTAATAATATTTTAAGAACTAATGAACAAATAGTAACTGAATTGATAATTTTGTTATCTGGTTTTTCAAAGGCCATCCATAGTCACCAAGCCAGATGTAACATTCATGTGGGGTCAGATAAACACACCTGGGCCCCAACTTGAGAAAGATGGCTTTCTATTTGGAAGAAAGACCAGACCAACAGGTTAGGCACCAGTCATGGAGGGCATTGAATGTTTGCCTATCTATGTATGCTGGGCACTAGGGAGCCATGACAAACTCTTGAGGCAAATAGTAGAACTGTTTTGTTAACCTTCTGTGTTAAGTAGGATGAATTAGAATAAGAGGAAATAACAGTGGTCCAGGGGGTAAAGAGAGATCTGTTGCTAGAATGTCAATTCTTTTGGCCTTTTTGTATAATTTAACCTAGCTGAACAGTATAAGGTGTTCATTGTGTTTAAATTGTGCATCTGCATCTGTTGACATCTCTGTGTTTGGCTTCTGAGTATACCAAATTGACACATTATTACCTCAGACAGTGCCCTCTTGTGCAATTTATGTAAGAGACTCCATTTACATGATTCATAGTATCCATATTTTTAAAAATTGGTCACATGTTTTCTCTTTTAGAAAAATGACTTTATTTCTGTCACAAATATAAATCACATATATTATAAAAATATTCGAGCAATACACCAAGTATTAACAAAGGAAGAGATCCTTTCCACTCATTCAGAATATCCATTGTGATATTCTGACATCACCTCAGAGCTCAGTGGGGGCTGGTAGGCAGACGTACAAGAGAAGATCCCAGTGGTGTTACTGTTTTGTGTCCCCTTCATTGACTGTTGCAGAGTCCTGTCCTGCAATTCATTTGCCCTACCCCATCCAAAAGCTAGTGGCTTTGCTTTAAAAGCTGAAGTAATAGATTACAATTACTATAGTGTAGTTGTCTTGTCTTCACCATGCACCTTTAACCATTCCCTTAATAATCTGAAGTCTTAACAGAAGCTACTGTTATTATGGTCACATTCATCTTAGGAGTTTGCCCTCTAATGTAGGAGACCTTCTGTAAGACCAACTGACCAAGAAGATGATAAACAAATTACGAAAAACATTAATGTGTCACATTATTTGATTTTTAGCTAATATTCTTCCTTTTTCTCTAAAGTCTACACACTCATTAGAAAACACTGATACTATTTTTCAGATATGCGTTCTAACAAGAAAATAGCAAACTGATACAGAGAGAAAGCTACAAAGGCCCTGCCTGGGGGCTCCATGTGGTATAATGGTCTAGGGGCTCAGGTGGACCAATTTGCAGCCTCCTCAACTCCCTAAGGCTTAGTGCTCATCCTGCCCTATTGATGGCAAACACTGGAAGGATGGTGGGGAAAAGAGACACTCGTCTTATATATACTTGCATATTGCCATAGCATAAAATGAATGAAAAAATATGGGAACACATGTATCTGTGTTCATAGTTTTCTGAAGCCTTCAGTAACTTTATTTTCTTCATTTTATACAGAACTCCGTGTATTCCCTGACAGATTTGTGGTCTGTGTTAGTCAGCTTGAATTTAATCATGATATTTTGGCAAATCAGAATGAAGAATTGGTATGTATAAAAAAATGCCGTAAATAAATAAATCTGCTTCAATGCTGAGTTACTGTAAAAAGTAGAAAAAAGTAGAAAAACAACAGAAGTGTTTTCTGTTGTTATTCAACCATTGAATACTCAGTAATACATACGTTTGGGGACCAAAATTCTTGTGCCTATTTTGCATGTTAATACTGATGCATGTGTTAATTTGTTGTTGTTGTAATCTCTTAGTTCCTGAAGACCCTTGAATATTTAATTTGATCAGCAGTATCTTTTCAACATCAATTTTAAATTAAAAAGCAACACATTGCAAACACTATGATGGTGCTTGGTGATAGTATTCAAATAAAGCAAAATCCACATGTTTCCATTGGAAGTTTTCACTGGGGTCAGTGGCTTTTGAATTTTATTCCATTGTGAATCACTAACATTTTCATGAGAACCAGTATTTCTCCCCAGTGTATTATTTCGCAGCTGATAGGGTTCATTCTCCCTCTCCCTCTTTCCCTCTTTCCCTCTGTCTTTTCTCATGCTAAGCCTTTAGCTCCATCCAGGCCTGTTTCTGTTTCATCAGTTTTCTTCTCATAGAAAAACATAAAACATGCTTAGTGTTGTAGTTTAGAGCTTTGCCTTTTAAGCTTACCATGTACACTTGACAGAGACTCCTTGTATTATTTGTATCTTGCTGCAGTCATGGTTCAATCTACTTACCTCTGTACAAACTTTTTTAATAGTATTAGATGTACAACTTGAAACTTTAACAGAAAAAAAAAATCTAACAGACATTAACCCAGCCTTGAAGTATGACATGATTATTATGCTTCCAAGATAATTTATGGGAATATTAAATTATCCCTGATGTTTATTATTTTTTAATTCATATGAAATTTGAAATTTGGCCTACATAGTCTATAACCAGTTTCTTATCTCATCTTAAACAAATATATAAGGAGACTGTTTCAGAGGCTATAAAAGAGAATAGAGACCCAGGAAAAGTAAAGAGCAGAGAACTTATATTTATATTTAGATTCCTTCTTTTTGAGCAGAGGACTCTTACAGAAAAGCCGGTGTGACCCTTATGTTTCCTCTTCTTCACCCATCAAAAAACTTTACAATGTACATATTAAATGAAATAAATGAAGCAACTTTGGCAAGAAGTAGTAAAAGTTTATCCTTTGAAATATTTCCAGAATGTTGACTTTTCTTAGTAAATTAATAAATTCTTAAATAGTAATGCTGTTGGCATACAGCTTTAATATAATATTGTTTAACTGATTTTCAGAGCAAGAAAGAAACTGATCTGTGGTTTAAGAAAACAACAATTATCTGTGCCAGAAAGTGTTATTGCTTTCAGATGGAATACAGAAGAAATTAGATCTTGTATCTGATATGCAATATTAATACCTAGTATCTTAAATTATTAAGCGGGAATTAAAACATCTCAATATAAATGAAACGTTATCCCCCTTAGGGGCCTTGGTATTTATACAGATGTAAGTTTTCTATAGCTGCTGTTATATAAATCCTATAAGCTGGAGCACTTCCTAAATGTTGAGAATTTTCATTCTGAAAAGTTGACTAGTCTGACCCTTTTACAGTTTCTTTATCTGTAAAGTGTTCGAATTTCTAGCAATAATACTATCACAGCTAACCACGTTATAAGAAAAATGTCATAGACATCATGAGGCTCTTTTCATTGTTTTGGCGGGGGGGTTCTTTTTGGTTGTGGTCAATCTCTGTGTTCATTTTTTCTCTGTGGCCACCTCTTATTGCACTTCACAGATGCACTTTCCCACCAACACAAAAGAGTCAGTGAAGCTCTGTGCACCTTCCCTCCTCCCTGGCCTCTCACCTGAGCACCTCCCCCCTTACAGGCCTCCACCACTTCCTCAGGTTGGCGATCACTAGTGGCTGTAAAATATCCAGGTCAAGTAAGGGGCCCTCTCCTGCAAATTGCTCATCAAGCCAACCACACTGCCCTTCCACCAGAAGTGTCTTATAGCTTAATCCTCATTGATATTTGACCTCTGCCAAGCCTACTGCTCAGATATTTAAGGATCAATAAACAATCCTTCCCTGCCAGAGTTGCCTTCTGCCAGAGAGAAGACATTCTTCTTCCTCTTGATACACTTCAAATGCCCAAAGCCAGTGATGTCAGGCTCCCCTGAGTATTCTTTGAACTTCCTTCAAGCTTTGAATTCTTTTATCAGTTTAAATTGATGTTGGCCTAAGGGCAGGATCCTCTCATTCTCTCTTGGTAGTGATTCTCAAGGAATGTCTGCTGGGCAAGGCCTGGGAACTTGGCTCCAGGAGTAGCTATATTGGCTATAAACTTCAGTTATTTTCCTATAATTGTTTACTTAACTCACTTTTCTACGCCCACAGAAGTGACTGGGAGTGAACTAGTACCTGAGCTAAGGGCTAGGTGCCTTCCTCATGCTGTAGTCCTGGAGGGCACTGATTCTTTTCCTTCACTCCCTCCCACCCCACCCAACCCCATTTGGATCATCAATGTCTCAGTGACAATTTGTTAGAAAATCTGGAAGCGTCTATTCAAAACTGCTCTGCCAAGGAATTCTTTCAGCCTTCAGACAAGAAAGCCAGCTGCACTCAGCTCTCAGTTCTTAAAGGTGGTGCACAAAAGAACCACTGTCCCAGATCAAGCAGTACAAAGGGGAAATCCCCTTCCTTTGCTCCTTTTGGGGCAGAACGAGTGCAGCCGCACTGTCCCCACTCCCCACTACACCAGGGAGGTCTGTTCCCCCTGCAGTCGGCATTTCTCTGTCCACTTCGGGACATTAGTGCAGGGCAGTCCTCCGTGTTGCAATCACTCTGTACAGAGTGCCCATGTGCTAGGGATGTGGGAATTGTGCTGTGTACTTTGGGAAGAAAGGGCATTATTATGAAATGAGTCATTGTATTTTTCTTTCTAGAGTTTCTCATAAGAAATCTCTAAACCCTGGAGCCTCAGTTTTTTGACTATTGCAAGATATGGCGCTGGGGAGTTTTTACCTTTAGTTGTTCTCCTATGCCCCATGTTTTTTTACTTTAGAATTATGAAGAACATAAGGTAAATTTTTATTTCATTCAGCTGTGTTCTGTTCCAGCAATATTTTATTCTTTGCAAACCAAGTCTCTATGTAGAGACTATTGTCTTTCTCAGATGCATAGCCCTGGAACTTTTAGGAAGTTAAAATTGTTAATTTCTATTATTCCTTTATTAAGATTGTATGAATAACCATAGAATTTTATACATATATGGAACATTTCAGGCACAGGGCAAAGCTACTGCTTCATTGTGTGTTGGTTGCAGGCTCTCCTAGTCTCTGGAGGCCACTTCTCATCTACTCTGACCATCACATTTAACATAATTTGCAGAGGGTTAATTCGATGCCAGGAACTCTCCTAGGCACTGGGGAAACAAAGAAAAATAAGAAAATGCTTTTTCGCACAAGGAGCTTACAGTCTAGCAAATCAGGGGTACTGAAGAGTTCCCTGGTAACCTAAAAATATAACTCAAATAGAGCCTCCACTTTTCCTAAAGGTATTTAGTTAGATCCTTCTACCATTCAGAAGGAAAAGCCAAAAATATAGACTGGCTTCCTTACTTTTGAACCTAACCTGTCTTAGGTTCAAAGTCTGTGATCATCTAGGAAATTTAAAAAATGATACATAGGCTGGTGCTGCCTTAAAATGGATATATGCATAACGCAGTGGGTTCTTGGCCTTATACTTCATGTGAGTCGTAGCTGAGACTCGAAAATAGCCTCAGAGGTTCTGCAGAGGGGCCCAATCACACAGGGCTAGGCCCATACTATAGCACCATCTGAATAAGAAGATTACTAAGGTATCTGGGCAAAAGGGACATTTAAGCACCAAATTGGCACTTCTCTTCAGTCAGGCTGCTGTTTAGCATTAAACATCTCCTAGTTTATGAATATAGGATTGAAGTGAAAATTAGTCTCAAGCAATAAACTACCATAGGTTGGGTTATTTTTAGCTTGGCTGTTGTAT
Source organism: Urocitellus parryii (assembly GCF_045843805.1). Classification (NCBI taxonomy): domain Eukaryota; kingdom Metazoa; phylum Chordata; class Mammalia; order Rodentia; family Sciuridae; genus Urocitellus; species Urocitellus parryii. Next base: position 164,378,276 of record NC_135536.1, on the reverse strand, counting down.
TCCTCAGCTGTGTGTAATCCAAGCTCTGTGGGCCTTCACCCTCCTCTCAATCAAATGGGGTGGGGCGAGGGTATCAGATTATCTCATCCTTTCTCACACAATTTCTATCAGAGGAAGCAGATGAAAATGTAGCTGAATAAAAACTATAAAATGATTTTACACACAAAAAAGAGCTTACTGTTAGAATTTTTAAATTGTGATAAAAACCATTTAGGGCAGAGCTGTATTTTATTTTGGGAAAGATAAATAGTACTTACAAGGAAACACTTTGGCCTTACATTTTTAGAACAAAAGAAACTGCTTAACAGTTTGTTCACTGGCTTCTATACTCTCCCGATGACAGACTTTTTTAACTTTCATAAGGGAATATTTGCATAAATATAAATGAGCTCATTCAAGACAAGAACTGTTTTTAACATTAAAAAAATAGTGGATAATTTTTCCAGGTTTTCATAATATATTGTAGATTTTAAAAATTCATTATTCTCATTTCTTATTGTGTTTCCTAAACAATACCAGTGGTAAATTACATGGAAGCCATTAAGAAGAGAGTTCTGCAGCACTAGGAAAAGTTTCTTGAATGAACAAAGGCTACTTCCATATTCACATTTTTCAGTGTTCTGAAATTAGTTCTTCCTTAATAACTGATTACCAAAATTGTACAACTAATTTTTAAATCCAGATATACACAAATAAAATAAAAATTACTCAAATTTTTCAGCCCAAAGATAACCCTCTGTTACCAATCAAATCTGTATCTCTCCATACTTCATACTTAAAAAACTGAAGTCACTGTGTATTTATTTTAACTAGGACCCTACTCATTTGTGAATTATGTTTTTGTACCTGTTTTTCTGTTGATAATGATATTTCAAAGACTCCTTATATATAGTATATGTAAGACTTTATATAGTAAGGAAAGTAACTTTTAGCGAGTCTGTCTTTTTCTTTTCAGTCATATGTCATTGCCTAATGATAGGAATCTGTGTCCTCAGCTCTGCTTTCCATAATGATTTCTGCTTTGGATAAAATTGGTGTTTTGTTTTTTCCAATATTAGACAAATAGTTACTTACATTTTCTTTGGGTATTCTTATGGAAATTATTTTAGTTTGTGATGTGAGGTCTTTTTTATTGTTTGTGTTGACCAGCATCATGCTAATTGTGGTCCTTAGGTTTCAAGGACAGCCAAGCTCTCTGCTTCTTCTAATGGACTTCATTGTTAGGGACCTCAAGACCATGAGGCATCTTTAGAGACCAGGCTCTCTTTTTGCCTCTTAGCAGGGGGACTTCACTAAGATCATAAGGTAGTTGGGTTGCCTGTTACACTTCATTTGAGTGTAGCTTAGCTGTGAAAATAGCTGTCAGGTTTCTGCAGGTGGCCCCAGCAAAAGAGGCTGAGTCCTCACCATAGCATCATCCACGTGGGAGGATTACTGAGATGTCCTGACAAGACACAGTACATGAGCACTAAATTGAACACTTCTCTCACATCAGACTATTGTTTAATGTTAAAGAATTCTCATGCCTGACACCTGTCTAGATTGACAGCCCTCTTGTTTTCCTGGCAATTGTGACCAGGTTTCAAGGTCATAATGAGACCAACAGATAATTAAGGAACAGATTAGAGCAGTACCCTCAGCTGGTCCTGTGAATGGGCTGTTTTCCTTGAATGGGGATGGGGACTCTAACAGCTACCATTCTCATCTGCCCTTATATGGACTAGCAGGTGGAGCCCAATGGAAATGCTGGTGATAGGGATGAAGATATTTTTTATGAGTTAGTTTTTCTAGACTATGACACTGAAGATAAGAAAATATATTTCTTGGGTAAAATTTCTTGGATAAAGATTAAGTGTACTTTGACTATTTGTTACAGTAACCTAGGGTTTTGTTCTTCTTTCCTAAAATAAAATTCTTCCAAGTGTTTAACCAATAGTATTCGTGAATGAGATAATTTCATGTTTCATCCCCTGCAAGGAACCTGCCCTTTGCTGAATTAGACTAGGAGGGAAAAATAGATAGGATATATTATAGAATATATCTGGGCCCTCTAATCCTTTGTGATTTTTTTCACATAAGCCTCCTCCTATGTACAGAGACATGTAATGTCTCCTTAATAACCATTTGCATCACAGATTTAATTAGGAAAAACATCATGGGGAATAGAACAAAAGGAAAATATATCAGAGTTAAAATGTGAAAACCTCCCTTTGACCACCGACTTTTCCCTCATTCACTGGAGGATCTTAGACACATCATTTGACTTCTGAGCATCAGTCCCCTGACTGATAAGCAGAGATAAAAATGGTATCTGCCAAGTAATTCTTTCCAAGTTTTCCTAGCAATCAAGTGAAACCATAAATATTAAAATGACTTATAAACTCTAAAGCATTTATGAGTATTAATTATCATTGTCATCATTTTCCTTTTTCCTCAGAGAAGAGTTAATTTAATGCCATGAACACCAGACCAGCAGACTGCTGTACATCTTCCCCTCTCTGCTTGAAATGAGAAAAATACCTAATATTCATGTGTGCACATATTATTTTCCCAAGAAGGTCAGCACCCTCATTTCAGGAAAAACTGAAATACCAAAAGGTTATGATAAGCCCCATATAACTAGCCAGTGTAATGGGAGCTCTGTTAACCAGCATCTAGAGGAGGAAGAAGTATAGAGACCACCCAACTTAAACACCTTTCATTTCCAGTAGCTGCCAGTAGAATCATGATGAGATATGGCTGTGGACGAAAGACTCAGTCATTTCTCTAAGGTAATAGGAATTGGGAGACAGCAGACTTCTCAGGACAGAATTCTGAAAAGCGCATGCTCCTCAGAACACCCACAGCGAGAGTTCAACATGCAAGTGGATTATGTTTGGAAAGTTCATTAGCAAACAGATGATTTAGAATTCAGTACTCATTTTCCCAAGGAAGCGATGTCATGATGGGGATGAGGTTCCCAGACTAGTCCACAAAAGCTGTTACTATCATGAACTGTGAGTCTTGGAAGGAGGGGACCTGACTGTCTGTGTTCAAGGAAAATAGCAAAAGCTATTCCTTCCATATTCCTGGGCAGAGAGCCAACTGTGAGCAGAGTTCTGAAATGAGACAGGCATCTGTGATGTCTTCTCTCTGGCCTTATGCCTCTTTCCCACTAGTGTCCAGGGCTACTGGGAGCCCCTTTCTGATTGACCCTACTCCCTTGGTGCCAGGACTACACCATACCTGCCTCTCCTGTCCTGTCCACACCCACACGCTCAGCCGGGTGAGATATTAGGAGAGAGCAACACCCTGAATGAGGGGCTGGCTACCTTGCTGCCTGTGCTGGCATTTTTTTAGCCTTAGGTCTCTGTTGAGGGGAAGCATTTTTAATAGGCTCCCCCAAAAAAGGTAGGCCAACTCTTCATGTAGACAGTTCCCTCTACTTTTAAATTAGGGATTAACCTATGATTCATAAATTTCTTGAATTTTTTTTTAAATGTTGTTGTTGTTGTTGTTGTTTGTTTTTCTGGCTTTCATCTAACTCTCAGAGTGGTCTGTGAACCCCCGAGTGTTAAATACTGGTCCAGACCCACAAATTCTTCAGAATGCCTTAGGTTCTGTTACAGTTGTATGGCATAGAGACTCAAGAGTGGGAGCTGAGATTGGTCAGAATTTATTTTTAGGTTCTCAAGGGTAGGTGAATGTGAACTGGAAAATCCCTGTGAAATGTGTACTTCCTGCAAATTCACTTCCTTAATTTTTTTTTTTTTTTTGCACACTGATTTCATTTTTAGGGTAACATTTTTTTTCAGCTACTTGTTGGTATTTTCCTTTATTACAACTGTTTCATTATCATCAATTCAAAAGAAAATAACTTTTTTAAAAATTTATTTTAAAGAAAAAAAAAAAAAAACAGGGTTTTCACAACTAACCCAAGCAGCAGCAGCAGCAACAGCAATCCTGGCTTTACTTTCCCTTAGAGTTCCATCCTTTCATGGAAAGACAAGAGAGTGAAGTACTTAGAGGAAGGACTTGAGGTTGGAGTCATATGGAACAAAGCTTGGCCTCTCACTCTTGGAAATGGCCAGATGACTTGGCCTCATAGATCATCAGTGTCCTCCTCCATGAAGTGGAGAAGGTCATGGACAGTATCTTATGGAGACCAGTTTACCAGGTGCTGGTCCTTATACCAAGTCATTTGCTGGTCACCACCACCACCAGCATGGTCTTCAAAGAAATGATTTCAGTCCAGGGGGATTCATGAGGTGTAGCTTTCGGTTTTCATTTCACTCCCTTTATGCTTTAGTTCCATCAAGTCAATACACGTGTATTTGAATGTCTCTCTTTTTTTAATTCATTATTATTCTACTCCCCCTATTCTGTCCCTTTCACTTCCTTATATTATTATCAAATAATTTAAGAAAGAATAAGATATGAATTTTGAAAAAGAGAGTTCTTCCTCATTTTGAAGACATGGGCTTCTACACAGCCATGCTGCATTGTGGTCTTAAGATACTGGTCATTCTTGTATTCATGCTTTGGTCTGCTTCTCTATAACTCAAGTCTTTTATATCATCACATTTCAGAACACGCATGCTCCTGAAAACACTTAGGCGTTTGCACTAAAATATGAGAGTAACTTTTTTTTGCCCTTTGAAAATCAAGTCATAAAGCATTGAAAGTAATTCCAGTTTTATGCTTTAATATTATCGTGTAACCCCTAAATAAGCTGATATTATATATTTACTCTGCTTTTATTGTTTGCAAAGGGCTTTGTTTGCAGAGTGCAGAGGCTGTCACATACAATAACTTATTCAGTACAGCAAACCTGAGAAGAGATTGTATCAGTCTTGAACCTTTTCATTTTCAAGGGACAGGAAAGCCAACTCAAAATGGCTTAGCAAAAAAAGAAGGTTTTTGGCTTATGTTCCTGAAAAGTCTAGACTTTAGGTAGAGCTTGATCAGAACAGAGAATATCATTAAACAGTTCCTCACCCTTTTGGGCTCTGCCTTCCACTATGCTGGCTCACTCTCAGCCTGTATGTGCTGGTTGGTCCTAGCAGCTTAGGTCTTTACTTTCAGGGCAGAAGAAAACAGACCTTTGCTTAGAATGGTATGGGTCATGCACCTCTTTGAGTTAATGAACTCAGTACTCTGATTGATCTGAACTGAGTCACAGGCCTATTTCTGAAGTCAGATGTGGAGACAGGGTCTCCTGAAATGCATGGACATTGGATGGGACTTTGAGTTGTGATTCCTTGGAATAAAATCCAAGTATTGTTCCCAGGAAATAAATAAATGTGTATCCATTCTAGAGATATTCATTTCATCCTTTTTTTTTTTTTTTTACAAATGAGGAAACTGATGCCCAGAGCAGATAAGCCAATTTTCCAAATCTCACAGCTAGATAGTGACTGATCAGGGAGTGGAACCAAGGACTTCTGACTGTCCTCTTTCTACAGCGTCATCCATGACCATGACAGCACATGACTCGTGTGGCCACCAGGCAGGGTGGAGAGTGTTGTGCACAGGGGTAGGCCTTCCAGATCCTGTTCTGCCCCAAACTAAATGTGTGGCCTTAGACACTTCTTGCTCTGTGTGGGTCTTGTTCTTTTCATCTGTAAAATAGTGATGATGTCTTCCCTCTTGAATACTCAGTGAGGACCACATGAAATGTCAGGAAGAGGACACTGAGAATCATGTAAGCTCTCCAGGAATGCAAGGCATCCTTTCCTTTTTTATAAACTCCATATGGTTTGTGAAGTCATCAGATTTTGTCTTCTCAGTAATGTCAAGAAAATTTCTTCAATGCTTTCCAGTTTCCAAAATGTACTTCATATACCTCACTGCATTAAAATTTCCCAAACAAAAATGAAATGTCAATGAGAAACCAACCATCAGGGGATTGAGAAACTGGTGCTAGCAGAAGCCAATAGTGAGTGTGAAATCTTGGATTCCACTTGCCCTAACCTTGTACTCTGCATCATCCTGATTTGATCAGCTCTGGGTGTATGGTTCTCAGCAGATTGTGATCATGAGGAACTGAGAAACAGTAACACTTTGAGTGTGCCCTAAGACTATGTCTATAATATATATACACACTTTTTTTTTTTGTCCTGGGGATTGAATTTAGGGGTGCTTAACCACTGAGCTACATCTACAATCCTTTTAGTATTTTGAGATAGGAAACCTCAACCTCCTGCATTTCCAGGATTATTAGACATTCACCACTGCACCCAGCTATATATATCCTAATAGTCTGTGGATTACCTACTTTTTTTTAAGAGAGAGAGAGAATTTTTTAATATTTATTTTTTAGTTTTCAGTGGGCACAACATCTTTTTTTTTTTTTTTAATGTGGTACTGAGGATCGAACCCAGCATCCCGGCGCATGCCAGGCGAGCGTGCTACCGCTTGAACCACATCCCCAGCCCCAAGATTACCTACTTTTAAAATCTTCTTGGGTTATTAATTATTTTCATTGGATAGTGTATAAAACAGAATCAGAAGAACTGTATGTATTTAACCATGAGAAAACAGATCCAACTCTCAAAAGATAAAGGCAAATAATACCACATTACTATAATTACCACCTTCCAAAAAAATCTTAATAGCACCGAAGAGCTTTTTTTCCCCTCATATCACCTTCATTTGATATTTTGCAATCTTGAAAGTAAGTTTGTTGGGACAGCTCCTAACACAGGTTTTCACCCTTGGCTGTGAAGGTACTATGAGCATACAACATGGGGTGGGCTGTGTGGTACTGGAGAACTAGGATTTACTGGTGTACCCACAGGACTCTTGGAGTCATCAGTTGCTTGCTACCATGGCTCCAAGAATCTGCCCCATCAATTCCACCCTCAGGTAATATTGATGTCCTGGGCACTGAGGCACATGCTAGAGAACCAGCTACAAGAGTTTCTCAGCAGAGGCGATGTTTGTCAGGCCTTGGCATTGCCATCTCATGCTGTATGTCCATGTGGAATCAGGCTGGCCAACAGCATCGGCCATGGACTGTGATAACAGTAACAATACTAGCCTCACTAGCTGTATTGAGGATTCCTATTGGTGAGTGCCTGTTTTTCTCTGCTCCTACTTACTGTAGAATTTTTTTGAAGTGTTATCTAGACCTGCACTGGCCAGTACTATAATCATTGGCTGCATTTGGCTGTTGAGAATTTGAAAATATGGCAAGTTAGAAATGATGTACTATACCTATATAATGCACACCAGCATTTTATATAATATATATAGTATATAAAATATCATAGACGTGCTATATAAAATGTCTCAGTATTTTCTATATTGATTAATGTTACATTTTATTTATTACATTTAATGTTATATTATTATTGAAATTAAATTTCACCCATTTATTTTTGCTTTTTTAATGGGGCTATAGAAAACTTCCAGTTCCTTGCATAGTTCACATGTTTCTACTGCAGAGTTCTGGTCTCCTTTATGTCACCACTTCCTTCACAACCTTGTGTCAGGTAGGCTTGGGTCCCAGCACTTCACCAAAACCAGCTAGCTTATGTCTTGGACTTCTTCCATCTAGTGGTCAGTTTTGACTCACAGCCACTCAGTGTATTCTATACAGTTGTCACTTTCATTGACATTTAATTTTTTTTTAGTAAATAATTTTTTATTATTTATTCTAATTTGTTATACATGATGGCAAAATGCAATTCATTTCATATTACACATATAAAGCACAATTTTTCAAGTCACTGATTGTTCACAAAGTATTTTCACATGATTTGGTCTTCCTATGTGTACTTCGGGTAATGATGTCTAACTCATTCCACTATCATGCCTATCCCCTTGTCCCCTCCCTTCCCGTCCCTCCCCTTTGCCCTATCTAAAGTTCCTCCATTCCTCCCATGCTTCCCCCACCCCATTGCCATTATGAGTCACCATCCTCATATTAAAGAAAACATTCAGCCTTTGGTTTGGGGGGATTGGTTTGCTTCACCTAGCATTATGTTCTCCAACCTCATCCATTTACCTGCAAATGCCATGATTTTATTCTCTTTTAATGCTGAGAAATGTTCCATTGTGTATATATACCAAAGTTTCCCTATCCATTCATCTACTGAAGGGCATCTAGGTTGGTTCCACAATTTAGCTATTGTGAATTGTGTTGCTATAAACATTGGTGTGGCTGTGTCCCTGTACTTTCATTCTTCCCTTGCCTCTGGGGACCTCTTATTTTCTCAATTTTTCTTTTTTCACCCATAGTTCCCTCTTAGACCCTTGGCTGAATCTTCCTTAACTTATCAACTTCTTTTTCTCATGCAAACTTATTCCTTGATAAAATTCATCCTAACCCATCATGGCATTAAACACCTATCCCAGGTTGGTATCTGCAACTCAGACTGTCCTCTTCTAGAAACCTGTACCTTAACTGTCTGCTCACCATCTCCACTTAGATATCCAGGAGGATTCTAAAAGTCCTTGTGTTTGTGCTGCTGTAACAAGATGCCTCATACTGGATAATTTTAAAAAGAACAGAAATGTATTTCTTACTACTCTGGAAGCTGGGAAGTCCAAGATCAAAGTGCCATCAGGTCTGTAAGCTAGTGAGGGTCCAGTCTCTCCTTTCAAGATGGCATCTTGTTGCTACCTCCTCCAGAAGAGAAGAATGCTATGTCCTCACATAGTGGAAGGCAGAAGGGCAAGTGGGGCAAATTTGTCCTGTTAAGTCCTCTTTTGAGGGCAGAGTCCTCATGGCACATCCTAAGGGCTCTACCTCTTAATACTATCACAGTGGCAACACCTGAATTTTAGAGGGAACACATTCAACCCATAGCAACATCTAAAACAGGTTTCTTGGTTTTATTTTCCCAAGCCTGCCCCTCCTCAGTATTTTCTTCCAGTGACAGATGGCAGCTTCCTCTGTGCATTTAGTTATTAAAACCACAGAACTTGGATTCATCCTTTACTTTTCTCTTCCCATAACTGCCATGTCCAGTTCACCTGCACATTCTTTTGAGCCTTTCTTCAAATTATATTTCCAGTCTGAGCACTTTTCTTCACCTTGTGCTTCCTCCAAGACCCATCATCTCTCAGTGAACTATTGCTGTGTCTTATCATGATCCTCCTGCCTCCGTCCTTGTCCCTCTACAACACCCAAGGTGAACCTTTTAAAATGTCGTTTTTCTTTTCACAACTTTCCATAGGCATAATATCATCTTTCTCACTTTAATGATATATCCCATCCTTAAAAAGCCATTTAAGATTTGTCCCTCTACCACTAGTACTTGCACACACCCTTGCCCTGGTTTACTCTCCTGTCCCTCTGACCCCTTGCCCTGGTTTACTTGGCTGTCCCTCCACACTTCCAGGCATATTCTGTCCTCAGGGTATGCTCTTCCCCATATGCTCATGGAGCTTGTCCTTCGCTCAGATCGCTGTCCATAACTCACGTTGCAGCCTACGCAGCCTTCTCTGAACACTGTATTCAAAATAACACCTCATGGACCTTTAGATGTGTGTCTCTCCTCATAGCATGGTCACCACCTGACACATTCTATATTTGTTTCTTATCTCCCTGTTGGTGGAGACTCCATGAAACTAGGTCTTTTTCTGTGGGTCCAAATCTTTTTCCCCAGAGGCCCAAGTTGTGAGTAGTTCAGAGTTCAGAGTTTTGCTATATTGGATCATTCTGCTGGATTCTGCTCAGTTTTTAATTTCATGTACCCTTAGAGCAGAAGTTCATTAATTGCTGGGTATAAGCATCACTGGGGAGCTTGCTTAAAATGTATATACCCTGACCCTCACTTTGGAGGTAACAAATTCAGTAGAATCGGAGTGGAATCTGGTAATTTTGATGCCAGGTATCCCCAGCCACACTTTACCAAGTGCTATCACATTGTACCAGATTATATTTGTTTCTTGGTTGAGTGTTGCTTTATGTATAGAAGCAGTGTTTGAATCACCTGGGAACCTAAATATAGATCTCCTAGCTCTACCCCAGATCTTGTGAATTAGAACTTCCAGGGATGGATCTTGGAAATCTATATTTTTAAAAAATTCCTGCAGTGTCTCAGAGGTATCTCATCTTCCCACTAGTCTTTAGGAACCCTGACTGGTTTTAGAGACTCCATGAAGCATAAGGAGGTTTTGAACTCAAGTGCAGGTAGTTTTTGTTTTATTTTGGTTTTACTGTTATTTTAGGCTAGATTTTTGCTCCATTCCCCATTAATGTAACAGGTTCTATTCATAACTGGTATTCAGTCAGTCACTATGGAATGAGAACTCCTAGGTTTATTCCCAGTTTAACGTGCTTTTATGCCTTGAATGTTGACCATCATTTCCAGCTACATTTCAAACCAGCTCATTCTCTGAATAAAAGGCCAGAAGTGTGTCTTAAGTTTCCCAGCTCATTCTGTTGGGGACTCGCTTTGTAATCCTTTTTGTCCAGGAATTTAAAATGTTTCCCTGGTCAGACCCTACAGCACGGGGGTGCTATTGAAGCCAGATTTAAAATTAGGTAGTCAGTGTAGTTAGGTAAATCAGGTCTAATATCATATGAGTGAAATCTAAAATGGAGGCCATGCTGATAATGATTCTGGAAACAGGACAACTCACGGAATGTTAATGAAGTCCCAGAAAAGCCCTAGGCCAAAGTCCACCCCAAAGAAATGTTAATGGAACCCAGGAAACAGCCCCCAACAGATTTGGAAATAGCCCATCCCAAAGAAGTGATAATGAAGTCCTTCCTGCCCAGATTACTTGTTTGGCCCACCTGTGTCCCAACCCTTCCCCCTTACATTCCATCACCAAAACTGTAAAAAGGGGAACACATTCGCCCTTCAAGGATTCCACCTCTTGGGTCCCCTTCTTCCTCCGGGAGAAGTCTTTTCTGCTGTCCTTTAATAAACTTCTAATTTCTACTCTGTCTTTGCCTCGGCGTGCTTCTCTGGTGTTATTCTTCAACATTGGGGAAGCAAGGACTCCTCACCGGCCACCAGCGGTAACACTATCACTCATCATCATAATCTCACACCTAACTCAGCCTTCCCCTTGGATCTGTGCTGCTGCAGCACATGTGCTTCAATACATGTGCTTCGACTGACTTTAACCTTGAGGAGCATTCAGTGGTCTCTAAGAGCATCCTCAGGCATGAAGAAAAGGCCTGGCCCCTTGCTCTGAGGCCTGCGTGGTATGCTCAAGTTGCTGAGGAAGGGTATCTTTCTGGGGCCAGTGGCCTTGTCCTACTTCTGTTTTGACACTCTTTGCAGATAGAAAGTTTTAAATTTGAAATCTTCAAAGTATTACAGAAATTAAAATGAGGGTAGGATAGAGGTTGTACGGGTGGCTAGGAATGGCATATACCAAGGAATGATATTTGTGGAACTTGATTTGTTGGCCTAGACTAAGAGGAGTAGCTTCCAGGTTGTAAAGAATCATTTATGAAGGCCCCAAGAGATCCCCTTGGTTAATATGTTTTTTAAATACCTGAGCTTCCATGGGGTGTTCACTCTGGACTTTGGTAGCTATCTTTAAAAATGTTGGGTTTGCCTGTATTTCTTTCAGAAGATGATAGGATCATTATTCACACAGAATCTGAAAGTAGTGCTGTCATCCATGGAAGCCCAGGAGGCTCTTGCAACCTCAGCAAGCACTATAGATTTGCACCTTAGAGTTTGCCTCTGGATAAGCCTTGACTTCATTTTGATGCCAGATGTGAGAAGCATTAATAATCAGGATGAAGCCCTTTGGGAAATTCTATTCCCAGGTGATAGCTGCTTCCTTAGGAATACTGGGGGGCGGGGGGGGGGGGAGCGGGGAGCAGAGGCTGTGATTTAGTGACAAAGAGGAGTGAATTGACCCTAGAAATGTAAGGATAAGAGATTTCTAATGAGGTCTGACAGTTCAAGGGCTGAATAAGGAGGCTAATCTTTTTTTTTTTCCTGCCCACCCAGTCTTCACACAAATGTAAATATGCCTCCTTCAACAAATTGGCAAATGTGGTTTTAATTTATAAGCAAGAGACCTGCCTTGCCTTTCTCTTCCTCCTCTTTTTTTCTTTTCTAAACTAAGTCACAGGTTTTGCACTTTTTAAACTGGTCTGTCACCTTTTCTGTTGTTTATTTTCTTCCAAGAACATTTTCCCCCATTATTGTCAGAGGAATTTGGGATGAGAGCCGACTGCTGTTTCTTAAAGAAGTTTTCGAAGTTCCAGAGGAAATACATGGTGCTCTTTCAACTGAATTTTTGAAACAAATAAGTAAAGACAGTGATTGAATCAAGTGGGAGACTTGAAGAGCACGTCCCTATCTAGGCACCTACTTCATGTGGTCTGCGCAGAATCCATTGTTGTTATTTATGACCTTGTCTGCCTTCCATTGTGGACTTCTTCCAGCCTTGGGGAATTTACATCATTCCTAATAGCAAAAGGCTTTCTGGTTCCCACAGAGTTGTTCAAAGCCTGACTCATGCTCCTTATGTTAATTGTTCAGCTCTGAAAATACAGCACTTACAGGGTGTGGTTATAAGGGGGAAATCTACTGTACTTATAGGGCATGTTTAGAAGTGTTTCACACATAAATCTCTATTGCTCCCAATCTCTTGTCAAAGTTAAAGTGTCTCTCTAGCTCCCTCCCCCCACCAACTCTGATTTAACTTTTAATTCCCCCCCACACACACACACTCTTTATCAACTATTAAATTACGGGACAACCAAAAAGGAAATGCATCAAAATGCAGTATAATCCAATGAAGCCTATAATACTCTGTTCACTAACTATTAAAACTAGATATGACTGAGTGACATCTGCCTGGGCCTAAAGTCATCAGCACTTTTGGCAAGTAAATGTTTCTGGTAACTCAGTGGTATGGACAGTGACTGGGTAAAGCCCATGGCATCCACTTGGAGAATACCCAGGCTTAATACTAATGGCTGCCTTCTCCCAGGATCCCTGGGCTGTCACTGCTAATTCCCATGTAAGCCTAAATAAAGCAAAGACTTTTTGATAATCAACTAAAACAATTCTTTGTGGAAGGAACATTTTTCTGGAATTTTCATGGGGAAGAATACTTAGTGTCCCAGAAAAAGAGACATTAACACCTTGTCTGGCTTATCTACTTGCATACAAAGGTCAGTGTTGGCAAAAGTTGAGAAACTTTTACAATTGTGTCCTTAGGATGTTTCCATTGGTATGTGAAATAGTAGGCTGATAATCTCTTCATTATAAAAAAAAAATAAAGACTACAATAGTAGTTAGAATAAGAGGGAAATTCCTGGGTTTTTTAGTAGCTAAGAATGACAAACTCTAGTTTTGAAGCTACCAATATTAAAAAGCTCAACTCTTGAAATAGTCTTGAGGGTTACAAAGGAAATAGGTAATATTTCTATTTTTTTATTAGAGCATTACACTTATACACAATATTTATATTTCTGCAAATAGAGAAAATGTGGGGAATTCTCAGAATTACCAGGGTACTGCACACCGTACCACCAAGTCTTCTCAAAAACTTGCTGCAGCCTGGCTCATTGATTCTGGGCTTTTGTCACAATTTGGACCAGAGAGATTAGATATTGGCCAAGAGTTACCAGTGGCTTGTAATCAACATCCTTTACCTGACAGTTTTCTGTGTTTGTGGTACATATTAATGCATGAAATGTGTAGACTGGGAGTCCAAAAGAAGTTGTAATTTACCAGAAAGTCCTAGATAAAAAAAAGAAAAAAAGTTAAAATAGCCTGTAACACTAAGCAGTTTCATTTAGTCTTTACAAAAATAAATCTGTTCATCTGGGCATTCAGAGTGTAACTGTTTTCTCTCATATTCAGCTAATAGATTTCTGGTTGAACCTTTGTTATCTTTTGGAATAGACAGAAAGAGCTCTCCACGGAGTGTCTGATTATTTTGCTGAGTGTGCGGAGAGTCCACTTCCTCCCAGTGCAAAGCTCAAGAGAAATGCTCTGAAACAAATGTAGGTCCAGCATGTTTCATTTTTCTTATTTGTGACTGCCTGTATGGATGGATGGATAATGTGAAATATGGAATTAAACAAGGAGGCATGGAGTGTGGAGACCAGAGCTTGGCTGGCACTGATCTTGCCCTGGGTCTCACACTTGCCCTTCCCACCCTCTTGACACTATTTTCTTTGCTCTCTGGACAGTGGGGGTAGAGTCCTTGTTTCATAAGTGTGTTGCAAGGAGTAATTAATTGCAAGCTCTTTGAAGATGAAAAGCACCTGCTGGTGGTATGTTTCATATAACTTTCAGGATGACTACAGACAGTCCTTAAAAAATACATTTCTTTTCTAAGATGCTTGTTCTAACTTTAATATAATGATAGTAATCCTTGTTATTATATGTTATTATATATATGAAATACATATATATGTATATATGTTTGTATATACACACAAACACACACATACATTATTCCACCCTAAAGCTTAGTCAGAATACATATCTGAGCTCCAGTGTTTTGACTTTCATTGTTAAGGAAATTTCTTGCCACTCACAGATTTCTTGCCATACTTCTTGCTAAAGATAAGGTCTTTAGTCTCTAAATTTTCCTCACGCAGTTTCTGTCCTGCGCCTCAAATTTTTACAGTGGGAATGAAGTTTACCTTGTCTACTGAGTATTCTGTAGAGAAAGGAGTTAGATTTGCATTCCCCTCTCATGCTGGCTGTCTGAAATTTTTTTTCAAGTGCTATTAACTGAGTCTGATTCTTGTATGGTTAATGAACAATCGTGACACCAGCTAAATGGTAGTTATATTTGAATAATACCTTGAAATGGCCTGAGAATAATTTCAGAAAATTTTACTCACAAACTGAGTAAACTTTTTTTTACTCACAAATTAAATTGTGTGTATGCATATTTGTTCATAGGTACACTTGCATAGCATGAGCTTTGGGTATATTTGAGCATCAACTCCTAGAAAAAAAAATCAATGCATCATACATAGGCAATATTTACTCTTAATATCATTGAAATGAATACCTATTTGCCTTAGTTAAAGAGAACTCCATTGATGATACAGATCAAAAAGCATAACATAACCTAGTATAATGAAAAATGTAGAGATCATTGCTTAACACACTCTTAGGGATTTTTCTAGATTTCCTGGGGAGACAGGGAGAAGGCAGGTAGCACATACCACTTGTTGCAGGTGAGGGAATGTGAGGGAGGGGGAATTTGAAGAAAACTGTGCCATTATAGCTTTACACAGTGTAAAATCTTTGTTGTTGTTGTTTTAGTGCGAAAAGAACAAAAACAAAAAGTAACATCGAGAGCAAATCACAGACCAGCAGAGACATTGTGGGAACATCTAGTGACTCAGTGATTGCGGAGGTAGCAAGGAGGAGGGATGATGGTCAGGCCTCATCAGAATCTACAGGACAAGCAAAGGATTACATAAAGGCAGCTGAGTGCCACCAAAGGCTTCCTGTTCAAAAGCTGGAAAATGTTAATCAGACCCAGCCAGAAGACACTAGCAGCCAGCAAAAACCTCATCCTGGGGAGCGGTCAAAGACAGGGCTTCTAAGCGGGAGCCCTGTCTATAGCTGTGAGTCAGCATCACCAGGTCCAAAGCAAAGTCCACGAGTAGCCAAAACACAACAGAAACGCAGGAACTGCGGCTCTGCAGAAGACTTCGACCACCACAAGAGAGTTTCTCTTGGAAGTGATCGATTAGTCCCAGGAGAAACAATACTGGAGAAAAGCACAGCTGTCAATGTTTTGCCAATTTTAGAGTTGTCAGATCCGGGGTTACTTTTGAAACAAGATTTGGCAAAAACCATGTCTAAGGAAGAGTTGCATGTTTTGGAAAATCTCCCCTCCAGACATCTTATAAAAAATAACCCAAGGCAGGCACAGCAAACCAGCTCAGCCACAAACACTGAAAGATCATCTGCAATTCAAGGCAGCCCAACCAAGAAAAGAAAGAAATTGCAAAGGATTGCAAAGTCATAGTTGAGGATAATAGTAGCCAAATATGTGACAAAAGCGCCAACATGTATAGATGCTGAGACTTAAAAGGAATTTGTTAAGATTTTGTTTGTTTGTTTCTATCTTTATCACAATATTGGGGATTAAATCTAGGGTTTCGTACATGCCAGGCAAATCCTCTACCAATGAGCTGCATCCTCAGCCTTGCAAATAGCTGGGATTATGGGCATGTACCACCACGCCTGGCAAAATGATTATTTTAAATAAAACAGTACATATGCACATTGGGGTTTGCTTTCCAGCAGTCACCTTCAGGAGGCTATCTGATTATTCTAATAATGCTATCTTCATCAGACTTTATAACTGTCTTCAGAAATTTTATTGATAAAGGGCCATCCACCTTGGTGGAGAGGAGACTATTTGTGCAAGGACTGCACGAAGAAACCAGTCACATGTTCCTCCTTGACATTACCTTGCAGACCTCATGATGGGACACATGAAGACAGTGCCTCGTGCTACAGTTAAGTCCTAGGGGTACAGTGGATCCTCCTGCTCCTCAGCTTCAGAAGGGGGCAGTGAAAGAAAAAGCCAGTGGTTCTAAACCACTGGGACCAGCATCATTGGAAACATGAATTAGAAATGTGGGTGTCAAGCCCCACCCCAGACCTATAGAATGAGAAGCTCTTGGTGACTCTAAAATATGCCGAAGCCTGAGAACCACTGGACTGATTGAAGTCTCCTTCATGTTTATTTCCTCCAGCCTGACTCCCATGGCCTCCAGCTCATCAGCTGGAGCCACGTGTGGACATGTACACCCTCATATTCCCTCAAACTTATAAAACACCTGGGTTCAGTGTATGAGTCACTCTGTTCCCAGATTCTACAGTATGACAGCCACAGCATCCAGGGAGCTGTTACTTACGCTTATAATTGCCGGAAGTTTACGGATAATTTATCCCAGCATTGGAGGAAGAAATGGGAGAGGCTTGCTCTTACTTGTAGCTCAGGCCTATCCCTGTCCCTGCCCTTTCTTCCACCTCTAAGATTTTGGTTAGGTTCAGGACAGACCAGAACCCAAGAGGAAGTCAGTGGCCAGTGTTTAGTTTCCCATTTGGAAGTCTTCACAGGCAATTTAAGTTTCTTCTCTGGTCTCACAACTTACTCTTAAAAAGATAAGAAGCTTAGGGCTGGGATTGTGGCTCACCTAGCATGTACGAGGCTCTGGGTTCGAACCTCAGCACCACATTTTAAAAAATTAATAAATAAAATAAAGGTATTGTGTTGACTACAACTAAAAAAAAAATACTTATAAAAAAAAATAGGAAGCCTAAGAGGAGGTCAACCTCAGAAATATAAGAGCCCTAAGTGGGCAACCTGGAAGTTTAATCTGGACCTTACTTGTTCAGTAGAAGATGAAACTTTTGATTCTGGAAACTTTAAACAGTTTCTACAGAAGGTTAAAGTCAGTGGAAAAACAGGACATCTCAGGACTATTCACCTTAAACACTTGAAGAATAAAATCACAGTTGTTTCTGAGAAACAGATCTCTGAAAGTTATTTGAAATACATTACCAAAAAGCACCTTATGAAGAAAAATCCTGCTGATAGCAGTGGCACACACCTATAATCCTAGTGACTCAGAGGCTGAGGCAGGAGGATCTCAAGTTCAAGGCCAGCCTCAGCAACTTAAGGAGGACTTAAGCAACTTAATGTCTCAAAATTAAAAAATAAGAAGGACTGAGATTGTTATTGTGGTAAAGTGCCCCTAGATTCAAGCCCCAGTACAAAAAAAAACAGGAAAGAAAAATCTTTGTGATTGGCTTCATGTGATTATACCTGATAAGACTTATAAACTTAGTTACTTCCAGATTAGTCAAAGTCAAGATTAGACAAGATGAGAGTCTGAGATCTAGGTGAAGCCTCTTGTTACAGGGCTTTGGTTCACAATGTTAAAGAATGAAGCATTCACTCAATTTCATCCAAAAGTAAGAAAGAAATCTTATTCAAAGACCACCGATGTATCTTTTTCTGCTTACCAACAGGTGTTCCTTTGAAGTAGCATCTCCCTTATATAATAGGGAAAATCAAGAGTATTCCCCAAAGTGTTAAAATTAGCAAAGAAAGCCCAATAAAATAAAATAGCATGTGAGTGCTATTAATGCTCTCCAATTGCAAACTCTCTCTCCCAGTATCTGCTTTCCCCACTTGGATTATATTGAATGAAGCCCACCCAAAGGAAACCATATCTGAGAGCACCATTGTGGGTCATGAAGTTCAGTTATGGTCAGAAAGCCTGGCTGCTGGATGTAGATGCTGTTGCTTTGTTGCTTTGGTGTTACATTGACCTGGAAACCTGTCCCCTTCCTGCACCCCTAAGACCCAACATATCCCTTCCCACTGTGTCCTTTCTTATTCCTTCCCACCTGTTTCCCTTGTCATAATAGATTCCAATCATAGGTGAAAAGGGAGCCCAACAGAATGCTAATAACCTCAGTGGAGCTGACTGTTTATACAGTAGGGTTCGACTCTCAGAATGGAAACTGCCTAAGAAGGTATTTCATTAGTTAACCTGGGCTTGATGGTTAAGGCCAAACTTAAAATGATTTTCTTTCTAGAAAAGTCTTGGCTTGAGTGTTTATTATATTTGGAGAAAACACAATTCATGTGATCTAATAAGGAAAATAGCAACTTTGTGTTATAGATAGATGTGGTCTTTCTGAGACTTCACACACAATGGGTTCACAGCCCCAGCCTTTTTTATATTTTGAATCTTGCTAAGTTACTGAGGCTGACCTCTTACTTGTGATCCTCCTACCTCAGCCTCTGGAGTCACTGGGATTAAGGGCATGGGCCACCACACCTGCCTTAAATAACATTTTAATAGGTGTATGTTTTTCCCCTTTAACATTCACAAGCATGGAAGGTCTGGAAACAATCCAGGTGATTTTTCTTACACATTTTTTTCTCTTTGCCTTTTTTCTCTTTGCCAAGGCAAAGAGAAATATGCATATAATATCTAGACAAATATGCATATAATGTGTCAAATACAAAGGAGCAAACATTTGTGGAGAATGGAGTGTGTGCAGCAATTTTTTAGTTCCATTTTTTTAAATATTCAAGGAGTGTGGAAAGTATTGCATTTTTTAAAAAAAGGCTTTGAGGCTGGGAATATAGCTCAATGGTAGAGGAAGCACTTTTCGTGTGCAAGGCGCAAGATTTGATCCCTGGCATCACACACACACATGTGCACACACACACTCAGAAAACCCCCCTTTATTTTGATTTATGGAGAATATGGCTTATTTCTGAATGAAATATCCCAAAATATATTCTCGGGACAACAATGGGATCACAGCATAATTGTTTTCTTTTTGCTATTATGTTTAGATTTGGGCATGGACTGTTGTGTATATCGATGGCCTTTGATTCCAGAAAGAGCTTGGCGAGGGCAGGCACATAGGGGAAGGAAATCTCTGCCCAGGAGAATGGCCTGGATTCAGTGTCCCCACTCCGCGTTTCCTTAAGCTCTTTGGCAGGCCCAAATGTAATATTTCCACAAAACTGTAGCGAGTGGCCCTCCCTTGAAGTAACCAGCCGCTTTCCTAAGAGCCAAAAATTCTCTCTTCAGCGTGCTGTGACTTGAATATGGAAATCATCTTAATTTCTTCTTTTTTCTTATGAGGAAATTTCCATGCTTGGTTTGTCAAGACAAGAGAGTTCATTCCTTCATATTGAAACACTAATGAATTGAAACATGTTGAAGCAAGTAAAAAAATCAAAATTAAGCTGGTTTCTCTTAAATAGTTTAAAGCCTTCCTTAGTACAAAATAAATTAAGCATTGTAAAATGAAGTTAATTCAGGTAATTATTCAGTGCAGAAGTTTAACCATATATATCATTGGTATTGTAATATCAGGGTATAATTAAATTATCTGAAATCTGCAGAACTCCCTCTAATTTGGTCTCTATTTAACAAGACAGGGAACAAATATGTGTCAATATGCAGCATAACAGAGGGAACTTGAATGGCTGAAATTATCTTTAATTATCTAGAGTTACTCAGTACCAGTCTGGAATAAGTTTAATCTTGCAGCCTAATGTTACCATATTTCATATTAGCTTGTAAATGTTATTATAGCTCCTTATCAAAAATTTTGATAACTTAAGCAAAAATCAGTAAAACCATGCATTTGTCCTTTAAAGCATCTGATGGGGTGCCTGCAGATGTGAATTTGATAGATCCCTAGAATAACTATTCAGTTGAGTTAGAAAGCCAAACACTGCCATAATCACCAGGTGAGCTCTTTTTTCCCTATCGGTTTTCTCATTTGTTTTATTCTAAACTGTTTAAATAGTTTGAATAGTTTTCTAGGTGATGAAACTATGTATGTAGTGAAAATGTACCTGTTTTATAAATAAAGATAAAAAATTGTCTTGAAAATTGTAATTTTTTCTTTTCTTTTTTCAAAAATAAGTGAATCCCCAAGGAGTACACATCCAAAATACCCTTTTCTGAACATGTTGAAGTATGTCCTATTGGTAAGAAACATTTTCCTTCTAGAAACAGTTCTTAGGTTTTGAATGCTTTGTTTAAATAGCTCAAAGAAGCCATTTGAACCATTGGTCCTGAAGATTTAGGTATGGAAAACCTAGTGTGATACGATGGAATTAATTGACCCAGAAGACTTGGGGGTGATCCTTACAGTGTTTATTTGTTCCTACTTCTGCTTCCCACTGGGAGCTAAGAAAGATCTCTTGGGGGGTGGGGGGTAAAGTTCATGACCTTAACTCCTTTCCAGAAAACGCTGACATTCCCCAAGTGGATTCATTTCCATTTTCTTAAGTGGATCTAGTCCTTATTCAGGACTGATAAAACCCTGGGCCAACTCTTTTCTACATTGCTTTTTATTTTAGTATCCTAGGCTTCTCTGGTGCTGTGCATGACTTCCAGAAGGATTTCAATATCAGTTGGAAGAATACACTTATATAGATGGGCCTGGAATGCTAAGAATGGCTACAAATGATGAAGCATAGTCCATTTCTCCTTAGCATTTTGGTAATAAGGATGGCTCACCATGTGGCCTAATCCACAGGAATGATGCCCTGCTTGGGGTATGGAGCTTGGCTCAGGATCTGGCGACTGGATAATAGCATGGTGCTTACAAGCCACAAACCCTGTTTCCTACCTTAGCTGCCACTTTGCCGTTAATTGGTTTTATATGTTTGGAGACAAGTCACTTAGCCTTTCAGGCCTCATATTGTTCATCTGTCAAAGTTATCTAATATTTTAAGTGCCACCCACGGCTGTTAGAGAACTGAGGTAAACATACCACTCTGATGTATTAATTTCTCCATTTAAAAATGATTCTCTATCCTAGTTTCACATCAAAATCCCCTAAGTAGCTTCTGGTTCAATCCAAATCCCTGAGTTTAGGCCCCAGCATTGGGATTTTTAAAAGCCCTCAAAGAACGATTCTCATGTGATTCCACAGTTATGAGCTGTCCTTTAGAAAGTGTGCGATGTGTGCATGTAAATACTGGCTGTTAAAAGAGACAGGTTTGCTCAGAGCTGAGTGTGCATTGATAGAGGGGTTTTCTGCAATGTAACTATACCTACTTACTATATTTTAAAAGAAGAGCAGGGAAGGTTTGGGGGACAAGGTGTCAGTTCATAGACAGACCCTTTAGTCATACAATAAGAGTTGCATTTCATTTTCTTCCAAGGCCCCTCTGTATTTGCTGTAAGCATCTGAACATACCATTTTGTCTTGCCAACATTGAGAAATTGTTACCCTCATTCAGAAGGTGAGTTTTTAAAACACCTAAATAATTGTCTGAAATTTTTACATAAACCTCTGGGGTTTGCCTTTGATCCATGATCATTAATATCATTAATAGGCACTCTAGAAGTGCGTGTGAATCTCAAGTTAGTGTTTGGCAGGCCAGTGGAAGAATGAACGCTTTTAAAATAGTTTGGCTCAGAAAGCACATCTGAAATAACCCTGTGGGAAAATCAGGATAATTTCTCATCCTCCAAAGGATTACCTAGGATGAGATACTGACCTTGTATTTTAAGTTCAGTTACATTTCTTAAAACCTCATTCATTACTCAGCCTGATTTATTTTAGGGGGTGAAATAGGCTGTGAGAGGGGACTCTACGATGATGTACAGCCCTTCGACTTGCTTTTTGTGGGCTGCACAGCTCCCAAAAGATTTTTATCATTCATATACATATATATATATGTATACTTTTAAAAAAGAAAAAAGACCAGCCTCTTCACGAGATTTACTACAGCTTCTCTCTGAAATGAGAGCCGAAGACTTCTTTTCAGGCTCTAAGCAATCAAAACCCCAGAAGGCTGAGGGTGTGCAGGGCGAGCAGAGTGCTGACCTCTGCCGGGGGAGAGGTCAGTTCAGCACACAAGACTCAAAGGGGAGGAAGAAAAAGCAACTCTGCAGCAGGGAGTTTGACTTGCTTTAAGGCAGAAGAGCTTTCATAAATGAGTTCCCAGTCTCCCACGCCCTTTTGCCTGATCTTCTATTAGAAGTCCTGCCTCTGCGCTCACACACACACCCCACAGCTTCTATTTCCACTCCTTGCCTCTCACACATTTCTCTCCTCTCTCCCTACCTGCCCCTGGAACTGAGGGTAGACTGGCAGACCCTGCTCCAGAGGAGGCAGGTGGAGGATTGACAGGGAACTTTTCTAGGCCCAGTGGCTCTTAAGCCTTTTCAGTTCCTCCTTCACATGCTTGGCTGGTGAGAAGAACACAGAAGGCTCTTTCCCAAACCCACTGTGGGTGCCTGGGAGGGGTCATACTGGCTCATCCATCCCTGTTGTCAGAGAGAGAAGGTGGGATGGTAAATCAGAGCGACCTCCAGCCAGGATGTGGGAGCCTGGGCTGGGCGTTTGGGATGTATCCCAGGAGGAGGAGCCTGGAAAAGCCTTCCTGTAAGGATGCCAAAGGCTTGTGAAACAGCAGCATGGCTTTATTTGTATATTCTCCTTAAAATGCTGCCCTAGCCAGCCTTTTCCCAGTGCCGC
Organism: Urocitellus parryii; assembly: GCF_045843805.1. NCBI lineage: Eukaryota > Metazoa > Chordata > Mammalia > Rodentia > Sciuridae > Urocitellus > Urocitellus parryii. The sequence continues at coordinate 164,355,333 of NC_135536.1, read as the reverse complement.
TTTTCTCAGCGGGGTGACCATTTAGAAACAGTGGAGACCACACGGGCAGATCCCGGGGCATTTGGGTAAATGCTCTCAGGTGGCTGGCCAGAGAGAAGTGTCAGTCTGAAAACACTTCTGGAAACCAGGGCTGTCTGCAGAGATGCAGGGGATCAGTGCTGAAACTGGGGTTCTTGCTTTGAAGCTAAGAATCTCTAGCTGGAGGAATGATTTAGATCTCACCTAAAATCTCTGTAAAGGCTCAAAGACAAGCAGACTCCATCCATCTCTGAGTTTTCTGGGGGCTGGTATATCAAATCTCATATTCTTCTGGACGTTGGTTGTAGAAAGGACTTTGGCTCTTGTTTTGCATGTTTGTCAGGTCTAATTTCAGGCCCAAATAATATTTTAATAAAGCTAGCTGAACTTGAGAGAAACCTTAACTTTCTGCCAGCTTCTGTATATGATGGCTTAGGCCAGCCGCCCACCACTTGACAGCAATCCTAGGAGAAAGTAGGTAAATAGGAAAGAGAGTTGGGCTTGACACTCAGCCCCTTCTTGCTTCAGAAGCAATGGTCATTGCACAGTGAAGACAGCCAAGGAGGGAAATTCCTTGTAGGGAAAGGCTCCCATGGGAAATACTTTACAAAGTATTTTTGAAATGCCTAACCCACTGAAAACCTCATCAAGAAAACCGGAGTCAAGGGCTGGAATTGTAATTCATTGCTTGCCTAGCACTTGCATGAGGTGCTGAGTTCTACCACAAAAAGACAAAAAAGAAGATACCAAAGTCAAACATCATCATGTTGTTTCATAAGAATAGAAAACTGGTTCAAGACTATGTCCTGAATTCCTGCAAAGCCAGACACCTGAGCTTACCTCATTTGGCATTAATTTTACATTACAGTGGTTGGGGGGTGGGGAGATAGAACAGTGTTCTCATTCTCATTATTTGCAGGCTATAGTCCCGCTATCTACACTCGCAGACCACACACTGTTGTGGAATTTAATTGGGCACCAAGTCCCCCCCCCTTCCGCCCCCAGTCCTTTAGTTCATTCTTGTCTTGAATGAGCTTTTTTTTTTTCTGCTACACTGGTAGCAAGCACTGAATTGATCAAGAAAAAAGCCGACAATTTGTATAGTCACAAGCAAATATAGCATCTACACGTGACATGGGCTGGTACAATTCCCTTTGTAGGAGGCCTGTATTGGTGTTCTATCACTGAGCAACAAATTACCATAAACCTAATGGCTTAAAACACACACGTTTATTAACTCATGGTTTATGACATTTTTAGCTGGGTTCTCTGCTCCAGAACTCATAGGCTAAAATCAGGATGTCAACCAGGCTTCCGTCTCCTCTGCAGTCTCCAATAAAGAAAGATGTGCCCAAGCTTCCTTGTATTATTAGCAGAACTCAGTTTTGTACACTTGTAGGACTAAATTGTCTTGCTGGCTCTAGACCAGGGATTTCCTAGAAGCCATGCTCAGGTCCTTGCCACATGGACTCCATTTCATTCATGGAGAAAACTGCATTGCCTTGAATCGCTTTCACACCTTGAATCTTCTGATTTCTGAGACCAAACAAAACTCTGTTTTTGAAAACCTCCTGCGCTTAGACACCTCCAACTGAGTAAGCTGTATTTGAAGACCTATTGATTTGGGATTTGGGACTTGGGATTTATAAAACCCCTTTACTGAGGTACTTGGATTAGTATTTGAATAACCAGGGGCCAGGAATCTTTACAGGGCCTTACTTAGTTATTGAGGCTAGTCTTGAACTTGAAATCCACCTGCTTCAGCTTCCCAAGCCACTGGGATTTCAAGTGTGCACTATTGTGCCTAGCAGAGGCCCAGTATAATGGCGAGAAAGTAGACTGTCATTGGAATCTAGAGACTTCCTTAATCTTTTAATGGACTCTTGTATCACAGGCTGCTTAGAGAAAACTAATAGCAATTTTCTTTCATCTTCTTACATCCCTTTTCATGAATACTAACAGTGGCACATGTTTGTTTTTCACCACTACAGATAAGGAAACTGAGGCACAAAGAATTTTGGAAAATTTACAAGTAGCAGAGGCCCCAGAATCCAAGTCTGTCCAACCCCAAAGCCCAGAAACTGTTGTCAAGCTGCAATTTTTGGAGAAAATTCCAAAGTAGGAATTGGGAAGGAAGAGCTGTAATAGGAATCCAGGAGGTCTGGCATGACCTTGGCAACTGGGCATACAGTTTGGCTGTGCACACCAAAAAGGTGAAACTGTCAAGCAACAGGTTAGGCCCACATGGAGGCAGAACACTGGAGGAAATGCACACAACTTCTTTTGTAACTGCATGACGGCCAAGACTACACAGGTACTTTTCCTGTTTTGTGCAAACCTGTATGTTGTTTCACATGTGTGCTCTTCCTTTCTGTTTCTTGAATTCCCTGAAAAGTACTTCTCAAAAAACATCTCTTCAAAGACAAAGGAGCCTCTTGAAGGTATCTGATTGTTCATGTGCTGAATTGGGAAGGTTCGTTGTTTCTGTCTCCATGGATGGAGTCTTTCTAAGTCATTAGGCATAGGCGCCTCAGTGCAGAGGGAAACTTCTGCACAGTTTTGGCCTACCTTCCCAGACATAATAAATACGTTCAATTGTGGAATAGTTTCTAATCCGTTGAAGCTGGGGACAAGGGAGTAGCTTTTGGGTGGGGGGGGGGTGTTAGGTGGAGGAAGCAAAGCTGCCCACAGGCAGTTCCAGGAACTCACATGAGTCTCTGCTGGCCCAGGTGCACACTGGATGTGGGAAACTTCGTCATTTTTAAGCAATTTAGATTTTAGTATTTTTAAATGCTCAGGTGATTTTTTTTTCCAAGATAATCTGGAAAGAAACTGCCAGGAGAAACGGGTATGGTCAGGGGATGTGGGATGAGATCTAATGGTTAATTGCCCTTACCTGACACTGAACAGGACCCTTGTACCTGGCTCTTAGATCCTGAGAGCAGCACTGCTGTCCTGAAAACACCCATTAATCGAGAGTACATGTGAATACAGGGAGGAGGAGGAGGAGGACCTGGGGGGGCTGTCGATTTCCTTTCCGAACCCCTTTTCCTGCAATTCATTTTCTAAATTCAATGAAGCAGAATCTAAAAAGGAAATCTGAAACTTCCCAAGAACAAAGGAGCAACCCACAAAGGAATGGGCTTAATCTGCCTTTGATTCAGAAATCCCCTATTGCTCCACGATTTTAAAAGATGCCACTTTCAGCCAGGCATGATGGCACACACCTGTAATCCCAACTACTCTGGAAGCTGAGGCAGAAGGATCATAAATTCAGGGCCACTCTGGGCAATTTAGCAAGACCCTACCTCAAAATAAAAGGGGCTGGGGATGAGGCTCAGTGATAGAATGCCTCTGGGTCCAATCCCCAATACCACAAAAAAATAAAATAAAACAAACACACACCAGATTCTACTTTCTAAGTAAAACTAGCTCAGATCAATGACACTGTCTTTGTGGCAGGTCCCTGAAGCCTCCCTTGAGCCTTTGCATCTGTTTTTGTTTAGTGCTGATCTCTCAGTGCTTCACTTTTTAAAATCATGCCCAAGGCAGGATCCAGGCACAAACCTGGCAAATTCCCAGACAAGGCGGAAAACACAGCAGCCCAGGAAGCAGGATCCCCAGGGTCTAGCCCTAGCTGTTGCTAACTGAATGAGCAAATCTCTGAACCCCTTTAGACCTCAGTTTCTCTGTCTGGGAAAGTAGTGGAGGTTGGAATACTCTGATAAGTAACATTCCTGATTGCATTACTTTTCAGTGAGTTCAAGGAAAAGGCTTTTCAATTGCACACATCGCAGCAAGGATGAAACAAAGTACTTTACTCTTCGGGTGCAAAATAGTGGGGGGCCATGCCCCAAGTGGTCATTAGGAAGCCAGCTGCAAAGGTGTTTCCCTCTGGATCACCGAGGAGCCCCACCAACATGCCAGGAGAGCTCTCCTTAAAACAAAGCTGTTACTTTCATGTTGCTGGCATCTACATTTGTTCTGTGGATAATTCAACCCTGGGTGCCCTGCTGGGGGAGGGCAGAGGGTGGGTTGAAGGCTGTGGGCAGACTTCCACTCAGAGTTCTTATTGGAGTTAAGAGCCTTTACTCTTCAAGTTAATTTTCCTGACTTGCATATCACAGGTTAATACTGGACCCATGCATAATGATACATAATTTGAGACTTGTAAAAGCTGCCTTGGACTTGAAAGAAACACATTCTTTGCCAGGAAGGTTGAGCCCTGCATGCAAGAGCAAGTAATACAGGTAAAGTGTATATCCAAAGCAAGGGAGCCGCGCCCTTTTGACACGATCTCAGAAGACACCATTCAGGGTTAGGCCCCTCAGCTCCCAGGCAGCTTTCCTGCTGCAGCCCCACAAGCACCCCTTGGCCCCGACTTGCTCTTAATTTTAACAACCATTGGAATGCAATTGTTTACAAAGGGAAATTCGTTATTTTTAATATACCCTGAAATATCTCATGGATTTGGGGTGATGCAATAAGATTGCCCTAATGGTTTCTAAACCTTGTTTTTAAGACTTCTGGGGCCAGAACCCTAAAGAACTGCCTTGGGGCACCCTTCTACCTCAGATAACCAAGCTGTTTGTTGGCATTGTTGGAGACTGACATAGCCTAAGCCGGGATGTTTAGCTGCTTGTGGGGTGGAAAAAAAATGTTAAGAAAAATAATTGTTGTTTTTGCAAACTATCTATTTAAAAACAGAACCTCAGGAAGCAGATTTCTGTTCCAATGCTTGGATGAATCAGAGCTTACAAAGTATAAATACACATTAGCAGGAGGCGGCTTCCCATAACCCATGTGCTTGTGTCTTCCCAGATCAGGAACCTCTGAACTCCTGTTTCTCATTCCCAGTAGAGGCAAGAAAGAGACCCACAGTCCAAGCGGAAGTGGTAGAGCATTGCTCAGCCCAAGTTCAAACCCCTGCAGGCCTGTAGGACTTTTTTCTTTAAAAGCAACTTGTTTTTAGCTACAAACTTGCTCACTCTGGGAAAGACAGGTGTAAGCCATTTAGAAAGGTGGGGAAACCACACTCTGGTTCCTTTGGCTCTTTGCTACCTAAGAAATATTATTAAATAAGTTAACTTTGACTCACTGACCCCTCAGATCAGTTAATAAAGATGAAGCACTTAGACCACAACTCGCTCAAGGGGGAATGTAATTATTTTACTTAAAAATGATGTCAGGTGGCAATTTAGCAACAAACTGGCTTCCAGGCTATTTAATTCAGTTTAACAAGGAGGAAAAACATTGTAATTAATGAAGAGCTTGTACTTCAGTACTACAGCAGGGTTGTTCTCAAATTTTACTGCACATAAGCTGAGGAGGACAGGGCATGGGAGAGAACATGCTGAAAATGCAGATTCCCAGAGCCAACTTTGGTCCAACAGGGTCCTGACCCAGCCTTGGAATATGCATCTAAGAGACCTGCTTGCAGATCATGCTTCTGATCACCACTCAGTCTCACTTGGTTTTTAATCAGTTAAGACTTTTCAATTCTAGTTCTACTCTGTGTAAGTCTAGGGTCTCAGGACAGTTTCCCATCCTAAAACAAATAGCTTCAAGTTAATTCTTTCATGGAGTTTCAGGATTTATTCTATAGCCTGGTTTCTGGACTGAAGATTCTTTTTCTTCTAGGACCCTTTAAAGAACCGAGAATACTCCTAGGAATGGTACAATCACCAAGTCCCTTCTTTTGCACTTCCAACTCCAGAATAACCAGGGCTCTGTTGCCTGCTTCCTTCTGTCTTCAAAGTTAAAATCCTGGCTTTGAGCCATGCCCACAGGAGCCTGATCTACGCCCTCCTGCTACGGAGAGTGTCCGGACTGCTCGTTAAGACAACACCCGTGAATCCCAAGATCACTTCCCTCCTGGAATGAAGAATTGCAGAGGCTCGTTAAACTTTTTTTTCTTGGCACGAAACCATCTGGCAGCTACCCAAGGAATTCTGGGGTCCTGCTGAATCTAAGTTTAGAAACCACCAGAACAAGATATTGCTTCAGGATGGTATCTGAATCAAGGACAGCTAACTAGTCTGTCTCCCGGCTTAAAGGGTCCATTCTTCTCCCTTCCCATAACCCCACCTTGCAGAAACCAGCTGTCTACCAACAGATATTGATGACAAAGTGTTGCTACACTAAGGCAGGGCGATGTCACGGGAATCCAGACTCATCACTATCCAAGTCCTTTGGGCTGCTTCCTCAATGAGCCAAGACACACTGTTGGCCACTCCTGGGGATGTCACAAACTGGTCTCTGCTCATACACCAGGAGCCTGGGACACTTGAAGCCTGTCATCCATTATTAAACAAGTTGCCCGTCTGAGAAAAGTTCCTAGCCTGGTTAGAAAAAAATGAGAAAATCGCCTTTTCTCCAAAGCTGCTTGCCAGTGGGAGGGAGCATACTATGAAAACCAGGGCTGGCTGGATGGGCCTGAGAGTCGCTGGGGAACAGATCTGAGAAGGACAAGCTTTAGCTACCAACCAGAAGCAACAAACAACTCCCAGTGACTCCACGCAGCTACTGGAAACTGTCCATGTGCCTGTCACAACGCATCCCTTGTTGCAGAGGTGCCAGAGGCAAAGCTTCCGCCACCATACAATATGGGGACCGGCAGGGCCCCTATCAATATGCCATGGTAGCCTCTGGGCCCCAGCAGCCAGAGAACTATGCTCCTTTGGTGACAGCCAGACCCTGGAACCTCACAGAAGGCCAAACACCTGACACCCCAAGGCTGCACAGTGAGACCAGCCGAACACTCAATTCCCAGACGATGAGTAAATGGACCCTAATACCAAGAAGCTCCTACTGCACAGGAAGGAAACCACTCCAGTGGGTTAGTGGGCACGAAAGCCACACATAAAGGTGTAGTTTATGACAAGATGTAAGTATTAATCCAAGAAACTGGAGGGAGAAAAGAGAAAGCATTCAATCTCCCTCTTCAGCCCCCAACACCAATTCCAAACTGTTTAAAACCCTTTTAGTGTGGTGGGCGTTTCCCGCGAGTGCTCCCAAACAATTCACCTCCACACTGCAGGCCATTAATCCAGTGGTGTTTATTCAAGCAGTATTCACACTTGCTGTTGAATAACAAGGGAATCAGGCTCCCACAGTTCCAGCTTCACAGCAGCCCCCAAGGTTTTCTGAGAACTTCAGATAAGTTTTGTGGTTGAAAAGCCTTTCAGTTCTTCACCGCTGCCCCTGTCAGTGACAGCCTATTATACCCATTACCAGCACAGACCAGGGAGGTGGCAAAGGCAGACAGCAAAGCGGGCAGAACTACGGAAGCTCAGAAGAGGCCACACTATTCCAGGTTTTCATACAAAAAATTTAATAAATATTACTTCTCAAAATTTATTGCCAGGAACAACACATCAAAGATGCATTTTTATGTTCATATAACACTAATAGGACAATACAAAGTATCTTCACGGTCTCAGTGGTGAACCAACAAGATTACTCTGTTTTATAAGCCTTTTTGATCTTGAACTTTGTAATAGCACTTTGATTTCCTTACTTAAGGCAGGCAGTGTACTCTATGGCAAATCTAAACAGTGATCTTACTGGACATTTTATGGTTCAAGTATTCAACTAGCTTATTAGAATACTCCCTAAATGCAGTAGATTAAAAAAAAAAAAAAAGAAATCAAATCTACAAGTGGTTCAATAGTACATATGAATGGTGAAAAGAAATCAGAATTTACAAAATAAGATTGGTGTGCTTCCAACTTCACACAATTAATTTGATATTTTTAATGATATTCAACCACTCACATTTTGGCTACATTAAGTCATAGCTCAACTTGTTCCCTTAAACTGCTCTGTAGCAGATCACTTGCCTGTCTCTTTTCAAGTCTAAAGCAGAGGGAAAAAAAAAAAAAAAAAAAGGAAAAAGAAAAGAACCTGTTCTAGACTAATTCTCAACTGCCTCGGTCAGTCCTTAAAACGTGTCTTAAAGTGATGCTATAACAGAAGGTGTTTTAACATCTGACGTCGTACAAAAAAAATTCCATCAGTATCCCAGGCACAGAAGCCCATTCTATTGTTTTAAGATAAACTATTTTCAAACACCTTAATTTTGTCTTATAGGCAACACGTAATGAGAAAATAAGTTCAAAAAAAAAAAAAAAAGCCATACGCTTACAATGCTATCAAAAACCTTCAGTTCTAAACACATACATATAAATAAAAAGGAATGATGTTTTAAGGCTCTTGATTATTAAGTTAATAAATCAAATATACACAGTGATTAATACAAAAAAGAATTATTTACATAACTATACAAAAATTCTACTTTTGACACATTTTTCCTCTTTAAATTCTTCATTTTACCAGCAACTGCTGACAAAGGCCCCCCCTCCCCCAACAACAAAAATACAATAAAAAAAATAAATAATAAACTCATTTGTGATAGTTGCTGTGGTTCTGAGCTGCAAAGGCACTTTCAAATACAGAACTATTTGTACGTCATCATAAAACCAATATACAAAAACAACTCAAGAGTCAATAAATATAAATAAAACTATGATCCTAAGACTGCATCACCATTAGGACATCTGGCAGAAGTGGAAGCTCAAGGACTAGGGGCCGGGCAGTGTCCTGGGAGCCTGATCCGCAATGTCTGGCTGCAGGGGAACGTACACCGGGGCACTTTTGACTAGTTTTTGCATAGCTGTGAGATGCAGCGCTCGATTTCCCAGCCAACCACAGAAACTACCATTGCCAGTGTAAGCCAGCTTGTCGAAACTTAAATTAACACAGGGATTCTAAGTCAACAGCCTCAGACTCAAATGACACAACAGTTTAAAGAACTACAAGCCCCGAGTGCCCTCAGACTCTACCTAGCGGCGGCAGCACCTGCTGTCTGCTATACGATGTACTCCATCCGGTTTAAGCTTTGGGCACTTTCCAAGTCTCTGTTATCTTGTTTGTTTGTCCAGTTTGGGTGTTTTGTCGGCGTGCCATTGGGGGCCTTCTCCTCTCTGTCTACCAGCGTGTACGCTGGCTGCTTGGCAAACCGGGCTTTCTGCTGGTGTTTATCCATGTCATCTTCTTCAACTTCAGAGTTGTGTGTCCTTATTTTAGACATTTTGGAGTTTTTGTTCTCGTAATCCTTGATGGGCACCGTATTGGCTCCATGCTTCTCGATGGGGTTTTTGATCTGGTTCAGCTGCTCCCGCACATTGTTGGTGGTGTTGTCCTCGGAAGCAGAGTGAGTGTGGCTGCTTGGCTTCCGCCGCTTCCGCAGGCACCAGTAGAAGGCCGTCACCAAGCAACAGACCCAAGCCACTGTTAAGACAGAGCTCAGCAAAGGAACCAGGAAATCTGTAAGGCAGACACAAGAACCAATTAACTCAGGAAAAAAAAAAAAAAAGCCTTCAACATGGGAACAAAAGAATACAAAGAGTGGTTCTCCTGTCCTTAGTCCCCGAGAGGGGCACTGTGGGGACAAATCCCACTTTGCAACTGCATATTGTCATTTCACAGCTTGATAAGCAAGTGGTCCTTCGGGACCTTGGCTCCTGTTCCCAGAGAGACCAGGTAGGGCAGTAGCTCCTACGGTCTCTGGCTCCACACTGGAGAACAGTACCTGGTTAAGTCCAGGTTAGTCTGGCTACTGAAGCAGCTCATGATTGAAATTAGTTTTCAGAATTAGCAAACCCAAACCAAGCATGGACAGCTCAAATAACTCACGGCCATATGCCCCATTTCTCGCTTAGCTAGAACCATGATGCTAAAGACCCTCAAAAAAGGGGGTCTGGATGCCTCACAGTGCTCATGACAGGCTGTGCCATGACACCAAAATGCTAAAGCAGTTTGACAGCTTCAAGCTCAGGGTACAGTGATGCTCTGCCCTAGGGCTCTGCAATATATCTAGATAATACCAGTTCTACAGGGAGCCTGCTGGCAAGAGTACACAGCTTGTTGGGGAAAAGATTCACCTCTGCCCCCAATGGCTATACAACCTTGGTCAAATAGGCCGACCTCAGGTTTCTCACCAATTAAGGAGCTCCTGGGAGGCAGGGGCACTGACAGGTGATTCCCCACCCCGTGGCTCTACTGGATGGTGTAATGAGATCAGTTTGACAGCAATTACAAAAAGAGACTGTTCCCATTTGATACCTACCTGTTCTGTTCTTCAGAGGGCGCCTCTGAACTCTCACTTCTGCAACAGCAGCAATAAGTGAGCTGTTCCCATCACGTTTACTAACAAGATCTATTATTTTGTCAGTGATTTCCTTGATAGGGTTTCCATCATCCCGTATGTCTTCAGCAGACTGGAAAAAGATCAACTGTCAGACGTGACTTAGGGGGGACACTCGGCAGTAGTCTTTATTTGAAATTAAACTACAACATGTATAATTTATACGTAATAATAAATACGTAATAATACTTAATGCTTTCTTTCAATATGCTTACACAGTCTTGATACTGACTGACATTTACCTCCCTTGCAATCAAATAATTAGGCATAAATAGATCTTATACTCACAATGGCCACGTGTATTTCATTGTTTGCCAAAAGGGAAGGCTCACAAGCTATGTAGATTGAATATTCAGCAGAAACATTCTTCAAAATATTCAAATTCCTCAGTTCACTGCAAATGTGCTCTGTGGTAAGACCCTAAAATGATTTAAAAAGAAAAAAATCACAGGCATGTAAGGAAAAAGAAAAAGCTGATGTTCTTTTCAAACTTTGGCTAAATTCAAGCCTCACTTAGAGTCTAAGACAGGAATTCAGGCTACAGAGAACTGGATCCTAGCTTCTGACATTCGTTTTTTTAAACAAGCAAACATACTGTCCCCAGTTAAAGTTGTTACATACCGGTGACATCATCTCTTTATTAAAGGTGAACGTGATGTTTGCACAGTTATCCTGGTAATAGGAGTCAGAGGTGCACTTGGTCTTCACCGGCTGGAGACTAGAAGACCTACACTCGCCCACTCCAGTGCAGGGGCGGACGAAGCACTGGTCATCCAGGATGGGGATGCAGCTCTGCCCACTGGGGCACTCGCTGTGACCTTTGTGGAGCAGGCAAGGTCGAGGACCACACCAGACCTGGAGAGAGTAAAAGAGGAGCTGAGCAGGAACGTCCACCTACGATTTCAGAGCACAGAACCACAGCAGCCCTCACACCCTACCTTTGAGCATGCAATCCGTCCATTCAGGCACTGGCAGGTGTTACAGTCGTCATCCCACTTGGCCCCATCGGGGATCACCCTCCCTATGGTGATGCAAGGTCTCCCTGAAACTGAGAGGTGGAGGCATATGAGTAGGAGTTTCTTTTTCTGTAGACTGGATCACAGTTCTTAATGCTTCACCTCCTCCCTGTTATGAAATGGTCATATACCCTTGACCACATGGTAATAGTTCCTTCTACCACACTGGGCACGTGTTTTTTCCAGCCCCACTAACTTCACTTGGCCATGTGACTTATTTTAGCTAATGCAATGTCAGCAGATGTGACCCAAGAGATGTGACCCTTTAACTTGGCTTTTCCCACTGAGCTTGGCCTCTTGTGGGCCTGCCATTTGCCATGAAAAGAACAAACCCCCGAGATGGCTGCTGGCTGGTCAAGCTAAGCCTGAGCATAGTGGCACAACTGCTCTGCCCACCCATGCCACAGGCAACAAAAATAAATGCTTACTGCAAGCCCTTGAGGGTTAAGATGGTTGGTTACACAGAATTATCCAAGGCCAGTGGCTACCCTGTTTTGGGAAGACCCACTTCCCCTTCCCTGCAATCTCCACTATGCATTCCATCCCTGAGCACAGTGCCCATTTGTGAACAAATTAATGGCTACAATGCCCGCTCACCCCAGAAGACACATGGGCAGCCAGGACTTGGCACACATACCTTCCTGGCACTTGGTACCACTGTGCCCCGGGGGACAGACACACTGGTAGCCATTGATCTCATCCACACAGGTTGCCCCAAAGGCACAAGGTGAAGACTGGCATTCATTGATGTCTAGGAAAGATGGAGTTTAAATTTAGGCTCCATTGGGGAGTAACAAAGTTTTTGTTTTTTTTCAAACATAGAAAAGCATTCAAATCATAATTATAAGCTTGGTGAATTTTCACTCATGTAACCAGTCCCCAAGTAAAGAAACAGATCATTAATCTCCCAAAAGCCTCTATCAGTCACTGACCCCCAAAGATCACCACTGTCCTGACTTCCAACAGCTGAGAACCATTTTAGGCGGCAGCAATTTTTATTTCTTAAGTTCCTTTCTCTGACAGTGCAGTTTAGAGCAAGGCCAGCAAACTTTTCCCCCAAAAAAGGGTCAGAGTGAATATTTTAGGCTTTGCAGGTCACAAGGTTTCTATCACAACTACTCAATTCAGTTGTGGTGTGTAGCCACAAAACAGATAAACAAGTAAGCGTTTTCTGCGTGCAATAAAACTTATAAGAACAGATGGTGGGTTAGATTTGGCCTCCAGGCTGTAGTTTGTCAATCTTATTTAGAAGTATGAAACAGATAAACCTATCCCCATCTAGTGCTAAAGTTCAGTCCATCCCAGATTGGAGAATGGCAAGCTCCTATAAAATTTCAAACAATTTGGGGACAAGAACAAAAATAATACAACTATTCTGTCATTTTTATTTTGTTTAAAAAAAAAAAGGGTGTAAAAAATAAAGTTTCAGCTTCCTGAAAAACTGCACCGTCTGCCTCCCAGTTTTAATTATTTCTCTGGGGCCTGATCAAACCCATTGCAGCTCAGCCTTTGGAAGTCACAAATCTAGTCCCTCCCATTTGTGTTAGCTCTGTCCCAGTCCCACAACAGGATAGCCATGGTAAGCTTCCACTTGCCCATTCATTAATCATGTTAGTCACGAGGAGAAGCACACTTTTCTCAAGGCCCCAGTGTAGCTGAAATCGTCAGATTCTGTGGCTGGCACTCTCCCCATGAGGAAGGAGGGCTGCACCACCCAGGGACTACCAGCAAGTACCTGGGAGGATCCAGCAGGAGCACCTTAATCCCAGCTGGAGGCAGGAGATTACTTGCTTTGTCAAGGCTACTTAAAGTGAACTGTAGCCTTAATTGTTTTTAAAGAGAAAAAAAAAAAAAATCTCAGGCTGAGGAGTGGAACAGGGAGTAAGGGAATAAAGCCACTGGGAAAAATCAGATGGGGGCGGTCCTTACTTATTCTGCAGTCGGGCCCAGCAAAACCTGGAGCGCATTCACACCGGTACCAGTTGTCCCCATCAACGCAGGTGCCGCTGTTGTAACTAAAAAGAAAACACAGACGGCCTCAGTTACCAGACTCACAGTCCCCGACTCCAGCTGCCCCACAATGCAGGCAGCCGTGCCAGTTACACTCAGCAGCGCTCAACCCTGGCCAGAGTTGCCACTGTCTGAGAAGCTTTAAAAATACTGATGCCTGGGTCCCACCCCGAGAGAGTCTAATTTCTTAGGTCTCGGTTGCAGCTCAGGCATTGGGACTTTTAAAAGCTCCCCAGGTGATTCCTGGGTCCAGCCAAGGTTGAGAATCACTGCTCTAAATGAAGATACAACCTGGCTAATTAAAGTGTGGTCCGCAGAGTGACAGGACGGGTGTCACCAGGGAGCTTGTTAGAAAAGCAGAGCCTCACCCCAGATCGCCCCGAATCAGAACCCACATTCTAAACAGGATCCCGGGAGATTCTCATGCAGATTACTTCAAAGGTTGTCACACTTACCAAGGATGTGGGCTGCAGTCATTGGTATCTGCAAAGAAAAGACAACAGGGAGGTCTTTAACAGGGAAAGGAGTCTTAGCCCTAAGTAAAAACACTTATTTCCATAATACCCAAATGATAAAGTCAAAGTTAACACCAGCCAAATATGCTTAAAACCTCTGCTAAATTGGAACCAGGCCTGCACCACACTCAGTTTCATTTGCCGTGGGACATATGTACACAGGAAGAGGCCCTTGTTGGGGACCGAGGAGTGTGAGAATGGAAGGAGGCAGGGCTGCTGGTCAGACCCCGAGCTGGGAACCGAGACGCCATCTGTCTCCACTTATCTTCATCGGCAACTTTCTCATGCCCAGGTCAGGGCTGTATCCCATCAAGTCATTAATACGGACCCAGGTGATACAAAAGCAGACATCAAACAGTGAATGCTGCTTCTGGTTTCGATTGCAAGTCCCCAAGGGTGTCAGGATATGTTCCAGGAGCCCTGGGAGAGTTCAAAGGGGAGGACACTCACTCTGAGTACAGATGGGCCCCTCCCAGCCTTCTTTGCAGACACATGTGAAGGTCTCACCGTTGACCACACAGGTGCCCCCATTATGGCAGGGGTTGGGCAGGCAGCTACTGTTTCTGGCTATAAGGCAAAAGCAGACAAGACCACCCTCTCTGAGGATCCAAAAATAGTCCGGAGGGGCAAAAACTAGACCCAAGAAAAAAGATCATAAGATCCAGAAGCATGTCCAGGAGCATGATGTGCTCACTCAGGTGGCCATGCCCACTGCAAATCCCACAGGGGGCAGAAAGTTACCTATGTTACAGGTCGTTCCTTCCCAGCCACCAGGACACATGCACTTAAATGCATCCCCTTCATCATAGCATGTGCCACCATTGTTGCATGTGGCCTCATCACACTGGCTGTCACCTGGAGGAAGAATCTCAATGTGAGCCCCAGCGGGCCCCCTCCCTCCTACAGAAGACAGAGGCAGGACCCCCAACACTTACGTGAGTGGCAGGTCTTTCCTTTCCATCCATTTTTGCAGTCACAGTAAAAGTCATTGACCAGGTCTCGGCACGTGCCCCCATTGTGGCAGGGGTTCTGGCTGCAGTCATTAATATCTAGAATCAAAGAGGAGACGCTCAACTGAAGTAGATTCCAGGACTGTTCACAACACTTAGGAACTAAGCTTTCCTACAGCGACAGCCAACCCTTGCTTTCCATCCCCACATTCCAGAAACAGCTGAGCAGCCTCAGGACCTCAACACAATCACCCTTTTCTAGGAATAAACAAGCTCCCAACAGAGCGACTTGGAATGCCACAAGTCGGGAAAGAGTTTGCAGTCCTCTGGAATTCCCATGGAAGTTGAAATCAAGATGCACAGAGATTAAAATCAAAACAAAGATTCCTCTCCTTGCAAGAAGGGATATGTATCTTAATTACCAATCTTAATTCTATAGCTTCCCCGGAAGTTCCTCACCAGCATTAATAAACACAAATGGGACAAGTGATGAGGTCCCTCTGCAGAAATCATTGGGGTCTTACTTCCAGAGGTTTCCATTACAACAAAGAAAAATTGGGGTCTTATTTCCAAAGGTTTCCAAGTTAAGGAGGGATCCTCCCACACACCCTCTGCAACCCAGAGTGGTCAGCCCCCAAATAAGCCCAGACTCACTGGTTTCACAGAAGGCCCCCTCCCAGCCGTCACTACAGATGCACTTGTAAGAGTTGACACCATCGATGCAAGTGCCACCATTTTTACAGGGGTTGCTCTCGCAATCATTAATATCTGCGAAAGGAAGAAAAAGCGAATTGAAGGACAAGTAATGCCACAACCCAGCACTGTCCTGTGATTTTCACTGCTGTCTCCTGAGAAAATGCACCTGGCACCTCAATATGCTCAAATCCATTAGGATATATATTTTTTTTCAATTAGATGGGTGGCTGATGAAGCAGAGGCTTCCCTCATTTTATTTAATGCCCTGACATGACGAGTCAACCCAGTGGGCTTAGGGAAGAAATGTCTTCAGAAAAGAGGGCCCACTCAAATTAGTGAGACCCCAGAATATTCTAAAATAAACTCATGGCTCAGAGGCATCTGAGTGGTCTGATAAATTAAATGTACCTCAGTCTCAGATCCCAGGTACAATGATAAACTTTCTGGTCTCTTCAACTTTAGCTTCCGATTAAAGCTATTCTCAAATACTGTCTTAAGCCGGGCAGCAGCACTGAGTGGGGAGCACCATCCCCATTCCCCAATGTGGGTGGGGGTTCTTACTTTCATGGCAGTATGTTCCCGTGAAGCCTTTGTTACAGTCACAGGTGAATTTGCCTCCCGACTGACTCTTGCACTTCCCGTGGGGACCACAGACGTTAGAGGAGATATACCGCACTCCTTCAGGTGTGTCATTAGAAGCCATGGCCACAGTGCAGCTGTCAATCACTAGAAGACAGGCTGGGGTTCAGATCATAGCCACGGACACACAGACACAGCATTTCTAAGCAAAGTGGGTAAAGCATACCAGCTACACTGGAGATGGGCACCCTTGAGCTAATGAGGATGTCACAAGGCACCCCAGGGACTAAGACTCCAACAACATGCCTGGTAGCACTATGATAAGCAAAGTTGAACTCTTGGCAGATGGGATTTTTTTAAAGCATTTTAGTCCTAAGCTGTCAGGAAACCTGCCTGCCTGTGAGCCCCTATCATTCCACCTTTGACATTACCCGATTTGGTAAAATGCTTGCTGAGGAAAAAAAAAGACCAATTAGACTCGGGCAATGCTAAAGTACAAATCCATAAAAGCTTTAAGGCTGTGCCACCTAATTCAGCAACTACAGGCCACATGTGGCTATTTATATTTAAACAGAGTGAAGCCAGTCCCATTCTAAATGCTCAATGGCCACTACAGCTGTAACCTGATGCACAGAACATTTCCACTGTTGCACAGTTCTACTGACAGTGCTGCTCTCAGGAATTTGTCCTGGTGTTGCACATCAGCCCACCCCAGAACTAGAGTGATAAATGGATTTCACATTCTCTCCCCAGGGCTACTTGTACATGTGGTTTTCCTGCTGACCAGTCTGAATAGATTGTTTCCACTTGTTCTGGATTCTCTAAGAGCTCAGGATAAAGTAGTTCCAACCTACAAGTCCTCTTTACCCTATACTACTTCTAAGTGCATTAAGGGGAGGTGGCCAATGGGAGACATAGGAGGAGGACTAGACACAGTCAGGTCCTGGAAAGGGAAGTACCTTCACAGGGGGTCGTACGGCAGTGGTCTTTCAGGTGAGAGCAGTTCTTGCCCTCATAGTCCTCGGGGCATTTGCAGAAATAGTCACTGGCACGATTGTAGCACTGGGCACCATTCTGGCAGGGGTTGGGCTCACAATAATCTATGTCCAGCTGCAAGTACCAGGAGCAGAGAAGAAGGATCAAAGTCAAACAAGATGTTACGATCACTTCTCTGGGACAGTAGACACTGGAATATGATCCCATCCATATACTTTTAGGAGGAGACACTTGTAGGTAATCATCTTTATGCCCTAGGTACTGTCATGGTTCAGGTAAGCAATTAAGAAAAACAGGGTACAGTAGGAAAGAAAAGAGTCCGGGGTACGAAATGAAACACAAAGCCGAACAGATGCACACCGAGAAGAAAATCACTCATCAATAGCTCCTTCCATCAGCATTTGTCTAACAGAGATTCACTAGTTAATAGGATGTTAATAAATGTCACAAGACCCCAAACACAAGAGCGAAGTATTGGAGGGGCCTCCGCTGTAAATACGTTGCCATCTGAAATTTTTGCCTCCACTCACCTGACAGAGGTTTCCAGAGAAACCAGTGGGACACAGACATTGGAATTTGTTGATTTCATTCTGACAGTGACCCCCATTCAAACAGGGGTTGCTGGCACATTCATCGATGTCTCTCTCACAGTGATCGCCTGCATAGCCAGGTGGACAGATACAGCGATAACCATTAACCAAATCCTGGAGGAGGAGAAGTGGGGGGAGAAACACATGCTTTTTTTTTCTATATAGTCCACAAACAAGAGCTTCAGGGGTTTAGCAGGATGGCTGTGGTTGGGCTGATTCACTACAATAGCCAAATGCCAAGCCTCTCAACTGGGTTAGAAGTTTCTGCAAGCATGCCTTTAAAATGACTCCCAGGAGGCTGAGGTAACGTGAGCCCTAGTGAAATTTCCAGGGACTCAGTTTTCACCTGCATTTTTAAATTTCTTGGGGACAGAGCTCTCCCAGCATCACATAAATCTTAAATTGGTTGTCAACTGTCAAGGCTTTCATTTAAGCAAAGATTTACTTACCCGACAGGAGGCGTCATTCTGACACTGGCCAAGGCAATCATTAATATCTAAAAAGCAAACAAGTTATCTGGTTAAAGAGGCACTTTGCATTGAAATTGGGCTTAATTGAAAAGCCCTCTTAAGCTCTGGACAGATAAAAGTCTCAAATCAGATTTCCTTCTGCTTCCCTGTGAGATAAGGTTATTCCACCAGGTGGGGACCCTCCCTAATTCTTCCAGACCAGAAGGAGGGAGTGAAACTTCACATCATTGTTTTAGCCTCCTTATCAGAATATGGCCAGTTTTAACAGCTAATGAGCCTGATAAATCCTACATTTTCCTTGCTACAGTGACCACTCCCTCTCCAAAAACATTCTGGGATAAAGTTCTCTTTTACTCAGAAGTAGAGGGCTTGCCTGGTACATGAGGAGCCCTGGGTTCTGTCTCCGGCACCTCAAAATGAAAAAAGGAAAAAAAAAAAACCCACTTAGAACTGGAGACTGAGAATGGAAGGGCAAGAGCCTTCTCAACACCCAAGTTTCATGAAAATCAAAATTGAAACAAACAAAAAAAAAAAAATCACTCACTTATGTCACAATTCTGTCCCATCCAGCCTGGAAGGCAATCACAGTAGTAGCTTGCAATCAGATTCTTACAGGATTTGGCATTTACACAAGGTTTGTCCTCACATTCATTTGCATCTGAAAGGAGACAAGGAGCAATGAGAAATAGTTCTACCCCCCCCAGCACCCCCCCCCAAAAAAAAGAAACACCATACCAACAGAGTTGGTCTGAAATATGAGACATTTTAACAAGCTACCAAATAAGAAATACTAGGTTCCCTCTATTCAGAGCATCTGAGCCCTCTCTCTAGCTTTTAGCCAATAAGGAACGCTAATTGATAACTTTCCGGCTGCTGGTTAACAACTGGCCCCCAACAGAATAGCAAAAAGCCACCAGGCGTTTCTGCGCAAAACCCAGCACAGCCTAGTTGCTGGGATTTAAATGTGGCAAAAAGAATGCAGACAGCTCATTCCTCATGAGATCATCCTCGTTTGGAACCCAGCTGAACCCTCCTCGGACAGACGATTGACATGGTTCAAGGAATCCCACGACTTTCCCACAGGGCCTAAAAGAGCTAGCCCATTTGCATTCAAGTTATTTCTCCCAGGCCCGCTGGACTCTTGCTAATAAATTACTTCTTAGTATGGTGGAGTGTGAACTCACACTGCTGGCCACATGCTCATCTTTCTTCACAGCTTTGATTAGCAAAGCCAACATTGGTTCAGGAATTAAGAGTCGTCAAGAATTTTCTTACCTAACTGGCATGTCTTGCCAGTCCACTGGGGAGGGCACACACACTTAAATCCGTTAACCAAGTCCAGGCAGGTGCCCCCATGGGAACAGTTATTTGGAGAACAATCATTGATATCTGTTCAATGAGAATTAAGAGCAATAATTTCATTCTGTTTGGCAATTAGACAATGTAACATCACAGGAGGGGCCTGTGCCTAAAAGCCAGACACCTGTTATAAGTAAAGCTACCACAGGGCAAGTGGGACGGTGATGATAAGCCTGAAGCCTTGATTTTAGCTTTAAATCCCCCAGTGCCCCAGTTCATCTAATCCCCCCCTAAGCAGTGGGGGAGAAAGAGACAGCTGGATAATAACAGAGCATCAACTCAGTGGAAACAGGAGCCATCCATACCTGCCTCATCTTTATTTTTAAAGAAATAAAGATGGCTCAGAGGTTACATAGAAAAGGTAAAAATAATAATTTCTTCATGGTGGAAAACCTTATTTCTAGATTTGCTTACAGAGTTTTCTAAAAATAACCCACCCAGGTGCCACACCCCTCACGTCTGCACCAGACTGCAGAGATTTTAATTCGTTTACAGCCTGTGCCACACACACTATTCAAGAATTCGCTTTTGAGTCTTCATGACAGCCCTTAGAAATAGATGTTGCTACGATCCCGTTTGATCAGGACACAGGGAGGTTATGAGGCCTGCCACAGTTCTAAAAGTCATGGGTGGGGGTCTGGTGCAAGTGCAGGCCATCTGACCCCAGAACAACCCACATCCTTAATCATGCTGTATGCCGTTTTTAGGGTACAGGCGATAGTGGTTTTCAGGCTTGGCTGCACTTCAGAATTCCAGCTCATTAAAGGCTATACCTGCCCGATTCTGGAGGAAATCCACTTCATCCAGAGACCCCATCCCAGGTGGTTTTAACCTATAGCCTAGTCTCAGTCAAGCTAATCCTGTACCCAGGTCCTTGTCTTAGGGGTCTATGATAAAAATCCAGTACAAAAGCGGCCTCTTCAAGGCTAAAAGAGTTAACTAGGATCTGGAGGAGACAAAGCTCCAGGAAGCACACGCAAGGAATGAGCCCTTCCATGAGACTTTCTACCAACCACAGATACATGTGCTACCCTGGTGGGTAGAAATGGGGTGCTAGAAGACTTCCAAGTACCCAAGCCACCAGACTGAGTGCACCCGCCATTCCCACACTCAGACATGTTACTAAGTCCTTAACTTTGGACAAGTCCAGATATCTCCCACCAACCCTGGATCATAACACAGTGACCCCTCAGAACAGACATAGGCCAAAACCTGTACTTACTTGTGGAGCATGTAGGCCCAGTCCAGCCAGGAGAACACTCACACTCAAACCCCAGGGAGGTTTCCTTGCAGCTGCCCTTGTTGTGGCAAGGGTCAGAAAGGCAAGCATGCTCAGCTGCAAAGACCAAGACAGCAGTCAGCAAAGGACCCACTTCTTGTCACACTGCCTCCACCCCACCCCCACCCCACAACCAAGTCCCACACTTTGGTCACCAACTCAAGTATGTCACAAAAAATAAATGCAAGCATGCAATGTAACCCCCTGCTGTGTCTAGGGGAGAAAGGAAATCATCTTCTCACTGAGCCACATTCCAATATATCTTGAAGTTGGGGGGGTCACTTCATCTCATGATACCTCCTATGTTAATCAACATCGCCCAAAAAACATTAAGGACTCAAGATTTCAGAGACTTGTGGAAGAGCTAGAATAACGAGTCTTAACTTTGGAGGGTATTTTCATCTTTTTACATATCATTAAAGAGTGTGTGTGGGGTGTGTGTGTGTGTTTGTATGTGTGTACGTTTGCACGCATCGTAAGCTGAGCATACCAAAAAGTAAAACAAACAAACAAAAAAGAACCCAAGGGATCCTACCCAACTTGGACCACTTACCTATTTCACAGTTAGCTCCTGAATATCCCTCAGGGCAGGAACACTGATATTTGTCAGGACCTGTGTTGCTACAAGTTCCGCCATTGAGACATGGCTGATGAGTTCCACAGTAATTGAGATCTGCCCAAAAGACCCCAAAGTCACAAAAAGACAACAATAAAGGTAAAGACGACTACTAACTCATTAGGAGTCTAGCCCTACTCCATTTTTTTTGGTACTAGGGATTGAACTCTGGGGCACTCGACCATTGAGCCACATCCCCAGCCTTATTTCGTATTTTATTTAGAAACAGGGTCTCACTGATCTGCTTAGCACCTTGCTGTTGCTGAGGTTAGCTTTGAACCCGCAATCCTCCTGCCTCAGCCTCCTGAATTGTGGGATTACAGGTGTGCCACAGCACCTGGCCCCACTCCTATTTTAAAAATGGAACCAAAAATAAGTGAATAAACCACCCTACAGCATTAAAGGCAAATTCAAACAGATTTAGAATAAAAGCCCCCACAGAAGAATGAAATGGTCTGGATGTGGCTTTGGGGTAGAGCACTTGCTTACATTCTCACCCAAACCTCATGACATGGGGTGGTTAAGCATAGAAGATAAATCAAAGTAAAAACCAATTTACTGCTGTTCCAAAATCTCACGTTCCTTCCAAGGCTAGCATCCAGCCCCTGGGTCCCTCCCTGATGGGCGTACCTTTGTCACAGAGCTGACCACCCCAATTGGTCTCACAGAGGCACTGCCAGGGTTCATTGCAGGTGCCGTGGACGCAGCCCGGGTGCGGGATGCACTTGTCACAGTACAAGCCTTGCCAGCCATACTGGCACCTGCGGACAGACAGCACACGCCACTTAGCTTCGTGAACACCAAGGGGGATGCGCACAACTAAAGCAGAAGACTACGAAGTCCAGGCTGTTTATTTTGTTGTGGGAGACAGGACAGGACACTTTCAAGGCCTGTTAGAGGCTCCTTGTGAACAGACATTTTCAGAGTTGAGCCGAGCAGAGACTCTCAACAAAAGGAGGGCTGTTTGGGGAGGGGCCAGAGTGGGGAGTGCCCTCCACAAAGCCCCTCTCAGGCTCCCACGAATGAGCTGAGGGTGAGGACATGGAATAAATCAATCCCAGGACCTCATCGGGACAGACCATAGAAGGAAAGGACAACAATAGCTATGCAGAAGTCCCCACCAAGGCTGCCCCTGCAGCTCCGCCCAGGCTCTTTGTCTCCACAGCAAGTCACAACCCCAGTGCACAGATGCAACAAGATGCCAAAGGCCGCAGGAAAGAGCCCAGTGATGACACTTTAGGAAAATCAAACAAACAGGGGAGAGGGAGGGGGCACCCTCCCTTGGCAAAGACCTGGGGAGGATCTCTAAACTCACTTCTGCAGGGAAGGGGAGGGGTGGCAATGGCACTTGGAACCAATTCTACAGATAATTTATGAGTCATTACCGTGGCCGTGGCTGTTCATGCTAATTTAGTTATTTCTCACTTTGGGGGGGAGGGACAACAAAAGAGAGAAAGAAGAGGTCAAAGTACAATATCCCTGTATCTAATTTTGAGGGAGTTGAGTTTCCCTTATAAGCATCTTGTTCATCAGTCTTTTAAAGCCAAATGGTCTTTGATCTCCAAACACAAACATAAACACAAACCTTCACGTGGGAAGGGAGAGAGGGCAGGAACTCAAACCAATCTCCCCTCAATGTCAAGCCTTCGGAAACTTTAGACCACCTTCTCAAAAACCCAGCTCTAACAAAAAGGATGGAGGAAAGGCAGGGGACATCAGGAGCTAACCTGAGGGTGGAAGGAAGCAGGAGTGAATAGAACACAAAATCATTCCAGATTAGGACCCGGGAAAAACCAGGAAAACCAACTGCCCCGTGAGCTGCTCAGTTGGAACTCATGAAAATAAACGTCCGCATTTGCTCCCCAGAAGGAAAGGGGCTTTGGTTTCCAGAGAGCTGGAGGCAAGCTAGCGAATCTTTGTCATGGGAAAATTATAGGGATCTAGCTAACAGCTAATCACCCACGGCTGAGAATGGATTAACCCTGAGAATACTGCCTAACCACTTCCTAACTTCTAAAAACACCCCATCCACACCCAAACACAAAGAACTACTAGAATGTGTGGTTTCAAATTAATCAGACCCAGGATTCTGGTTCATGTAAAATAGACCCTCCATCTAAATGACAAGTGACTATTTAAAGGAATAGAACAAGAACAAAATAAGTCATCTGGTAGAAATAACTTTTTAAAAAGCAGACACCCAACTTAGTGGGAGGCAGGGAGCCATTCTGTGCAGCCCATACTCTTAGCCTGAAAAATAATTCCAGGGAATTGATTGGGAAATAGCAATATTCCTGCTGTCTTCGCTTATCCTTCCAAATTAAGGATGACTACACCTCTTCAATTTGCCTAATAAAAGGAGAGACAGCTGAGGACCCAACCTAACCTCTTAATTAATGAGAGCTCAATCCCCAAGCATAAAACAGCAACCACAAGAGGCCACGGATGACTTCAAAAGAAAACAAATAAAAAGACTGACCCTAAAAGAGGCATCGACCAAGTTATCCCAGTTTAATAATATATGATTAAGATTCTCATGAGAAATTGAAGTGACTTTCCTCATAGGATGATTCATAATTAAGTTTGATATTATTGGCAGGCTTGCAACAAAACAAGCCCATGTACCCGGGAAGAGGGAACCCAGGTCTCCTTGGGATGAATAAAACCAGGGAAGTTTTCTCGTGTGGGAGAAGACGAAAAGATTAAAAAAAAAAAAAAAAAAAAAAGAAAGAAAGAAAACCTGTGTAATACATAACCCAAAAGACAACTTACAGGTAACTCGCCATTCAACTATTTCTGGAGCAGGACATAACCTGAACTTCCTTAGCTGGAAGGTTCTGTTTTGATTTTCTTTTAAGGCAGGGAAGACTATGCAAATGCTGCGTGGGAAAGTAGCACCTTAAGTAAATAAGGGCACTGGTGCGTGTCTGGGCAGGGAGTGGGAGGTGAGACTTCAAGAAAGAGAAAGGGCTAAATTCTAGAAACAAAGCCTGTTGTTCTGGCTGGGAGGGCCCTCCCCTGCACAGCAATGTGTTTATTCTGATGACAGTAGCACAAATTGTGGTCGGCCTCCATGATACTCAGAGATGATACTCATCTGAGCAGGCAGCAGGCTCAGAGTCCCTAATAGCCTTGCCGGTCTTACTTTCTCCAGAATACCCTTAATTAGGGAGAGTTGCCCTAGGTGGATTCCTGCTCTGCCTTTGACAGTAAAGTTGCTAAACACTACAGTCAGCTGCCACCCAAGGGGATTAGCAGGTGAATCCCCTCGGCCATCCAGAAAATAAACTCCTGCAGAACTGTAGGAAGAGACAATTCCAGGACAACCTGTTCTTATTTCACTTCCAGCTGCCTTGAATCCCACCTCGGCCTCAAGTTCAGTGTTTCCATTACGTGGGAGAACATATGGAGCTGTGGAATCACCGAGGGAAAACTACAAGTAATTCTCTTTAAAACCAGCAGCTCTCAATTTAAATCTGCAAAATCACGTGGCAAGTCCACCAAATGCAGATTCCTGGGACGAAACAAGGGAACAGAATTCAGTAGGAATTCTGCACTTTTAACAGTTCCCCCCATTTGTTTGGGGACTTACACTGTAAGTGCTGAGGTATGGGGTTTGCTGAGGCTCGATTCCCAAAAATATGGTCTGACCAGCAATAGAGCATCACGGGGGAGCTTGCTTGAAATGCAGAAACTTGGGCCCATGCCAGCCCAAGTTTGCATTTTAATGAGGGCCCCAGGTACCACATTCGTTTGAGGTGCACTAGTTTAGACTGTTTCATAAGCTTCCCTGGGCTCAAATCAGAGCAGCCGTGGGGGCAAAGGTGACAGGACCAAAAGATTCATGTAGTGTCACATTAAATCTGCTGCTCCTTAAAACTGGGGAGGAGAAAGAGATGCTGTCAGGATATCAGACAGTATTTCCTGAAACAAGCTTTTCCCAAATTGGCATAATATACATTTCAAGAAGTCCCTAGACCATCCTGGGGAAGCGGTCAGGGTAGGTCTCTCCGTTTGGCTTCTGCATTGTTCCTGGACCATAAAAGAACAGACTTCAAAGGCCAGCAGCAAAAGTCTACATTCATCAGGCTCAGCTGACAAGATTCCAGCACAGCCATTAACCTCTCAGCACCGGCCCAGCTCCTGCCTGCAAAGGGGCCAGGAGATTGTACTAATCCCATTCTAAAGAATGCTGGACTTTCCCTATTGATGGGAAAAGTGGGGGAGGGCAGGGAAAGGAAAGGAGGGTGGAGGAGGAGAGAGAGAGACGCAAAGAAACAAAGCCTCATCCTTCCATATAGTCCATTTGCACTTTAAGGGAAGATTACAAAATGTGTTATCAATTTACAGAACAGTTAATACATGAAGTCACTGGCTATGCCCACAAGTTTTTTTTTTTTTTCCCCTCTTCCAAGAGAGAAGGGGTGGTGTGCATTCCATCAGACAGCTGGTATAATTTAATAAGTTTCGGATGTGCCTATCTGAATTTTTTTTAAAGCTTTCTTGTCCTCCAAAGGGGGGAAAATGGCATATTTACAATAAAAAAAAAAATCAGTCCCTTGGTTGCATTAAAGGAAAGATTTCTGAAAAGAAAAGGAAACCACAAAAGATCAGTGTAGTCATTTACCTGCAGTCACCGGGGAGCTTGCAAGATCCATGCTTGGGACTGCAGCCCTGTCGGCAAATAGCTGTTTAAAAAAAAAAAAAAAATGCAGAAGGATGCGTCAGCACACAGCCCGTTTTCTGCACTGCCATCATCATGAGAATGGCCTAGCACATTAAGCCTACAAAATCCATGATTTTAAGAGATCTGGTGTCAAGCCCATTGTAAGGAGAGGAAGATGGGAGGAGCCCAAATAACAAATCCAGCTTTAAACTTCAAGGCCTTGCTAGCAGATCTTCAAAACATGATACTGTTTGGGGACAAAATGTAGACAAATGATGGGGGAAGGGGACCCTCACCCAGTCTCTCTCAACAATAACCACCCTCCACTTTACACCCTGCCTGGTCAATTCCCATCCTGCCCATCCCACCCTCACCATAAGAAAGAGGTGTAAATAATCCAATCCTTCCACATCCCATTAGGACATCATCAGATGAGCCCCAACCTCCTTTACTAACCCCACGGTCCACCCCTACATGCCTGGTTTCAAAAGTCTCCCAGGTCTAACAGAGCCAATCAGGCTGGCTTCATTTGGCAGGCTAATCCGGTAGCCAGATCTGGTGGTACTTCTGTAGAGTATTCTCACAAAGAATTCTCTACTTCATTAAAAAGAAGCTAAGAAATTGATCTGACATTAAAAACTTACTAACATTAGAGTGTTTGTAGCTCGATTCCTTTTTTCATTTGAGTTCTCAAATACTATCTTTTTGAGATGGGGTCCTGCTATGTTACTGGGACCATCTTAAAATTCTTGTCTCCAGTTATTGAAGAAAGAGCAGCTTTGCCCAAGGGACATGCAAATTCCTCATCATGCCCCACCCCTCAGTCACTGTGGAAAACTTTTTTTTAAATTCAGTTTGTCATGAAAGAATTTACCTAATTATCATGTAAGATAAGCAGATTACATTATTATAGTACATTATTATTTATAAGGGCATGTATACGGTTAACTCAAATTACTGAACAACTTGCTATGAATTAGAATCAATGAATTCCAGTAAAGTGGGTTGGGATGAAGTGGGCAACAGACTGAAAGCTAGACTCCTTTGGGTGGGCTCAATCCTCCAGAGTACGAAGGCTTGGGCTCTCCACTCCCTCTTTCCTCAATGCCGCCACAAAGGCATTGCAAAAGCTTCTTGCAAGGCCCCCTGAGCTCAGGGGCTGTCATTTCCTATAGCACTCTCTGCTTAGACAGCAACTCAATCAAGCCTGTCCCACTTGGCATCGGATTCCTGAGAAGCAGAGCCTGAGAAGCGGATTCAGGCACAGGAGAGAGGGACTGAGGAAGGCAGGGGAAGGAGATGAGCAAGGACCTGGTCTCAGCTGGATTCTGCCTTCAGCCTGATCCCAGGGGAAGCTCTGGAGTGTGAATCTCCTACCACAATGTGAAGGCAAAGGGGGCTGGCCTTTGTACCCCCCCACTTCTAGCAGCCACTCACTAACTATGAGCTGGAGGGATGGGGCATGAAGTGGCTCCTGCTTGGCCAAGGAAAATTCCCTGGAGAAGGAGCAGCTGTGAGCTGTTAGCAGCCAACACTCACAGCAGCTGGGGGATGGGGACACCAGCTGGTAAAGGGGATCTGACGGGGCACCAACAGCATCTTTGACACTCAACATCTTCATGCTTCAGTCCTAGATTACGGGCAAAGTCCCACCCTGCCCGAGATAGCAACCTGCCATCTGACTGCCGGTGGGTGAGAACTGAACACCAAAGCAACAGGCAGTCAGGGCTCGTCAACCCGCCCAGCACACACATGTACACACACGCACCTTTGTTACACTCTGGGCCCATCCAGCCTTCCATGCAAGTTTTGTTGCCATTCTGGTCACAGGCATAATGTCCAAAGAAGTCATCTCTGGGCCGGCAGAATTTATTGCAGCCAAAGCCATAATAGTAGTCATCACAGGTCACACGGATCTGATACTCGAAATGGGCGACCCCTGTGTTCTGCTTCAGTGTCTGCCACTGCCGGCTAGGGTTTATCATGCCTGAGTGAGAAGCCTTTTCAATAATGCTGTCAGGTTCTAGAGGAAAAAAAAAAAGAAGTGAATCATACTAACATTCATATCAGAGCCTCCCACCCTGACCTTTTGGCCTTTTCTTTTTGGGGGGGTACTGGGAATTGAGCCAGGAGTGCTTTACCATTGACCTACATTCCCAGTCCTTTTTATTTGTTTATTCTGAGACAAGGTCTAAGATGCAGAGGCTAGCCTTGAATTTGTACTCTACTGCCTCAGCCTCCTTAGTCGCAGGGATGACAGGTGTGTGCCACCACACCAGCCCATTTGTTTTGTTTTTAAATAAAGTATGCATGCACATGATA
This sequence comes from Urocitellus parryii, assembly GCF_045843805.1. Taxonomy (NCBI): domain Eukaryota; kingdom Metazoa; phylum Chordata; class Mammalia; order Rodentia; family Sciuridae; genus Urocitellus; species Urocitellus parryii. The sequence continues at coordinate 164,327,044 of NC_135536.1, read as the reverse complement.
TGAAACTCAAACAGTTGTACAAAAGGGCAGAAAATAAGAAGTCCATCTCCTTCCCCTAGAGGCCACCAATATCACTTATTCACCCTCTTTAATGTTATATAATATATCTTATTTGTCTGGAAACAATTATTTACCTAGTCTCTAACCTTATGGGTATTCAGGTTGAAACCTTTTGTTATTAAAGCCACAAGCAAGTCGAACATACCGCCCATGTATGTGGTTCCAGCATTAAGAAACATCCCACAAATGGAAGTGCTGAATCAGTATGTGCATAACTAATCCACTCTGTCCACAGACCATCCCAAACTACCCACCAACGAAGCCCTGTCAATTAGTCCTCCCACCAGCACAGGAAACTGTTTCCCAGCAGCAGTGCCAATGCCATATACTATCAAACTTTCTGATCTTTGCCTGATGGATCAAGAGGTATCTCTTGTTTTAATTGCACTTAATTAAGTAATGAACACCTTTTCAAGGTATTTATCAAACCATTCATATCTGTTCCTTGTGACCTGCAACCCATTTCTCTCCGTTGCCAATGTTTTTATTGCATCATTGACTGTACTGATTTTAAAAGCTCTTTATGTAAAAGAACATTGCCCCTTAAGGAATATTGCTCTTTAAGAAAAAATTTTACTATTCCAGATAAAGGTTAGCATCTTCTTCTGGTTTTAGAATTTTATGTCTCCTTTAGAAAAGTTTTGTTCATTTTAAAAACTCTTCTTTGAAAGCCAAGGAGTAAACTGAGTAAACTTAAAAAAAAAAATGTTGGTAGATGTGGTAGTACAGGTCTGTAATTCCAGCTAATTGGGAGCTGAGGTATGGGGATCACAAGTTCAAGGCCAACTTTACCAGACCCTGTTTCAAAATAAGAAAAAATTTTAAAACGTCAGGTAGAGTATTTGCCTGGCATATCCTTGACCCTGGGTTCAATCCCCAGCACGGCAAAAAATTGTTAACATGCCACCTTTTAAACTGGAATTAAGCTAGCATTTCAATAACTACACCACAAACTTGATGTATTTCACCATTCTCCTCTGCACAGAGGGCTGATGAGAGAATAATTACTTCCGTTTAGAGATAAGTAGATTTCTCTCTTTTTACAAGTCATGCATCTTAAAGAATGGTAACTGAGCCAGGTTTGGTGGTGCATACCTGTAATCCCAGTGATTGGGAAGACAGGAGGGTCTCAAAGATTGAGGCCAGTCTGAGAAATCTAGCAAGACCCCTTCTCAAAATTAAAAGGGGATTGGTGAGATAGGAGGACAGGGAAAGAATGCTCACTGAAGAAAATCAAACAACCAATGCCTAGAGTCCAAGGAGCGCTCAGGAGGAGTAAGAAGTGGCCACCCCTGCCCTGAGGTCACTTACAATCTAGTGTGAGAGAAGAGACAGGTACAAAAATAGTACCAGACTCCAGAGACAGCTCAGGGGAGGGATGTGAACCGGCAAAGAGGCACCAGCTCAGTACCCACACAGCCTGGTGCTATGTTTGTTTTCTTAAACCTGCCAGCTCTAGCCCTTCACCACCTTGTCAAATTCAAGGCCACCTTGGAGAGACAGCCTTAGAGCCTACTTGCAATGCCTTTGTGATTCTTACACACCCACACCACTGTTTTTCTAGGCTCTGGGCCTGTGCTGCTTCACAAAGCTAGGCAAGCCATGTAGGTGACCAGAGTAAGGAACTCCTGGGTGGCTTCATCCACATGCTCCACTTCCAACTCAGCCCCAGAATTCACCCTGGGGTTCTCCAACTGTCGCGTGGGCAAGACAAGCCTCCAACAAGCCCACATACCTGCAGACTTACACCTAGTACACAGAGAACCACTTGCAGGTAACACTTCACTCATTTCAGTTTTTGCAAATAAACACAGACTAAAGAATGACAAAAATGCCCCTCCTCAAAGTGCATGTTTGTTCTGCTGGTTCAGTTAAGAGGTATAGTGGGCTATTACCACGTGGTTACAAGATCTGAATAAAGGAATCATTTCGACATACTAGTTATGGCTCAAAGGCACACAGCTTCTCTTGGGCTGGTATCAACAACAAACAATTCAGACAAGCCTCCAGCACAATCCTCAGGGTGCAGAAGACAGACACATGAATCTCAGTTCAGTATGTCCTCTACCTATTTCTGGCAAAGGCCCTGAAGATGATCACTTCACAATCAATCTTCAATGGAGCTAACAGAACGGTAAAATAGCTTCGCACCTGCCAAGGCAGGACGCTAGTGTGTCTGGGTCATGAAGAGCAAGCTTCCTGCCTGCTGCTTCTGGGCTGCCACCCGATTCTTTCCTCCTGTCAGTTTGGATCATAAGTGCACCTGGGATGGCTGTTTTGGTAGTCCAGGCTTGTGACTAGAAAGGACGTTACCATCCTGCATGCAGATTATCACAGAGCACCCATACAGCCTTGAAGGCCAAGGAGGAGGGGAGGAGGGTCACATGATTACAGCCCCAGAACAATGCCAACCTAAAAACCTAGATGAGCAGATAAGGCCATCCTAAAAAGGAAACTGAGTCTGAACTATGCCCGTTTATGTTTGCCATTAATGAAGCATCACAATAAACTGAAATCATTTGCTCTGGCAAAGAAAATAATTGGGACCCTTAAGTACTGTGGTCCCAAAACAAATGACTTTGGAGGACTGCTGGCAGGAGGGTCATCCTTGGAAAATCTCTTCTAACACATGAACAGCACCTGGGTTTTACCAGGCCCAGATTCTGCTCATGGGGGTTCATGGGCAAAGTTGCTGTGAGAAGAAATTCTGCTACAACTTGCTTGAGTACCAAAGGGCAGCCAGCTCCATTTGAGCTCCTCAATATCTCAGCTCTGCTCTCGTGGAATACGTTCTGTTGGGAGGGGCAGAACATTTCAGGCAACTGCAAACAACCCATGCAAAGGCCCTGATGCAGAGAGAAAAATGTAATGAATTCAAGGACAAAAGCTAGGATACAGACATGGATGACAATGTTATGTAACATTATGGTCTGTAAGGCGGAGACAAGGCTGGGATGGAGAGGCCTTAGGAGCCCCATGAAAACCTATCCCAGCAGCAACAGGAAGTCACTAAGTGGTTGGCTTTTTAACAGAAAGGAAGACAACCAAATATGATGTTCCAAAAAGACTGGACAGTGAAGCACTGGGGGTGGACCAGAGAAGATGGGTAGAAGAGCTGGCAGCAATTCTAAGAGAGAGTTCAGGCATGAGCCAACAGTGACTTTGACCAGGATGATGGCAGGAAGAAGCCAGATTTTGAGTTAAGGGTTAAAGATTTTCAGACCCTGAAATGTAGTATTGACAAGAACACTAACAGAGAGCAGGTATGCAAGGTACATTCTGGATTTCTGGCTATGGCACTGAATATCCAAATATTAGTGCTCATCACCAAGAAAGGGCCCTGGGAAAGGGATTGCTCTTGGGGAAGGGAGATCTCAAGTTTGGTTTCAACTAGAGTAAATCTGAGATACTCTGGAAACATCGCAAAAGAGAGGGTGAACAGGAAAGAGGATAAACCATTTCCACCAAACCCACCAGCTCTCTTCATTAGGGCTCCCTGAGAGTTTCAGTGGCCAAACTCCCCAAAAGTTGAGGTTTCAAAGTACTTTGTTCCTACTCTAGTCTTCTTTATTCCCAGCAAGAGACGAGACATCCCAGAACCCCAAACTTGGGCTACCGGGGGCTACCTTGAGCAGCTCTGGATGGACTCTCAGTCTCCATGGGCACAGCTCCCTGAGCTGTGCAGCACTGGAGGCCCAGGAAAGGTTCTGAGGGAATTTGGGGGTCTTCTCAGCCATCCCCAACAAAGTGTCCTGACCCAACATAGTTTCTTATCACAGGTCAGGATAGACACCAGGATGTTAATTCTACCAGATGGACTGTTTTAACAGCTAACAGGGAAGAGAACATCATTCATGCAACATTTGAAGAGCCCATTTTTCCCCCTCCCCACCTCCACCTTCCTAATGTTGGTCAGCACTGTGAGCAGGTCACAGTGACATAATAGTCACACAGTCCTCAACACTGTTGGGAGGGAAGAATAAACAGATATCAATGACCCTAACTTGTATCAGCCATAACCAAAGCTGGCAAAGCTCCCCTGCCACCATTCAGACATATAAACACCTGCCACAGTGGAACAAGAGTGCTGTTAGGGAGGACAGCTCAGAACCTAGACTTGTACAAGCTGCCCTCCAGACAGAGATGCAACCTCGTAGCTGGACTGAAGAGAGAAGGAAAGAAGAGTGCACTAAATGGCTGTGAGCCTCTGTCATGAATTCTGTGGCCCCAAGTGGCCCAATGAGCCAGCCATTGAAAGCTGCCCACAGAGCAAAACCCCAGCCCTCCCTGTGCCCACATTGGGCTTTGACCTCTCAGATCTCTAAAAAAAAGCAATGTGAGAGAAGGGGGAAAGATGGAGGGTATTAGCTGTGAAAACATAAGAAAGGGTCAGTAGAGAAGAAGGCACAAGACATTCCAAGAAGCACAGAAAGTAAACACAAGAAATTAGAGTGCATCTTCCTCATACGTGGACCAAGAGATTTCAGTGTGAATCAAGTTTTCCCATGACAACCACCGAGACTCCACCATCAAAATGGGAACTTGCAGTTTTGGCTCGTAAGGGAAAACATGGTAAGTTACAACTAAGAGTGCGACTACTGTATAAACCAGACTGCTGCCATTCTAACACACGCACTCCATGGCCTCCACCAAAACCCACCCCTTCTCAGTCCTGAAAAGTAACCTGCCCCGAAAACAGAGCCATCTTTCAGAAGAGGACAAGGCAGGTCACAGCTGTGGGGCTCTGAAATTCCGCTTCAATGAAAGGTTTGTGGTGCTCAGTGTGGGAAACTCAGACAGGCCCGAAGCTCACCTGCCCACCAAGTGAAATTCAAGGTCGGTCTTTAGAGCCCAGCGCCACCTTTATGGCTTTATCTTTCTGATGAGAGATTAAACACTCACTTAAAAGTTTAAATGGACTTTTAAAAAGTCACTACTTTGATCCTGTAGCAGTCTACAAGGTTTTAACGTTGTTAAACCATTAAGATCTTTATTCCAGAGATAATCTAGGTCCCTTATTTAGGGACTCAGCTAACTGGAAGTCTGTTCTGACTACTTAATATTCTAAGCCAAAGTGCTAGGGAAAGTTAAGGTACAGACTCCACTGACACATGGGCCTTAGATGGGGGTTAGAACATATGGCAGAGGGTGGTGGAAGTTCTCCTGAGTACTGAGGTAGCAGATACAGCCAAACAGGTCCACCTAGCCCCTATTTCTACATATTTAAAGAAGAATCCACTGATGTGATACTTACGAACAGTGTCATTACTGGAGTCCCACGCCTCCACAAGCAAAGTATAGGACCTCTGCAAGATAGAGAAGCAACAGGTTAGTGATACAGAAACAGGGATCAGCTTCCCAACATAGTTTTTCTCTGGGCCTCCCTGCACACCCCACCGAAACAATATTCTATTAGCCAGCACATTGAGGTCTTGGATGTTTAAATCCAGATGAACTCCCCTCCCCTCCTCAGTGCTCTTTCCAGACTGACAAATGACTACTTTCACCTGGATGGGAACCATTGGGGTCATCATGCATGCAGGCAGCCCAAAGTCCTGATCAGGAAATGCCACCTCCTATGAGAGCATTTGGCATATAGTTTTCCAAAACTTTCCAGATCCTAACCTTAGTGCATGAGAAAACACACACATACACACAAAGAATTTATTCTAAGCTAGCCTACTCAGGTATTTGCACCGAGGGGGTATTGCTAAGGTTACACTTCAGACCCTGATGGGGCAGTCTCCAGGGAGGCCCCCTTTTCCTTTTCAGAACCCCTTTGAAAGCCCTGTCTGTGAGACCATCCCAGCTCCCACAAGTATCAGGTAACTCTAGGAAGCAGGAGGGGGTAGGTGCAAAAAGACTGCTAGAGACAAAGAAGGCAACCGAACTTGGGTGGCGGGCTTGGGGGGGCAGACGGAAAGAAAGTACAAAGGGAGAAATCACCGCACACCCGTGGATTGCGTTTATTGATGAACTTATCTGTCAATAAGATCTAACATTCCAGGAATAATCAGAGCCCACTAACTAAACAAATTCCCTGGATACTGGCAAGGTGCCAGCTATTATAGTGAAGGCACTTTTTATCTCCCAGGCTTATCTCAGAATTCCAGCCTCTCCGCAAAACCCAGAGCCATTAGCAACTTTCTGATTTTACTCAAATCTTCATTTGCAATTTACCAGGAGGTTAGTCTCACAAAATACCAAGAGTCTTGATAAACCTCTCTCAGGACTGGCGAAGAAGACTCGAAGCAGGTGGAGAGAAAAGGAAAACGAACCCATTTTTGCATCCCCTGCTTGGCCACTGTCAGAAGCCAATGCACAGAAAATAGTAGCATGTATTGCTTGAATAACATCATACACCAGAAACACTGCTGTCAAGAGAAGATACCCACAAGGGAAAGGCAAAAAAAAGGGGGGGGGGGAGTTTCATTCATCACTGCTCTCAGGGTGACACAGCAGGTTGTCTCTGAATATAAAAATATCTTGTGATAGACCCTGCCTTGGAATTCAGCCGAAATATGTTTCATACTCCAAGCCGAGTAGGATTCCATTTCGTTCACTGATAACTGTGGGAAAATGCTCACAAAAAGCAAGCAAAACCGGGCAAGCCAGGGCACATACCCAGCCCTCTCCCTGCTAGTGGCCATCGGTCCAAACACATTGTTGTCGTCGTTAATATTTTATTAGTGAAAGTTACACCTTATTTACAACCTCTTTAAGTTTCTTAGGACTTCCTACAAATTATAGGACTCTTCCTGATGAGCAGCAAGAAATTATATTTCTCTACTGATTTGAGGCTAGAGCCAAGTCGAAATGAGGCCAGATGTGTGGCTGATTCTGTATAATTAAGCCCTTCATTTGCTGGTCACGTTGAGGCCCACATCCTCCACTTCAACAATATTGCTGTAATTAATCCTCTGATTAAATGCATTGATACCGAGAGTTTTGACAGACTTGCACAAGCGCTAAACACATAATACCCAAATGCCACAGCAAGGGAAGGTGCCCTGGGACTGGGCTGGCATGGCAGTATGGTTCCATTTAATACTAAGGCAGAAGGTATCCTTAGGTCTTACACCAGGACTTGGAAGACCAAGTAGTGTTTCGGGCTCACGCTCTCCTCAGAAGCTGCTGCCCTACACCCTCCATTCCTTGAGGGATTAGAATGGCACCCTCAGCTCTAGAATCCTGATATCATGATTTTCTTACCCACTGCCTTCCTTCTCAGAGATGGAGGTGGGGTGAGGGTAAGGACTGCAGTGACAGCCACCAAGATTGGACCTTTTCTCCCCCTTATTTCAAAGAAGGGATCTGTGTTCCAGAACAAATCTCCTGGGGTGCCCAGCCTTCAGAGAAAAGAATTCACTCCATGGTTCCTTCCTATTAGAAGGCACTCTTACCTCCCACTCCATCCCCACACTATAGATCAACAATCAAGATAATTTAGCAATGATTATTAGTTGCTAGGGAGCTTTATTTTTTCCCAGGCCCACGCCTGACCTCTGTACATCCTTAAATATACATCTGGACACTGAGATCCCAAACCATGTGCACCTCATGCTATCAAAGCAGGTACCAGGCCACAAATCAGCAATCCACTATGATCAAGTCATACCCAATTGGCCACAGCAAATCTTGCTGCCAACAGAGGCTGAGTCCGCAGTTCCCAAAGGGAGAAGGGACTCAGAAAGGCCAACTATTCAATCTCAAGTTCATAATAAAAATCAAATGAGAAAAAAATGCAAATACCTGGGGTTTTCTTGGTTTCTAAGTATAAAACCAAGGCTTCTAGGAAGAGTCAACTGGATTGCATCTTTTTATTCCCCCCAGAATGATAGTCTGGGGCCAACACAGAAAGAACGGGTAGTTAACAGAGCGTCAGTCTGGATTTGCAATGCAAGTCATTGCTGCCCCTACCCAGCTCCAAGCCCAAGGATGTCCTGGCCACACAGCGGCTGGTTCCCATCTCCTGCAGCATCGAAGAGGACTGGTCAGCTTTCAAAAGTGCCGTTGGGGAGATTTCCATGCAATTTTCAACAAGAAGAGATTCCTGGCATCAAAGCCTCCAAGACATGCCAAGGCCACCAGGTCTCTCTCCCAAGGCCAGGACACCAGCACCTCCTCCCATCCTCCACACTTGGGCTGCTGCTCAAGGGTTATGTTCTGTGTCCTGCCCCACTCCTCGGTGGTTACCTTGGCACTAGGCAGAGCGGTAAGCACTTAATTGCCACATTAAGAAGGGGGGATGTAAGAAACAAAGGTAATTGTGTTGGCAGCTGGGAGCTTCCTTTTCCTGGCAACAGTGGCAGCCAAACCAAGCCTTGAGAAGCGGCTGCCTCCCCTCCTGCCAAGCTGACGGACACAAACAAACCGCCATCCAAACGGCACGCGTGCGGCGTCCAAAACCCCAGGCCGCTGCGACAGGCGGGCCCACTGGAGGCACGCACATCCTGGGAATGTCCAGCTTGCCAACACGGCCATTGTGCATGGCCAGCCGGCCCCCGGGTCTGTCGGGGGCCCTGCGCTCTGCTGACTCAACTGTTGCTTCCTGTCGCTTGTCCTGTATTAGCAGTATTTTTGGAGAGGCCCCATTCTTCTCTGTAATCCTCATTTTAGTCAATTCGGCCAACTCTATTGTCCTGCCTGTGTCTGGGTGGCCAGAGTATAAAATATTCCAGTCACAAAACATATTAAACAAAAAAGGATTCAAGAGAGTCCATGTGTGGGCACACTTACATACACTCACACACATAATCCCCATACCACAGGGTTTTGGCAAGGTGAGAGATGAAGGAGGATGACTACCCTTATTGCATCCCTACAAGCTAAGGCTCCGTTCAGAGAGAGAAAACAATCAAGTCTGCAGGGCTTGACATGTCAATAGCGTCCGATCTGGTTACAAAGGGTGATTTTCTCATCAAAGCCCACCTCAAAGGCTCACCAAGAGGCCCAGAGCTCATATACAGATTTGAGACTCTCAATGAGAGGCCCCTACCTCAGTTCCCATCATTACCCTTACCTGTTTGAAAGGCATCCCACTGATAATTAAATGCACCAGTTACAAAAGGGTGGCGAGGTTAATAGATAGAATACCGAGAAGCCAGCCAAGCACAACGGTCCGGTTCACACATAGCAAGCCCGAACAAGAGTCCTTTCTACTTATTTACAAAAAGTGCATAAAAACTGGGCTTAACTGGTGGAGGACTCTAAATGTTTGACTATTTATGTACCCATTTTAACCACTGGGAACCACTCTGTGGAATTTCTTCCCTGCACATGCATTGCACCAATGATAGATGTCACTGACACTATAAAAATAAGAGCCACAAGGCGGCTGCAGTCCATGCAGTGATCAGAAACCAACAAGAAGTCCCAACACAACACAATTCAGCAGAGGTGGCACAATTTGGAACCCAGGACTTTCTCCATTTCTACAATTTTAGAATCTTTACTTTCCATTTGTTCTCAACAACTGGAAGAACAGGTTAAGTTTTATTCTTTTAAATGTATTTAAAAGCTGTAGCCAAAGATCACTGCTCTCAGCAACCTGGATCCTTACCTTGAAGGTGAGAGGAATGCCTCTAAATGTTCATCAAGGGAAAAGTCTCAGGCATATTTGTCTTTATTGATTATGAAGCTAGTTGTATGCATGTCCAAAGATTATGCATTCTAATGCTGTAATCCTGAAAGCCTGACACTGGGACCAATTTTGGCCCTTCTAACAATGGAACTGTGGCTGCTCTGAATCCAGCCAAGGCCTCTGTTTGCAGATCAACAACATGAAGGTTTCTTGTTACCCCGACCCCCTCCCCTTAACTTTTTTCTCCATGCTAAACTTTCCACATGGCTTCTATCTCAAAAGTCCCCCAAAGGACCACTATTTGGTGTAAAGATTTTAGGTTGCATTCAGATCACTAGTTTTCAGCAGTGAGGGGTAGGGGGTGCCTCCAAGTTGCTGCTACCTCTCCACCTCACCCATTCAACTCCTTCAGTCTCTAGCCAAAAGCCTCACCATTTTCTACACATTTTAAGTCCCTATAGAATTATGGGTGTGGAGCTCGTGGGTTGCAAACTCGTTTAAGTCCTGAAGGTTTGAATAAGTTGCTAAGAAACAGGACAACAAGGGGGTGGGGGGGAAGAGGTTACACCTGCAAGAGAAGAAAAAATTAGACCAAGAACCTGGAATAGGGATTCCTTGGGAGAGAAGCCCTTTCAAAGTTAGCACCACTCCACTTTGCCCTAAGCCTAGTTTTGCTACTCAGACATGTCATTCTGTGTCTTTAGTTTGAGGTAGATTTCTTAGGGCACAGGGTGTTTCCTCCACACAAAGTCCCTTGCACTGGGCACATACACATGTGCTGTATGTACACACACTGACCACACAGGTGAGTTGCAAATATTGGCTAAAGAAAGGCTCAAATGAGAACCTGGTTTCTCTGCCTTTTGAAGTATCTAGAGGCATAAAGGCAAGGACTTGTCAATTATATTGAGATTAATACAGTGACAGTCTATTTACTCAAACACCTGACAATTATTCATTCAGGCCTTAAGTGTGAAGGGGGCCAAAGCTAGCATTTTTCTGGTATGCAAGAATCATATTTCATTGATTTTTCCTAAAAAAAAAAAAATTAAAAAGTCTTTGAATGAGATAAGTGGTATTTAAAATATGAAGCTAAAAAGGCAGATACTTCAATTATTTCCCTCAAATTTTCTCTAGATTCATTTCACTCAAAGGCCACCAATGAAACCACCTACCTAACCAGGGTTCTAGGATTCCCAAGAAGGAGTGGTAATTACATAATGCATTTTTAATAAGCAGGCTCTGCTGGGACTTAGTACTCATTTTGGGAGGTACAAATTAACCATTTCAGTGATTTATAAATGGTTATTCCCAAATCATTTCTTGTTAAGCCCAATTACCTCTCATAATGATGTTCTTATCATTCGGTCCCCCAATTTGAGGATCATAAATCAGGCTAGTTGCTTCAAGGCAAGCCCCCTAGCAGCAGAGATGGTAAAGTGATCAGAAACCACTGGTTAAAAACTACAAGACCAGGGCTAGGGAAGTGGATACCAAGTGAGGTGTAATCAGATACTATATGGCAGAGAGACCCACTTCTATAGAGCTCCTCACACAAATGCTGAAATGTGGGCTGAATTTCATCTTACCAAATAATTTCCTCTTCTTCCTCTCCAGAACAAACAGTTGTTTGACTGGGGTCATAATTCCAAAGCAAAGACACAAATCACATGACCTTCTCCACTGACCTACCCCAACTCCTCAATCATAGCTCTTCCAGTGTCAGCAAATTTAGGACTAATGACAATCGTGGCTACCTACAAATTGGCAGCTTAGGTGGCTGTGAGACTAAGGTGGTCTGGAGGTTGTTTTTAACTATCTAGCCTCCTTGTTACCTCTTGAATTATGTACCACATTGAGTTATTACCTATCCAAAGAAATCAATTTATTTTATTTTGGTCCTGGGGATTGAACCCAAGGTACAAGAGCTAAGCAAGCCCTCTGCCAATGAGCTTTACCCCCAGCCAGAAATTAGTTTTTAAGAAGACACTTATTAATATTAATTGCCAAATTGAAGGAAGCTGTGTTACTTCAACACTGGCTCAGCTAAGGGCTTTCATTCACCCTGGAGTCATGCTTGAAAGTTACAGACTGAGTGTTTCTCCAGCCACATTCAAGAAAATAAAACAATACACCTAAACTCCAATTTCTCTTGGGAAGTAAAGCTTATGTTTCACGGCAGGCCTTTCTGGGGTAGCAGGGTGGAGACTTGTTTATGAGTGATACATGCATTTGGCCCAACTTCAAAAGAACCACATTTTCAGAGTTATGCTGGCAGTCCCCCTATTCTAAAAAAGCCCAGAGTCTATTTCATGGTTGGTGACGACTCAAGCCTGAAGGCAAAGAGGAGCACCAGCAAATCAATCACCTCCCCTACCCTCTCACACCATTTCCATTTCCTTCTCCTCTGAGGACTCCTGCCAAGTGTCAAAGGAAGAGACACACCTTCTAGGTCACTTTTTTGGGGGGGAGGGGGGGTTAAGGAGCAAGACTCCATTTTTGTCTAAGCTATTCTGACCCTACTTTCCAAAATGAATCTCAGCCAGGCCTTCTGCTTTTCCACATCAGTAATAAGATTCCTTTTATGGTCTTGTGAAAAGCCAGAGGGGCTCCGGACTGATCCTCCAGAGGATGGAACCACCTGCTGTCCCAGTCCCCCTAAACTCCAAACACAGTTCAAGGGCAGTCAGCATTCAAAGTCAGCTTGGGCCCCGTCAGATTTAAAGGTGGCCAACGTCTTTAGCTTAAAGTTCTCCTTAATAGGGGATTAACAGACAAGACAAACACTCTTTGTAAAAGTGAAATCCCACAACAGAAACAACCCTCAGATTTCAAGAGAACTTCACATAGATAGTTCTCTTTTTAAATAAGACCCTTTTAAAGACATGTTTTTGCTAACTATCTGATCTTACCCACAGCAGAGGGAATTCCTAATGCCACAACACTAGCTCTTGTAAACGTGGATCTTAGGAGCCTCCCTGGCCTTCCCGCAGACCTAGTCAGACAGGCTTTCCTCCCCTCCTGGAGTTGCTAATCACACAGCCCGAGTTCGCGGATAGGAGGCAGCAGAGCGCACCCAATCAGAGCACGTGGCGCAAAGAAATCCTCTGGGGCACAGAGCTCCCCCGCCCCCCGACTTACCACCCACCCTCCAAGAACAGGCTGGGCCAAGCCCCAGGCCTGGCAGTGAGTCACACCTCCTGGACAGCGGGCACACCCCCAACATTTCCCTTTCCTCCCCTTCTGCAATCGCACCCATCTTCCTTCCACCCATTTTGGGATGTTGCAAGGGCCTTGCTGCAGGTCTGCCAGCTGGGCCCGGGCCTGGAGCTGCTCCGCGAGAGGCGGAGGGTAATGAGGGTCCACACACTTGCACCCTAAAGCACTGCCTCCAAGCGGACCGCCCCTTCAAGCCTTGGCACTGCCCCCGAAGAGCTTGCGGGGGCCGTGTGCCCGCCGGACAAGAGTTTGCGCCCGCCCTTCCCCGGGAAGTTTGCAAACACAGCTGTTCCAGAGCCCGGGAACCGCTGGAAGCGAGGCCATAAGGGCTACACCGCGCGGGGGCGGGGGCAGGAAGAGGCCGGCAGGGGGCGGGGGTTCCTGGGCCTACAGCCCAGCGCGCTCCAGAAGACCCCCCCACACACACACCCTGCGGCGGCCGCCCCCGGGATGTGGAGCCCAGCCCGGAGAGCGCCCTTGCACACACCAAAGTCTCCCGGGGAACAGCGGGAAACCGGCTCCCCCCACACCCTCCAGGAAGGACACACCCGCCCTCCGGGCCGCTCACGGGAAAGGGGAGTGTGCCAATTTGGACGGCATTCTCAGCCCACAACTGCGCGGAGTCGCCTTCAACGGCGCACCAGGTTTCATTGGTTAAGCAAAGAGATCACCTACAATGACCTCCTGGCTCAGGCTGGGAGGAAGGGTGGTGGGAGTTATTCCAGCGACTTCAACTTGCAAGTTTAAACCGGCTATCCCAGGCGATTTCCCCCACAATTCCCTTTGGGTCCCCACTTTTGTGGACTAAGCAAGCAGCAACACGGATGAGACCGCCCGGTCCTGACCTGCCCAAGTCTGACTATAGTCTCAGATCCCTGGCCCGCCACCCCAAAATGCCTCCCTAGTTATCGTCAAGCTTCAAGCCAAGACCCTTTAAATCTCTCAGGCAAAGGAAAGTAGGGCTCCGGCCAGACGCGGTTGCGAGCTTCTGCCCGACTTCCCTCCCTGAGTCGGTCACTCACCGGCCAGGCGAAACTGAAAGGCAGCACGATGCGATTGCGGTCGTTTCCGCGGCTGGCCTTGAGGTTGAAGGTGTTGCCCCCGATGACAGGCGTGGACCCTGAGCCGAAGCTGCAGGGGCCCCCGGCCGTGACGCGGGATTGATACTCCTTGAGGCACACTTTGAAGTACGTGTCACACTCGTCGCGGGTACACTTGCGGTCCCCTGGGTTCCGGGAGCCGCCGCAGCAGTTCCCATTCTGCAGCTCTCCGTTCACGTTTTGCATGGACAGGATCTCCAACTCGAACTGACCCGAGGCCCCGCACACCTGAAGGTGAGGGAGGGAGTAAGGTCACCACGGGAGAAAACTATTTTCTTCGAGGGCAGAGGTAGCGATTCCCTCCCCGCCCGCCCGACGAGTCCGCTGCACCAAGTGAAAATAATTTTACAAAACTAGGTTCAAGAACTCAACATGATTCAGGGGGCTTAAAACATGAGTGCGGGGGAGGGGGTAAATCCGACGCCTGCCATGGGTAAGGTCGAGAGTTGGGCGAACGCTCCCTGCCCAACCTGGAGGGGTCATCCTTCCAGCCTGTGGGGCTCCCCAAGGGAAGCTGGCGTTCTCAACCCAGGTGCAGCCTCTTAAGCGCAAGGGTAGGGCTAGAAAGCTAGGTGTCCTAAGACTCAGGGGGCTGCTCGCCACGCTCAGGCGCCCGCGTCCAGGGCCCCTCGAGGGAAGGGAGACGGCAGGGAAGGAGGCTTGGCAGAGATTCCTACCTTGGCTCGCAGGGCACACAGCAGGGCAAGCAGGAGGCTCAGGGGGCGCCCGGGGCGGCCGCGCGTCCGTGGGGACTGCATCGCTGCGCCGCGCGCCGCGGGCACTCGGGACGCCGCCGCTGCTGCTAGCGCTGGTGCTCTCGCCGGTGCTGCCGTCGCCGCTGCCCCTGCGGCAGCCGCGTCCCGGCTCTAATATACTCCGCCGATTGGAGCATGCACGACTGGAAAACAACACCACTTTTCAAAAGCCCTTTCAAGAGCGGCCCGTTCCAGAAGGCTAAGAGCCCGGCCTCCTTTTATTATTCTGATCGCTTCTTTGAGGCGCTCCCCCTCCTCTTCCACCTCCCGGCTTTCTTTCCTTCTCTCGCGCTCCCCTTCTTTTATTATGATTATGCGCAGCCTTTTATTCCCTTTCAGATCAGCTGCATGGAAAGGGGGGAGGGAGAGAGAAAAAAAAACCCAAGCCTAGCTCGCGGGCCGGCTGCAGGTAACACAATGACGCGTGCCCGCCCGGCTCTCGGAGAGGGACCCGGAGAGCCCGTCTGGGAGCAGCGGCCGGGGTTGGCCACCTCTACCCAGCACGCCAGAGAAGACGCATGCGCGCTTATTAATATTCATGAGGGGCGTGTCCGTCCAGGACACGCCCCTTCCCTCCCGGTTGATGGGGAGGGGACTGCTGAGAGGAACTTGGAAGGGGTTGGGGGATTGAGACTCGCTGGGCGGCGTGGACTCCTGGGGCCCCACACAGCACCCCCTCGTCCTTGGGAACTTTGGGCCGGGCAGGAAGGGAGAGCGTGGGGAAAAATTTGGATAGAGCCTTTGCTCTGGGGTGCCCCCAGCGGTGACCGCCCCCTCGGGCGCCGCAAGCTGGGCATCTCTGCTTGCACGTCGGGGCCCCAGGTGTAGGCGCCGCGGCGCTGCCTGAGCGGTCGGAGAGAGGCAGCTTCCGCCTTCCGAGCCGCCTGCGTCAGCTGCGGCTTTAGCCCCAGGAGGAGGGCCTGCCCGCCCGGAGCCCGGCCCGCTTCCCGCGAGCTAGCGAGCCGCCCAGAGCGCTCTGCTGGCGGCGGTAGCGGCAGAGGCGGCGGCGGTGAGACTGGCGCACTTGCCGCCGTCTGCTCGCCCGGCGGAGGCGACCTAGGCAGACGCTACTGGGAACTTTGAAAAACTTTCCCGGAGCCAGGCTTGCCACAGATTCCAGGGAAAGCCTCGGGCCGCGAGCCACCCCCTCCCAGATCCGAGTCTGTGGAGTCTCGGAGGACTCCCAGCTTCCTTTCCAAACCGCGCCAGGGCAGAGACTCGGGGAAGCATGGGGAAGGCGGCGGGCACTCCGAGCCTCTGCTCAGGCTTCGCAAGGGGCAGTCCCAGACGCTGGTGGGCTTGGATACCCTTCCCGCCCCGCGGTCCCGGGCCGCAGTGCTGGGATTGCACCTGTAGGCGGCCTCCGAGCAGCTCTCTGGGTGGCAAGAGGTGGGCCTGAAAAAGACCATTTCACCACCGTCGCTAGCAGAACTAGGTTTTTCTAGGGCGGCAGTGGAAACTGATGCCATTTTGCACCTTTAGACAGGCTTCGCAATTAACAGCGACGCTTCTAGTCATAATCAAGGTCAAAGGAACCCGCGGGCTGGCTGAAGCTTCTGCCAACTCCTTTTCCCGCGGGTTTGCTGTTGCATTTAAGGGGAGCGCTTTAGGAAAACAGATTTCCATTCAAGAGTGCACGAAGTTATAGCGTTATGTGGGGGTATGCCCTGCAGAAAAGCTTGACTCTGAAAGGTACCAGTTTGGGGCTCAAGCCTTCCAGGGCTGTGGGACGTGATGAGCTGCAATGGGTTAAGGGGAAATAGTTTTAAAAGGTGGGTATTTGTGGTAATCTTACTGCATTTGAAGAGAGACTCAATTTGGACAATATATTCATGTCAAATATCATTCTGGGGAGAAAAAAATAAGGTAACTAATTTCTCTGGTTTAAATCTACCAAAGATGGTTTAGGAATTTGGCATTTTTTAACAGCCACAAAATGTTCTTGAGAAAGGTACTTTCTTAATGGCAGTGTGTTCCGTCTTGATGATCATTTGTGAGAGAACCAATCCATAGTTGGGGAGGCACAGCTGGCTTAGGCAGGAGCCAACAGGGCATTTCTCTTAATGTTCCCAGTTCCCCTCCCCCAGTTATCCTAGAAGCAAGTCATCTAGTTGTCAACTGTAACCTTTGTAAACTTTTCCCACCAAAGTTACATCAGTTTTCCCCACTTCCTATCAGTCCCCTTCTCACCTATACTCCACAAACCTCCAATTTGGTGTGCTCAGTAATAGTTTTGAAGCAAAAGACTAGTGCTGAAAAAAAATCACAATTTATAAAGCCTGTATGGCCTTAAAATGCATACTCCTTTGAGCTTGTGTTAATTCTGCCTGTTTTAATTCTGTGTCTTGTGCCCTACACACCCAAGAAGAGGACTATGGAGCCAGGTTGAAGAGTTTCTACCCAGTCACCTAGTTTAACCAGGGAGAGCTACCTGAGCCTTCATGGTCCTCTATTTTAGCAATCTGGGCTATGTGGAAACTGGGTCAGTTTCGGGCCATTTGATTAACAGAAAAAAAGAGTGTAGATTTCTGAGGGGCTAAAACTACCTGATTGGCAGGATATGGTGGAGCATGCCTATAATTTAGCAACTCAGAAGGCTGAGGCAGGAATTCAAGGCTAGCCTTAGCAACCTACCAAGACCCTATCTCAAAAAAAAAAAGAAAAGTGGGGGCACTGGAGATGTGCCTCAATGGCTAAGCACAGCTTGGTTCAATCCCCCTACCAAAAAAAAAAAAAAAACTCCATCAGAAACGTTTAATCAGTAATGAAAGAAACACAACATTCTAATCAAATAGCAATGTCTCCTGCCTTTTTTGAGCCTGGGAACCCACTTTTAGAGAAGACAGTTGTGGGCTACAGGGGATTCTTTTGAAATTTTTCAGTTGGGGCTCTTTGAACAAATTGGGACTCCCCCAAAAAGCCAGTCACATTTCCCACAACAGGCGATGGGCAGGAGTCTGTCCTCCACTTCCTTGCAGCTTATTCTCAGCCACCTCCCTGAGGAATGGGGAACTACTGCTTGAAGAGCTCAGATATGGAGATTCCCCGGACCAGATTGTAGCCTGCCTTTGTGTATAGCCTTCCAACTGTAAGTGAACATTCCAGAAAAAGTTTCTATGAAAAAATGCCACTTAGGAATCACACCCATACCTAAGAGAAGGGAAGAGAGAAGCTTGTAATCATTTACTCTCTACCCCGTCTTACATGCTCAAATCATAACCATCTTGGTTTGGATATCTCCTCTAATTTCAAAAAGTTAATGCCTCAAATCTCTTTTTCCACAAGACTCCCCATCTATATTGTCACCAATAAGCAGCATCCTGAACCCCCAAAAGGCTTAATAAGACATTCAAGAACCCAGTATGGGGGGCTGGGATTGTGGCTCAGCGGTAGAGTGCTTGCCTAGCATGTGCAGGGCCCTGGGTTCGATTCTCAGCATCACATAAAAATAAGTGAATGGATTAAAGTTATTGGGTCCAACTACAACTAAAAAAATTAACTTTTTTTTTTTTTTTTTTTTTTTAAGAACTCAGTATGGTAGCATATGCCTATAGTCCCAGTGACTCAGGAGGCTTGAAGCAGGAGGGCTGAGGGTATAGCTCAGTGGTTGAACACTTGCCTAGCATACATGAGGCCCTGGATTCAATCCTCAGTACCATAACTACTGTTGCATAAAGTGACACAGATGATCAAAAAAAGATCTTGCAGAGTGAAATAAGCCACACAGAAAGAGCATGACCTGTATATCTTTAATTATATGAACTTCTAGAGCAGGCAAAACTAGTCTAAGGTGAAAACAAAAATCAGAAGAGTGATTTTTGTGGAGAACAGGAGGATAGAGATTGGGATGTATTTAAGGCACTTCTAGTAATGGGGTGGGGTAATGCTCTGCATCTTGATTGGGGCTTGGATTACACAGATACAGGCATTTGTCAAAATCATTAAATAGTATATTTAAGATTGGTGTATTTCATTATATGCTCAAAAAAGACAAAAGGATTGTAGGCAATGACTCACCTCCAGTTATTTATGAGTATGAGAGCATTTAGGGGCACTTGAAATTTACAACTTCAAAATGCATATGGATTAGAAAGGATGGTTCGAGATAAATAAAAACTATATATTATAGCAAAATAGGAACGTGTTAATGGTAGAATCTAGATAGTATGCTGGTGTTCACTAAAAAGTCTTTAAAACTTCTCTATGTTTGAAAATGCTCAATACTTATTGATGTGCCAGAAATTGTACACAGTCCCAAGAATATGGTGGACAATATGCAAACACTGGACTTAATACTTGCTCTACAGAGAAAACTATGTACTTGCAAGGACTGGTGATGGTGTCGATTGAGGTAATGAACAAATAGAACACAATTCCTCTCCTTATTCTTTTTCTCCCCAATTCTTTTCTTCATTTCAATAAGCAAGAAAGGTCCAAATTATAAACAAGGAACATGTAAAATGTCCTTCAAAATCTCCCTTTTCTCTTGTTTAAAAATTGCAGAAGAGATGCAAGTTCACAAGTCCAATTCCATGGATATGATATATTCCTGTTCCTTCCCAGCAGAGCCAAAGAATGCTTATGTACTCCTCTTATACTACATTACCACCTCAGAAACTTGATTAAGCCTCTCATAAGCCCTTGCCCAAAAAGCTTTCCAGAGAGCCACATCATCTGAATATATAGCCATCTCTGTGGGTTCTTCTCATTCTTCCACATTACAAGGAATTCTGCCTGAAAAAACAAACCCACCACCTATGGACTACAAATTAGACATTAAAAATCAAGCTAAGGTTGTAGCTCCCAAAGCAACCATAACCAGACCACAAGTTTATTCATTCAAGCATAAATAGAATAGATCCAGCCATTTTTTTTTCAAAGCTTCATTTTATGTATACAAGAAAGCTGAATTAATTTGGTTTTGGAGACCAAAATTATAGTTTCTTGCATTACCAAGAGCAAATTTCTTTGAGCTCATTTTAAACATTGTGTTGTTTTGCCTTGAGTTCAGAAAGTATATCTTTTGCCCTCCTTGCCCCAGTTCTGTCTCATGGTCACCATCAGGGTGAACAAGGCAAAGTTCATATCTCCTTTAACATATCAAGGCAAGTTCATATCTCCTTTAACATACCAATCTCATGAAGTGACCAAAAATCCAACATGTAAAGTCTAGGAACTGTGGGACTAATATCCTTAAGAACAAATGTTCCTTATGATGTTTTATAATTTCATTGGAACTGGGGGAAAGTGTCCAATTATAAAATGTACTTTTTTATGAGGAGAGTCTTTTTTGAAAAATAAAATCTTAGGTGAGGTTACTGTCAAATTGACATTCTCAAAACAACTGGAAATGATTCACTAACCCTCCTTTTTATGCTGTTGATGTGAAGATTTGTCGGGAAGATTTGTCTGATTTGTGAATGGCATCTGAATGACTTGATCCAAAAAAATTCTGGAATAGTTAGTAATTTTTTTTTAAATCAAATCAATTTGTACAATTGACTAAATTAAATATAACAACTTTCTATAATTGTAAAGTCTGAATGAGCTCTTACCAGCTTTTTCATCATCTAAAAGGCAATGGAAATTATGCCTCTACCAGCAAGTAGCATTTGGAAACTACCACAATTCAATGTACTTTCTGAGCATCTTTTCATCTTGGTTGCACTCAGCGTTTTCCAAACAAATGCAAACCTAAATCTGCCCGCAAATCTAACAACAACAACAACAACAAAGCAAAGTAGTTGTTGGAACTTGAATTAAATCTATTATCTGAGAAAAGTTCAAAACATGTAAATGTGAGAATCAAATCACAAAAGCACAAAAGCAACAGGGTTTCAGATCACAGTATTGCTTGATTGGGTTAATGGTTCTCAACAAATGAGACTGTGTTTGACACTTCTGTTCTCAAGCTAATGATTTATTTACAGATGGCCTCTCTAAATTAGAAGTTATTAAGAACATCAACAGTGGCTGATCTTATGTTTAATTTTTCACTTGGCAGGTAAGTAGTTGTTTTACTATTGTTTTATAATAAGCACTTAAAGAGGGTTAAATAAAAAATATTAGCCTAAGCACAGGAATATATGCCATGACATATTTCTAGACCTTTAGATATTAGTGAAAACATAGGTTTGCTGATACACAGATTTTTAAAAGCATCATTCAGAAATGATTTCAGAGCCATAGCAAGATTCTATTTCCTTTTGGAAATAAAGCTAAAGATAAAAAACTTATAATGACCATGAAGGAGAAAATTGAATTTCCAAAAGATGTTGTTTTATGCACTGAAGTGATAATTTTTTTTTAAGGCAAATGAAAACTTGAGAATTCTACCTACACTATTTCAGGTTGGTTGGCAGAAATTCATGTGAAGAGGAGCTCTGGGCTTTACTAGACCACATATGTAACATGTCTTAGTGAAATTTGGCTACTAAGAAGGGTAGGGCCCACAGTCTAGAGTTGCATTACTAGAAATGTAGGGATCAGTTATCAAGGAAAACCCATAGCTGTGGCATATTTTATTACTCTAGCCTTAGCACATTGGAGGAGCTCTGTTCAGCTCTGGGCTGAACTTTTTTTTTTTTTTTTAATTCTGGTAAAAGTACACATAACATAAAATTAACCATACTTACTATTTTTAAGTTCTGTAGTGTTCAGTACATTCACATTGTTGTGCAACAATCTCCAGAGTCTTTTCATATTGCAAAACTGAAACTCTATACCCATTAAATAACTCTGTTTTCTCCTCCCCTACCCAGCACCTGGCAACCACTGTTCTACTTTCTGACTCTGGTTTGACTACTCTGGATACCTCATATAAGTTATTTCATACAGTGTTTGTCTCTTGTGACTGGCCTATCTCACTTAGAATAATATCCTCCTGGCTCATCTGCTATATCATGGGTCAGAATTCTTTCCCTTTTTAGGCTGAATTCCACTGTAGATACAGATCACATTTTGCTTGTCTGTTCATTCAGTGATGGACACTGGTGTCTACCTTTGGGCTATTGTAAATAATGCTGCTATTAACATGGGTGTACAGAGATCTCTCTGGGCTGCTTTCAATTTTTTTTTTTTATATGTGCGGGTGCACCACTTTTAAGAGTAATATTGACGAAGGACTTGGGAGGGTCCAAATTGAGAAGAGGGGGAAAGAGGCACAGTAACTATATGTAATGTTGGAAGTCTGACTTGAGTAAGAGGTAGCTAGCTTGAAATGCCTCAAATGACAGATGAGGCTCAGTGAATGGAGGTTACAAGGAATTATATTTTGACTCAACAGAAAGACAAATTCTGTTTTCATAAAAAGCTGTTCCTTAATGCAGTGCCCTCCCCCCTGCACCCCAGGAAATAGTGAGTCCTTGCCATTGAAGGTAATCAAAGAGAGTTTGCTGTGGAACTGTTATCAATGGCAAGAGTGGGAGATACTCTGGATGGAAGGTTGAACTAAGTGATTCCAGAGCCTATAGTACAGGGGTGGCAACTTTGCATGGGCCCATCTGATTTCTGAACTGACTTCTCAAAGATCAGTAACATAACATTTACCAACTAGCTGCAGCAAAGAAGTCAGCTCTAGATGTTAGAGTTACTCATCATAGCCTTGGTCTCATTACTTTAGCCCTTGATAGTCTGAATGCATTGACATCACCTGGAAGCATCATACAAATTCAGAATCTCAGGTTCTGATCCCAGACCTTCTGAATCAGAATTTGTAATTTCACAAGATCCCCAGGTGACTTGTTTGCACATTAAGGTCTTAGAAGTCCTGATCTAACACACATTGAGTACAGAAATCTAGAGTTTGGTAGAAGTTATCAAATGATCTTTCCACTTAGTAGTTCCAGCTCAGATCATCCACGGGCAGTCAGTTTCCATCTGACCTACCAACTGACTGCAGGCACATGAGCAAGCCCAGCTGAGATTACCCTAATAGACTCAAATTAGCAGAATCTTCCAGATAATCCACAGACTTGGGAGAAATAACAACTGGATTTTTAAAAGTCAAGTTTGGAACTGATTTGCTACGCAACACTATTGTGGCAATAGATAGCTAATGCAGCCTTGGTGGTCAAATTAAAAAAGCAAAACCACAAAATGTCAGCTTGCAACCATGCAATGAGTGATAATTGTCACTAGTCATCTTTTGTGAGCTACAAGTAGCCTATGGTAACCAAACTTAATGGCCTCCACTTGAGAAAGCAAGCTAAGACGTGAATTAAAGTGGCATTGTAAGAATTATCTTACATCTGCTCCAAATTATCTTATTTGCAGACTCCCCTGACACAATCCTGATAGAGACTCTTATAACCAACCTCTACTTTACCTAATCACTGGATTGACCAATGTTCGCTACTCTTTCTTTAATAGATACTGACGACTTTCCACTGTGTGGAGAACCCCTGCTGTTAATAAGCTGAGTAATCATGTTCTTGTGCAATTCTATTTCAAAGACTGGTGGGATGTTAAACTTTCCAATATTTGGTTGGGTAGGTTCTCAAGCCTGTATTTGCCAGTTGTACTTGTTATTGTAACTACATCACTTGAGGCAATATTAGTGCTAAAGAAAGATGTTGCTTCTTATGCAAACTAAGCAGAATGTAGTTTGATGAAAATAAATGAACAGGGGCTGGGGATGTGGCTCAAGCGGTAGCGCGCTCGCCTGGCATGCGTGCGGCCCGGGTTCGATCCTCAGCACCACATACCAACAAAGATGTTGTGTCCGCCGAGAACTAAAAAATAAATATTAAAAAAAAAAATTCTCTCTCTCTCTCTCTCTCTCTCTCTCTCTCTCTCTCTCTCTCTCTCTCCTCTCTCACTCTCTCTTTAAAAAAAAAAATAAATGAACAGTTAAAAATAAATTCGTGTTGAATAAAAGTGGCCAAGATAACGTTAAAAGAACAGAAAAAGGTCCAAAAAGTAGAGATAGGATTCTACATTCAAATTATTTCCATGTAATCCAACTTAATGAATATAAATAATAAAATGGGTTATAGATATGATGGGAAGCAATACTAGCAATTTAAAGAAACGTTTTTGTCTTAGAGCAAAAGATGAGAAAATAAAGATCAACTTATGTTTTATGTTAAAACATTTCGTGTCATGTTTCCATGAGTATATCTTTAATCAATATTTTAGATTAACCAACCAATTACCAGTGATGACTGAATCACTTACAAACATTTTATTCTATTAGTCGAGTCTGGACCAGTGCCTGGTGGGCAACAAGCACACTATAACTAGCTGCTATATGAATTTGTTGAATGAATCAGTTGCAAATTTTGGCAATGTGCATCACAAACAAATGAGACATGTTTTCACACACCAATTTTTTTTTCATTTTTTAATTTTAATTTGTTTATCACTAATGTGTTTTAATACTGACTTTAAAAACCAGTAACCTAGAAGCTAACGGAAAGTCTTGGTTTTCCAGTAAACTTCTCTAAATATTGCCTCCTTATGGCAGGTTTTCAGCAAAGGCCAACACTGCAGGTCTTGGTATTATTGACTATGTCCTAGTAGCATGTATCAGAATCACCTGGAGGGCTTGTTAAACTGATTGCCAGGCTCAACCACAGAGTTTCCATTGGGTAAGTCTGAGGTGGGACGTTCAAACAAGTTCCCAGGTATTGCTATTGCAAGGACCCATGGAGAATCACTAACCTAGAATATTCTGAAAATAGGAAATTAGCAAGTTCATCTCCCTCTGGGAATATGGTCACCTGTTCACCAATTGCAGGAGCATGTTATTGGAATTGACAACAATCTACTCTGCCCTCCTCATTGCCACCAAAAAGAAAAGAGAGTCTAAAATTACAGTGAAGACACGAGAAGGTTCAGGAGTTTTAACCCCTGCTCCCTTCACACCTGATACTGATTCATTTTCCTTATTTACATATGAAATTCATTTTAAGCCTTGACAAATGTAAGTACCATCACAAACAAGACACAAGACATTCCCAGCATCCCCACATCCCCTTCTGCTGCCTCTTGGTATGCAATGCTTCCCTCTAGAATGTCACATGAACAGAACCAAATATGCAGCTGTTGAGTTTGGCCTATTTCACTTAGCATAATGTTTTGTGATTTATTCATTTTGCTGTGTATTGTGTATCAATAGTTCCACCCCCCAATCTTTTTTTGATTGGCATTCCAATACAGCAACATACCACCCTTTGTTTATCCATCTGCAATTGAGAGATCTTTGGGTTGTGTCATTTCTTACGGGTTATGAGAAAAGCTGCCATAAGTGCGTTTATACAGGTTTTTTTTTTTTAAAACATAATTTTTATTCTTAGGCAAATACCAGGAGTGGGATTGCTGGGTCATATGGGAAGGGTATGTTTAACTTTACAAGAAATTGCCAAACTGTTTTCCAGAGTGACTGTAACTATTTTTGCATTCCTCCTAGCGATGGATGAGTGATCTTTCTGAGCTGCATGTGCCACACATGCTCCCCAGGACCCCAGCACTCACTGTCTGGACACCTTTCACTTCAGGGATGAACTGCCAAGAGCATGAGCCACCTGGGAGAAGGCCGAGGTCAGAGGTTTGGGAAAAGCCAGAGAGGCTGGGCTTACCTCCCCCGACCCCTCCCAGCCTTTAGACCCATCTGTTAAGGTCTGTTAGGTTCATCCTTGGAGGAGGCTCTGCGTCCACCTCTCTCCCCAGCAAGTGTGCAATCCTCAAATACCACCCTCCCGGTTTAGGCTTTGTTGCCAGATAATGTGACTTTGAAAAGAAGCTTCTCCCCTCCCCATAAAAAGGAGGCTAAGAAAGGCTCTCAGATCAATCCTCAGCAGATACACCGAGTCACAAAGCCCCAGCAAATCCTTTATTCTCTCCTTGGAGCAGCTGCCTAGGCAGCACCCCGCCCCCTGCTCTGCCCCCAGTGGAAACCTGAAAGCTATTCATATCATTTAATCCTGTTGAAAATCCTCTTCGCTCTCTCTCACTGAGGTGCGGTCGGCTGAGGTAAACCTGGGCTTAATTCTTGTGTTGGAAAGGAGATGAGAGGTGCCCCATTCTTTGACAGTCTGTTCTAGAAATTGACTCTTCCCTGCTCCAGAAGTTGCCAGTCACAATCCCTACTGGAGAGTGGTTCAGCAATCTATGTATCATTCCGCTCGCTTGAAGATCTATTAGATCTTTTAAATTTTATGGTAAAAATGCAAAGGAAAACGTGGAGACCATTTACCCTGTTGCTAATCATGGCTGCATACTTTAGCAAGCTCCTGCCACCAAGAAGTGTGTGTGTGTGTGTGTGTGTGTGTGTGTGTGTGTGTGTGTGTTTTGGAGGGGTGGTGTTTGTTTTTTGTCTTGTACCAGGAATTAAAGCCAGGGCACCTAACCATTGAACCACATCCTTTTATATTTTATTTAGAGACAGGGTCTCTCTAAATTGCTTAGGGTCTCACTAAATTACTGAAGCTGGCTTTGAACTCGTGATCCTTCTGTCTCAGCTTCTCCAGCCACTGGGATTACAGATATGCACCATCCTTCCCAGTGAAATGTAACATTTTATAGCTAGCTGAGCTCCTTAAGAAATTTGGTATGGTGCAGGTGGTGCACGCCTGTAATCTCAGTGGCTGAGGAGTTTATAATCTCTGGGGAGCTGAGGCAGGACGAGCGATAGTTGTTTATTAAAGCCAGTTTCAGCAATTTAGGAAGACCCTGTCTCTAAATAAAATATAAAACGTACCCCTGGGTTCAATCCCTGGTACCACAAAAAGAAATTTGGACACACCATAATGTGAACAACAAATCTATTCACTTTTTGATTCCAAAATATTTATCTGCATCCCTAGCCATGTACCCTTGAACCTCCTCAGTCTTTCTAGACTGAGAGGACTTCCCATAAGTTTCCTAGCTCTTACGGTTTCAGGAGAAGCAAAAGAGAGTAGGAAATGTCACTCATATTTCAAAGAATACATTCCTTCTGGCTTGTTTTAGGACCTAAGCAGTATTTAAAGAATAAATGATCCCATGTGGTTAATTAAGGGTGACTTCCTTATAGGGAAAATTATTAGAAGAGCCCCATGAAAATCTCAATCCCCTGCCAGGCAATATTTATTAAACTTCTATTACATACAGACTGGTTCAGGAAGTGTAATTGAAGAAACACTAATGCAAATACTATCCCTGAAGGCTTTGTAAACATAGGGTATGTGAAAAAAAAATCAGAATAGTAGCAGTGATGTTAAACCTATAGTCAAATACACAACTTTAGCAGCACATTGGAATTACCTGGGGAACTTCAAAAATTATTTTGATGCCAGAGTCCCACCCCCAGAGATCCTGATTTAATTGGTCTAGGTTGCAACCTGAGCACCAAGACTATTTAAATCTTCCAATGTGTAGTCAAGGTAGAAATCCACAGCTCTGACTAGAGAAACCATGTAATAGACAAGGACCTATCCCTTATATGTCTTGTGATGCAATAGTTAGGAATGTTGGGTGAGAGAAGCTTTAGGACACATAATCACCCTGGGATCTGGAGCCATGTTGAGAGAGAAGCTTAGAAAATGCCACTTTGGGTATATATACACAATGGAATATTACTCATCATTAAAAGATAATAAAATTATGGCATTTGCAGGTAAATGGATGGAATTGGAGAATATGCTGAGAGAAGTCAGCCAATCTCAAAAAAACCAAAGGCCAAATAAATGTTCTCTTTGGTCAGTGGATGCTGACCCATAATGGGGGGGGGCATGGAAAGAACTTTGATTGGGCAAAGGGGAGGGAGGAGAGGGGAGAGAGCATGGGGGTAGGAAAGATGGTGGAATGAGATGAACATTATTACCCTAGGTACATGTATGACTGCACATATGGTGCGGTGCTACATCATGTACAACCAGAGAAATGAAAAGTTGTGCTGAATTTGTGTACAATGAATCAAAATGTGTTCTGCTATCATAGAATAAATAAATTAATTAATAAAAAAAGAAAATACCACTTTGACTCTTGCAAGTGGAGAATAGGTCTGAATAATAGAGAAATCAGAGAAAATGGGAGTAGTCCTTAAAGAATGTGTTTTTTTTTTTTTTTGTGGATGGCACTTTCTAGCTTGAAATTACTTCTCAATTATTTTCTCTTATAATGACAGAGGCAATACAGAGTAAATCCCAGAGAATTAGGTTAAATTTCCGGTTTTGCTATTGTTTAGCTCTGTAATCACCAGCAGGTTACATAAGCCTCTGTTTTCCCATCTGTACAATGGAAGTAATAATAGTATCTTCCTGCTAGGGTGGTTGGAAATATTGAATAAGGTATGCAAAATACTTAGCTGTGAAAAGCTCTTTGCATATTTGAATTACCTTTGCATTATCACTGTCTGGTTAACATTGCTGTTGGTATAGGATTGAGACCTAAGGTCAACCTCAATCAAAGCCAAAAGGAGGCCTTTCAAAAAACATGATTGGTACCTTGGCCTTCTGAGATGCCTCATTTATTTAGGAAAAAAAAAATCTGTTTGGCATTTTCAGAGAAGAGGAAGTATAATTTAATCAGGGATTTGGCCAGTAAGTTATATATAAAATAATTGTTCAATGAAAACCCTGGTGAGTTGATTTTGATTTGAAACAGAAGAAAACAGAAGCATCTAGGATAGTAGTAACAAAGACTCAGATGAAGCTTGAGTCTGCAGAGTGGGTGGTGGTTGGCCAGACTAGAGCAGAAACAGAGACAGAATGCTGTGTCCTGGGCTTGAGTGAATGCACCTGGGAAAGAGGAGCCAGCTGATTGAGGAGAAAGAGGATACTGGTGTGTGTGTGTGTGTGTGTGTGTGTGTTTGAGAGGTGCTTGATAGGTCATAAGTATACTGTTGAAATGGCAGATGAGGGAAAATTCAAGTCAAATTTGAGGAGGCTGGTGAAGATCCTGCTCTTATCTGAGGCTCTTCTTTGATTTTCTGGCCCTTGAACCTACCTGTCCTTTGCATTGCCACAGGAAAAATGAGAAGGGTAGCAGGAAGAGTCCCATGTTCCTTCAAAGATCAAAGGTAGCATATCCTTGCTGGTTTTATGACTTCAGACGAAGGCACAGGTAGTGATTACCAGCCTCCCTTTCACACCAAGATCCTGGGCACCCACTGTCTTCTACCTGCTGTCCTGCAATGTACTCAGTCCTTCTGGCCAGCCTCTCAGAGAATTCTCTAAGATCCCTTGAGCTTTGTGCTTGTCATTCATAATTAAGCACTCATAAAAATCACCTTGAGAAGTTGTTGCAGAGATTCGTGTCCCTCCCCTTGGGAAGAGCTTGACTCAGCATGTCTTGGGTGGGGCCCCATAATTTGCTTTCCTGGGTGCTACAGCAGTAGCTGCTGCTTCACACTCTGAATAGCTCTAAATTCGTGCCCTATTCCACCTTCCCCAACCCTACATCCTTGAGTGTGGACTTTTGCTTAGGAGAAGGGATTCAACTTTAGTAAATTCTCCAGAGGATGTTAGTTGCAATGCTAGCTTCAGATGCAGCTTCTTGGGAGAAGTTTATTAGGAGGATTCAAAATGCTAGTTGTTTTGGAAGTTTGTATAAAATAGAGTACTTGATGTCAGAGTTCTTCCAGAGTCACCATTTCCTAGTGTGTCTCATCTAAGCACATGAGATTTGAAGGTATGAGGGTTTGATGTGTTATAATATTTTGTAAATTTAAAGTCTGTTTGCCAACAATTTTTTTTTTTGTACTTTGGGGATTACTGAGAAGGAACACATCCTTCTTCTTTTTTTTTTTTTTTTTTTAGAACTTAGGGTAATTTTTCTTATTTTCATATTTTTATTGGTGCTATAGGTAATGTTGGGATTTGTTGTTACATATTTGCGTGTGTACACAATATAACAGTATAATTTGGTTAATATCATTCCCCAGTTCTTCCCCTTTTCCTTCCCTCCTCCCTTCCCCTGGACCCTTTCCTTTACTGATCTCCCTTCAGTTTTCATGGGATCCCCCACACTTCTTTTTCCTTTTTCCTCTCTAACTTCCATATATGAGAGAAAACAAACCACACTTGATTTTTCTGAGTTTGACTTACTGCACTTAACATAATGTTCTCAAGTTCTATCAGTTTTCTTGCAAATGACATAATTTCATTCTTCTTTATGGCTGAATAAAACTCCAATGTGCGTACCACATTTTCTTTATCCATTCCTTCTAATCCTTTTTGACAATCTTGCCCACTCTGTTGTGCTTCCTTTGAAGTTGCAGCCTCAAAACCAAAACTTTCGTTGAGGGATCCTTTTGTTTGTACTTGATTTACCAGGATGAGATTCTCAGTTTAGTTGGATCCTACCCTACTCTTTTTCTGGATCTCCTAAATAGCTCTTACAACATCTATAGATGTCTCTTCTAGAGAGCAATAGGTAATCTGAATATTCTGCCAAAACAAAGCTGGTGTAACAATAGTCCTGTTTTTTCCCCCCTTCTTGTGGACTTTGGGGTTTGGTTACCAAAGGGGACAGAAGGGTGATATTGGCTCTTGGACATTCAAAGGTCTCCCAATGGATGGCCAAACTGAGAAATTGGAGCAGCCCTGAGTTTGGTGTCAACAAATCCATCTTAATTGTTCTTTGGGTTTTGGAATTGCTTGACTGGTTGTCAAGCCTCAGTGTGGAGTAGCCTTATCCAACTGGTCCCGTGTTGTGGACTTGCCACCTGTCCCAAGGCAGTCTAAATGCAGTGAGGCCTGGTGTCCTTGCAAAAGGGGGAGTTCTTCAGTAACAACTGGAGTTTATTTTGATCTCTATCTTTTGAAGCCAGAAACTGTTCATGTGTAACTTTAAAGAAAGCTTTTTTTTTTTTTTTTTTTTTTTTTCTCCTAGAGCAAAGCTGCAATTTGAAGGCAGGATTCTATTAAAAACAGACAAATAATTCCCATTCCTTTCTGGTCCTGCCTATTGTTTTCCTAAGTTTGTTTGCATTCCCAGATTGAATCCTTCTGGTTACCCTGCAAAGAGAGGGTCCTGGCCACTACTGTCCCATGAGGTTGGCTGTCTTATAAGGTCCTTGGGGAACACATCCTGTTTCTGTGTCAAAGAGGCATGTAGAGGATGTGGGAGAATGTCTCCTGTCTTCCCCATTCAGAGAGCTCTTTTATTTCCTTTCTATGTTTTGTCTATAGACGACTTCAGTCTTCCTAAGAACTGTTCTAAGGAGAAATGTTGGTCCAGAGCCAATAACACTTATAGATAATAAGTAGTGGACTATGGGGTTGGTTTAGGGAATCCAGGACTGTATTCAACAAGAAAAACATGGTATTCATTAGATGTACACATCCAAGACAATTTTCTGATACTCACAGTGTACTTTTAAATGCATTCAGCAGATGATGCTCTATGTGTGCCAAATGCTTCCATATTATGCAAGCCATTCCTGGTCACATGGCCATGGCTCCTTTTCCCAAGGAGCCCTGATGTGCTCAATGAACTTGCTCCATCAATCAGAGTTGGGGTATTATTGCAACCTAATAGTCATCCCCAAGTCAAGAGTTGACTTTTCTTTTAAAAGGAATATATCCCAGGAATGGAGACAGTGTAGTATTGTCATATTCATCTGATCTGACCTTTTCCCTAGGTCCACATGGCTATGCAGGCTTAGATAGGGAGAGCTATGCAGCACTATACTAGATTCCCTTTCCCTGTGGAGGGTACAGGTTCTTACCAGTGAATGCAGATGTAGTTAGTTATGCACACTTGTAAGCTTCTACTTGTTGAGAAAATTCCTAACTAAGAAATAATGATAGAGGAAACAACTTTTCCCTCTCTGTCTAAACATGAAAGAGCCACTGCTGATTAAATATATCTGGTAAAGAATCACTTGTCTTAAGCTTTAAACTGAAACTTCTGAAACCTCTTTCCCAGAATATTCCAAATACAAATGGGCAAGTTGTATTATTTCCAAGTCACCTTTTCCTAAGGGAAAACTAGTGATGTCCCAGACTGGCAGACACAGAGCTCTGCGCATCCTGATAAAGATAGGAACTTTAGGCTAACAAAAAAAAAATCCAAATAAACAGATTTTCAAACAAACCAGCTTTCCTCTTGGTAGCTGAAAAGGAAACCCCACATCCAGGAGGAATGCAGATCAAAGCAAAGTCTACAAATGATGCAGAAACACATAAAATAACAAACAAGCCTGGTGGGAAGAGGGAACTTTTTGTAAAAGAATAGGCCTCTTCATATTACACTGAAATTGAATGCAAGATTGCAAGCAAAGATACATGAGTTGAGAATACAAAGCTATAGTTTCTTTCCCCTTTTTGGGGGCCGAGAGTATACCTTTAATAGGTCACACTGGAAGCCACTAAAAGCAACAGACAAAAGATAGGCCCCTTGTTGGAAATCTTTCCTAGTTTACATTTTTGCAGTTAACTTTGCACACCCCCACCCCTGCCAATATACAGTGGACAGAATAATTCATCTATTTTGCTATAAAAGTGGAACCCAAATGACCCTGGTGTCCTAGACCTTTCATGTCAAAAGCTTAGTCTTTTTCATTCTAGAAAATCTGGTTCTATTTACAAGTGTTCTCAGGTGAGATTCATATTTTAAATTGCTGACGTGATGACATTTTAACTCAGAGGCTGTCCTCGGCTGTTAAAATTTATTTGGGCTAAATTTTCAGATGGATCATAGGAAGCAAGGTATAAAAGGTACCAGTCTTGTGATATTTTATCCTTGGGAACTAAGCCCATTTAAATCATATCTGTGTTGATAGGTGCTGAGTGGCTACTGAAGACAGAGAACACTATTGGATGCTGTTGCTCACTATTTAAAATCAAGATCACTGCCATTCTTAAGTGTCTTGTGCTTTTTGAGAACCATTGGAATGAGTACTTGGTGGTGTTAGAGTTCTCTTTAAAGACCTTGAGGTGTTAAGTGCACATTTCATTGAAGCTTTGAGCCCATATATTTCCTTCTTTTGGAAAGGGGAGCTGTCACTTTCAGGTAATTTTTAGTAACTTGTCTCTCAAAGTAGCATTAGCATTGCCTACAGGCATTAACTGGGGGCTCTATTCCTCAGGGTGGAATTTTGGGTCACTGCATGTATTCATCTTCAAATATATCATGTCTATTGTTTCATATTCTTTTGAGTAATATTATCACATTTAAAAGCTTTTTTAAAACTAGTTTTTGATAATTAGGTATTGGTATTTTGTTTCCATTTGTACTTCACTGATTACTTGTGAAATCCATTGCCTTTATAGAAGGTATTTACTGGACATCTAGATTTCTTTTTCAGTGAATCACAACTTTTGTCCATTTTTTTGTTTGTTTGTTTTTCACCTTATGGGTTATTTGTATTTTTTTTTTTTTTACAGATCAGTGGGAGTGGTTTAAATATTCTAGATAGTAATTCTTTATCATTCCAAGCATCGAAAATATTCTTTTCCCATCTATGCCTTGACTTTTCGAACTATTAAATCGTGTCTTTCAATAAACAGAAGTGTTAAATTTTAATGTGGTTTAATTTATCAATCTCCGCTTTGGTTAATTGAGGCCTTTTTTTTTTTTTAAGAAAAATTGTCCTTATCTGAAATTACAAGCAGCTTCCTCACCATTAGACTACCTGAAATAGACTTTTATATGTGACATAGAGGAGGGACAACTGTGTAATAATCTATCCTGCCAGCCTCATTAATACATAGCCCATTGTTTTCTCAGCAAGTTTTAAGCCTTTCTTGTATGTATTTTCATGTATCAGCAGTACTGTTCCAAGGGTCTCTCTTCTGATCCATCTACCTTTGCTTATCCCTATTTCAATAACACACTGTATTTACCACTATTTTATGCACAAAATTATTTGATATTTGGAAGAATGAGTTTCTCTGTTCATCTTCACTCTTCCCTTTAAAAATTGGTATGGCTATCCATGGGTCTCTGCTTTTTCATATAGATTTTTGTAATCCAATTATCAAAGTCCATGAAAAACTGTGTAGACATTTTCACAGGAATTACATGTAAATTACATTTTAATTTGCAGATGAATGCTTTAATAATTTTAAATCTTCCCAACTTTGAATATGGTATATTGCTGTTTGTTGCAGTTGTTTATTTAAGTCCTTCAATAAAGGAGTTGTCTATAAACTACTTGCATATCTTTTGTTAGATTCCTAGGTACCTGATATTTTTTGTTGTTGTCAGGTTTGTGTATGTTTCTAACCAAGAATTCTGACATATATGCATTTATATCCATGCTCCACATTTAAAATGCATTAGATGCTAAGAGGACTATATAGAATACAGCTCATCTTTGGATCTCATGTTCTCATTGAGGGGCAAAGATGGAACAATGGGAATACACAGGAGTTCTATGGTTACATGCCAATCATCATCAGAGTTAATTGATGCTAACAGTGCAGAGGCAGGAAAAGGCCACAGGTAGACTGGTTCATTTGGGAAAGGCCCCATAAAAGAGGTATGGTGGAGGGTGAGTAGCACTTTGGTTAAGAGATTAAATGTGTAAGTAGGAAGAAAGCTTATGAACATAAACCCACACATATTTAGGTGACAGAGAATTGACGATGGGGAGAGTGAAGATTGTAGCCAGGTGATGGATGACCTTGAATGTCATGAAAAAGATTTGCACTTAATCATCTTCTCTCTAGGAATCCTTCCAAAACTTCATGATACACACACACACACACACACACACACACACACACACACACACACACACATATATATATATATATATATATATATATATATATGATTTTTGCATTTGGCTATTTTTATTTTTTTCACATTTTTATTGGTGCATTATAGTTGTACATAATGAGGAGATTTGTTGCTACATATTTATACATGCACAAAATATAACAATATAACAATATAATTTGGCCAATATCATTCCCCAGCACTTTCCTCCCTTCCTCCTCCCAACCCTTGGTCCCTTTGATTTCCATGAGATCTACCCCCACCTTTCTTTTCCTTTATCCTCTCTAGCTTCCGCATATGAGAGAAAACACAGGACCTTGACCTTCTGGGTTTGACTTTTTTTGCTTAACATAATGGTCTCTAGTACCATCCATTTTCCTGAAAATGGCATATTCTATTTTTCTTTATGGCTGAATAAATCTCTACTGTCTCTATATACTACATTTTCTTTATCTATTTATCTGTTGATGGAAACTAGATGGTTCCACAGTTTGGAGATGGTGAATTGTGCTGCTACTAACATGGGTATGCATGTGTCACTATAGTAAAATGACTTTAATTCTTTAGGATGAAAACTAAGGAGAAGTATAGCTGGGTGATATGGTGGTACCATGCCTAGTCTTTGAGGGACCTCCATACTGATCCATAGTGGTTGTCCTAATTTACAATCTCACCAACAGTATAAAAGTGTTCCTTTTTCTCCACCTCCTCTTCAGCATTTGTTATTATTTGTATCCTTATGACTGCCATTCTGACTGGTGTGAGTGAAATCTCAGTGTAAGTTTGATTTCCATTTCTCTAATTGCTCAAAACTGCATGATATGTTGAACTTAATAGCTTGACTGACTATTCCCTTTCTTCAAAGAGGCAAGTTGAACAGGAAAAGTAGGCTGACCTTGTGCTAAATCCTTTAAATTAGTTTCGATTCAGAGCTGGGTGTGAGCTGAGACAAAGCAGTTGTTCTGTATAAAAATCAAATGCATTTAAGACAAATCTAGGATTTAGAGAAGACATCAATTTCAAACTTTAAGGAAAGTTGGAGTTTGAGGAATTGCCAAGGATAGATAGACTCAGGTCTAATAAACAATATATCACATTTTAAACTTTATTTTAATCCTGTAAAAAATTTTTTTTGGGGGGGATAGTTTTATTTTTTGGAGGTGGGTATCATGGATTGCACTCAGGGGCACTCAGCCACTAAGGCACATCCCCAGTCCTATTCTGTATTTTGTTTAGAAACGGGGTC
Organism: Urocitellus parryii; assembly: GCF_045843805.1. Lineage (NCBI taxonomy): Eukaryota > Metazoa > Chordata > Mammalia > Rodentia > Sciuridae > Urocitellus > Urocitellus parryii. The sequence goes on along the minus strand of NC_135536.1, from coordinate 164,291,428 downwards.
TCACTGAGTTGCTTAGCATCTATTACTGAGGCTGGCTTTGAACTCAGGATCCTCCTGCCTCAACCTCCTGAGCCACTGGAATTACAGCTGTGCACCATCATACCCAGCTATCTAATTTTTAACAGATACATAAAAACAAAAAAAAATTGTACATGTTAATGTGGTATCATGTGATGTTTTGGTACATGTATACTTTGTGTACTGTATAAGTTAGGTATGTAAGTTAAATATGTCAATTCCTCAAACATTTATCATTTCCTTATGGTGCAAACATTCAAAATACTTTCTTCTAGCTTTTTGATCTATATAGTCCATGACAATTATCTATAGTCACTGTACTTTTTAATCGCATGCTAGAATTTCTTACTCTAATCTAACTATATAACTATAACTTAGTACTTACTAATCAACCTTCTTAAGTCCCGAAAGTATTTTATTATCTGTGTTTTTCTTGAAGCCTTATGGTAGCAGTTATGGATTTGATGGGGAAATACGAAGGTATATCTGGGCATCTGTGACCCTCAGGAAAATTCCTCATTATTCTTCTCTCCTGCCTGCCTAAACAGTAATTAATTTTTCCCCCTCGAAACATCTTTCAATTTCATTATAACGTATATTGTCTTCTCCCCTAAGCATCATCTATTTTGTTTCCTGGAAGAGCCAGATTGTGGAAAAAAAGAGGCATATCTCAGCCCCCTTGGCAGTTATACCTTGACAGTGACGTGGGGAGCTGACAGGGGCTGGGGCAGGGACGAACATAGTGAACTAGAGGTGTTGCTGCCAGCTGTCAGAGGAGGCCTCAAGTATGTGTGATTTTCTTTTTTTAAAGCTCAGGATATAGCTCTCTGAAATAGCCATGAAGTTTGCTTGCAAGTTTCATCCCAGTTCCCTGGAAATCCAAGGAGTTGGTCATTTCTTGGGAATGTTGATGTTCCAAGGAGACAGGGACAGACAACTCTGCTGCATGTTTTATTCACAAAACCAACTAAAGGCTCTGGGACACCAGTAGCCTTTGCTTCCTTTCCCTTGCCCTGAATCCATGCTCATTCAGTGATCCCATTTTTTTTTTTCTTTCTTCTTTAGCTTTCATCCTCTGTAGTGGGAAAAAGAATCCCTGGCCATCTCACCATGAGAAGAGGGCAATAAAAATGTATCCTGTTATCTGAAAGATTGCTCTCCCTGTGAGTGATGCCCTGAAAACCACTCATTGGGCTTTGGGTGTCAGATTTAGCCTGCCCCCAAAGGATACTTGTTCTGAGACCGCATAAGATTCCTTGGATATAATAGTTCCAAAGAGCCAATGATTAAGTGACTGTCTCTCGACTCTAAACTCTCCCTCCAAAGTCCTGCTCTGTGATGCTGGAGCTGAGGTCCTGTTCAGCTTTGCCTGATGCTGCCAATAGGGGGTGCTAGACTGAGACTGGGAGGCTAGAAGTGGGAGGGGGACTTCCTGTTTCACTGGGTGTCTCCTGAGCAGCACTTGTTGGCTATGGCACATCTCAGCCCCCTTGGTAGTTATACCTTGACAGTGACGTGGGGAGCTGACAGGCGCTGGAGCAGGGACCAACATAGTGAACTAGAGGTGTTGCTGCCAGCTGTCAGAGGAGGCCTCAAGTAGCAGCAATTGGTTCCAGTTAGTAGTTCATTTACTACTCACTGAACCAGCATCATTATATCCTGTCAGGAACAGCAGCATCAACTACCAGTCTCCCTTTCTCAGAAGCTTGCTCCAACCTAGGGCAGTAACTGAGTCTGGAGCAACAGCTGAATTCAAATCCCTCCCAGTGGCCTCTTTCCAGTTCTTTTTTTTTTTTTTTTTTTGGGAGGGGGCAGGGTGGATGGGTACTGGGGATTGAACTGAGGGGCACGCAGCAACTGAGCCACATCCCCAGCCCTATTTTGTATTTTATTTAGAGACAGGGTCTCACTGAGTTGCTTAATGCCTAGCTTTAAGCTGAGGTTGACTTTGAACTCAAGATCCTCCTGTCTCAGCCTCCTGAGCTATTGGTGTTTAGGTGTGTGCCACAGTGCTTGGCTTCTTTTCAGTTGTTTAAGTCTTCTCTAAGAAACTAAGTTAAATGATTCCAATCTCCTCCCTTTGGAGAAACTTGGAACAAAGCTTTTATCCTGTAATTGCTACTTCTTGAAACTTTGTGTTTCTTTTTTGCTTTTTTAATTACCTAGTTAAAATTTTCTGCCTAGTTAACAATTCTTTCTACTATATTTTTTCTTCAGTCACTGATGTGATTTCTGTCTCCTGATTGGGCCTGACTAGACCAGCAGTTGTCAAACTCCAACTTATCAAAATAACCTCAAGGCCCCATGGAAACATAAATTGCTGGATTTCTGATTCAATAGGTGTAAATGGGACCAATCACTTGCAGTTCTAGCATGTTCTCAAGTGATACTGGTCTCAGGTGGTCCAGGGGACTCATTTTGAGAATCATCACACTGGACAAAGTGTCCTGCCCCTGAGCAGATAGTTGTCCTGAGACTACCTAAGGCTCTTTGAAAATAGTAGCCCCAAATCAATCCGATGGACTAATGAGTTAATGATGTTTTAAAAACAAAGTAGGTCAGGGTGTTATCACTTTGCCAATATAGTAAGAAAGAAGTGAAAAGCACATTACCAACCGTCCTGCAATTTGACCATTCATGAGATTCCAGAATGGCATATTAGAGGTTCTCTTGGCATTTTATGAACCCACAGGTCTTGGACAGACAATGATTCAAGGAGGTGTGTCAACATGATTCAAGGTAGATGAAAGAATCTTTACATTTGGGATGATTTTGGGGGTGGGTTTCAGATTTACCTCTCTATATTTTGTCACACCAACAAATGAAAATTAATACTCAAATGTCTATACTTGACCCAGTTGGACAGCTCAGTTGTTGGTTATTTTTCATACTTCTTTTGCTTCAAGTGAACTTTTTAATAATCTTTTATTTATTTTTTCTCTCTCCTGCATATTCTGGAAGAGATATGACCCCAAATCATCCTCAAAAGAAGAGAAAGCATATAGCAATAAACGAAAGCTGATGTTCCACATCTCCTCAGTATTGAGCTTGACTGCACAAGGCCCAGAGACCAAAAGAGGAAAACATGACATTGGAGTCCAAATTCAGGAGGTCATAAATTCAACAGGGGACAAAAGATGGAAACACCGAAGTTTCTTGAGATATTACTATAGTGTCAGAACAAACTACCTGTCCCTGAGTGTCTCAAGCTAGCAATAACAGCATATTTGTTTTGCTGGGGCCAGAATCGTTTGAAAACTCCTCACTTACAGGTCTGGTGGACAATGCTGGCTGTGAGCTGAGACGTTAGCTGGGGCTGTTGGAGGAAACACTGACAGGTAACATTTTCTTGAGATGAGGGTTTCCTCACTCTGGTGTCTGGTTTCCCTGGGATGAGTAGCCAGGGAAGGAGAGAGGACACTGTATCTTTCTAATGACCCAGCGCCCTAAGAAGTCACATAGCACCATCTCTGCCATTTGCTACTGGTTAGTAAGAGCTGTCAAAAGTCCCAGCTCAGCGTCACTCAGAAGGAAAAGTGTCAAGGTTCTGAAGAGTAGAAGGGTCCAGAAATATTGCTTATGGGCTTTTTGAGAAAAATCCAAATTCCTGCACAAGCCCCTGAAACCATCTTTATATGAAGCATTTCTATTCCCCCTTGGTCTCTGATGGTGGACCAGAGGTGGACTCCTGACATGGGATTTGGGTTACATGGATTTTGATCAAGAATTTTAACTAAGTGACCAGGAGATTGAATATCTGTACCTTTGGATCTATTTCTAAAGCCAGTATGATTGCAGACTTCAGGACTCAAAGAGGCGCTTTTGGCACATGCACCTACGGGAGCCAAGGTATCCAGGAGTATGTAGAGAAAGAAAGGAATGAAAAGGGAAAGAGATGTATGTTGTTTGTTCCTGGTGGTTCTCCAGCTTCCTTGTGATGCCCACTAGATTTTATAATCTTGTTTTGTTTTGTTTGGTAACAAGATCAAACCCAGGGGCACTTAACCACTGAGCCACCTACCCAGCCTGTTTTATATTTTATTTAGAGACAGGGTCTCTCTAAATTACTTAGGGCCTTGCTAAATTGCTGAGGCCTCTTGAGTCACTGGGATTACAAACCTGTGCCACTGTATCTAGCTTGATTTTGTTATATGGCAAACTCTTTGTATCATAAACTCCCCTTCCCCCTCATTCCTCTGAACTGGGAATTGAACCCAGAGGTGCTCTACCACTGAGCTACATTCTAAGTACCCCCCCTTCTACCCTTTTTAAAAACTTGAGACAAGGTCTTGCTAAGTTGTCCAGGCTGGTTTGGATTTTGCAATCCTCCCGCGTTAGTCTCCCAAATAGTTGGAATTATAGTTGTACATCACCAGGCGCCACTGCCTTCCCCTTCTTAAGCTGGTTTGTGTGGATTTCTGTAGTCCAGGTAGATTATAGGGCAGGAAATAATAATTCTCTAAAAGAGGGGTTCCCCTTTTGCCCAGTCGGCTGGTTTACACTAGGATGATCCTCAATCTGTTTTTTATGGTTCCTGCCCTTTGATTTTATGCTTTTTATCAAGGTGGCCCCACCCTCCCCACCCATTATTCCTCAACTGATATTATAGACTCAAGCAAATATCTCTTGGGAATAGGCCAGTGCAAATAAATGAGCATTTATTCTAAACCAGCTAGATTTTCAAGTTTTATTCCTACAAAAAGAATAGGGCTTGGGGGGGGGAGAAATCATGAACACATTTTACAAAGCATAATAAGGTAGAATATTCTGTTGTGGATTCCACTGGAGCCTTTTCCAGATATTCTAAGATCCTTTTCACTGGTCCTGTGTGCCCCTTGCCTTAGTTTCTATGTTTTTTTGGGTGCAGTGTGAACTACTGCCTTCTTCCTAGGCTGACCCTTGGTCTAGTGGAGCTGCTTTGCTCACACAGCAAGCAGACCTCTAGAAGTACCTGGGGATTTATGTCTTCCTGGCACGGCCTATAGACTATGACTGACTTATGTGGTATATAAAAGCTTAACTTTCTTGTTTCCAGGTGGATTGGAGACTATGGTATCATTCATCCTCCAAAATGTTTTGTAGGATGGAGCTGAGGCTGGTACGTTGCCTGCAAACACCACCTTGTCCTTGTTCCCTGTTCTGGTTGCTCCATTCCTTTACTATTTTTTTTTTCTTGGAAACCCAGTAAGTCACATGCACAAGAATTCTTGCCTCAGGCTCTGCTTCTGAAGAACCTAACTTATGACATTTGATAAAATATTATAGTAAGAGAGCTACAGAATGGAAATATTACAGAAACACAGACTCTACTTACTTTTTTAAAAAAATTTGTTCTAATGTGTTATACATAATGGCAGAATGCAATTCATTTCATATTACACATACAGAGCACAATTTTTCAAGACACTGATTGTATACAAAGTATTTTCACTCCATTTGTGTCTCATACATGTACTTAGGGTAATGATGTCTAACTCATTCCACCATCATTCCTACCCTCTTTCCCCTCCCTCCCCTTTGCCCTATCTAAAGTTCCTCCCTCCATTCCTCCCATGCTACCCTCCAATTGCCAATATGAGTCAGCATCCTCATATCAAAGAAAATGTTTGGCCTTTGGTTTTTGGGGATTGGCTTGCTTTACTTAGCATTAGATTCTCCAACTTCATCCATTTACCTGCAAATGCCATGATTTTATTCTCTTTTAATGCTGGGTAATGTTCCATTGTGTATATACACCAAAGTTTCCCTGTCTATTCATCTACTGAAGGGCATCTAGGTTGGTTCCATAATTTAGTTATTGTGAATTGTGCTGCTATTAAACATTGATATGGCTGTGGATATGGCTGTGTCTCTGTTGTATGCTGTTTTTAAGTCCTTTGGGTATAAACTGAGGAGTGGGATAGCTGGGTCAAATGGTAAATTTAATGAAAGAGGTGAAATGAAAACTATAACATGCTAAAAAAAGAAATTAAAGAAGACCTTAGAAGATGGAAAGATCTACCTTGTTCTTCCACTTACTTTTCTAATTTTGCCTCCCTATCTAAAAAAAGGTGATAATTACCACTGTATGGCTTTTTGTAACAAGAACAGATTTCATTCTCTATAACTTTTGTCATTTGGACAATTACGTTAAAAATGTTTTTATTAGTGTACTGTAGTTATACATAAGAGTGGAGATTCATTTACAATCATATGTGCATGGAATATAATTTGCTCCATTTCAGTCTCCAGTCCTGCCTCTTTCCTTTCCCTACTCTTTCCCCCTATCCTCCTTCTTTTTATTTATTATATATTTTTAAAAAATTGTGCTTTGTACATATACATAAAGGTGAGGTTCACTGTTACATTCATATATGCACTTTGCATAATTTGGTCATTTTCATTCAGTAATTCTTCCCTTTTCCAGTCCCTCCTCCTTCCCTCTCTAACTCCACTGAGAAACTTCCCTTTCTCTATTCCACTGATCCCCTCTATTTTCATGAGATCTGTCCACCTTTTGTTCTATCTTCCATCCACATATGTCATCTCTATACATTTGCAACTGTATCCTAACAGGGCTTGAGAGAGATGGACCCTCATGGCCCAATAGGATTTTCTGTGATGCAATACTCTCCGCACTTATTCAATACAATAGCCATTAGTCACATGTAGCTATTGAGCTCTTTAAGTATAACTAGTATGAACAAGGTACTGAATGCTTAATTTTAAAAATAAATAGTTGCATGTAGCTCATGTCTATGCTATTGTACAGCATATGATAGTAAGATAATTTCCTGGTTTTCTGATAATTGTACTGTGGTTATGTAAGCCTTGGTTTTGGAAATATATGCAGAAATATTAGAAAAGGGGAGTCATGTCTTCAACTTATTCTCAAATGGTTCTGAGAAGAAAGTACATAAAGCAGTTGTGGTCAAATGCTAACATTTAAAGAATTTGGGTGAAAGGTATATGTGAATTTTTTATAGAAAGCAAATAACAATCTGGATGTTAACTGTTATAAATTATTGGAGGAAAATACTTAAAATTAGACATGTACAAATATTATTTAGAAGGAAAAAACTAGAAAAACAAACAAATTATTTGAAATACTGAAAATGTCCATAAATTCTTCACATTCCATTCTTCATGCCCCGTTGTAATATATTTTGAAGGTCTGCCCATCAAGAAATAGTCTATTTTCTCACTTTATACAACTGGGCTTAGGAATGTGACATGCTTTGTTTGGTAGAATAGTGATAATGTGACATAAGCAATGAATTGAAAAAATACTTATGTCTTGGTACTTGCCTTTCCTGATTTTTGGAAATGCTCCCACCATGGGAGCAAGCCTTGGCTAGACTGCTGGAGGATGACAGACCAGGAGAAAAGAGGTCTGGCCATATCAGGCATCATGCCTCCTCTTCTGGCTAGGTCTCTGTTGTGGCTTAGATTTGAGGTATCTCCATGTGAGATGATGCAAGAATTTTCAGAAGTGAAATGATGAGATTTATTTATTTATTTTTGTACTGGGGATTGAACTCAGGGTCACTTAACCACTGAGCCACATCCCCAGCCCTTTTTTGTACTTTATGTAGAGACAGGGTCTTGCTGAGTTGCTTATGGCCTTGCTTAATTGTTGAGGCTGGCTTTGAATTTGCAACCCTCCTGCCTCAGCCTCCCGAGCCACTGGGATAACAGGTATGTGCCACTGTGCCCAGTGAAATGAATAGATTTTGAGAGGCATAACATTATTAGTGGATAAATCTAACAATATGGATTAACTGGGTAGTAACTTCAGGCAGATAGGGTATGGCTGGAGGAAATAGATCATTGGGGATGTGCCTTTAGGGTTTATATTTTGTCTCTGGCGAGTAGAGTGCTCTCTGCTTCCTGTTGCCACATTCTGAGCTGCTTTCCTCCTTCACACCATTTGGCCATGACATTCTACCTCACTCAGGCTCAGAGCAATGAAGTAGGCCATCTGTAGACGGAGACTCCTGAAACTGTAGCGTAAACTTTTCCTCTGACTAAAATTATCTCAGATAAGAGATATGAGGCCATCTATCTCAAAGTTAGCTATGTTAAGACCCTGCTAGTTTCTGTAACAAATCTAAAATGCATACAGGCTCAAGATGATAGAAGTATTTTCATTTCTTGCTATATAAAGTCTAAAGCAGGCTCCACCCAATCAATCAGTAGGTGGATCTGCCAAACCAGATTTGTTCTATCTAGTGGTACTGGCATTTTTCACTCATAGCTCTATTATTATCAAATAGTGGACAAAAGAGTGTAAAGGATCACATGTGAGGGATTTAATGGCATGTACCATAAAGTGACACTTATCAGTTTCAGGAGTCTCCGACTAGCTTCCACAGTCTACTGGCCAGAACTCCATTATATAACTGCATCTAATTGTATGGGAGGATTGGAGATAGGCCTCTTTTCCCCCCAATTTTTTATGGTGGCAAAATACATAAAATTTATCAATTTAATTATTTTATCTTATAAGTGTCTAGTTCAGTGGTATTGCATGTATTCATGATGTTGTACAATCAGCACCCATATTCATCTTCATAACAACTTTCATCTTGTAAAACTGAAATTCTATACTCATTGAACAATAACTCCCTATTCCTTTCTCTCCTAAACTCCTAGACCTACCATTGTACTTTCTATGTCAGTGATTTGACAACTCTTTTATTTACATGGAATTATAAATATGTCTTTTGGTAGCTGGTTTATGCCTCTTAGCATAATGTCCTCAATGTATCAGGAATTTCTGCCCTTTCAAGGTTGAATAATATTCTATTGTGTGTTTATCCCACATTTTGCTTATCCATGCATCCATCAATGAATACTTTGGTTGTTGCTGTGTTTTAACTGTTGTGAATAATGATACATGAATATGAGTGTACAAACAAGGTTTATCTTATTGTGTGTCCAGGAAGAAGCAGAATCATGTTTTTGTGAGCTGCTCTCCAGTCTCTGCCATGGCAGATACATACATGGGGCCAAGTATCAGTCTAGTTATATTTCGATGAGGATTGATTGAGGGCAATGGACATGTGGAACATTGCTTCTGTGTCTAACAAAACAGCTATTCTTCAGCTTAAGCTGATTGGTGCCAGATAGGAATGCCAACCAGGGGCAACCAAACATTCCAATTTCTAATGAAAGTGTAGTCATCTGAATTAATGTCTAAAATGTCTTGATTCAGAGATGCTGGTGAGTGTGCCAATCAGTTTTTTGTCATTCTGACCAAAATACTTGATAAGAACAACTTAGAGAAAGGAAGGCTAATTCTGGCTCACTGTTTCAGAGTTTTAGTCCATGGTCCACCAAGTCCATTGATAGGGGCCCACGGGGAGGCAGAACATCTTGGTAAATGGGCATGGTGGAGGAGTACTGCTCCATTCATGGCAGCCAGAAAGCAGAGAGGGAAAGGGGAAGAGGCCACAGAGCATGCCTCCAGTGACCCTCCTCTTCTAGCCATGCTCCACTTCCACCTGCCTATAGTGGCCACATAGTCCAAAGATGGGTCTGGTGTGGTCTCTAATCTATCCATTCCTCATGGTGCTTAGTACAGGCTGGTGCTGCATAAGTTTGTCCCTGGCTGATCAGGATGGACAGACTAGGATAAATGATGAGGTTACAGCTCTCATAATCCAATAATTTCACCTTCAAACATTTCCTGCATTAATCCAGGAGGTTTGTGGGGACACCTCATATCCAAACCACATACTAGTGGTTGAATTTATAAATAAAATAAAATAAAGAATAATTAAAATTCATCCGCAGGCCAAATATGGCCTGTGTGTTTTAGGCTGCCAATTTACAGGCTCTATGTTAGATGCATGTATTAAATGGGAAAGACCTAGGAAAAAAAATCACATCCTCTTCAGATAATAGCCAGGCCTGCTGCAGGTGGCAGGGTTATGGAAAGACAACAGCCTGTCCTCTTTGTAGGCCTTCATCCTAGGGCTCAACAGGAACCGCAAGGAGGTGGGGAAAGGCCTTTTTGCCTCAAGATTCCCAGAACCTTTTCAAAGAGGAAATGGCCTTCCATTGCTATGTGGAAGCAGGTGGCAAGGCTGAGAAGGATGGGTAAGAAAGGCAAAAAAGTGAAGTGAGTATGGTAGGGGATATCTAGTCCCACCTGCCTATATTATGAACCAAAAGGAAAGGAACCATGTCATAGTCACAGTAAAAAAGTGATTTTCCTGCCAGTCATAGGTGCCAGGGGTAGTTACTGCTCTAGGATAGAGGCCTTGTAGATGTCTGTGTGGACATGCATTTCTTTAACTCTGTGAGTGACTGTTAAGTTTTGAGATTTATTTATTCTAGTCATACCTTAGGTTTTTTAAAAAGACAGCAAACACTGGAAGTAAAAGCCTGCTATTTTCTTATCAATTGGCGAGCACCTGGAGAGTAAGGCATGGATGCATATTTACATTGCATGTTCAACAATAGAATTTGTTGAATATTGTAAGTTCAACAATTTATGTCTGTCTAATGCTTTCATGTCCATCCTGATCAGCCAGGGACATACTTATGCAGCGCCAGCCTGTACTAAGCACCATGAGGAATGGACATACTTATGCAGCGCCATAGGTTATTGTGATTCAATTCTCCTTTGGAAAATAAAGGCATTTAAAGCAGGCATTTGGGATGTTTTGTTGAATTTTGGGGCCTCTTTTGTAAAGGGTAGCTTCATATGTTGTGAAGGTCATGAGTAGGGTGTGGTCTTGAGGCTATGATGATGAGGGAACCACTGTTGACAGCTAGAAATTTCTTTCTTCTGAAAAATTCTCCTCGAAGAATTCAGCAAATCCCCTAGGAATCTATCTATACTCAGGAGGCTTGAGTGAAAACCCTTCTAAGGTTCTGTTCATGATTTGTGTTAAAAATGAAAACTTTGATCTTTACCCATGATTAGAAGTGTTTTGACCTTTTTCATGGTTATACTTCCCAGCACTTGAGACGATGTTCTTCATTTGGCATTAGGATAACTTGGGAAGGGAAATACATGCCAACTTTGGACAACATATGATTGTGTATTTTCAGTTATGATCCAAAGTCACAATTTGGACCACGAGGCTGGTTCTCTCCCTTTGCCAAGTTGGGTAAGGAATCTTGGCTGAAAGATGCTTTTTAAAGATGTGGAGTGTTGGACTAGACGTCAGGACATTTGTATTTGGGTTTCTTTGGTGCCACTGTTTGAAAAAGCAAAGGCATCCTGGCTTTGCGATTTCTTTCCATTTTAATGTAGAATGAATGATCCCTGACTCTTCTTACAGCATGTAGCATGGCAAAATCAGACTTCATTTAGAAATATTCAGAATCCTCTCTCTGTGTTGGCATGTCTAAAATGATTATTGTTTAATAATGCTACTTCTACTACGATTATTGCTGCTGTATATTACAGTTTTGGCCATGATTATCATACCAACGTCTTTGTTTATTATAAAATGAGATACTCTTCTTTCTTGCTGATTGATATTCTTTCCAGACAGACCAAAACTGTCCCAGAGAAGTTAAATATGATAATAATTTATGTTACACTGCTGAGGAAACTAAATACACAGTGCTCAAGAAATAACTATGTCAATGCTTCTAGGAAACTATGAATTGAAAATGTTACTTTAAGACTCACCAAGTATAGGCACTTCTTGCCACTTGTCACCCTAGGATTGGCTTGAGATATCAATATTCTGATTGATCTGAATCCTCTTTTGATGTATCTGAAGTTGTAAATCAGTCTTGTATATGATATTAATCCTATGTAGACCCATCTAAAGTTATATACACAAATAAATATGATTTTGATATTCCAGTTTTTTTAAAGGGTTCAAGATCTTTCCTGTCAAATATGAAATAATTTTAGCACCAATGTCTTGTATGTCAACTACTTTTTAAGAAAACATTTTAATTGACAAATTGTAATTGTACACATCACGGGGTACAGGATATTTCCACACAAGTGTTGGTTGTATAATGATCAAGTCAGGATAATTAGCATATCCATTATCTCAAACATCTGACTCTATTCTAACCCTTCTTTACTCTTAGGTTCTTTTGAGAGAAAAACACTAAAAATTAAAAACCATGTCTAGGATATACAAACAAACTGAGTTAGTTAAGAGGATATCTAAAAAAAAAAAAAAAAAAAAGATATCAGCCAAGAAGTCATGGACAGTAGATCGCAGGTGGCAAATGATTATGAAGTGCATGGTCAGAATGAGAAGCAGCTATCACCACCCTTGGCTGGGAACCGGAGAAGAGTGCAGTAATGTGATTATGGTAATGATTCAACAAGTCATCGTCTGCTGCCTTTGTTCATTGTAATTAACTTTTTGGAATTGCGCAGCCTCTGTCTTTGGGCTCATCAGCTGGCCCAGCTTTTGTGTCCCCAGTCTGTCATTTCTTAGGAGCCTCTAAGTGCATTGCTAAATGAATTCATTGCTGGAACAAAGATTTGGTGGTCGAATAGAGATGGCTATCTTTTGTTGTCAGACATTCAATCCCATATAGCAATCCAATTACTTAAGCTGTTTCTATCAGTCTTATTAGGACTGGCCATTCAGGCCAGCTAGAATGCTGATCGCTGTGTCTTGGAAGAATGTGGTGGAACAGATTAGTGCTTTAATGAGAGGCTTTCTGAAGGCCAGGTCTTTTCCATTGTATATATATCGAGATCTAGGAATCATTTTTAGGCAAGGGCCCAGAGTCGCTGTTACAAAGACTGATCAAAGGGTGACTGGAAATCTGTACAATTGCTTGAAGAAATTTTATGGGTTATAAAATATTGGCATGGGTTCTGTCTGTTATGGGCTATCTGATGAAAATCTCTGGTAGGCTGGGAAAAGGAAATTGCTTATTGGCATTTATTCTGTGGGATGGATATCTTTGGAGTTTGCATTTGAACTCTTTCTTCACTGTGCTACAGGTCAAATTCTGTACTTAGTACTAACATTCCAGGAATGTGGGCTGCACAAAATCAACATAAGCCTTGCTCCATATTCTGCTACCCGGAAAAACATATTGTGAGAGAGTGGCTCAGGCAAGGGTGAATGCAGGATTGCTGAGAAAAGATAGCAGGGGTGGAGGAAGATTGCAATGGTTAATGTGTAGAAGTTGAGACCTGAAGTTAATTTCAGTGTAGGAGGGAAGTTAGCAACCACTTGGGACGCTCTTGCTGTGACTACCAAGAAAAGAGGCTAACTGGCTTAAATGTTCAAAGAAACAATATCCAGCTTCCATATATCATGCCTATTGCTCTAGAAATGCTTCTAAATATCAGATGCACAGATTTCTTTTAAAGGAAGCAAATTACTCATAATTGGAGGATTTTAAGTAAATAAAAAAACTAAAAAACAAAATACCCACTTATTTTAGAATCTTTTTAACAGAAGTGAAAGTGCCCCTTACTCATATTCAATAATTAATCATAGTTAAACTTGCAGCTAAAACCCTAACTTTCCTGGACCAATCTCTGACTTCATATAACTTCATTTATTGCTATTATGACCTTAAAAAAAGCACTCTTTAGAAAACCATAAACCTCAACAGCATTCTCATCCTTAAAAATATTAATATAATTATAATAAATATTCTTTAACATCCACCAATATTCATTTAGTGAAATCTCTCATAAGCAAAAGTTGTAAAAATATTTGACTGATTTTTTAACGGTATTTTTGGCATGGAATATTTTAGATAATTTTACACCATAAATGCTCTGTTGCCAAGAGGTTTTTGCTCACCTCCTGCTATACAGATTTATTTTGGATTCTTTAAGGATTCTGAAAATTAGAATAAGGATATATTAAATGGGAAATATTTTAAAAATTAATCTTTAGTTAAAAAAGCCTTTCCATGAGTATAGATGCTTTGGTTTTTATGTTAGCATCTGTAAGACAGCTGGATACATTAGTGATAAAGAAACAAACATAACTGGTTCTTGAGCTCAATTCTTTTGACCCTAGCAGTGTGTTCTTTTTCCTCACCCTTGATTTTCACTCTTTGTCAATATAATGATCTCTAAAAAAATTAAATTCCATTGACTTTGGAATTAGTCTGAGGTTCAAATTCAGCAGGATTTGGTGATGGGTTAAAATAGTGGCTTGAAAGATAAAGAATGGATGCCTTCAATATGTGCAGACAAGGGTAACAGGTTTTCTCTCATCTGGAAGATAGAGAGAAGAAAAGGAAATAAAAAAAGGAACCCACAAAAATAGGAGACCAATAAAGTAGTAGAAAGGGATTGAGAGGAAGGAAGGGAGGGAATGGGGAAGTACTGAGGAACAAAATCTACCAAATTATGCTATATTCATGTGTGAATATAAATGAGTCTCATTCTCTATATAATTACAATGCACTAATTAAAATAATAATAACAGTGAGGGAAGGGGCTGATTATGGTGGCACATTCCTGTAATCCCAGTGATTTGGGAGGCTGAGGCAGGATGGCAAGTTTGAGGCCAGGCTCAGCAACTTAGCAAGATCCTGTCTCAAAATGAAAGGAAAAAGAAAAAAAAAAAAGGACTGGGAATGTAGCTCAGTGGTAAAGTGCTCCTGAGTTCAATCCCCAGTACCAATATTGAATTCCACTTTTATGCATAATTATAATGTACTGATTAAAAATATATATGTGCAGCCCATTTCCTAAAAGATAGCTTGAACCTTCTCCTTGTTTTCATCCTATCTCATAATTGAAGCTAGTTTTATACCTTCTGCATTTGTGTGGAATAAATACCCAAGTAAAATCATAACTGAAATGAAACAAAAAAGACCTCATTCAAGTCACGTGTACCTTTGTGTATGTTGTGTATACATGTGTGTATGTATCTGTGTTTCATATGTGTGTGCATCTGTTTATACATATGAGTAGGTATATGTATGTGTGTGTGTGTGTGTGTGTGTGTGTGTGTGTGTGTGTGTGTTTGCTTGTTTGCCTCTGCTTGTGTATGTTTATTTGTGGGTATATATGGATGAATGTATGTGTCTTGAATATATGTACAAAAAATGAAAACAAAAGTCTCCCTTGGACTGTCCTAGTACTGTGCTCATTTCTTTACAAGATGAAACCACAAGAACTAACAAATGCAGAATTCTGGTTTTTACCAAGAAATGCAAAGCCACTGGTGCCTGCTTTCTTTTGTTAAAAAAAAAAGAGTTGGAAAGGTCATCCAAGATAGGAATAAATGGAGGCAGAGGCAAATCAATGTTTAACTTGGAAATATTTTTCAGTTAATCATCTCTGACTGCTCACACTAAGAGGGCACTCTTAGAGTGTTGGCAGACTTGAACTGGAAGCTACTAAGCTTTTATTAAAATAGCCAAGTATCAGGATTTATACAATCAGAAATCCTGATGTACTGTAGGTATAACCTAAAATGAGTGGAAAATCTTTTGCAAATAGATATATAGGGATATTTTGACACGTAGACTTGTGTTTCCAAGTATGAGGTTTGTGATACTATAGAACTTTTCTTGTTTTAGGGTTATAATTAAACCTGGAGACCTATACCTGGTAGGAAATTTGTTGAAAGTATGCGAAATCATCTTAGAATTTGTGTTATGAATTTCTTTTCCTGTTTGCATGTCTGGTGTATGCAATTATATAAAATATTACATAACATAGTATCTTAGCTTGAGGCTTTTTGATGGCAATTTCAGTTGTTTTACTACTATGAGGATTAAATTTTTCAGGAAGTTATGGAAACCTTATGGGGCCAATATTTGCTCTAATGGGCAAATAGACTTTTTTTTTCTTTGTCTCCATTTTTGTGTGCTTGTAGATGGGTAGTGATGGGGATTCACTATGATTTTTGCCAGGCTTTGTTCTTTCTTCTGTATGAGTGAAATAATTATCTGTCACACAAAAGGAGTAACTCTCTGGCCTTTTAATATAATGTGCCCATTACGTTCATGTAAAGCCAAGTTTGTAAAGAGATTCTTAGTCAGAGCGTCACCCTTGACTTACAGGCATTGTGCTGTGCCCTGTTGAACATATGGTGTGCTCGCCTGCAGCCCAGCACTCTGAGAGTTCCCTACACCATGGGCATTGCTTTACAAGCAGAAAGTGATACAACTGGTGCCAAAGCTATGAATATTCTAGGAACCCAGAGATGTGTTTCCCTTATGAGACCTGGTCTCTCTAACAATCTGATTCTATATACACAAGTCAGCTTGTGATGATTTAGTAGTGGTAAGGTTCAGCAAAGCTGCATTTGAATTATTAGGAAAGTCTTAATTTTGGTTTTGTATTTGGGGAGCTTTAAAAGACCTGATTTTGAGTGCTTTTGAGGAATTCACATAGACCAGATGGATTTTATAGGATCTATGATAAATACCAGATTACATGGATCTCCTTTCTCATTCAAAAGACTGCATTCTCTGTCTTTTGTGCTCTTTTATGATGAATGAACAAAAACCCTGAAGGAACAGTGGGGAAAAAATCCTTTATTCCGTTTGGATTTGGGTCTTTAATTTTGCAATGCTTTCACATAATGTCACTTTGTATTTTTATTTACTATTACATTGTTCAGTGCTTGGTTTTACTTCTTATTTGATACTATCTCTCTGGCCATCACCTCAGTCCACCAGTGTTGGGAGAGCTATGGGGCCATGATAAAAATCAGTGAAACCAAATGGTGTTTACCTACTTGGCCATGGGTTTATCTGCCAAAATATCATGGAGTTTCCTTCTGTGTTAGAATCGTCTATTCAGATTCTCTCGAACAGAGGACAAATAGTAAGGACTTTGCTTTATGTATCAGCACTGTGAAATAGCAAGCTACCCTAAATCTTGTGGCCCAATACAGGAATTTTATTTATTGCCTCTGGGTCAGATGGACAGCTCTTCTGATATTGGCCAGGCTCATGATGCATCTCTGGCTAGCTGTAGGCCAGACAGGGTGCTTATCTAGGTCGGGTTTTCTCACATGCTTGATGGTTGCTGACTATGGGGTGGTCCACAAGCATCTTGAATGGGACAGCTGGGATCTCTTCCAAGCATTTTCCCATCCTCCGGCAGGTTACTCTGGGCTATTTCAGATGGTGATGACAAAGATCTGGGTGAGAGAAGCATGCAAAACTTCTTGAGGCTCACACTTGGAACTGACACACTAGTATTTCCACTGCAAAGCTATAAGCAAGTCACAAGACCAGCTTGGATTCAAAAGGGAAGAAAATAAATACTTCCTCTTGATGGCAGGACTGCAGAATCACACTGGAGAGTGTGTACACACAGAGAAAATTACTTGGCATCATCAATGCAAATGATCCATTGTATCTTAATTGGGAAATAATCTTCAATAAGGCTAGGATTTCTGACCCAGGTCCAATTGCTGAAGCCATATTTTCAACATGTGATCTATGGGTAACTCCTGCCTCAGATTCACCTGTAGGACTTGAAGTGTCCCAGATCTACTGAATTAGAATTTCTGGGGTTGGGTCTCAGAAATCTGCATGTTAAACTTTATTCCCACCTCCCATTATAACTCTTAATATTCAGGTTTGAGAATCTCTGCTTTAGATTTTCCTGCTCAATACAACCATTGCAACAGGTAAGAAAGTATTTGCTCATATATAAAAAACTGAAATTAATTACAAAAATATAGGTGGGCTGTTCTAGGGAATTGTCTTAAACAAATTTTCATCTTCTCCTGAGTTATAATAAATATCTCAGAGCTACAACAGATGAACAATCAACTTAATCTGGTAGGGTTAGCTTGGTTAATTTCTTTTGCCCTTTTGACTTTGTACCTATAAGGGGCAACTAAAAACTGATGCCTCTCAAAGTTGAGTCACATCCTCTTCCCCAACAATAATGTCAAAGTCAACATTCCTATAGTTTTGTTGATGGTATGTGAAATCTAATCTTCAGAATTCTGTGTAGCAAAGGTGAGAAATTAATAATTTTTATACTTAACAAGAAAAGAACACAGATATATGAAAGTTATAGGTTTTGTCCAGTGTTTCTTAGCAGGCAGGTATGGTGGTAGAAAAGGATGTCTTTAAAGTTTTAAAATCCTAACCTTAATCATCAGCTCAAAAGCCTTAAGTGGGGCTCATCCAGATGCTCCACAGGTAGGACAGGTAGAGACAGGTGTGTGTGTGTGGGGGGGGGGTGTGGTGAGAGAGAGAGAATGTGAGAGAGGAAGAGAGATTCTATTATTTCACTACATACTTCTTTTGAGCGATTGGCTAAAAGCTTTAAACACTCCAGAAGATTCTCTTGGAATCAAAATATTTTAATGAGAACTAGAAGCAAAACGGATTTTGAAAAGGCTAGCACTCAAGTAAATGAGTCTCTTTGGTACCAATTTTTATTGCTATCAACTTAGCTTGCTCAGAAGACCAGATTGTCTTCTGAAAGTACTATTGGTACATTCCTCCCTTGCTTGAAAACCCTTAATGATGCCAATTGCCTCACTGGATTTGCAAGTTTCAAGTGCATTAGGGGCTAGGAAAAGCACAGTAATAGGGAGTGGTGGAGACAGTGGTAAACTGAAAAATGCATGTTCTCTTGAGAAGTCCTCAAATTCAGATTTTTAAAAGAAAAATTGCACACAGCCAATATAACCCATTTGTGACTAGATTCTGCTTTTTGACAACCTGGGGCCCTCTGGGCTGGCTCTAGTCCAAACCTATTATTCGGGCATTTAGATCTCTATGACCTAACATAGTACTGTGAATAGAATAGAATCCTCACATTCATTTTTTTTAAACATTTATTTTTTTTATTTTTTTTAATGGTATAATGTAGCCAGTTATGGGGAAAGATCATTAGACTTCCAAATTGTTGGGATTGAATTCTGATTTTAACACTCACTGTGATAATATTATAGCTCAGATGAGTCATTTTATCGTCTCTAAACTGTGTTTGTTTTTCTTATGTACACTGTAGGCAGTGGACCTGCCCTGCTTAGTTTTTTATTTCTTAGGAAAAAAAATGTCATTGAGATCTGTACCCCAATACAACAGTCACTGACCCCACAGAATGAGGATTACTTAGGAATTATATTGTTTAATTATATTTAATGTTAATTAAACCATATTTAATTCATCTCTTTGAAATCATTATTTTATTTATTTTTTTAATTATATATATATATTAGTTGCCTTTCCTAACCGCAGCAGAATACAACATACACTAGTATGGCAGTAGGTAAAAAAGTGGATGTGTAACCGATGTGAAGCTGCATTATGTATATAGGGTAAAAATAGGAGTTCATAATCTGCTTGAATCAAATGTATGAAATATGATATGTTAAGAACTTTGTAATGTTTTGAACAACTAATAAAAAAAATATGTGTGTATATATATATAAGTTGTATATATATATATATAAGTTGTATATATATATATAAGTTGTATATATATATATGTGTGTGTATATATATATATATAAGTTGTATATATATATGTGTGTGTGTATATATATATATATATATATATATATATATATATATGTTGTAGGTGAACACAATACCTTTATTTTATTTTATTTTTGGTTCTGGGGATCAAACCCAGTGCCTCACACATGCCAGGCAAGTGTTCTATCCCTGAGCCACAACCTCAGCCCCTGAAATCATTTTTTTTAAATTAAAAAAATATTTATTTGCAGATGGATACAATATCTTTATTTGATTTATTTTTATGTGGTGCTGAGAATCAAACCCAGTGCCTCACACATGCTAGGCAAATGTTCTACCAGTGAGCCACATCCCCAGCCCCTCTTTGAAATCTTGAGAATGTTTTTGGCACAATTTTTTTTTTTTTACAAACTTTTTTCCTCTTTACACACTTTTTTTGTTGGTGCATTATAATTTGTTGATACATATTTGTATATGCTCACATTATAACAATATAATTTGATCTATGTCAATCCCCAGCTTTCCCCTCCCTCCCCACCCCTCACCCCCTGCTCCCTTTCCTCTGCTGATCTCCCTTTGATTTTCATGAGATTTCCTTCCCCCCACACCTTTCATTTCCTTTTTCCTCTCTAGCTTCCACATATGAGAGAAAACGTGAACTTTGGCCTTCTAAGTTTGGCTTAATTTGCTTATTCCTGTGTTTAACATAGTGCTTCACTTAACATAATAGTTTCATCAATTTTCCTGCAAATGACATTTTATTTTTATTTTTGGCTGAATAAAAATCCATTGTGTGTATATATACCACATTTTCTTTATCTGTTCATCTATTGATGGATACCTAGGCTAGTTTCATACTTTGGCTATTGTGAGTTATGCTCCAATAAACATGAATATGCATGCATCACTGTAGTATGATGACTTTAATTCTCCAGAATAAATTCTAAGGAGTGATATGGATGGATCATATGGCGGTTCCATGCCTAGTCTTTTGAGGACCCTCTATACTGATTTCCATAGTGATTGCACTAATTTATAATCCCATCAACAGTGTAAAAGAGTTACTTTTTCTCTACATTCTTCCTAGCATTTATTATTATTTGTCTTCTTGATGACTGCCATTCTGACTGGTATGAGATGAGGTTCGATTTGTGTTTCCCTAATTGCTGATGATGTTGAACATTTATTTTCATATATTTGTTGATCATTTTTATTTCTTCTTTTGAGAAGTGTCTGTTTAATTCAAGTGTGTGTTTAACCTGTTTATTAATTGGGTTATTTGATTTTTTTGGTATACAGTTTAAGTTCTTTATATACTCTAGATATTAATTCTCTGTCAGAAGAGTAGCTAGCAAAGATTTCCTATCATTCTATATGTTTTGTTCACATTCCCAATAATTTTCTTTGCTGTGCAGAAGCATTTTAATTTGATGTCATTCTGTTTATTAACATTTTATATTATTTCTTGAGTTGTAGGGTTCCCGTTGAGAAAGTCATTACCTGTGCCTAAACACTAGAGTGTTGACCCTACATTTTCTTCTAGGAGTTTGCATAGTTTCTGGTCTAATACTGAGTGGATCCATTTTGAGCAGACTTTTGTTTAGGGTAAGAGATAAGGGTCTATTTTCATTCTTCTATGTATGAATAATTAGTTTTCCCAGCACCATTTGCTAAAAAGGCTGTCTTTTCTCCAATGTATGTTTTTTGGCACATTTGTAGATGTGTGGATTTGTCTCTGGGTCTTCTACTCTGTACCATTGGTCTATTTGTCTGTTTTATGCTAGTACCATGCAATTTTTGTTGTTCTAGCTCTGTAGTATAATTTGATGTCAGATACTGTGTTGCCTCCAGCATTGCTTTTTTTGGTTTAGGATTGTGTTATGGTTTAGATGAGGATTAACTGAATGATAACTGAAGACAGGCAGGATGTGGCTGGAGGATGTGGGCATTGCGGGTGTGCCTTTGGGGTATATATTTTGTAACTGGTGAGTGGAGTCTCTCTCTGCTTTATGATCATCATGTGAGCCATTTCCCTCTGCCACACTCTTGGGCAATGATGTTCTGCCTCACCTGGAGCCCTGAAGAATGGAGCAGACTGTCTAATGTCTGTCACAGGCTGTCACAGTTTCAGACTGAGACCTCTGAAACTGTGAGCTCCCAAATAAACTTTCCCTTCTCTAAAATTGTTCTTACCAGGTCTTTGAGGCACAGCAGCAAAAAAGCTGACTAAAACAGATTGCTTTGGCTATTCTGGATATTTTATTCTTCCAAATGAATTTTAGAACTGTTTTTTTCTAGTTCTGTGAAGAATGTCATTGGTATTTCAATGGGGATTGCATTGAATCTCTATGTTGCTTTTGGTAGTATGGGCATTTTAACAATATTAATTCTCCTTATCGGTGAACATGGGAGATCTTTTTCAATTTTTTCTTCAGTGTTGTATAGTTTTGATTGTAGGACTCTTTTACCTCCTTGGTTAGATTTATTCCTAAGTATTCTATTTATTTATTTAGTTTTTGAGGCTATGGTTAATGGATTTGTTTTCCTGATTTCTTTTTCCACTTATTCATTGTTAGTAGCTGGAAAGCTATTGATTTTTTTTTGTGTGTGTTGATTTTGCAACCTGATACTTTGACAAATTTTTAAACCACAACTTTTATGAAATTGAAATACAGATTATATATTTCTGATGAGAATTTACCTTCACAATTTAGATATTTGTAAATGTAACCTATACACTGGATTTTGGAGATTTAGTATGAAAAAAGAATGTAAAACATACAAATGAATTTTTATGTTGACTATGTAATTATTATTAAAAATTTTAGTTATAGATGGACACAGTATCTTTATTTTGTTTATTTATTTTCATGTGGTATGGAGGGTCAAATCCAGTGCCTCACATGTACAAGGCAAATACTTTGCCACTGACCCACAACCAAGTCCTATATAATTATTTTTCATGTTGATAACTTTGAACATATCAGGGTTAAATTAAGTATATTATTAAATCAATTTCACTTGTTTCTCTTTACATATTTAAGCAATGTATCTACTTATATGTTAAATTACATAGGCGATTCATATTTATGTTGAACACTACTGATCTGTAGGAAATCTTTTAATAAACTTTGATGTTATGAATAACTAATTCTATGAGTATGTTATAATATTTGTAAGGGGAAGAATTATATCCACAACTATCCCCCAGTATCTATTGTTGATTGGTTCTAGGACTCCCTGTCATGGGTACCAAAATATAAGGATGCTAAATCTCTTATATAAAATGGCATAATAGTTGCATATAACTATGCACATCTTCCTATATACTTTAAATCATCTCTAGATTACTTATAATACCTAATACAATGTAAATGCTATGTGTTATAGTTTAGAGATGAGGTGTCCTCCAGAAGCTCAGATACAAGAAAATTCAGAGGTGAAATGATTGAGTTATGACAGCCTAAACCTAATTGGTATATTAATCTACTGAGCAGGATTAACTGGGCAGTAACTTTTTAAGCAGGTAGGGTGTGGTTGGAGGAGATAGATCACTGGGCATGCCCCAGTGAGCAGAACTCTTTCTGGTTCCTGATTGCCAAATCCTGAGCTGCTTTCTTCCATCATACCCTTCCACCACGATGTTCTGAGGAATGGAGTTGGCTGTGTATGGACCGAGATCTCTGAAACTGTGAGCACCAAATTAACTTTTCTTCCTTTGAAATTGTTCTTGTGAGGTCTTTTGGTCATAGCAGAAAAGACGCTATATAAATGGTTGCTTTGGGAATAACGACAAGAAAAAAAGCCGCTTCATATTCAGTATAGGTGCAATTAAAAAATATATTTTTGACCTATAATTGGTTAAATCCACAGATGCAGATCCCATGGATATTTAGAGCTGATTGTACTTTATTCTCCAGCATATATCCTTGACTTAGCACAATATCTGGCTCAAAGCAGGGGCTTGGTAAATACTCTTTAAACATTTTTTTTGTTGTTGAATGAATGTGTATTATAACTGGGTCTTTGTTGTATTGCCTATAAAATAAAGGTTGTTGTAAAATGTTATCTAAGTTGCTTTTCCTTCTAAAATACAAGAAGACCCATCCTGACAGGACACTGTACAACTTGATGTGACATTCTTTCACTTTAGGTATAGATGTGTAGTCTTTTTCACTTCTGGGAACTTCTGGGGTTTAATAGAGTATTTTTACATAATACCTACCTTGGAAGCAAGACAAGCACAGCTCTTCCTTAGATGACAAACTTGAACTCATTTTCTAGACTTCCAATCAGCAATAAGAGAAGCAAGACTGGTTGTATCAACATCTATACACTGGACCTCATCATATTGTTTTCATTATTTTTTATTTTTAATCAAACTCTGCTTTTATTAATACAATCCTCACTTCAGTAGACAGTCTTACCTTGGATCAGAGAGTTGTTTATGCATGTAGACATTCCTCACCTTAAAGCGAGAATTTGCCTCTTGGGAAATAACTTTTTTTTTTTTTTTTCAAGGGGAATGAATTGTCACCTCACATTTTCCATCTGCCCTGAAGGAAATATGTTTATTTTTAGCGAACATGATAAACCCCAGAGGGGATAAATGATAGATTCCCCTAGACAGTAGGTTCCACTTTCTTTGATTTCATGTGCAATGAGTACAGTATTCTCTTGATGATTAGCAGATCAGGTTTCTGAGATCCTTGTAGTTCCTGTAACTAGGAAAAGTTCGTGTGTGTACAGATTGATATAATATATGCATGTGTGTTTCTGTTTCCATGGGAAAGGTTACAGTGTGGTTTCTTTACCATATATAAAACTTCACATTTTGAAAACATACTTTCAATCCATGGAATGAAAGGTGGGAAACCTTACCATAGAGCATAATTTCTTTTGAGATGAATGGCAGTTTTTCATTTTCCTCTGCTTCTTGCTGATGGAAATTGTAAAGATTCCAATATTTCCCCCTGGGAGATTATCTTCTGTTGGCTGCCATCCTAAGTTTTGAGATGTTTATTCTAGAAGCAATTTAAACAAAAGAGGGGAAATGCCCTGGACTAGAGGCTGCATGTAATCATAATGAAAAATGCTTGATATTGAATCAAAGGAGTGGAAGATGGTGTCGTGATTTCAGATTTCGACTCTCACCTCTGGGGTCAGGACTTTTTTAGAAAAATGAGGATAAAAGAGAAGCATGTTGTGCCAAAGGGGGCCCAATTGTAGTGTATGCATTTTCACTTTTCCCTCTTTTCATGGTCTGCTCACTCTGTGAATGAAGAAGCCTGCTGATTGGTAAAGCAGTCTAAAGTTTTCTTCTGCCCTGTTGTGGTTGTCAGGGAGCTAAGTTTCTGCAATGCTACTTTAACAAGCAAGTACAGGACCATCAGAGCAAAAATTGATTCAGGTAAGAATCATCAATTGATACTAAATCTAGGGGATTCAATGAGAAACAGAAGATGTATATCATCTCAAGTTACCTCAAAACAAAGAAGGAAAAAGTTCACTATGCAGTTAA
The DNA here is from genome assembly GCF_045843805.1 of Urocitellus parryii. NCBI lineage: Eukaryota > Metazoa > Chordata > Mammalia > Rodentia > Sciuridae > Urocitellus > Urocitellus parryii. The sequence continues at coordinate 164,266,527 of NC_135536.1, read as the reverse complement.
GAAATGGAAGGAGAACTTAAGTTGTAGAAATTAACATCACCAAAAAGAGACAAGATATGTCATAAGTTCTTAGGATTCTCTGGGAAGAACAGATCATTCTGTAGTGTCCTATCCCTAAATGGGACACAGGAAACTAATCACAAGGAAATATCAGAGAAACCCAAGTAGAGGGACATTTTACAAAATAACTGAGAGGCTGAGGGATTTCTTCAGGTTAAAGGAGACTATAGGGAGATGACAATTAATGGGATCTATAATCTCTAACTGAATCCTTTACTAGAGAAATAATTGTTTTAAAGGTCGTTCTTGGGGATGTGTGATGACATTTTATATGGTCTTGAGATTGAAGTATTACATTAATGTTAAATTTCATAAATTTGATAACTACTGTGATTATATAAGAGACTCATTTTTAGAAACTATACATTGAAGTATTACAGGATAAGTGCATAATACACACAGCATGTAGTCACAGAGTTTATAAATACCTATAAGTGAGTGCATGTGTGGTTATACACATATGTATATAAATGGGGTTATTAAAGAACATGTGGCAGCATATTGAAAAATTGATGAATCTGGGGCCTGGTGGTATAGCTTAGGGGTCTAGCACTTGCCTAGCATCTGTAAGGCCCTAGGTTCTATCCTCATCACTGAAAATAATTATTGAATCTGGTTAAAGGATATTGGGATTTCTTTGTGGTATTCCTATGTGGGGTTTTTTTTTTTGTAGATATAAAATAACTTCAAGATAAAAATTTTGAAAAACAAAGCGGACACTCCTCCCTCTCACATACATATGTATTTATTAATATAAAGGTCTTATGAGGGGAGAATTTAGGATGCAAAAGTTTGAATATTGTGAGGAAATATGAGGAATTTGATCTCATAAATATTGTTGGAAGTAGTCCTTTTTTATAATGACAGACTCCAGAAATTCTGTGTCTATCAGAGTAATCCCATTAAGGAAATATCAGATGGCTGAAAAACTCTGAGAGCCCAGGGTGTAAGGTGATGAAGCCCTGGTTGGATGGTTGATTTATTGGCTGGCTTAACCTGCGTGTTACTGGGAACCTGCAGAGCAGGAGTCTGGGTCAAACCTGTGTGACCTGAGCCATCCTTCCAGAGGGAAGCAGTGATGAGATTAAGCCCGGGAAGGAGCACATGCACCATCCTTCATGTGTTGTGTTCTCAGAGTTGACAGCTGGCTATACATCTTGTCTTCATAGACTGAAATATCTGTGTTGACTGAGCTCCGCTCTCTTGTGAGCATGTGCAGAGAAAGTTGGTTTTTCATGCAGTTTCTCCCAACCAGATAGCATTGATGGGTGAATTGAGATTTCAAGAGTGATGCTTGCTCTACCCGAAGACTCAAGGCTGAGGTGATACATCTATAATAGCTGTACACAGAGCTCCTAGGAAGAGCAGAGCTCACTGACCAGCCCATTAGATTCAGGCAGAATGAAGCTGTTGTTTAACCAGAAGAGAGAAAAATCTCAGTGGGATCTCCTTTAACAAACACCTGTAACCTGGTGGTATACCAACACACTGTTAACTCTTTATACAAACCTTTGCAATGCTCTGGGAAGCACCCTGTGGAGTTACATAGGAAGGAAAATTCAGGCCTTTATTACTTAATCACATCACTCCATGCTAGAGGTTTTCATTATCTCGTAAAATGCTTTCCAGCGGTAGGGAAAGGTGGTTTGGAAGAAATTTTATTGACTTTCCTTGTTTCCAATTTTGCGAGCTTTCAAAAATACTTGTTCCGTCTTTTTATTTGTTGTTTCTTTTTAAACCATGACTTTTGTGCAGTGTTGGTTCATGTCCAAGATCACTTTGTTTTGTTTTAATATTTATATAGTTTTAAGAATTATTTTTTCTGTAAGTATAAATGGCATAAAGGGCTATACATAACCAAAGTGTATTTGATTACAACAGTAATTGTTTCAGAGTGTCATTGATCAAAAACATAATGTAGCATGGAGCCAGTTTGGGATCCAGAAAGCTTTCAAAGCTTTTGGCTTTATAAAGAAGAATGAGGACCTAAGACTAGGATTTCTAGTTTTTCAAGTACTATGTCGAATTTTGTGATTTCTTATCAGCTCTGAAAGGGGACACCTTTGCTATCTTTGCTTAGTTACAGTTAAGAAACTTTCCATTTTTATGTCAATGGATAGTATTGTTATTTTACATGATATGGATTGTTTTATGGGGGTGACTGTACAAGTTGGGGATTATGGACTTCTTTACTTTGTGTCCCTTAGAAACCTAGGAAAGAAAAACAAACAAAAACAGAAGAAAGAAGTGTGTGTGTGTGTGTGTGTGTGTGTGTGTGTGTAGCCAAGAAAAGACCATATCTGTGACACACCTATACCATAGTTCCAGGCTTTCTAGCAAGGAGTTTGATTTCCACATATATGATGTAAGGCAGAGTAATTTGGACTGAAGGTTTCTGATTGAATTTTCTTAAAAAAATTCCATGGCTACAACACAAAATATCTAGATGTGGGTGTGGGATTTTTAAGGCATAATTGAAGTGAAGTGAAAAGCTGTTTGGAAGCTCTGCAATTAAAGTGATTATGGAGACCTCTTTGTGAAGAGATGCTAGATCTCTTTGAGAAACGTCCTCCTGCAGGGGAAGCAGGAGGTCTCATTTCAGGGTAGAGGGAACTGGGAATCATGGTGACTTCTTTTTTTTTTTTTAATATTTATTTTTTAGTTCTCGGCGGACACAACATCTTTGTTTGTATGTGGTGCTGAGGATGGAACCCAGGCCGCACACATGCCAGGCAAGCGCGCTACCACTTGAGCCACATCCCCAGTCCTCATGGTGACTTCTTGAGATGAGGCTGTCTTCTAATGTGTTTTCTCACTTGGGTTGGGTGGTTTTCTCATGAAAGAAGAAAAAAAGTGTCTTGGGTCACTGGTCTTTAGCTGATAAGGTGTTTTGAGAAGTACGTGTCTGCCTGTTTTAGACTGAATTTCACAATTTCTTTTGCTTCTAAGTCTGTGGTCCTGCATATGTCTTGTGAGTGTGGCTGGAGTAAACCTACCTGAGAAAGGGAGAAGTGAGCAGGAGATGTTCTCTGACAGGCTTCCACATAATATCCATTTTTTCTCCCCATTTCTTCTCAGGCCACCCTTCATAGTGGGAACAGAAAGTAAGCTAATTTTTCTTTTCTCTTTTTTTTTCTTCTTCTTCTTCATGTTCTGGCAACTGGACAACTTTTCCTTGGGAGTAAAAGCATCAAGCCTGACCCTGTGTTTCCTCAATGAGGAAGATTGACTTTGGTTAAAGAACACAGTGAATCTGCCCTGTGTGAAAGCTAGGTTCACTTTTTTTCCTGAAATGTTCACTATTTACTTAATTTCTCTGCATATGGCTTCCCCCACCCTACCTATTCTTTTAATTACAACAGACTCTGGCTCTATTTTAAACTCTGTCCAGCCACTTACCATATTAAGGAAAAAGCAGGTATTTGTCTCATTCCATAAGGTGCTGATTGGTTGTAAAATGCCCTTGTAAAATTTTGTTCTTGCTGTTAACCTCATTTGTAGGAAGGAAAAGAATTTGGAATTTTCCAAAATTGGTGGATATGGGGCAGAGCAGTCACTTCGACAGTCTTGTGTTTGTTGAATTATCAGAAAAATTGGGGTCTCTAATGACTGTAGGAAGTCTTCTAGTGTTCCCCTGGCCCTGGGTGAATCGGGCACTTGAAGTGGTCATGCGCATTGCTGGACTTTTCCTGTCTCATGCATCTCCTGGGAGGGAGATCACCAGACTTCTCTTTGTAACCTAATATGATACACATCAACTTATACATCAAGAATTTATCCTAAAAGCTAAGTTGACATCTTTCTGGACTGACTTAAAGCCAATTTTTGGTTGTTTTCTCCTTGGAGATAGAGAACTTTGATCTAATAACACTCCATATATTACTCAACCACCCTGGGGGGGCAATCTCAGTTCCTTTAACCATTTCTCTTCCTTGCCCTTTCCCAAATCTACAGTCAGGTTTACTTTTCCTCTCTTGTAAATAGCATATCCTCTAGATATCTGTGGCCCTTTATTACATGAAAAATTTTGTGCTGGTTACCTTCTTTTTCCATGTGCCAATTGTTTCTGTTTTAGCCAGACTAAGGACATACACATGGCTTTCTTGGGGCAGCACAGCCCTACTGACTGTGATGGCTACAAGTAACATGTAGAAAGAGAACAGAAATGAGGGTCAGACATAGTCAGATGTGTTTTTGTCTAGAACAGAGATCAGACTTAAAAATAGGCATGTATTCAATAAAGGAACTCTGTATAAGTAAATATCCATTCCTAGGTCGTTTTCTTCACTCCCCATACATCTTGATGAATAAGAAAACTATGGGGCTGAGGGTGTAGTACAGTGGTAGAGCATATGCTTAGCCATGTATAATACCTAGTACCAAAAAGTAAAAAAAACAAAAGACACCACTTTCTTATTGGGATATTCTGAAGTCTAGAAGCCATCTCCTTTTTATATCCTTAAAAAATAGAAGATACTATATTGGAGAGTTTTACATTAATTGAACCACTATGTTGTGGTAGAGAATTGGCAATTCAGTTGATCTCCCAATGGTTGATATTACCTAGCAGCTATTGTGTCCCTTACAGTAACACTGATAAGAAGAAACCGCTCCCAGAATGCCATGGGGCCTTCAGTTAGAGCTAGTATGGGTGTAACTGTTTTACTTCCTGAAGCTCTATCAGTTACAAATTTGTGGAAACAGAGATGATTAAGCTATTATGGGGACTTTTCTTCTGAATAATTCATATTATTTTTCCTGGGAAGAATTGTTTGTTCTGAGTCCCCTCCCCTCAGATATGAATTAAATATTGAAAGTTCATTCTATTTCTTCTAAATATCAGAATTCTAACTATGATAATAGGTTCTGGGAACAGGCTGAGTTTTTAGTGTTCCAGTGAACAGGATGTAATAAAAACTCCATAAAGAGCCAACTCTCTGCCATGTATTTTGAACATTATGTTTCACTAGTGGTGACTTTCTATTTTTTAACTCTTGAGGGAAAGTAATTTCTATCCTTAGCTTCATTATGCAAGACTCTGAAGTCAATCAAGAGCATCTTTCAAGTCTAATTTTAGTAAGAATCATCTACTCTCAGAATCCCATATTTTAAATCAGCGACATTTTAGGTTTTGTCACTTAAGTGATAAGTCCCCCACCCCACCCCCTTTCTGGAAACTTGGCCATCATTGAATTTCTGCTTGATTTTGGTTTTGCATTGGCCTGGCTGAATGCAGAGCCATCATGCTCAGTAGGAAATGAGCTGGAGAGGGCCTAAGGCCAATGTGCTGATGTTATTCAAGCTTTTCTGGTGAAGAAACTGTTCGAACACGCCTGACCATTTGACTGTCAGTCTCCTTTGCCAACTAACTCATCTAGAGTCTTGGATACTTCTCCTGTCATTTCCCTAGACATGACTCAGGGTTCTGTACTTTCTCATCCACATCAAATAAAGGCTTAAATTTTGAAGAACAGATGGAATTCCATTTAAATGTCTATCACCTCTACTTATGTCCTCCCTTCCTGGCTATTCATGGCAAAGCGTCCCCAACCCCGCCCGAACTTCTCTTGTTCTCTCTACTTTTTTTCCCCCTTTGGAAGGCCACTCTTATAGAGATTGATAATTTTTTTTAGATGACCATTGCTACAGGCTGAGTGCGTTAGTGGGGAGATATGGGAAGGAAGATTTTAAATCCCCAAATATTTGTTGGTTTTCTACTGGATGCCGGCAAGAGAGGTCAACTAAGGTTGACTTGTGCATCTTTCATCTCCAGGATGGTGGCAGTAGGGGGTGAGCTGAAGCAATGATGCTCTGATTTAGTTGGTGTGCTAGAGTTACTAAGATGACTTCACATGGCAATTTGAAATGGAGCACATGGGACTCAGCCTGTGGTGTCCCTCAGACTATGGCAGAGAGAACAAAGATGTGGCCTTCGAATGAATGAGTACAATTGCACAGCCAACATCTTAAGGTAGGCACTATTATTTTGGCATTGTTATTTTTTGCACATGGGGAAGATTGAGATACAAAAAGCATAAGTACTTTGTTAAATCAAATGTAACTAGCAAAAGCTGGAACCAGGCAGTTAGTCAAATTCTACAAACTGAGAACCCTTCAATAGAAAATGGGGTTCCTTGGGATCAAGTTTCTAGTACCACAACCTGAGAAGGAACAACATCTCTATTTCTTAAAAGTTAGTTTCCTACAGGATTTGGATGATTTGGATGATTGCATGATATGGGGGTAGGGTATGATTGTATTTAATGAGCATATACATATTCCTCAATTTAGTTTGGAGTTTAGAAACTTTTTGACTTTGAAGCTCTCGCAGGATGTTCTGCTCATCCAGAAAAACTCCTATGCTGGAGTTTGCAAAGCAAAGCCCTGGAGCTCCCCTGGGAGGGTGGGAAGAATTTTCCTCTTAAGTCAGTTGAGTGAAAGCCTTAGCAAAGTGGCATTTTATAGAAGAGGCTCCATCAAAGCCAGTAAAGCTGAGTAAAATTCCTTAAATGTATCTTTCTATAAACAGGGAGGATGGAATAAGATTTAAAAATAACACAGTTGAGTAAGTGAAACAATTGAAGATATGCATCTGATTCAACCCGAATTCAGCAACTGCAACAATATTATCTGATGAAGGAGATTTTGTGTCACATGTTGAAAGCTGGCTTTAAGCCTTTAAGAGGTATCAAAATAATCAAAGTGTTTTCTTTTCTCTTAGCCATCATTGTGAAAGAATTACACATGGTTGAGACATTTATATTGATCAGAAACTGCAATTGGGAAGTGAAAAGTGAGTGTGTTTCTGAGTACAAGGGAGGGGAAAGGGCAGACTATCATTCTCACTTGCCTGTTTGAGCCATAGCATTTTCTCTGTTTCACATCCAGGCTGCATAGGGGTCTCCAAAGCAGGTCCTTTGATATGAGAACTGGGAAAAGAATTCTCAAACTTGGCTGATTGTCCTAATCACTTGAAGTGCTTATTCGAGGTACAGATTCCCAGGTTCCTCCCATGAAAGTTCTGATCCAGGAGGTCCAGATAGAATATACATTTTAACAAATCTCCCTAGATGGGAGCCTTGAAATCAATAGGACCAGGAGCTGCAATCTGGTGCATACATTTTGCAGATAAGTAGACTGAGGCTCTGCAAGGATAATTAACATGCAGGATCCTGTGCTAGTGGTGGAGCTGAGACTAGAATTTCTGTTTTGCATTTTTGGCTCTAGATGCAGTACATTTTTTTTAATGTCTCTGAATACATGACAGTTGAGCAATTAGAGGTGTGTGTGTGTGTGTGTGTGTGTGTGTGTGTGTGTAAACTCATAAGGATAAGGACCTATCAGTGGAAGTTGTTACATACTGGATTATTAATAATATTACTCTTGTCTTGAAGCATAGTCAGATGAGTAAAACTTTTCAACTCTTAGAATAAAAATGCTTATTCTATGAAAAGAAAATTATTTAGTAGATGGTATCCTGGCAGAAGTAAAGAGCACAAAAGTGAGGAATAAGATACACTTTACAAAGAGTTATTAAATAAAATATTAGAGAATTCCTACTTTGTCCAGGGCTCATGTAGAAGTCATACCTGATATCCTAGAAAATGCAATTAGACAGGGTAGCAAAGAATGGTCCTGTCAGTTGCCTCTCCCCCAGTCCAGTGGATTGAACACTCTTTCCATGAATTGCAGTGGTCAGTCAGTTCACTTACATTTTCTTCCCATTGGATTTGCTCCCTATTGTTCCTTGATGTCAGGGACTGTATCTCATTCCTATTTCTATCTTGAATGCCTTGTCTGATGTCTAACATGTAATAGTTATTGTAATAATGATTCATTGAGCACTTATTCCATCTTCAAAATAATCCTATGATGTAGGTATGGTCATAATCCCTATACCCACACATGAGGAAATAGGTATGAAAACATCATCTGTTCATTTAATGAGAGTGAAGAAATGCTATGATTTAGGTATGAGGTGTCCCCCAAAAGTTTATATGTGAGACGATGAAAGAAAGTTTGGAGGTGAAATGATTGGGTTATGAGAGCCTTAACCTAATCACTGCATTAATCCACATAACTGGATTAACTGGGTAACTGTAGGTAGGTCGGGTGTGGCTGAAGGAGGTAGGTCACTAGGGGCGTGCCTTTGGGGTTTATATTTTGTCCCTGGTGAGCAGAGCTCTCTCTGCTTCCTGTTGCCATGTCCTTAGCTGCTTTCTTCTTCCACGCCCTTCCGCCCGCCGGTCTGCCTCACCTCAGCCCCAGAGCAATGGAATTGGCCACCTATGGACTAAGACCTCCGAAACTATGAGCACCAAATAAGCTTTTCCTCCTCTATGTTTTTCTCATCAAGTCTTTTGGTCACAGAGATGAAAAAGCTGAATAAAATAAGAAAGTACTACCTTTGGTCTGGAATGGATAAGGAAGAGTTTCAGGAGAAGGTGGGACTTTTGCTACGTTTTAGAGAATGGGTCCTGGTTAGATAGGGGAAGGCCTGTGAAGGAATATTTCCTAGCAGAAGATGGAATACCAGTGTGCTTGAGAAGGTAGAAAGGAATAACGGAGGACATGCTTGGGAGCCAGGTGCAGGTTGGTTTCCTTGGAGCAAGGATGGGTCAGGGAGCCTATGGGAATTGTGGTTAGAAAGGTAATATTGGGTGGGCGCATGGAGCTCCTTCATGGATGGTCTTGAAATCTGGGATGAGAATCTATTTTTTATTTTGTCCACATGTGTAGCTCTAGAGGTTTTGAGAAGGGGAGCAATTTGCTAGAAAAAGTATGAGTGCGTCATGCATGAAGGAAGGTCTAAGGAACTACAGCTTAAAGTCTCTGTACAAAGAGACATTAGAGAAAGTGTTAGATAAAAGAGGGAGAAGACAATGAGTTGGGTTACATCGGCTTGACCAAGTCAGGCACCATCTCCAGCAGGTGATTGGAACTGTGGGTTGTGGGATGAGGAGAGACAGAATGGGACTAGAGATTAAAAAATATGGATAGTAGACTTTTCAAGTTGGTGGCAAATGAAATTTGTAATTAACGAAGAGGAGGAACAGAGGCCTAGAAAAAAATCTTGTGTACCTGTCGCATTGGGGGTCAGGAAGGAAAAACAGATGTAAATGGAAAGTAGAGTCCAGCATGCCATGTACTTTCACATTTATTAAAAATTACTCTCCTATGTAAAATGAGCTGTTTAATGTGCTCATTTCTTATGTATATTTTACCAGTGAGTTTTTTTTTCCAACTTCCTTCGAGATGTTTCCATAAAGAAATCTGAAAATCTTGCCAGAACCTCAAACTTAATATTTCCCAAACTGAAGTTGGCTTTTCAATGTCCAAACTTGTCCTACATTCTTGTGTCCTTTATTTCTAGCAACAGTATCTCATCTTCCAGGCTTAAATCATCATGTCCTGTCTGTATTCCACGTTTCTAAGATGCAAATGTTTGAACCCTCTGTAGTGCTTATATCTGCCCAGTCTTTCCCCAAAGCTCTGTGCTTGAATTTTGGCCACCCAGTACCTCTCTGGGGATGTTGCAATAACCTCTCAGCTTCTCTTCTCAAGTTTATTCTCTGCTCCCTCTAATTCATCTTATAGTGCAGCTACTAGATTCATCTTTTGGCACCTGATCTTCTGACTCAACTGGCCCTCTTAAAAAAAAAAATCTTGCAAAGCTTCTCTTTGCTGACAGCCGTGGTTTCATATTTGGTCCCCAAATTAAATCTTGCCCAGAAACTCTAATATGTCAACTAGATAAAAGCAGGCTGTTCTCGTCACACCAGGAGAGTGTCCTGGATCATCGCCCATTCTGTCTCCACAACACCCAGAGCTCAGCAGAATAGATTTTAAATAAATCCCAGCTTCCTGCCTCATAGTAATGGATACCAGAAATTTATTCCCAATTTACTTTTCCCATCTTATGTTCCATTAGAGCCAACTATTTCTTCTGCAGTTGAGTCAAGCTAAACTGTAAACTCCATATAGAGATGCTTCATGATTTACCATAGACTCACTTCCCTAGTAAATGCACTGTTCAGTTGAAAGTGTAGTGAGCCAAAAATGTATTGAATATCCCTAAATTACTGTCCACCTCTCCTTAGCAACACAGTGTAATGTAGAGTGTCAGTTATTTACCCTTGTCACTGTGTGACTGACTAGGAGCTACAGCTTACCACTGATGCCCAACACCACCTACCACATATTTTTGGCCCAGGAAAGCATCAAAATTTCAAATTTGAAGCATTGGTTTCTATTGGATATGTATTGGTTTTTCACAGTTTTGAAGTTGAACAAATTTTCAGTAAACCATCCTAAGTTGGGGACTGTATGAACTGTATGCCTTTTGCTTCCCTACTTTTTATCCTTTGTTTCTCCACTTTTTATCTTTGCTCATTAGAATAGAATTCTGTTTTTAAAATGCCTTCTCTTCACTTGTGCAAGTCCAAATCCTGTTTTCTTTTCCCTTTTACTTTTTAAAAAACTTTTATTGATGCAATTATAATTATTCATCATAGTAGGGTTCATTATGCCATATTCGTACATGCACATAATTTGATCAGTCTCATTCTCCAGAACCTTTCCTCTCCCTCCCCTTTTCCAAATTCTGTCTTTTAAGACCCACTTCTAAAACTTTCTCAGTGGAGAGTTTCCTCCTCAGTTCATTCTTCCTTCATTTTGAGTATTCTCTTTTTCTTCTTAACCTCTTGTTGTTCATCATCTGGGCCTCTCTTAGGCATATGTCACTTTTCTGTTTTCAATGCAAATTGATTTTATGTCAGTCTTCTCTCCTCTGAAGTCCTTGAAATAAAGATAATTGATGGTTTTGCCCTGGTACTCTTTCTTAGGGACTGGGACACATGGTGAACTTGCTACTCACAGTTATTTGTGGAATGAACACTAGCTTTGTGAGCACCCTCAAGGAAGGGATGATGGTGCCATAAGGATTGTGCCTTTCCCATCATGCATTGAGCAGGGCAGACCTCACAATGAGTATGTAAAACCGGGAGGCAATTTTGTTTTGCTTCATAGCTGTAAATATGGATTGTTACCTTTTCAGTTGCCTTTTGAAAGTCGCTGAGGACAGGTCCTTGGAAGAGCCACAAAAGAACAAGTTGTTCATCCAGCATGCAGGTGAGGGGGACAATATTATTATTATTATTATTATCATTTTGTTCATGTTGTACATAGGCTAAGAGAGGTAAAATTCATTTCAGATAATTAGAGGCAGAATCTTTAAAATGCCTTTCTTTGTTATTGCCTCTTCCTTCCTAGGTCATCTTTCCAGTAAGTATTTTGTGGCATGTTTCCTTTGAGGTCGTTTACTGCATGTCACTGTCTTCAGGGCAGACCTTCTGAAGGGGTCTGGAAAGAATCTAGACTAATGGTTTGGAACTTTTATAGTTATGCATCTCTAGCGAGGTGTATAAATGGTTTGAGTTGAAAGAGCCCCGAGGACCATGGCAATAAGCTTCTGGTGAGGGCAGTGGGAAGTTTAAGGAATAAATTAAAGTACCAGATGCCTTTTATACTGCTCAACTGCACAGCGTGAATCAGTTCTAACTTCCCAGCCTGGGTCACAAGTTTATCTTCTCTAAGGGCTGTGAAAGCAGCCACAGTGGCAAGGGATGATGGATGGAGTTGTCCTGAGGAAGGGTGTGCATGGAAGTTCTGTTTGGGTCTTGAAATTCCCCAGAAAGGTTCAAGAATTTCTCATAGTTGAAATTCAGTAAATGCAAAGAAAAAGCAGGGAGCTGAGAGTGTTCCGATAAATCATTTGACTTAATTGTGCACATTTGACTGTCATGTAGCAAAGGGTTGCTTATATGTGGAAAAGCAAGGGGAAAGATTTCTTGATCGCTATATTAGAAAATTTAAAAAATACTTATTGAAAAGATTAATTAAATGCAAGTCATAGTTCCTGCACATATATCTTTTTCTTAACACACAAAGGCTTAGAGATATGCCTTTTCTAACGTGTTCCTCATCTCTCTTGCAGTTCAAGTTGCCCTGAGTTTTCCATTGATAAGAAAACCAGGTATTTTTTCAATGATAACTCACTATCTTTTGGAAATGGAAACTGTGCATATTTCCTGAGCCTGTGATATAATTGGACATTTTGGTGTAATTTCTTTGGTTATAATGCTCACAGTAGGCATATGTTAAATGTTGGCCCATTCCTAGGCATTACCATCTAAGAATGCTAAAAAAGGATTAGGAAATACAACAATTGAATCTTGGTTTGTGGTGGGCTTCAAAGCTCTGTTAACATTTTACATGGAATGAAAACAATGTTTATCTCAAACACTGTATATGCAATATAAAGCAGGAACTAAGGACAATGCTTTAGAGTTTTATTGCTTGGTTTAAATTCCAACATCTCCATAAATTTATCTGTGTGAGCTTAGTTAAGTCACTTAATTCCTCTGTACCCGAACTTCCTCATGTGAAAATGGAGATACAGAACATATCTTCATCAGTCACTTTTTACTACAGTATTGCTGTGTAACAAATAGCTTCCTCCTAATTTCAGTGGCTTATAATCATAAATATCTTTTTCTCCCTTGAAGGTCCATAGGTTAACTATAACAACCCTGTTCTCATCTGACAGGTTCAGGTCTGCTGCACTTATGTGAAGCTGAAACAGCAGTGGTTTTTCTGGGGTAGATGTCAGGAGAGAATTGAGCCAAAGCATTTAACAATCCAAATTCTGGCCTTCCTTTGCATACATGCAAATTTCATTGGTAAAACAAGTTTTATGGCTAAGTTCAACATCAATTCCTGGGTAATTATACATTTCCCAAAGGCAGAGAAATTTCTCAAAAGAAGGCATACAAATGGACAAGAGGTATATTCAAAAGTGCTAATATCACTCATCATCAAGGAAATACATATCAAAAACATGATGAGGCATTATTTGCCCCAGTTAGAATGGCTATTATCAATAAGACAAAAGGTAAGTATTGGTAAAGATGTGGAACCTCTGCATAGCTTTGGTGAAAATATAAATTCATGTAGCCAGTATGGAAAACAGTACAGAAATTTCTCAAAAAATTAAAAATAGAACTACTGTTAAGATCCAGAAATCCCATTACTATATTTCAAAGAAAATGAATCAGAATGTCAGAGAGACATTTGCACTCCCATATTTATTGCATATTTATCCAATATTTATGGTGAATAATGATTCACAATAGTCAACATATGGATTCAACTGAGGTGTCTGTTGACACATGATTGGATAAAGAAAATACAGTGTATAGACAGTCATGAAGAGCATGACTACATAGCACTTTCAATGATATGATGTTAATGGAGGGCATTATGAAAAGTGAAATAAGCTGGTAATAGAGAGGCAAGTACTGCATGATCTCATGCACATGTAGCAGTTGATCTTATGAGAGTAGAATATGGTTATGGGGTGGGGAGTAGGAGGCAGGGATAGATGGAGAAAGGTTGCTCAAGAGTTCTAAGTTAAGGGTCTTGGGATGTGGCTCAAGTGGTAACGTGCTTGCCTGGCATGCATGAGGCACTGGGTTTGATCCTCAGCACCACGTAAAAATAAAATAAAGGTATTGTGTTCACCTAAAAAACTAAAAAATAAATATTTTTTTTTTAAAAAAGAGAACTAAGTTAATACTGTTAGGACAAATAAGTTCCGGTATTCTATAGAATAGTAATGTGACTACGGATGATTTATACAGCATTATTTAAAAAATGCCAGAAGAAATGATGTTGAATGTTTTGGCCACAAAGGAGTAATAAACATTTGAGGGGAGAGATGTGTTTCCCCAATTTGGACGTTGTACAATGTGTACATATATCAAAATGTCACATGGAATTTCATAAGTATATGCAATTTTTAAGTCAAAAAAGTAAAAAGTTAAATTTTGGCTGTAATAACAACTAGCTATTATTGATATCTGCTTTTGTACCATTTTTTTTCTCAGAGTCTTCAGAGACATTATTCTCCCTTGCTTGATACAAGCCATAAAAGTACTATTTTCTATTCTGAAGGTAGTAAGACCAACCCAACTCCTTTGACTCTGAGCCCTGGAGAACAATCTGGATCCTGTGTTGAATCTTGAGTTTTCAACTTTAGTTCATCCAACCTCAAGCTGGACCCCAGTAGGATCTTCAAGGAGACCCAGCAGAACCTCAGGGTCCAACAGACTTGGATCTGTATCCAAGGCCTATTGAATACACTACATATTATATGTTAATGTTATGTGTATAATGCATATGTGTGTATATGTGTGTATGAATGTATGTGTGTGTTTGTATCTGAAATACCTAAATCATTCCAGGTAGGAGTTGAGGTATTTGGAAAATCAGACTCATAATTTTATAGTATAATGGAATGTTGGAATAGAAGAAAACTGCAAATAAACACATTCTCCCCTTGTTACAGTTGAGAAAAATTGGTGTACAGGGAACTATGAGATATTTAAACTCACCCATTTTTTTTGTGGCAAGAACTGAGGTAGAAGATGAGTTGTTAGGTCAGTGGTTTTCCATGTCATTATATGATGTTTATTTGATAGCACAGAGTTTTAAAAATGCAAGTCAGAGTTGAAATTGGGCAACCTGGTTTCAATTCTGGTTCACTTGCAAGCTGTGTGATCCTGGGCAAGTGACTTAACTTCTATGAATGCCAATTTCGTTATGTTTAAGAGGCTGTGTCATAGCGCAGTTGTAAGAGCTAAATTAAAAATGGATGAAAATGACTTAACTTCTGTGATGATGATTTTGTCACAAATCTTATTCTATACAGTATTTAGAAACACACTGATGCTTTCTTACAGGAGAGTGTAGCTTTTCCCTACTACCACAATAGCGTAGTGTGTCAATAATGTAAAAGCTGAACAGTGTACAAAATTAAACATTTATGCTCATGCATCTAGGGTCAGCTGTGGGTAAGCAAGTCACCTCTACTAATCTTGATTGGAATCACACATATGTCTGGGTGTCAGCCGAACATTGGCTAATTTAGGATGGCCTTTACAGCATCCATTGTAACTACTCAGCTCTATTTTATGAGTCTCTCATCCTTCAGGAGGCTAGTGCAGGCAGGTTGCCATGGTAATGGGAGAGGCACAAGAGAGCAAGTGGAATCCTTAGGCCTAGGCTTGGGACTTGTTTGCTGTCATTTTATATTCTTCCTATTGGCTATATAGTCATGTGGCCATTCTGGGAGTCCAAGAAGGGCACCATTAAGTTCTGTGGTAGAATGAAAAGTGCAGAGGAAAAAGGCTATCCCATTCAATGGGAGGAGTTGCAGAGCCACGTGGCAGAGAGTGTGATACAGAGGGATGGAGAATTGAGGTCATTGATGCAGTCAGTCTAGCATGAAGAGACATTGTACAATAAGCCTCAGTTGACCCCTTTGGAATCAGGATCCACAATGCTCTATGCTATGCTGATTTCTGCTCAGGAAGGATCTTTATAGTGAGATACCTTTGTAGGTGAGTGAAATAGTCGTTCTGTTGCCATTATGACACCCCACCCCAAAGGTTTAGTTCTTCCTTTCTTTGCTCTCTTTACCCATCAGCCCCACAGGAACACTGAGTTTAAGGTGTAGAAAGGGTCATCACAGTCTTCTTCATTTCACAGGTGGGGAATCTAGGAATCAGAGGGTTTTAACCTTAATTTGTCTAAGGTTAACTGGTGACTTGGAAGAGACCAAAGGCTATCATCCTTATGAGCCCTGGAGAACAATCTGGATCCTGTGTTGAATCTTGAGTTTTCAACTTTAGTTCATCCAACCTCAAGCTGGACCCCAGTAGGATCTTCAAGGAGACCCAGCAGAACCCCAGGGTCCAACAGACTTGGATCTGTATCCAAGGCCTATTGAATACACACATACATATTATATGTTAATGTTATGTGTATAATGCATATGTGTGTATATGTGTGTATGAATGTATGTGTGTGTTTGTATCTGAAATACCTAAATCATTCACGAGCCATTTATCAAGCAGAAACGAACTCTAGTTTTAGAACACACACCATGGCACCACAGGAGCTCTTCAGGAATTCCCTCAGAGCCCAACTGCCACCACCAGCTTCCCACAGCCTCTCAACCCCCCACTCCTCCTGCTCTTGAGGCCGATTGGCTGGGTCGCATGGGTGGAGCCAAAAGAGTCCCCCATTGAGCAGCTCCATGGTCTGAAAGGGCAGGGAAACAGCCCAATGAGCATCACCGCAGAGGAGCCAATCAGCTGGCAGCTGGAAGTTTGCTGGGGCCGTTGTGAGCCAATCAGCTGGAAGTTTGCTGGGGCCCCTTAGGCTGTGGCTCTCAAGAATCATCTACATGGCTCTGACAGTCTGCCTCAGGTATCTTCCCTATTCTCTTCTGTCCAAATTTTTCTGCTCAGATGCTTCTTATAGAAGCAAAAAGTTCCTCTTTCCATAAAGCCGTTTGAGGTGATATTGGACAGAATCCTACTGCCTATCACTCCAATATTGTCTTGTTCTTTTAATTTAGATATATTTGGTTCTTTAAGTGATTTATTATCAGACAAGTCCTCAAGGGAGAAAGCATTCTATTTATTTTAGTTATCAATGAATTCTCTAGCAGAGAATGGGAATAATGGTGTGCGTGTGTGTGTAAAAAATAAAAACAAAAGTGGTTGGGATTATTGACAAAATAGAAATTAAGGGCAGAAAATATTTCTAGACTGAAGTGTTTCTTTAAACTAAAAGGTGCACATGAATCTTCTGAGGATCTTGTTAAAATAAAGATTCTGGTCTAATAGGTCTGAGGCAGGGCCTGAGACTCTGTACTTCTAGTGAACCCCCAGGTGATGTTGATGTCACTGGTCCAGGGAAACTTTAAGTAGCAAAGAGAGAACAGCTATCTAATAGAAATTTCTATGACAATGGAATGTTCTAGACCAACACTGCCCAATATGCCAGTCATTATTTAGCACTTGAAATGTGATGAGTGTAGATGAGGAAATAAGTGTTATATTGTGTTTAATATTGATTAACTGGTAGTGAATGTATTTTGCAGTGCAGGTCTACAGAACAGGATCTATGTTATATTTAGCTGTGAATCTCTCAGGTAATATAGGACATGGTGGTGCTTAGTGCCGATTTGTTGTCATGTGAAAGGAACATGTCACTAAGGCAGGTAACTGGAAGACACCGTCCAAATATATTCCACCTATTTGTTTCTGGGAACTATATTTAGGTAGTGTGGTGTAATGAATGAAGCCACATAGTACTCAGTGTGCCCACCAGGATTTGAATATGGGATCTACCATTTATTAACCTTGTCACCTTGATTCCTTCCCTGTGCCTCAGTTTCCTTGTCTGTAAGATGAGAATACAATAGTGTCTCTTGGTCTCTTTTATAGGTTATGTGTGTGCATGGAATGATTTAATGTCTGTGAAAATTAAAATTCTTTATATCTAACAATAGCCCTGGAATATATTGCATTCTTTCAAGCGCACATGGTCTTACTAAGGCTGAACCCTACCTGAGTGAAGCCCTTAAGTATCTTTGCTTCTTTCCATCTCTTGTAAAAAGCTAAGGACTACAGTTGAGCTCCCAGTTCTCTGGCAGGAAGGATTCTTTCATGTTGTTGATGCTCCTTTGGACAACTAAACCTTGTTGTTAATTCAGAAGTGTTTAACCCAAACTCTATCCCTAAATGGAGCCAATACACCAAAGAAAGTGTCTGGTGTGAGAGAGGAGGGAGCTGTTGAAACAATGAGGTCAACCTTCCGAACCAAACAGGGTAATGATAGCTGGCCCTGGAGAAGATACGACTGCTAGGAAATTCTGCACCCTTGTTTATACAAAAGCAAGAAGGAAATGTTTGCCAATGGAATAAATAATGGAGCCTTCTGGTTACATAATGTTGTGTTGTGCCCCAGTTTGAGGCCATGTTGGAATTGTTGCTTGGTCTAGGTTTGAAGTTTGGAGTTCAGGCTGTCTCTTCTCTTGTTTGTTTGCTCCAGATACTTGAAGTACTATTCTTCTCTAGTTCCCTAAAGGCCTAAATTTAAGCTGGACCAGAACATGACTTCATTGCCTTGACTTAAGGTAGCCCTTGTGCTCTACTTTGTTTCTGAATCTCTGACCCTGTGATACAGTTAGATTGGGGCAGGAGGTGATGGGCTAGGTGATAAGGGGGCTCAGGGCCAATTAAACCACATGCCTAGAGTTTCTCTAAATTGATCAGCAGTGCCATCTCCTCCTCACCCTATGAAGCCAGTCAACTCTAGTCTAGTCAATTTGAACAGGTGACAGGACTCAATAGTAATATTATTAGTATTATTATTAGTAGTAGTAATATTATTTAGACTTTTCATCCACTCATTTGGTCTGTCAAAATATACAAAGAAATACAAGGATAAAAGACTTTAAAACCCAGGGAGAAAGCAACATTGGTATCATATGAAATCACAACCATGAAATGCTTTCTCCTTAAGATCATGAAAAGACAAAGATGATCACCTGTACCATTCCTACTACCATTGTACAGGAGGTCCCACCAGTACAACAGACAAGATAAAGAAAACCAGGCATAAAGATTGATAGAAATAATACAACTCTTTACTAACGGACAGCATTTTTATCTATGCAGACAAACCTAAGGAATATACAAAAAAGCTGGTAGAACTAATATGTAATGATATTATTAGTAGTGAGAAGCAAGGTTTCAGTACTCAAGGTTGATTCACAAAATCAATTGACTTTGTGTATTAAAAGCAAACTTTTGGAAAGTAGAATTACAAATGCCATTTATAATAGCATCAAAAAATATAGCCCATTTAAATTTGTTTCTAACAAAAGATGTACAAGATGTTTACACTGAAAATACAAAACAATTCAGGAAGAGAAGACCCAATAAATGGAAGAATATGCCATGTTTGTGGATTAGAAAACTTGGCATTAAGATGTCAGTTCTTCTTAAATTCACTCTACTATGTTGGCAGACATTTTCCCTTATGGAGCAGATGGTAAATGTTTTCGTTTTTTTACGAGCCATGTAATATTAATTGCAACTATTCTCTGCCTTTGTAATGCAAAGGCATAGACAATACATAAATGAACAAGTGTGGCTGTGTTCTAATAAAACTTTATAACGAAAGGTGTTGGGCTGGATTTGTCCCTCTTCTGATTCACATCAACTGAAAAATGTGGGTGAAAACCAGATGGTTTCTAGAGTTCCTTCCAACTTCATCTCTCTTTGATTGTATCATATAACAAGAGCATATAATAAGTCATACAGCTGCTTATTTCCAATTAATTTTCTTGGCAATTTCATCTTCATATGGAAAATAAAGTTTCCTAGGTAGAGTTGGTGGAAAGATTAAGTGAAATAATATAAAGATCTGTGACAATGCCAGGCTCACTCAAAGATATTCATCCCTCTCCTCCTCCCTATTAAATATTTTTCCTTTTGTTTTTAGAATTTATTTTTTTCAAATTTTTTTATTAGTTGCTCAAAACATTACAATGATCTTGACATATCATACATTTGATTCAAATGGGGTACGTAATCTTAATCTTATTTTTCCACATGTACAGATTGCAGGATCACCTTGGTTATACAGCTACATTTATACATAGGGCCATACTAGTGTCTATTGTATTGTGCTGCCCTTCTCCCCCCCCCTCCCCTCCCCTCCCCTCTTTCTACCCAATCTACTGTGACACATTTCTCTCTCTCTCTTTTCTTCCCCCTCACACCATCTTATATGTAATTTTGCATAACAATGAGGGTCTCCTACCATCTTCCGTGCAATTCCCCTTTTCTCTCCCATTCCCACGTACCTCTCACCTCTCGTCCCTATTTAATGGTAATCTTCTTCTCATGCTCTTCCTCCCTGCTCTGTAGAATTTATTTTTAAGTCAATCATCAGCCACAAGCTCATGTGTGGCTGGACAATTGGCCTCATGGTATGAGGAGGACCCATCTTTCTGCCATGTCACCATTTTGTTAGAATAAGATTCTGGGATCTGATTGCCAATCATCCCTGCTTTAGACCTTCAGGTTTGAAGGACCTGCTTTATCTCCAGTGGGGTTATAGGGAAAAAAGTTCTGGAAGTCCTGTTGTTGCAGTCTAGGAACACCAGGTACCTAACTCCCATTCCTTTTTTAAGACAGTATGCTTCTCATTGTACATATTACACTTCAGCCTTTCCAGCATAATCCCAAATAATGTCATCTCTGGGGAAAGCTGATATGTGGTGCGAAGTTAAGTCCTTCCATCTGTTGGGAGTAAAAGTTGCTAGACATACAGGAGTTTTCTTCCACCTTATTCAGCAGGACTTCGCCTTCACTCACTTGCTTTTCACTTTCTGATATTGAGCTGGTCACAGATGAGGGTTGGTATGCTGCTTCCTTCAGCCCTGCCCTGTGTGGCATTTGTCTTGAAACTTTCCCATGCTTGTTTCAACAGGAAAAAAAGCAAAGAGATTGACATATAGCTACCCTGAGGCTAGATTGTCACCGAAATAGATTTCTCCAAATAAAAATAAGAGCCGTTTTTGCTTGCAAGGCCTTGCAGTGAAACAGAGTTAATAAAAACTGCATGGGAAACTCACATTGAAACTATAAAAAAATTAAAAAATAGAATTCTTAGCTAAAGTCAGCAGTGATTGTTGGCTCAGGGTAGAAATTAGGGAGTAAAATATTCTGAAACACTCATTGAACATGAAGAGGGAAGATTTATTACCCTTTATCCATTTGTTTAACCCTTTAGAAGTAGAGCTAGACTCTTACTTGTTTACAAAGCAATTAAGTCCTGGGTTGTAGATTAGGACAGATAATTTTCTCCTTAAGGATATCTTGTTAGAGGGCCACTCAACTTGTAAACTAACACAAACACAAACAAACAAACAAAAAAACTCCAATACTGCTCTAAAACAAAGACTAGATGAAAACATTGATGAAAATTTTTTACTCTCCCCGTGTGTGTATATCAGATTTCTCTGGGGTTAAAGATGCTGTGTCTTTCTAGACTAGCTGGGACGCCCTTCCTTGGCTCTCTAATCCCCACCCCCCAATATCATCATCTGGACTATGTCTTAGAATCCTGGAGAGATGGTTTGTTTCAGCAGTTCCCCACTGAGTGTGTGGGGGCTTCCTTCCAAGTCGGATGCACCCAGGTTCTTTTCAGCCCCAGTGTGATGTGCCACTAGGTCATCAGGAAATGGTGATTGATTATCTGAGAAACTTACCATCTTTTTGCATTCAGGATTTGCCCAAGTCATTACTCTAGTTGGGATGTGAGACCTCAGCTAATTCCCACTTAGAGCTACAAGTGTTAAAACTCACAGTATCTAAGACAAGTGAGTTTTAGCCCCTGGTTCCTATAGGGGAATTCATTGGAATATTTAGAAGTAATTCAGGGTCCTTTCGTCCCCGCCTTTAAGCATATAAACTCTGGTCATTTTCACAGGTTTTTGCTAATTAATACCATCACTGTGGAAATGGGGGCTGTTCTGCAAACAAACTGCAACAAATGGGATTTTTATTGCTGGTGGAAAAGTCTGGGGAATAATTAGCAGATCTGTGGAGATCCCTAGACTCTGGGCATCTGCATGGTAATGGCCAACCCTGGAGATCACTCAGGGAAATGGGGTCGGACTTTCCACCTTAGGGCGCATTTATATTGTCAGTTATAGCCTTCAAACTACAGTTGGACAAATGTGGGAAAATATTTTGTGAAATGCTAGACAAATGAACCTGGTGTTGACCAATCTCAACTAGGAAAACTGGCTTTGCTTTGCTAAGTGCTGTACAGCAGCCAAGTCTTGCAAATGAAATATTTTGATATCTCGTTAAACTTGAGTCCTCTGAGAGAGGCGGGTGTGTGCACACACACACGCAAACACACACACAGTTGATTAGGGTTCTTCTCAAGGTGCATGGCTAGAGAAGACAGAATGACAAACCTTCAGGGATAGAAGGGAACCCAGATGTCATCTGGTTCAGAGGTTCATGTAATCAAAGGATCCTTGGAGAGAATCCAGGGAGATCTGTAAATTTGGGTGGGGAAATATGTTTTTTTGTTTTTACTAACCACTAATTTAAAGCTACAATTTCTATTTCAAATGGGGTTAACAAAGCATAGGAACATCAGCTATACCCAAGATTTTGACAGAGTAGAAATTAAAGTTGTTTTCAGATCACATTACAGTGTTATAAATAATGCAAGAGATCATTTATGCTCATTCATTCATTGTAATTACTAGATACTATTTAATTTGTTATCAATGAAAATACATGTGTTTCCATATCACACATTTAAAATTATGTCAAAAACGGTGCTTATGTAGTATTTGGGGGCAGTGGATTATATGTATATTCTCTAATCTATTTTCAAACATTCTGAAAAGAAGTCACAGATAAGACCACTGAGGAGGTCATTAACTTCATCAGGCAGTCAAAGAAGTCTGTCCGAAGTTTCCCTCTTGCCCAATATCTTCTGTTTAGAGCTGAGGAAGTCAAACTAGGTCTGATGAAAGGCAAAGAAAAAGCCAGAATCCCCTGGTGCTTTTCCAGGTGGGTTCCCACCATATAGATATTTGCCGAACAAAATACCCTTGCTAAAACAACACTGAATACTTCAGTGTCAATATCAGAGATGATAAACAATTTCTGAGGCAAATCTTAGCCAGATAATGCATTTTTGAATTCATATATACTTTTTCTACTTTCATTTTTAAATGTTGACATTGCCCAGTTAAGTGTTAAGTGCATATTTAGAAAGTTAACACAGAGGCACACACACACACAAACACACACACACACACACACACACACACACACACACACACACAGTGTATAATGATCAAATGAAGGTAGTAAAATTTCCCCAAATTTCTTTCTCATTAAACATTAACACATAATAATTCTACAATGTGATATTTCAATATGTGGATACAATGTGTATGGGTCAAATTAGGGTAGTTAATTTTCCTTATCATTACTTTGTTTTTGGAGACTTTGAGCTCCTGTCTTCTAGTTGATTATAACATATAGAAGGTTATTGTGAATTATAATGCTCCCACTGCTCTGAGGAACTCTAAAATTTATTACTTCTATTTAATTGTATTTGAGTATCCATTATATGACCTTCCATCATCCCCTTCCTCCCAGCTTCTAGTAACCACCATTATACATTCTGTTTGAATTTTTAATATATCCATATATGATAAAGAATGCATGGCATTTGTCTTTCTGCATCTGACTTATTTCACTTAGCATAATGTCTTTCAATTCCATCCATTCTGTAGCAAGTGACAGGGTATCATTCTTTTTATGGCTAAATTATATTCCATTGTTTATATATAGCACATCTTCTTTATCCATTCATCCATTTATAGACATTAAGGTTAACTCTATATTTTGACTATTTTGAATAGTGCAGCAACAAACATGAATGTATAAGTGTATCTTTCATGTTTTGTTATCATTTTCTTTGAATACACAGCAGGAAGTGTTTCTTGAGGACTCTCCATATTGTTCTCCATAGTGGCTGTATACTAAGGTACGTTTTGATATCCCCTTAAACTTGTATGAAAGTTCCCTT
The DNA here is from genome assembly GCF_045843805.1 of Urocitellus parryii. NCBI lineage: Eukaryota > Metazoa > Chordata > Mammalia > Rodentia > Sciuridae > Urocitellus > Urocitellus parryii. The sequence goes on along the minus strand of NC_135536.1, from coordinate 164,242,914 downwards.
TTCTCCACATCCTTACCAGTATTTATTGTTTTTTTTTTGTCTTTTTGATAATGACCATCCTAATTGGGGTAAGATGAGAGCTCACTGTGGTTTTGACTTGCATTTTCCTGATGGCTAATGAATTTGGGTAGTTCATAAATTTGTTGCCCATTTGAATTTCTTTTTTTAAAAAAATTTTGTTTTAGTTGTAATTGGACATAATACCTTTATTTTATTTTTATGTGGTGCTGAGAATCAAACCCAGAGCTCTGCATGTGCTAGGTGAGCGCTTTACCACTGAGCTACAACCCCAGACCCCATTTGAACTTCCTTTGAGAAACATATATTCATGTCCTTTGCCCATTTTAAAATTCGATTTATTTATTTATTTAGGTACCAGGGATTGAACCCAGGGGTGCTTAATTACACATTTTCCTATTTTATTTTTTAGAGACAAATTCTTCCTAAGTTGCTGAGGCTGGCTTTGAACTTTTTTTCTTTTCTTTTTTAAAATATATTTTTAGTTGTTGATGGACCTTTATTTTATTTTTTATATGTGGTGCTGAGAATCAAACCTAGTACTTCACATATGCTAGGCAAGCACTCTGCCAACGAGCCACAACTCCAGCCCTAGCTTTGAACTTTCAATCTTCCTGCCTCAGCCTCCCAAGCCACTGGGATTACAGGTGACTGCATCTGGGTGGATTTTGTTGTTATTGAGTTTTAAAAGTTCTTTATATATCTAAATATTAATCCTTTATCAGATGAAATTTGTAAAATTTTCTCCTGTTCTTTCACTTTTGCTTTGGTCTGTTGATTGCCTTTGTAGATCAGTAAATTTTTAGTTTGATATAACCCCATTTGTCTATTTTTGCTTTTATTTCCTATTATTTTGGGGTCACATCCAAAAAATTGCTGCCTATACTGATATTTCCAAATGTTTCCCCTATACTTTCTCCTAGTAGTTTCATGTCCTATATTTATATTTTTGGTTCATTTTGAGTTTATTTTTGTATGAGATGAGAAACAGAGATCTCATTTTAGTCTTCTTTGTGTGAATATCCTATTTTTACAACACCATTTATTGAAGAAACTGACCTTTCTCCAAGTACGTTTTTGGAGCTTTTGTTGAGAATAAGTTGGCACTAAAGGCCTGGGGTTATTTCTGGGAACTCTGTTCTATTCCATTGGTCTGTGTGTCTTTTTAAAATGCCAATACCAAGCTGTTTTGATTACTATAGCTTTTAAGTATATTTTGACCTTAGGTAGTGTAATACCTTTAATCTTGTTCCTTTTGCTCAAGATTGCTTTGGGTTCAAGGTCTTTTTGTGTTTCCATATGAATTTCCATATAAATGTTTCCATATGAATATTTTAGGATTATATTTTCTAGTTCTGTGAAGAATGCTATTGGCATTTTGATGGAAATTGCATTGATGCTATAAGTTGTGTGGTGTAGTATGGACATTTTAGCAGTATTAATCTTCCAGTCATGAACATGGAATGTCTTTTCATTTTGTGTGTGTGTTTCATATTATGTACTTTAAATCAGAATAGTATAGAAGCAATGTGTCATCAATGTTTCATATCAGAGGGATATGATGTTGCTATCTTATCCCTGCTGATATTCACATTGGTCACTTGAATAAGGTGGTGTCTGCTAGTTTTTTCACTATAAAGTCACATATCTTCTTGTATTCTTATCAATAGAAATACTTTGAGATTCTGCAAAAAAATCCTGGTTTCTCATTATAATTTCATCCATTAACTTTACTTAATGACTCTTGTTTGAAACAATAGGTTTGTATGCAAAGTACATTGTGGAGAAAATTCAGTATTTAACATGAGATTCACATTTCTTATTCTTGAGATTTAGGTTGTTTTTCATAATTACTCATTTGCTGCATCACTGAATTCCTGTCTCTCACGGTTTACCCAAAGTGATAAATGCATTCAGAATATGACAGTTACAAATGTGCACACATTGTAAATGCACTTGCACGGTAGGTATTATAATTTCTAAAGGTTCTTATTAGATTTCAAACACACACACACACACACACACACACACACACGGAAAAGGTGAATGTGGATTCTTTTGTGAATGGTGTAATTTGACTATATCCCATGAGTACAGAAAGTGCATAATCATTTGTGGCTTCGAGCTCACAAACACCAAATAAGTACACAGAATACTGAAGGAAACCTTCCATGTTACATAAGGTTCATGCTGTATCTAATACCCACCAAAGTGAGCTGGACCCTCAGGAGAGGGAGAAATGTGTTGGGGGAAATTCTTATATTAACATTACATCATCAAATTCAAATGTATTTATAGCTCAAGAATAGGTACATATAAGTAAATAGATAACTCAAACTCCTGTCTTAAATTTTACTCACTGCTCAGGGATGGACTGTAAGGCTATGAAATGTTGCTGAGCCCCCACTAAAGAGAGAAGAATCTCACTGCTTATTCTTGGAATGTGCAGGGCCAACTAGTGGAAGATCCCATGCTAGGGAAATCCTACAAAATGTGAATGAGACTCATTTTTCCCAAAAGAAGCTGACATAATACTCATATTCATAATATGTATGAATATGCAAAATAGAAATGTTGATATAGGAAGGATCATTTCTCTTCTCCAAGACATCAGGCAAAACAATTTCATAAACCTTTAGCAAAAACCTAAATAGTTTATCTGATTTTTCCTCCACTTCATCAGAAGACAGCCTTGTTTGTAAATTTTCTCATTCATAGAAAACTCAAGTGCTGAAAATGTAACACCTCCATCATCTCTCAGCAGTTGTTACTGCTAAAACTCATTCCTCACGTCTGCTTATAAACCCGTGGCAATAAAAACATAGTCTTTTAAAATCCACCCTTAACTGTGGATGCCAAAGCTTTTCTCTTGACCTGCCTATACCAATCCTGTAGTCAGAGCCTCAGATGAACATTTGAAAATATGATGTGAAAAGAGCATGTGATTTTTAGATATCAGACTTAAATTGACTTAAGATTGTCTTAAAATCTAAAAGGTCATAACAGCCAAGTTTGGGCCAAATCTAACAAGTGAAAATGAACAGGGGCATCTATGTGTAAAACAGTTTAGTTGAGTCAGAAATAATCTGCTGACAACAAATACAGATCAGAGAGGAAACGAAAGGAAAAAATCAAAATAAGACAAAACAAAACCTTGAGAACATTTGCCACAAATCAACTCAAACTATGAAAGTAGACTGGTTGGAAGTGTAACTAATCCCATTCACTTCCTGGAAGTGGCCCCATTAACCAAAATGTTGGGACTGGAGCCCAGCACATAGTGAGTGATCTGGTGAGAAGGCTGTAGGTTTCTGAATTCTTGACCAACACCCCTGGGCAGATGTTTTTTGGTTAGTGGGAATATGTCACTTTATATTTAGTATGATCTTCTACAAACTACAAAGCCTGTTGCTTATTTTTTTTATGTATGACAATCTTTCAGAAACAAATGGATTTTTAAAATTAAACAACAACAACAAAACAAGGTAGAAGAAATAGAGAAAAAATGTTAAAGAGGATTCTGACACTTGACTGACATTAAAGAAAAAACCCAAACAATTTAATGGAAAAACATAAGAGTTTTGGGTATAAAAAATTTAATGACATTAAAATAGAGAGTGTATTTTTCATCAACTTGAAAATATTATTTTGATATGTGATACCCTGTGATCAATGCCAAAGAAATGATGCTCGTTCTGCAGAAAAAATAGAATCCAAATATAAAATAGAAGATTTGTGTGTTCTTTTTCTATTTTTGCCTACCTGTTTGCTCCTGCTCCAGATCAACAAAATATTCAACTATAAATTGAAGAAAAAGAAGTGGGAGTTGAAAGCAGATCACAGAGAGCACATTTTCTGGATCTGGAATCCATTTCTCCCCCTCGCCCTTTACCTTGTCAATATCTCTCACCTTCATTGGAGCCATTCAAAGAGATCCCACAGAAGCTTGGATTGCTGATCAATTCTGATGATGTGCTGTGTGAGTTGGCTGAGAAGCAATCCCCAAGAATGAAACTTGCCAGTGGGTCTGCAAATATGAGTATCTGCAAATGAGGCATTGAAACAGAAATAGGTTGCATATTTTCTAATGCTCTTTGATTTTTATTTTTGAAGGTCCCAAAGCATTAACTAGGTGCCAGGAACTTATCTTTGTGATGCTCCAGTCCCTGCAAGAACTGAAGCTGTGAAGCCACTTGGAACCAGCACATAAACTGCTTCTAAATGATCAGAAACTTCCCCAGCTTTTCCGCTTCAACTCACCGTATGCCTTTAAGCAACAGAGATTTGAAAGTCCTGAGATTATAGGACCATAAAAACACACATTTACATGTGGTCACATGCAAGGTTTAAGACTGGGAGCGAACCACAGAGGGAATGCTTTGCACAAGTACCAAATACAAGTTCAATTAATGACACGGGGCAGCTCCAAGGAATTCCTCAAGGAAGCTGAGGAAAATAACCAATCCAGAGTCTCTTATGAGCCTGAATGTGTGTTCTGGAGCTTCGAGGATGCACAGTTGTTAGCCTCTGTTCTTTTCCATATGTTCCTTCTGGGACCTTCCACAGCCATATAAAATGCAGCTAGTAAAACAGGTTTTCCGTGGGAGGGAGACCTGGGAGTGCCTGAATTTCCTTCTTTTTTTGCTGAACAATTAAGCAACAAAAGCAGTCTGGGAAAATAGAAGACATTTCAGAGTTGGCTATGCATTCTGCACATGCCAAGGGAAGGGGGTTTTGTAGCCTTTGGATTCCTAATCCTGTATTTACTTGTTGGCTAAGTGGAATTAATTCATTTGGTTTTACAGAGTGTAAGCTTTCTTCTCTGTTAAGTTTCCCTTCTCAGAAAGAATGGCAAGCTTATCTTAGATGGTTGACGGCAGTTTGGGGATCTACTGTTATTTGAATAGAAGAAATGATCTTAGTTTAATGGACAATTTATTCAATTAATTCAACATGGAGAGATATTTTAGTGCTTCTAGTGAGCCAGGCTTGTGATAAGACATGGGATACACGGTTGAACAGCGATTTCAAAGAGATGAACAAAGGAATAGGCAATTGTAGTCAGTGTGAAAAAAAAAATAGGTGTGGGGTTAACCCAAGGGAAGGCATAAAAAAGATTTGGATCTTAGCCACATTTGGGGACTTAATAAAGGTTTCCTCCAGAAATCAAACCTGAGGCCCAGAGAGTGAATTGAAGTTCATTAGGTGACAAGGGGAAGGAACTAACTTGAATTATTTGTCCATGCAGAAGGACAGCATGGAGAAGCCTTGGATATGGGTGAGTGCTCAGTGTGTATTGTGAAAAGTGTGGATACGAGGTACCCACAGACTGGTGAGAGATGAATTCAATGAAGGAGCTGGAAGCCAGACTCTTCAGGTTATTGTTGGCATTGTTAAGCATTTACATCTAATTCCAAGAGCAAGGATAGTCAAGGAGGAGCTTTAAGTTGGAAAACAAAATGCTCATATTTTGAAATCTTTCTCATTACAGTGTGGAAAATGTATTGGAATTGGGTGAGACCAGAGAATAGGCCAAGTGGAAGTGAGGGGTAATGGTGCTCTTCCTACTTCAGTGTCATCAGGATTGGGTGATGTGGTGCTGTGCATGTGCTTGTCCTGATGTCACCCATCAGAATGTATACTCAGGACATCCCAAGGGGTTGCAAGGACCCATTTGAATTATAAAGACCTTTTCGAGTGTCTGTGTTATTTTCTTAAACCATACCCATTTAGGAGCAAATACATTGTTGGGTAATATAATTAAACTTAACTCCAAGAAAGAGAGTGAATGGGGTCTCATTTGTTTTATTATGTTGGGGTTGGAGGAATCATTCGGTGTCTACTTTGTCCTACTGACTTGCATCAGAGTTTCAGGGAGCTGGCTGCAATTGTAGGAAATTTATTAAAGTATTTGTGGATTTAGAAATACTAAAGTGTAAAGACAATTGCTCAGAAGTTCATTTTCCTTTACTTCTTGCAAGCTCATTATCCCACTCTCTACATTACAAAGGGTCTTTTTGCCTCGTAAACATTTCTTTAAGGTATGATCATTTGATAATGTGCTCACCAAACGTCATGCAGGTGAATATGAGCATGAACACCCTTTTTGAAAAAAAAGTTGGAAATGTGGAATCTTCAATGTCAGCAGGCACTAGTGTGGCTTGCAGAGGGAAAGAGGAAAGCCCTTCTTAGATCATGTGGCCCAAGTAGAAGGTGCACAGGATGTTGGAAGGTACAGATCTGGATTCATGCTGGGCCTTGTGAATTATGTGCTTTGTGACTCTGAGTTTTGTAAAGATTAAGCCAAATAAAAATAAATAGTACATGTAATGCATTTAGCACACTGGGTAGCATGGAGTGGGCACTTGGTAAATATCGGCTATCATGAGCTACGGAGTACCAGTCATGTGCTAATAGGACTTTCAGTGAACTGCAACTGCCTTAGATTGGTGTGGGAGATGGGGATGTATATTGCATGGGATGTATCATGGAGGCAAGTCCATTTTAAGCACTTCCTCAAGGTCAAAGTAATGACAGAACACAGGATCAGGAGAAAAGGAGTGTGAGAGTCCGCCTCCTATTGTCACAGCCCACATTAGCTGAGGGGAGCCCCTATCTGACTGCTGCAGTAAAAGTTCTGGTGTGAAGCCAGCAAAGCAGCAACAAGGGATTGCTCATGTTGCTTTCACAGGACTTGCTTCTTTTTAGGTATACCACAGATTCCCAGGGAATTTTAACAAATTAAAAAAGGCTATACAAATGCAAGGTATTTCTATTACCATTTACCCAACTGGTGATGTGGTCCCTATGGACTGGATGTATTGAGAACACCCAGGCCTTTCACTGCCCACTCATTCCCATTTTGAAGTACACATTTATGTTTACTGATTGTTCCTGAGTCAAGAGCTCAATCTTCTCCTATTTATCCTACTTGTTTCTTGCCAATATCCCAAATTTTATTAAGCTTCTCCTGGGAGACCCAAATAGTGGTGGGAAGAAAATGCAATTCTAATGTCAAAACGTGGGATGATGGAAAAACAGAAATCTATTACACAACTTTAATTTAAATATACCATTGAAAGGGGGAAGGGCTGAGGTCATTGAACACTAAAGTGATTTCCACATGTATTTGATAATGATACTTTCCAGTGACTAATTACACGTTCAGACCCTTATATTTTTCATGGAGTTTTTAATAATGTTACCTTAGTCTGTTCTCTTTGTACTCATTTCTTGTCTTTCATTCTTATAGTTGGATATTTTGTGGGTAGGGGATTCAAGTAAAAATACAAAAGTCACCCACAAGAATGAAAAAGATGGAGGATACAGATTGTTGACAAGCATCCGGGTCTTAGTCTATGTCATGCTGCTATATCAGAATACAGGAGGCTGGGAAATTTATAAGGAACAGAAATTTATTTGAATCATGGTTTTGGAGGGTGAGAAATCCAAGACAGAAGGACTGTCAGCTGACAATGGCCTTCTTATTGAATTATAACATGAGAGAAGGCATCACCTGGGAAGAAAAGATAGAGAGAGAGAGAGAGAGAGAGAGAGAGAGAGAGAGAGAGAGAGAGAATATGAATGAGCGAGAAAGCAAGAGGAGGCTGAGTTTGTCCTTTCATAAGAAACTTACTCGGGAGATAACAGATCTACTCCTATGACAGTGGCATGAATCCATTCGTGAAGACAGACTTCTCATGACCTAAACACCACTTAAAGATTGCATCTTCCAATGCCTCCACATTGGGCATCTAGTCTCCCCAAGCATGAACTTTGGGGGGTATGTTCAAGCCACAGCAATGTGGGACAATGGGAACTCACACGTACCATGAAGTATAAATTGATATAGCCCCTTTGGGAAAATGCTTTGCAGTATCTACTGCAGTTGAATATAAGCTACCCTAGGGCTCATCAAGCCTACTTGTAGGGGTCTATGCAATGGAAATATGTGAAATAGTAATCAAAAGACATGTTGTAGAATGTTCAAATATGCTTAAACTGGAATTTCCCAAATGCCCATGAGCAACAGAATGCATAGAAAAGTTGTGACATGTTCACCAAATAAGATACTATACAATATAGACAGTGAACGATCTACTTCTAAATGACATGAATCAATGTAGTTAAATTTTATAAATGTAGAATGATGAATGAAAGAAGCCAGACACAAATGAGTACACATTATATGATTGTAGTTATATACAGTGTGAAAATAAGCACTACTAGTTTGCACTGTTAGAAATCAGGATAAAGGTTATTCTTGGATTAGTGTCTAGAAGAATGCATGATAGGGGGTTTTTTGGGGGCTGGTTATGCTCTTAGCCTGGGTATTTGTTCTAAGGCTGTCTTCATTTTGGGAAAATTCATCAAACTGTATGCTTAAGTGTACTTTCAGTATATTGGTTTTTCTTTCTTTTTTTTCAGTGTATTATTTTTCAATAAAAAGTTTTTTAAAGAGGTTGGCAACATCAAGTTTATTTCTACCACAGTAATAGCCCTAGATACTAAAAACGTGGTTTTTAAAAAAACATTTTTCTCAGTTATAGATAGACACACAATATCTTTATTTATTTTTATGTGGTGCTGAGGATTGAACCTAGTGCCTCACATATACGAGGCAAGTGCTTTACCACCGAGCTACAGCCCCAGTCCTAAAAGTGTGTTTTATATAACAAAGCTGACAGTTGAGAAAACCAGCTATAGATATTTCCTCTAGTCCTTAAATTTATACATATCATACAGAAAAGAGTGCTTTCACATCATTATTTCAGGATGATATCATCAATATTTTCCTCTAAAAACTGTAGCCAGACATATATACACAATGGAATATTACTCAGCAATAAAAGAGAATAAAATCATGGCATTGCAGGTAAATGGATGGAGTTAGAGAAGATAATGCTAAGTGAAGTTAGCCAATCCCCCCAAAAAAACAAATGCTGAATGTTTTCTTTGATATAAGGAGGCTGATTCATAGTGGGGTAGGAAGAGGGAGCCTAGGAGGAACAGTCAAACTCTAGATAGGGCAGAGGGGTGGGAGGGGAATGGAGGGGGCATAGGGTTAGAAATTATGGTGGAATGTGATGATCATTATTATCCAAAGTACATGTATGAAGACATGAACTGGTGTGAATATACTTTGTAAACAACCAGAGATATGAAAAATTTGTGCTCTATATGTGAGTTATAATGCATTCTGCTGTCATACATAAATTTAAAAAGTTGTAGCCAGAAATAGCACCATTACAGTTTAGATACAAGGTATCCCCCCAAAGCTCATGTGTGAGACAATGCAAGAATATTCAGAGGTGAAATGGTTAGATTGTGAGACCTATAACCTAATCAGTGGATTAAGCTATTGATATGATTTAACTGGGTGGTAACTATAGGTAAGTAAAGGTGGCCGGAGGAGGTAGGTCACTGGGAGCGTTCTTTTGGAGTATATATTTTGTCCCTGGAAGCAGAATGCTCAGGGAAGCAGAATGCTCAGCTTCCTTGTTGCTGTGTCCTGAGCTGATTTCCTGTGCCATGCTCTTTTGCCACAATGTTCTGCTTCACCTTGGGTCCACAGCTATGGAGTCAGCCATTTGTGGATGGAGACCTCTGAAATGGTGAGCCAAAATAAACTTTTCCTCCTTTACATTGTTCTTGTCAGGTATTTTGGTCACAGCCACACAAAACTGACTAAAATAATCACCCAAGCAGGGCTCTGGCAAATATTAACTGACATCTTATATGTAGCTATAGTTCCTGATGCTGGCAGGCCTTCAATAGAATAGCAATCCCAGACCCTTCACTTAACTTGAAATCTGGGTATGGAGTAAAGAATGAACAAGTGCTGAGCAAATGTTGAATGCAAGGCATTGCCTGTAACTCATAGTATGCTAAATCATCTTATTTCACTACCATCAATTTTTGTGATAAAAACTGTTTCCCTCACTACCCTGATAGGGTGACTGAAACTGAGAGCCAGATGGGCAATGTCATTTGGATATCTGAACATAGGCTTGCTTACTTCCAAAGTTCATTCCACAAAAGCATACCTGGCTCCCAGTTAGGTAGAAAGTACCCAACTTTGTACTCAGACTTCTCTAAACACAGTGGTTTCCTTCTGAGGTAGGAATCATCTGCTTGACTGGTTTCAGAGTATGGTTTTCAATGTTGAATTGACTTAGTGGTAAAATGGTTTTTAAATGAAGTGGGCAGAGGTTCAGTGAACAGCTGAGAAGTCTCAAAGGGCTTTGTGATTTGGGGTTCTTATTTGGAGTTGTTATGCTTTGAAGTAATTGCATGCTGAATAAATAATTTAAAATTCCATGGAGAGAGATGTCTGAACCCTCAAAATCTTAATACTACCTTTATATAGTTTATCAGTTGAATAACTAAAATATACTTTCCTTGTGGTCCAGAGTTTCCCAGGAGTCAACTAAAAAAAGTGGTAGGTGCAATTTCTTTAATATCCACTTTCACCTCTGCTAAAAGAAAAATAACAAAAAGTCCAGGTATTGGCCAAATATTACTTAATAAAACAGATCCAGAAGCCCAGTACTGGTTCTTGTAACCAAGATATGATGTGGTTTGCCCTCTTTGCAAGATAGAACTTTGCCAACATCTGCTGGCCCAATGCCTTTGACAGCTACATGGAGAAAGACAAGAGAACCAATGTATGTGGGGCCAAGCCTCAATCTAATCACTTACAAGTTGGATATCATCATAATTTGGAAAGAGAAAACTGAGCTTACAGATGGTGTAAGATAGATAATAAGAGGCAGAATCAAAGTATAAGTCTATTTCATGGGTTAGCACACATTTTTTTCCCCTGTAAATACCAGATAGTAAATATTTCAGTTGTGGGCCATACAGTCTTTGTTACAATTTCTTGACTCATGTGTAATAGTCTGAAAGTAGATATGAAAAAAGTATATACAAGCAAGAAGGTGTTGCATTCCAATTATTTGAAAATGTCAAGACCATTTTGAGCTTGTAGGTATACATAAACAGAGTTAAGCCAGATTTGACCCATAGGCCCATTTGACCCATAGTAAGCAGACTCATTTTTAAAAATCTGGTTTCAAAGATCATGAAAGCTGTTTTGACTTAGCAAGTGGTTTTATTTAAAGTTCCTTGGAATCAAGGACTTTCTGAAAAGTAAGACTTGGTTTATGCTCAATGTGCATTGACTATTGAAAGGAAACCTTTGACACACACAGGAGGGATGGTGAGTGCAAGTGTGTTTGTGTGTGTGCATGAGAGTGGGATACACAACACAGAGAAGAAAGCATTTACTCGATTTTTTTCTTTTACATCAACTGACAGAGTTTTGTGATATTTTCATAATCTAGGGTGTCTTGCTACCCACTTCATTTAAGTTAATGTGAACATTAAAATGTGTTGAAATGTAATGAATTTTGAGGAAAATTTTCTAACTGTTTGGTGTTTAGTAGATGGAATTCAATAGTGTCTAACTTGAATATTGTAAATTTAAATGTTTTTTTAAAAAATTTAACTTGTTATATATGATAACAGAATGCATTACAATTCATATTACACATATAGAGCACAATTTTTCATATCTCGGTTGTACACAAAGTAGAGTCACATCCTTTGTGTCTTCATACATTTACTTAGGGTAATGATGGAATATTGTAAATTTTAACAGTAGTCTCTGAATGATCTCAGGGTAGTTTTGCAAATGATATGTACTGAGGTTGTAAATAGAATGTGCTGAGATCCTCCATATAATCTGCTGCTTCATTAGGTTCTGGAAAAGCCAATTCATGGAAGTAGGAGGCATATTGTGTTTATAATTAAACCAAGAAGGTATTGGTACAAATTAATCCAGGGAAGCAAAGTCCATTGCAGAAACATTCACGAAGACAGGAAGAAATGACAGGCATCATGAAATGTTAAAACTGGAAGAGATCCTTAGACAATCTCAATTCATGAGAAAATGTACATTTGGGACATTAGCCAGTTAGTGCCAAAGCCAAGGTTAGCATTGATACAACTATTAATATTTTTCCTCTCTGTTGAGCATCAAGATCTGTTTAATATTGCTAAAAAGATTTAAGCTTGGTTTCTCCATATAGAATTTAAAATAACATCAAGCCATGAAATAAATTAAAGAAGTCCAAGGCAGTTACAATTTCTTCCAATGTGACTATTTCTGATGCTTTTACAAAATAACAAAAACCAAATTCAAGGAATGAACTTTTGGCCCTGACTTTGCTAATAATGCTTTAAGCAAGTGAATGGTCTTCCCAGCCTTTCCCAAAGGCCCCTAGATTAATTTTTGGTGACATCGCTAGGAAACTCCCATGAAATCTTGTGAGTCCATAGAAACCATGCATTAAGTCTGTAACATATTGTGTAGATCACATCCTACCACGTGAAAATGTTCTGTCCTTGGAACTGTGGATGCATTTTTTCTTTAGAACAATGTTCCAAGGGATGGTTATCTTCCCTGGCTATCACAAAGACCTACTGGATTCCCCAAGTGGCTGAACTGGAATGAATGTGGTCAGAGGCTGTCAAGACCCAAACTTCCAGCTCCTTGAAGGGGCAGTTCTGTGGACTGGGAAACTGATAGAGGCTCTGCTACATTCTGCCTTCTTTATGGAAGAACTTGATAGCCCTTGAATAGAGAGGAGGAGGAGGAGGGTAGGTGGGAGTGGGGCCTTGATGGGGAAGCTAAGGTCTTCTTTGAAAAAACGGAGGAAGGCTCCACGTTAAAGGGGAAAGGAGGAGACAGGAAACCTCCATTAAATTGTTTATAAGTTGAATTGTTTCTAAAGCCGGAACTGACAACTGTGTTTTTACAAAGCAGAAAAGGATGGGACAAGCCCCAGAGCCCTCATTCAGGCATGCACAATGCTCAAGAAGATCAGAGTGCAGTTTTCTTTAGACAGGTAGGTTTTCAGAAAATTGAGGGTTGACACAGCATATGAATTCTTCTAATTTGAAGATTCTCATAGGTATTACAGATGCCACTTGAACAGCTCTATCACTTTCACCAACGGTGGAATGGCTTAGATCACTGCCCAAGCAAACAATTATTTGGTTTTTGCTTCTCCAGTCAGACAAGGGAAAAGGTTTTGCAGTCTATCAGCTGGGCTTTTGTTGTTTTTCATGTTAGGACAAGTGTTCTTTGAGAGGTAGGGTCTTGTTTGAGGAAATGTCAAGCTGTCCGGTTTAGATTTATTGGTGAGTGTGGCAGGTGCCAAATGTTTCAAGAAGTTGGTGTATGCACTTTTCCTCCATCCCCTGGCAGACTTTTCTGGTAATCAGGATATGTCCACTGCAGGAAGAAAGCAAATGTGTTTTACTTAAAATAGTGTGCCACAGAAAAACCTAAAGAAGGCTTGTAGGAGATGGTGGATTTACATCATTGGAAAGGTATTTTGTGCACCAAGTTCCAAAGTTAGGGAAGGCAGCTAAACAAGGAACTGTCACTAAAGGGCCAGGCGTTGTCTGTGGTGTCTGGGTGGGCCAAAGAGGCATGATTTATGGGAATATCATAAGACTTGCTGGCTCTAAAATATTTGTCCTTTAATGTCCAGAAATTCCTGCCTTTGGAATAGTCCTTGGAGAAACACTGATTTAGCTCAACTTTCCCACCAAGTGCCCTCACTTTGACCAGCAGGTCAAATTCAGCATAAACTTTTTGGCAGTGAATCCTTTGGAGGCTTAAATATTATCGTAAAAATTGCTAGGAATTTTGCATCCTTTCCGTAATATATTCATGTTTAATTTAATGTAAGACTATCACCCATTCCCAAAGCTTGAAGTGCAACTGATGTTTCAGGAAGATGGACCATGTTTACCCTGAATTTCTGAGTACTCTCTAGAATACTATCTTTTCTCTTCAGGAGGAGAAGCCTCTTATGAGAAAGAAGGACTTCATTGTCTAGTTGGTGGTCCAGCCACTGTACTTTGAAACTGTACAAATGCTCTTTTTTTATTTGTTCTTCCTAGTTATACATGAGAGTAGAATTAATTTTGATATAATTATACAAGCATGGAATATATTCCATTCTAGTTAGGAAACCATTCTTATGGATGGACCTAATGATGAGATGCACTATGGTGTATTCATATAAGCACATAGGAAAATTATTTCAGATTCATTTTGCTCTCTTTCTTTTTTCTATTCCCCTCCCTTCTCTCGATAGTCTTTGGGAACAGTTAATATGTGAGTTTGCTTTTATTTTAGGTGGAGGAGTATTTCAGAGGAGTTTCACTGTCGCTTTGGAAAACAGTATTCAGGCCTCTGAGGGATTAGACTAGAAAACTTGTGGTGATGGAAAAAGATAAGTCTAGAAACGTGGGATACTGTGCTGTGAAGGTATGCTTACGTGGGATGTGGGGAATCTGGGTTGAAGGGAGAGGAACAGGGTGGGGCTAAGGGAGAAACAGAGGCAGGAAAAACAGAGATGGAAGTGTGTCAAGCTTATCTACAACCCCAATGCCATTTCTCATCTCCCACTCTAACTCCTCTATTCTGGTGGCTGCATTTCCATAATACACCTGTGAGGGACTCCACCCACTCTTTATTCCTGCAGCATCTCAACCTCCCGACTCCTGTGAGATTCTGGCTTCATACTTGACACTGCCAACTCTCTGATTTACTGTTCCAACCAGAAACCGGGAGTCTCTGTCTTGGTCTTCTCAACCTCCCGTGCACACATCCAATGGATCAGGATGTCTCTATGCTCTGAAAGATTTAATTCTCTATAAAAATTACAATTCCTGAAGGAAGCTGAATACTCAAAGGGCTGAATGGAAAGAGATTAATGTAGGATCTGCTCACAGAAGAGGGATGAGGATACTAAGAATGGTTGGCAAAAGACCTAGGGACACCTGCAGCATGCTGTGATCATCCCTAGGAAATCAGGGGCAAAGGGTGGCAGTGGAGCTTCCACAAGTGCAATGTATGTGAGCTTGGAACTGTGCAAGAGGGGCTGTCTGATGGGGACTGAATAGTGAAACGTGAGGAGAGTGGGTGTGAAAAGAGCAGGGGAAAGAGTTGCCCCTACCATTCTGCCTCTTCCCAGCCTTTGATCTTGGGCCACTACTTCCTGTTGGCAAAGGCCAGACCCACCTGCCTCCCTCCCCCACCAAAAAAAAAATCAGAGGACAGAGGAGTTCAGTACTGTAGGACATTGGGGTCAGGCTCCTGGGCTCAGAAAGGGCAAAGATGGCGGCAAAAAGGATTCAATAGTATAAGCAATGAATGGAGGATGACTAGTCCAGATTCATATCCCTTCAATTTTTGAAAATGCCACTGGAGTTCAAGACCACCATCTCTTTCTTGAATGACTGGAAAAACAAGAATCCTTCCCAGTTGTCTTACTTGTCTCCAGCTTGTGCTCTGTTTCCATTTTATAAACCAACATTTTAAAATTTTAATTCTGATGGATGGTATTCATGTGTAATACTCATCCTGGGGAAAAGACGGGCATCCTTGACTAGCACAGCCCCATGGAGCTGTGGCTCCTTTCTTATGTTCTTCTCCTTAAGAGAGGACATGGGACCTCATATAGAATAGGATGATTATAAAGCCAGGTCCGGTGGTGCTCACTTGTAATCCCAGAAGCTTGGGAGGCTGAGGCAGTAGGATTGTGAGTTCAAAGCCAGCCTCAGCAAAAGTGAGTTACTAAGCCACTCAGTGAGACCCTGTATCTAAATAATACAAAATAGGACTGGGGATGTGGCTCAGTGGTCAGCTGCCTCTGAATTCAATCCCGTGTAGCAGCCTCCCCGCCCCCCCCCCAAAAAAAAAAAAAAGAATAGGATGATTTTGGAATTATCTGCATTTCATTAAGAAATTGTACTTGCTAACTTCGTGTTTCCACAAATTACTAAAACATATTCATGGGGCCTTATACATATTCATAGTGGATGCTCAAGAAATATTTGTTGAAGGGGTGTTACTTGTGTCACACACAGTAGTGAATGTTTATATATCCATGTGTCAAATACAACCAGACTTCCACAATTAGACCAGCTGTTCTAAAATGAATTCCTAAAACATGAATCTTATTACTCCTCTATTTACACAGGCTGGTAGCTTCCCACTGGCAAGAATTCTTAATATGGTGAAAAGACTTCTTTATCATCCCAATCTCCCAGCCTTTCTCTGATCTTTCCAGATTTCTTTCCCCACCTCTCCCAACACCATCTGTTCCCCATTGATACTGAGTTCCCTATCAATCCTAGAAGAACACATTCAAAGCAGAAGATCTCTTTGCCCTAAGCTCATTCCCTCAACACTTGACAATTTTATGCACACTGACCCAAATTCCAGAGGCCATCACCTTATATTCTCTGTGACCAGCGTAGCCCACTCTGCCCATGCTACGGAGTTAGTAATCCCTGGAAGAATGGATATCTAAATATTTCACTACTCCCCTTTCTTGGGTTTACTCTGGCATGTGTTCAATTGTTTCACGTAATTCCCCAGCACAATTAAGCTCCAGTAACTCTCCTTGGTAGCTTGGGCCTGATGCACCTTTATTTGCTTTCTTCCTTTATCACCTTACTTCCTCACTTCCCTATTGGTATTTCCTGGAATTAGCTTCCAAACAAACTACTCACACTGGAAACTTTATTTCAGAATTAGCTTTTGGAGGAATCTAACCTAAAACATTTCAGTGTTGTCTTTCAGCATCCTCTTGTCTTTGCATATGGCATTGTTTGTGTCTGGGTTCCTCTTTCTGTTCCTTTTTGTAAACATCTAAAATGATGGGGAAGAATCAAATATTCTCCCTTTCATCTTGGTCTACTCTCCTTCCCAGAAGTAACCACTATTTGGCATATTTACTTGCAACATTTTTTTCTTTACACATTTAAAAAGTACAACTATCTCCATATATATATTTGTGCATATATGTGTGTATACATGCAAATGTAAATGCATTTGCCAGTGTCTATATACAATGATAAATGAAATTGAACACATACCTAGACAGGTCTTTTCACACACGTGAATTCACATTATACATATTGTACTATAGCATGCTTTCTCCATAGTCGAAACTTTGTATATCACAGTATAAGATGAACTATAATTATTTAGATATTTTTTCTGTTGGTAAATACTTACAGAGCTGATATTTTTCCTATTTAAAAATTCTGCTATGACATATATCTTGTACACATGTGTTAGTCATCCTGTAGATGAGTGTTTCTGTTTGGGCTTTTTAGTTATAAGCAGTAGAAGACCCAATCTAAACTAGCTTAAGCAAAAAGCAAATTTAATTGTTAAGAGGATGGGTCTGGCTTTAGGGGCAGCTACCAAGGGCTCAAGAGGTATCATAGGAACCTGGTCACCTCTTCTCTGCAGTCCTCATGTTGGTCCATTTTATAGGCCTTCCTTTTCAGTGGCAAAATAGCTACCGGTATCTCTAAACTTCCATCTTCAAAACTCTAAGTTCATTGGAACACAGAGGGCAATTTTTCTCTCAATAACCCTGGAAAATGTTCCCAAATTTTGTAACATTGACTCCCAGGCCTATTCCTATATCAATTACTGTGGCTAGTGGGATGCAATGTTTGTCTTGGCCAGGCCTAGGCACATTTATCCTAGTGAGGTGGACTTCAGACGGGGAAGGGAGTGGTTCCCTAGAGTTTTGCTTATTTCAATTACTTGAAAGGGTAAAGAATGCTGCATGATTAGAAAAGGAATTATGTCCAGTTAAGATGGGTTTCTGCAAGTGAAAACAGTGTCAAATGTATATATATTAAGCATTTTGATAGCTACTGTCAAACATCTCAATTTATATTTCTAGGGCTCACCGGTATTGGTTAAGATCATGTCTCTCCACAGCCTTTAGACCCTGGATATCGTCAATATTTTAAATTTCCGTGGATTTATATCTAAAAATGGTATTTTACTCTTAATTTCATTGTTAGCCTTGCATTTCTTTTTCTGTGAGCTTCTTCTTTTTCTCTGTAATAATATATTTATATATCTTTTGGTCCTAATTCAATATGGTGGTCTTTAACCTATTGTTTGCAGTAGCTCTTTATATATTATGGGGATTAGAACTCTGAGTTTCTTTTTTTCAATTCTTTTTTTTTTTTTAGTTGTAGGAGGATCTTTATTTTATTTATTTACATGCGGTGCTCAGAATTGAACCCAGTGCCTCACATATGCTAGGCAAGTGCTCTACCTCTGAATAAAACCCCAACCCAAGAACTCTATCTTCCCTTGAAGGTGAGATGTCCCAATGTGACATCTGTTACAAAATAGAGATCAAGTGTTGTGTGAATGGAGAAGTGAAGGAGTGCATAAATGAACAAGTTAATAGTTTTGTTTGTCCTGGTTTATACTAGGCTTCAGGGCAAAATATCCCCCTTTCCATATACTTTCCTGGCAGTTTCTGTGTGAAGTTTCTCAGTGAGCTTTTCTAGAAGCTGTGAAGTACATGCGAATCGGGTTACAAGGGGGATAAGGTTTGGTTTTACTTCTCAGAAGCACTCTCCATATTTTCATATAAGAACTCATCCTGTTGCTAGGAGCCAATGGCCTACCTCGTGTGACTCAGACTCACATGATCACATCCACTCCCTTTGAAGTGTCCGCCCTGGATCTCTGTTGAGGCTTGCATCTGCCACGGGAGTCAGCTTGTACGTTGCCCAGTTCAACATCCATCCAGGATTTCATAGGAACTTGAGAATCATTGTTTTTGGCTGGAATCCTGGGTTTGAGGTTTCTTCGTGTAGGACTCTGAAAAAAGGATTTGGAAATGTTGTCCTCTCTAATCCCAAAATATGTATTTGGGACGCTGCCTTCACCATGACCCACCTAATAACTCAGCCTCCTGGGGCCGTTTCACCCAAGTGAGTTCATTCCTTTGGTAGAGTTGAAAGAAATAAATCCAGGAGACAGAGTACCTGAGTTCTAATCCTAGTTTTGATAGGCAAGTTATTCACCCTTTTTTTCTGAGCCTAAAATGACATGGTTGGAATTGATGATCTCTAAGTCCCTGTCGAAGTCTACAGTTCTGAATTGAATTCTGAATTCTGCTTTGCCACCAACAGTGTGTCCTAGGAACTTTGCCCATTACTCATGAGAATGTCAACATCTGGGTAAATAGATATTTTGGGGTCAGCTCTATAAAGCCCAGAAGTACGTATTGCATGTTGATTTTGGCACATGGACAAGCCTGAGCAGGGCCATGTCAAGCATTTTACCACGATAGCTGCTGGAAGGAAGGCCAAGGGAGGCTGTCTGGGTGAGTTGCTTGAATAAAGAGGACCAGCCCAGGTCCTATGACACAGATGGCCTTCAGGAGGAGTGAAGGGGAGGTGCCCAGAAGTACATCTCGATATGGTAAAGAAATAATTAGCAACCATGTTGGAAATGGCTTATGACACTATGTCAAAGCCACATTCTCAGACAACAGGGAGAGCTGTAAATAGATCTACGCAGTTATCCAAGCATAGCAGAATAAAGCTGAGGAAAGCCAAATTAAACAGGCTCAGCCAACATTTTGGGTGAAAATGTCGAGGATTGCTCATGCCTTCAGAATGAGAAATCCTCTGTTCAGAACACTCACAGTGGCCTATCCTTTGGAAATGGCTAGAAGCCTACCCTATCTTCCCACTAGGACCCATTTGAGCAAAGAAGAACCAGAGGCTAAGACCTTTCCAAAGAGGAGACCCCATACCTGGGAAGACTTGGAGCATTGCTTGACTGGTACTTAATTGACAATTACAAAAGAAAAGTCAGATTTCAAGACCTCAGGACTGAAAATCATGACACCTGGACACATGACTGAGAGTTAATACAATGTGGTAGAAAAAGCCTTTAAATTTTTTTTATTATAACTTCACACTCACAAACAATTCCTGTATATATGTCACATTTGCGTACAGTATTTTACCATTTCTTCTTTCCTTCTCTCCTTTCTTCTCTTTTTATTTCATGTCTATATACTCATGAATATTATATAATACATGTTAATATTTACATATAATTATATCTATATGTCTATTTACATGTGTATATTATATAATACATATGAATATATGCTCCCATACCTATTTGAGAATAAGTTGCAGATTTGATGTCTTTTTACTTTCAAATATTCCAGTGCATATTTCCTAAAAATAAGGACACTCTCTAACATCACAGTAGTACTTCTATCAAAATCAGGAAATGAACATTGCCATAGTATTGTTATTCAGTTCATAGATTTAATTCAGTTCCTAATTGTAGCAATCCTTTATAGCAAAAGTAAATCCTGGATCATATGCCACCTTCGGTTAACACATCTTTAGTCTTTTTTAATCTTTAAGAGTTTCTCAGTTTTGGGTTTCATGATAGTTTTAGTGAATATAGGCCAGTTATGTCCCTCAATTTTGTCTGATGTTGTGGAATTTCCTTTTAGCTCCATAAACGGCCTCCTGAGGTACAATGCCTACTTGGGATGTGATTGGTTGCAGGAACAGCCTTTCCAGTCTAGCAGTTGAGAGCTCATGCCAACTCTGCTTTGCCTTGTTCTGGGGGCTTTCTTCTTGTCCCCCTCAAACAGAGGCTCTGCATCTGCAAGGGTTGTGAGAAAATCAGATACTTTGCATGTTACAAACTGTTTCCCACATAATGCTGGAAGAGGCAGATAGATTCTCCAATTTTCTCAGAATTAAATTTTAGAACTGCTAAATAGGCATTACAAACCGATGAGACTGAATTCATGAGTATAATTTAGATTCTTTGAAAAAATAAACTCGAGATCTAAACACATCTATGTAAAAATTAATTGCTGCAGCTTAATGAGCTCTTTGCTGGAAGTTTCTGTTTGTTTTATAGAGGAATTTGCTGTAATATGATTTCATTGTTATTTAGGCTTCCAAATAGGCTTACTCTAAAGCAGTCTCTCTTGTAAGTTGGTCCTATGGCATGAAATCTGGAAATGACACTGTTGTAAACTTAGTGAGTCTAAACATGATTTATCAGGCTCTCTGACCCCCACATTTTAATTGGCCAGCTGAGGAAGGTGGAAGAAGATGGGATGGTGTGGGAGAGGAGGACTGTTCAAAGTGCTTTCTCTGTGTCTTCCAGACAGTTGAGGGTTTTCCCAAGGACTGGGATATTTCTGGCTAATCTTGCCAGCCGGCTGAAGAATTCTTCTGATGAGAACCACAGAATCAGAGTCTTCGAAGCATAGTAGTCATTACAAATTGCAGTGTACTCTGAGAACTGTGAAAGAAACTGGCTTCTGCAAATTCATCTAGGCAGAAGGGGGCATCTCCAACTTTAACCAATAATAAAAGGCTGACACTTGTAAATGCTTGAATGAAACACTTAATTCTTGGGTCACATTTAAATAAGGATTTAGGTCCATTCTTGGACCACAATTCCAGTGATCCAGTCTGAGATCACAAGAGATTTGTATAGTTATATTTCTGAATAGTGTGAAGAGCTATCTCATTCTTTACACATCACTGCTGATTGTTAATATACTTCAGCTCTTTTCTTTAAACAACCATTAAATGGTTATTTTAAATTTGGTATAAAGAATACTGTTCTAGAAGCCTTGTTAAGGAAGTTAGTGCCTGCACTGGTATGTTGGAGTGTTGTGCCTATGTTCTCCTCTACCAGTTGCAAAGTTTCTGGTCTATTTCCTAGGTATTTGATCCACTTGAGTCGATTTTTGTTCAGGGTGAAAGATAGGGATTTAGTTTTATTCTTTTACATATGGATATCAAGTTTTCTCAGCACCATTTGTTAAAAAGGCTATCTTTTCTTCAAAGCATATTCTTGGCACCTCATGAATTATCAGATGATTGTATCTATGTGGGATTGTCTCTGGGTCTTCTATGCTATCCCATTGGTCTTCATGCCTATTTTGGTGGCAATTCTGTGCTGTTTTAGTTATTCTAGCTCTGAGTATAATTTGAGGTCTCATATTGTGATGCCTCCAGCATTGCTCTTCTTGCTCAGGATTGATTAATGATATCCTAATCTTTTATCACTTGTCAGGAGCTAGGTACTTAGTGTATATAGAAACAAACAATTAACATCCTAATATTTTCTATCACTGTACTTATCCACAAGAACTGTAGCCCCTAAAGATGGAAAGTATAGTGAAAAATAGTTCTCGTATTCTTGGATCCACAAGTGTAGGAAAAGAAAAGAGACTGACAAAGAATTTCCCTAATTTTAAGTACAATGTGAGACATTCAGATAGAAAGAAGCAGAGGGGATATGGTGAGAGAGATAGACAAAAGCTAAATAAGGTGGAAGTGATAGGGGGAAGACTATGAGGTAAACTTCCAGAGCAAGTTAGAACTGAGTATGAAGAAACTTTAAAAGGCAGGCAGGTGGATGACGCTGAGAAGGCATCATAGGCAGAAGCAATAGCACATTTAGCCCCTGATGGTGGGCTGTAGGCCAGGATATTTGAGGGACTCTAAGCTATTCAATATAGGCAGAGTTAGAGGAGCTGCAGAAGATGAGGCTGGAAAAGTAGGAAAGGTTCATGGAAATCCTGTACATCCTTTAAAGAGCTTGGAATGTCATATAAATATTATTCAGAGTCACTGAAGAGATTTAAACAAAGAAAGTAACATCATTGGGGAAAAATGCCAGACTTGCTAAACACAGAAAGTCATGGATCATATGTTCTCTCTCATATGTGGAAACTAGAGAGAAAAATATTTTAAAAGGGGACCTCAGGAAAATAGAATAGAGGCTAAAAGAATTGAAGAAGGGGACCAGAGGTAGACAGAAGGGAAGCAAAAAGGGAGGGACCAGGGAATTAAATTTGGTTGTGTGCATATACCAACATGGCACAATGAATACCACTATTATGTGTGATCATAATGCACCTTTAACAAATACTAGACTTGCAAAAAAAAAAAAAAAAAGTAATGCCATCAAATGGCAAAGGTTAGGAAGAACAGAGGTTAGAGACAGTCCCAACAGTGAGGGCACAGTTTTAATAGAATACTAGGCAGTGTGACTTAAACTAAAATCGTGGCCTGGTAACAGAGAAAATTGTATACATTTAGAAGGGATTTCTGAGATGAAGGTATTGAGATTTGGTAACTGGGGGTGGTATAGTGGCGCATGCCTGTACTCCCAGTGGCTGAGGAGGCTGAAGCAGGAGGATTGCAAGTTCAAAGCCAGCCTCAGAAACTTAGTAAGTCCCTGTCTCAAAATAAAAAATGAAAAAAAATGGCTGGGATATGGCTCAGTGATAAAGTACCTCTGGGTTTAATCCCTCGTACCAAAAGAAAAAAGGAAAACAAGTAAATAAATAAAACTTGGTAACTGATAGGATGTAAGATTTATGAAGAAGCATCAAGTAAGGATGACTAACTTTCCTGCCTTTGGTAGCTGGCAGGATTATATTATTATTCCTATTAAATCTATATTAGTCAGTTTGGAGGAACATATATGGGTTTGATGTGCTTGAAGATATTCCATAAGAAGTTGGAGGGTGACTTCCAGATCATAGAAGCAAATCAAGTTGGAAATGAGATATTTGGGAATCACAGGTACACAGGTAGTACTAAAATAAATAGTCAAGATTAGACTTGTTCTCGGTGGTGTGGCTGAAGACGATTATAACAACAGATAGGCCCAGGAAAATGGACAGAAGAAGACAAGAATCAGATATAAGAAGCCTTTCAAAAGTGGGATTAGGAAGATAATTCTTCCAAGAAGAGAAGAAGCAGTAAAAGAGGCAGTGGAAACCAGGAGAGAAGACACTCACAGAAGTTAGTTAAGGAGTAAGTGGGTCAGAGTGTCATGGAGGGGGCTGGATTGTAGCTCAGTAATAGAGCACTTGCCTAGCACGTGTGAGGCACTGGGTTCAATTCCTTAGCACCACATAAAAAATAAATAAATTAAATAAAGGTGTTATATCTGTCTACAACTAAAAAATAATAATAATAAAAAAAGGAGTGTCATGGAGGCAGAGAGGTTATTAGGATGAGATAGATTTAAGAAGTACATTTTGAAATTAGCAAGCAGGGAGGTTAGGGAAGGCCATTAGGTGGAATCCCACCAGCCAAGCCCACACGGACCCTTGGGCCGAGCACGGGATCTCAGAAGGGGAAGGAAGCGGTACAGTCCCATCCCCCACAGCGGACACTCCACCGAGGCAGTCAGCGGCCACCATCCGGGAAAGCTGAAGGATACACCGCCACTCTCCTTCAGAGTGCAACATCAAAACAGGTCGGTGTCATTCAGCTCACCCCCCAGACAGCGGGAATTCGCATAAAATCTCTCCTAGGCTTGCCGGGAGAGGGAGTATCAAGCTGAGCCTCCATAAAGACTAGGGGGAAACCAGAGACACCTGACCTCCAACCCCTCCTCCCAGTAGCAGCCAAAACGAAACCTGGCTAGCCAGCGCTGGGGGAGGGGCAAGCAGAAAAAATCAAAGTGATAGAGTGCCAGGGATCCCAGCAGCCTGCAGCAGGGCCCCGGAGATCCAGGCCAACTGATTCGCGTGGCCTGCCCTGCGGCTACAGAAGGCGTGGCGCCTCAGTGAAGCCATTAATTAGCAAGCAGGGAGGTTAGGGAAGGCCATTAGGTGGAATCCCACCAGCCAAGCCCACACGGACCCTTGGGCCGAGCACGGGACCTCAGAAGGGGAAGGAAGCGGTACAGTCCCATCCCCCACAGCGGACACTCCACCGAGGCAGTCAGCGGCCACCATCCGGGAAAGCTGAAGGATACACCACCACTCTCCAACAGCTTGCAACATCAAAACAGCCAGCAGCAGGACCCCGGAGATCCAGGCCAACTGATTCGCGCGGCCTGCCCCGCAGCTACAGAAGGCGTGGCGCCTCAGAGAAGCCATTAATTAGCAAGCAGGGAGGTTAGGGACTGCCATTAGGTGGAATCCCGCCAGCCAAGCCCACCGCCCACGCCCAGAACAGGCCCAGCGACCTGCCAGCATGGTAGTCACGACTCCCCAATTGGAATAGGGACAGAGCAGAGCCGCCTTCCACTCCCGGAACAGGCCCAGAGAGCCGCCAGCGTGGTAGACATGTCACCCCAATTGGAGTAGGGGCACAGCCGCCGCCCGCACCTGCAAGGGAGACTTTTCAAGTATACAAGAGCAACATAAATAAATAGGGGGTAAATTTCAAAACACAACAGTTGCACCAAGCAGAAAGAAACGCGAGCAGTATGAAAAGACAAGGAAAGAAAGGACCACAAGCAATGCAGGTCAACTCAACTTTAGAAGAGGTAATAGCTGCAACAGATGGAATATCAGATAAAGAGTTCAGGATATATATGCTTCAGATGATCTGGAGTCTCAAGGAAGACATGAGACAGCAAAATCAGACAATGAAAGATCACATTGACAAACAAATCCAGGAAGTAAAAGATCAATTTCACAGGGAGATAGAGGTAATAAAAAACAAACAAATTGAAATTCTAGAAATGCAGGAAACAATAAACCAACTTAAAAACTCAATTGAGAATACTACCAGCAGAGTAGATCACTTAGAAGAGAGAACATCAGACAATGAAGACAAAGTATTTCAACTGGAAAAGAACATAGACAGCTCAGCAAGTCTGCTAAGAAACCATGAGCAGAACATCCAAGAATTATGGGACAATATCAAAAGACCAAATTTAAGAGTCATTGGGATACAGGAAGGCACAGAGCTCCATTCCAAAGGAATAAACAGTCTATTCAGTGAAATAATACGAGAAAACTTCCCAGAATTGAAGATTGAGACAGAATCCCAAATCCTAGAAGCCTACAGGACGCCGAATGTGCAAAATCATAAGAGATCCACACCTAGACACATTATAATGAAGATGTCCAACATACAGAATAAGGAGAGAATTTTAAAAGCTGCAAGAGAAAGAAAGCAGATTACATTTAGGGGTAAACCAATCAGGATAACAGCTGATCTCTCAACACAGACTCTGAAAGCTAGAAGATCCTGGAATAACATATTTCAAACACTGAAAGACAATGGGCTCCAACCAAGAATAGTGTATCCGGCGAAATTAAGCTTCAGGTTAGAAGATGAAATTAAAACCTTCCACAATAAACAAAAGTTAAAAGAATTCGCAGCTAGAAAAGCATCTCTTCAAAAAATCCTTGGCAAAACATTACAGGAAGAGGAAATGGAAAATAACATTGAAAACCAACAATGGGAGGTAGGACAGTAAAGGGGGGAAAGTAGTCAAAGAGGATAACAAATCAGGTTTGGTAACATCAATAAACAAATATGGATAGAAGAACAAACCATATCTCAATAATAACCCTAAATGTTAATGGCTTAAACTCACCAATTAAGAGACACAGGCTAGTAGAATGGATCAAAAAACAAGACCCAACAATATGCTGTCTACAGGAGACGCATTTGATAGGAAAAGATATACATAGACTGAAGGTGAAAGGTTGGGAAAAATCATATCACTCATATGGACCGCGGAAACAAGCAGGAGTGTCCATACTCATATCTAATAAAATAGATTTCAAGCCAAAGCTAATCAAAAGGGATATAGAAGGACACTTCATACTGCTCAAGGGAACCATACACCAACAAGATATAACAATCATAAATATATATGCCCCAAATAATGGTGCAGCTGTGTTCATCAAGCAAACTCTTCTCAAGTTCAAGAGTCTAATAGACCAACATACAATAATCATGGGAGACTTCAACACACCTCTCTCACCACTGGACAGATCTTCCAAACAAAAGTTAAATAAGGAAACTATAGAACTCAATAACACAATTAACAACCTAGACTTAATTGACATATATAGAAGATACCACCCAACATCAAGTAGCTACACTTTTTTCTCAGCAGCACATGGAACCTTCTCAAAAATAGACCATATACTATGTCACAGGGCAACTCTTAGACAATACAAAGGGGTAGAGATAATACCATGCATCTTATCTGATCATAATGGAATGAAACTGAAAATCAATGATAAAAGAAGAAAGGAAAAATCAAGCATCACCTGGAGAATGAACAATAGGTTGCTGAGTGATCAATGGGTTTTAGAAGACATCAAGGAGGAAATTAAAAAATTCCTAGAGTTAAATGAAAACACAGACACAACATATCGGAATCTATGGGACACATTGAAAGCAGTTCTAAGAGGAAAATTCATTGCTTGGAGTTCATTCCTCAAAAAAAGAAAAAACCAACAAATAAATGATCTCATACTTCATCTCAAAATCCTAGAAAAAGAAGAGCAAAACAACAGCAAAAGAAGTAGAAGGCAAGAAATAATTAAAATCAGAGCTGAAATTAATGAAATTGAAACAAAAGAAACAATTGAAAAAATTGACAAAACTAAAAGCTGGTTCTTTGAAAAAATAAATAAAATTGACAGACCCTTAGCCATGCTAACGAAGAGAAGAAGAGAGAGAACCCAAATTACTAGCATACGGGATGAAAAAGGCAATATCACAACAGACACTTCAGAAATACAGAAGATAATCAGAAATTACTTTGAATCCTTATACTCCAATAAAATAGAAGATAGTGAAGGCATAGATAAATTCCTTGAGTCCTATGATCTGCCCAGATTGAGCCAGGAGGATATAGACAACCTAAACAGACCAATAACAATAGAGGAAATAGAAGAAACCATCAAAAGACTACCAACTAAGAAAAGCCCAGGACCGGATGGGTATACAGCAGAGTTTTACAAAACCTTTAAAGAGGAACTAACACCAATACTTTTCAAGCTATTTCAGGAAATAGAAAAAGAGGGAGAACTTCCAAATTCATTCTACGAGGCCAACATCACCCTGATTCCGAAACCAGACAAAGACACATCAAAGAAGGAAAACTACAGACCAATATCTCTAATGAACCTTGACGCAAAAATCCTCAATAAAATTCTGGCGAATCGGATTCAAATACATATCAAAAAAATTATACATCATGATCAAGTAGGATTCATCCCTGGGATGCAAGGCTGGTTTAATAAATAATAAATCAATAAATGTTATTCACCACATCAATAGACTTAAAAATAAGAACCATATGATCATCTCAATAGATGCAGAAAAAGCATTCGACAAAGTACAGCATCCCTTTATGTTCAAAACGCTAGAAAAATTAGGGATAACAGGATCATACCTCAACATTGTAAAAGCAATCTATGATAAGCCACAGGCCAGCATCATTCTGAATGGAGAAAAATTGAAGGCATTCCCTCTAAGATCTGGTACAAGACAGGGATGCCCTCTCTCACCACTTCTGTTCAACATAGTCCTCGAAACACTGGCCAGAGCAATTAGACCGTCAAAAGAAATTAAAGGCATAAAAATAGGAAAAGAAGAACTTAAATTATCACTATTTGCAGATGATATGATTCTATACCTAGCAGACCCAAAAGGGTCTACAAAGAAGCTATTAGAGCTAATAAATGAATTCAGCAAAGTGGCAGGATATAAGATCAACACGCATAAATCAAAGGCATTCCTGTATATCAGCGACAAATCCTCTGAAACGGAAATGAGGACAACTACTCCATTCACAATATCCCCCCAAAAAATAAAATACTTGGGAATCAACCTAACAAAAGAGGTGAAAGATTTATACAATGAAAATTACAGAACCCTAAAGAAAGACATAGAAGAAGACCTTAGAAGATGGAAAAACATACCCTGCTCATGGATAGGCAGAACTAACATCATCAAAATGGCGATATTACCAAAAGTTCTCTATAAGTTCAATGCAATGCCAATCAAAATCCCAACAGCATATCTTGTAGAAATAGATAAAAGAATCATGAAATTCATATGGAATAATAAAAGACCCAGAATAGCAAAAACAATACTAAGCAGGAAGTGTGAATCAGGCGGTATAGTGATACCAGACTTCAAACTATACTACAGAGCAATAGTAACAAAAACAGCATGGTACTGGTACCAAAACAGGCGGGTGGACCAATGGTACAGAATAGAGGACACAGTAACCAATCCACAAAACTACAACTATCTTATATTTGATAAAGGGGCTAAAAGCATGCAATGGAGGAAGGATAGCATCTTCAACAAATGGTGCTGGGAAAACTGGAAATCCATTTGCACCAAAATGAATCTGAATCCCTATCTCTCGCTGTGCACAAAAGTTAACTCAAAATGGATCAAGGAGCTTGATATTAAATCAGAGACACGGCATCTGATAGAAGAAAAAGTTGGTTATGATCTACACGTTGTGGGATCGGGCTCCAAATTCCTCAATAGGATACCCATAGCGCTAGAGTTAACAAATAGAATCAACAAATGGGACTTACTCAAACTAAAAAGTTTTTTCTCAGCAAAAGAAACAATAAGAGAGATAAACAGGGAGCCTACATCCTGGGAACAAATCTTTACTCCACACACTTCAGATAGAGCCCTAATAACCAGAATATACAAAGAACTCAAAAAATAAGACAATAAGATAACAAATAACCCAATCAATAAATGGGCCAAGGACCTGAACAGACACTTCTCAGAGGAGGACATACAATCAATCAACAAGTACATGAAAAAATGCTCACCATCGCTAGCAGTCAGAGAAATGCAAATCAAAACTACCCTAGATACCATCTCACTCCAGTAAGACTGGCAGCCATTAGGAAGTCAGACAACAATAAGTGCTGGCAAGGATGCGGGGAAAAGGGCACTCTTGTTCATTGCTGGTGGGACTGCAAATTGGTGCAGCCAATTTGGAAAGCAGTATGGAGATTTCTCGGAAAGCTGGGAATGGAACCACCATTTGACCCAGCTATTCCCCTTCTCGGTCTATTCCCTAAAGCCCTAACAAGAGCATGCTACAGGGACACTGCTACATCGATGTTCATAGCAGCTCAATTCACGATAGCAAGACTGTGGAACCAGCCTAGATGCCCTTCAATAGATGAATGGATAAAAAAAATGTGGCATTTATACACTATGGAGTATTACTCTGCATTAAAAAATGACAAAATCATAGAATTTGGAGGGAAATGGATGGCATTAGAGCAGATTATGCTAAGTGAAGCTAGTCAATCTTTAAAAAACAAATACCAAATGACTCCTTTGATATAAGGGGTGTAAACAAGGACAGGGTAGGGACGAAGAGCTTGAGAAGAATATTTACAGTAAACAGGGATGAGAGGTGGGAGGGAAAGGGAGTGAGAAGGGAAATTGCGTGGAAATGGAAGGCGATCCTCAGGGTTATACAAAATGTCATATAAGAGGAAAGGAGGGGTAAGACAAGAGAATACAAATGGAAGAAATGATTTACAGTAGAAGGGGTAGAGAGAGAAAAGGGGAGGGGAGGGGAGGGGAGGGGAGGGGAGGGGAGGGGAGGGGAGGGGAGGGGAGGGGGGATAGTAGACAATAGGACAGACAGCAGAATACATCAGACACTAGAAAGGCAATATGTCAATCAATGGAAGGGTAACTGATGTGATACAGCAATCTGTATACGGGATAAAATTGGGAGTTCATAACTCATTTGAATCAAACTGTGAAATATGATGTATGAGGAACTATGTAATGTTTTGAACGACCAACAATAAAAAAAAAAAGAACTATGTAATGTTATGAACGACCAATAAAAAAAAAATAAAATTCTATAAAGGCATTATATTAAAAAAAAAAAGTAATCACTACAGGAAAAAAAAAAAAGTAGTACATTTTGAGAAATAGTAGTTGGTTAATGGGAAATAGTATACACTTGCTGTATTTTTCTGAATATTTTGCTTGCAGAAGAAGTTCAAGTTCTCCAGCAACTCTGTATTTTAAGAGACATGGCTCTTGAGTCTTCGTTCTATCCAACTGCTTGCATGTGAGGGGATGGCCTTCTTTGGTAGTCCTGTCCCAAAGTCCTTTGGGACTTTTCATTTTTGCTGTGCTATGCCTACAAGTTCTGTTTTCTCTTTACCAAAAACTGACAGTTACCACAGGAAAATTCTGCTTTATAATAGTCAGGAGAGGGCTTGATAGAAACCGGAGTGGATGGTGTGTATGTCAGTAGCGTCCCTTGATATGTGTGGGTCCTGGCAGCGGGTGGGAGGATCTTCCATTTGGAGCAAGGAGGAGGCAAGGATAGGTATGAGATTTGTCCCAAATAATTTCCTTTCCTTTTTGACTCTATTTCAGGCTGCATGGAGCGTTGTCCACAATCAATTTCAAGACCTCTCAAGAAAGATGAATAAATGCCAGCCATACGTTGAGTACACTTTATCTCAAAGGCATCTCAGGATTTTTTTTTTTTTTCAGTTTTAGTTTTTCAGATTTTGGAACATTTGCATAGAATTTGCTGCTTGATTATCCCCAGTTCAGAAACCTGAAATCGGAAATGCTCCAAAGGATGAAGCTCTTTTTAGCATTGCACTTATACGTAAAAAGGTTTGGATTTCAGACTTCAGATTTTTGGGTTAGGGACATTCAACTTGTACTTAGTGTGTATCATCTAATATCTATCCTGAAGTGATCAGCAACGTTACTATTTTCTTTTCATTCCTTCCAGAGGTATTCTGGAAACATATTCTGGTCCTATCAGATATACATATATCTTTTTTCTACCTAACAGAATATTTTCGTGACTTGTTCCATATCAACACAAGTAGATTGCCTTATTCATCTTGATGATCATGTTACTCCATTTATGGATGAGTCATGATTTGGTTAGTTTCTTACTGATGTTTCAATAGGTTAGATTGTTTCCAATAGTTTGATGCTACAGGAAATTCTATTTATTGTAGAATAATAATGTAGACATTTATTATAGAATGAATGTCTAGAAATGTTTCTGAGTCAAAAGGTGTTATAGTTTGGATCTTGAAAGGGTTGGCCCTAGGATGGCACTATGGGGAGGTGGTGGAACCTCTAGGACATGGTACATAGTGGGAGGTGTTCAGGTCATTGAGGGCATGACCTTGAAGGTGATTGCTGGACCTCAACCTTTCCTTACCCTCTTGCTTCCTGGCCATAAGGTGAGTAACTTTGTTCTGCCACTTGCTCCCATCCCAATTTGATGGTATGCCTTACTATAAACCCAGAGCAATGGGGCCAATAGGTCATGGATTGAAACCTCTATAATTATGAGCCAAAATAAACTTTGTCTTTTTATAATATGATTATCTCAGGTATTTTGTTTTAAAGACAGAAGCTGACTAACATAAAATGTATGTGAAATTTTAATGTAGAAATATATGAACAGGTTTGAAAATAGTCAGAAAAAAAGGGTGATTGGTTTGGGCCTAATGTACCACCTGATTACTCACTAGGAAAAAGTAGGATATGTATCACTAGAGGCAGATATGTGGCCATGCGTCTGTGTCTTCTAGTCCAGCAAAATGAAGGGGTGAGTTGGGATAGAAATAGAATAAAATACCACTCTTCTGGGTGTGGTGATACCAAGTCAAGGGGTCATTGTGTAGCAAGCATTCTTGAAGGTCTGTCCCTGGTCAATGATATGGCCTATAAGGTTGCGTGAGAACTTTGTATGCTAAATGCTCAACTCCTAGAAAATGCACAGCATCTTTCCATTGAGAGGGGAGGCTTCAACTCCTACCCTTGAGGCTTGTTATCCCAGGCAAGTGACATTTTTGAACCCAGGTGTTGGATTAAACTATAAAGTTGGAACTTTCTGGGTGAAAGAGCCAGTTATGAGACTATTAAGTGGCATATCAAAGCCAGAACATTAACAATTAAAGCAAACCTCTGTTAGATAAGAGCCTAGTGTCTCTCTAGCTCTATTCTTTTCCCCCTCTTCACCATCCTCACAACATCAAAAAAAAAAAAAGACATAGACAAGTACGGGGTGTCATAAAATCAAGAAGTTTTGCCATTCAAGATGACCCACCCCTTGTAATCAACTCCCTTTGGAGCCCCAAACCATAGTAACATTTCTTGTGCCAGAGTTCCCAAACACTGGGTGATGTTCCCATGAGAAATCAGGTATTTGTTTCAACAGGGAAATATAAGTAAATCTAAGACACCATCTCGGCTGTCAGGGCACCACCTTCCCCAGCCTCGTGCACTTTATTTAACACATTAAATATGTTCTCACATTTCAGCTGGTATGGTAAAGGAGAGAACAGGGCTGAAGGACAATATTAGAGTTGCTCAAAGAAGACCTAAGTAGGCAGGGTGAAGAGTGAGCAGTGGCCTCCCATTCACCCATATTATTCCTTCATCAAACAACATAGGAGCAGAACTTTCTTCCTGATCTCTTGTGGCTAGAAGTCAAGAAGGAAAACGCACAGTGGTTAAGTCAGACAGTCAAGAGTTTTAGTTACAGATCCCCCATTCTCTGCCCAAGTGACCATGGACTTAAGCTAATGAGGTTCAGAGTCTACATTCATAAAACAGGGGTAACAACGGTACACACTCTATACGTAGAGACTTGGTGTACTGGTTGACACATACTAACTAGTCAGTAACTGTTAGCTATTATTGATACTAACCCCACATAATCATTCATGTTGCAACTTGGCTTGTACCAGAGCCTGGGTTATGGCAGCCATTGTCACAATCCCTTGGGCGGCATCATCTCTTTACTTCATCCCGCTTGGTTCATGACTTCCATATGTGCAGGCATAGCTGGATAATCGCATTGCTTGGCAAGAAGATGCAATATAATTGCACCCAGCTGGAAGGTACAGTGGTGGTTTTCAAGGTGTACTCCTTGGCTAGCAGCATCAGCATCACCTGGGAACTTGTTAGAGGAGTACAAATTCTCAGGATCTTCCACAGATGTGCTCAATCAAAATCTCTTGGGGTGAGCCTAGCAACCTGCGCCTTAACAAGCTCCGCCCAGGAGACCCCAGGTGATACTGATACATGCTCTCGTGTGAAAACCACTGATTGAGACTCTGGGATGCCACTGAACTTCTCCACTTCAAACAGGAAGAGCTTAAGTGGAAAAAGAAATCCGAAAGACATGCTGGTAGCTCACGGCCAAATTTGGGCGAATGGCTTAACATCTTGCCTCTTCAATGCTCTCCTCTTTGACTGGGAGCAGCTTGTCAAGCTGCAAATATTTCCTTTTCGCTCTCTGCTTCTCTCCCACAAGATAGTTCCTGCCCAGGCATCTCGGATTACCATTCCTTCTTCAAAGCCAATTAAAGGTCTTTAATCCCTCCTGTGTTTACCTAAAGGATGAATTTGATCAGAAAGGATGAATGGGAAAGGCAAAATCCTAGAAGGGCTTGGGAAAAAAGTTTCTGCTCCAGTGGTGGGAACCCGCCCTTTCTCATAAGCTTATTATGAACTGGTTGTGTTTTTTGAATTACAATTCTCCATCAGACTGCCTCTTTCATCCAAAGTCCTCTGTTGTGCTTTCCAAGACAGCTTTTGACTTTGCCATTGGTATTAAATACTTCTGAGATTTTTTTTTCTCCCCAAGTACATCTCAGGGATGCCCCAGATAATAGTTTGAACTGTATGACGTATCCATTTTGTTAGGTGATGGTTGATCATCAGCAAATTTTTGTATACATTCAAGTTTGCTTATAGGGGCCTCATCATTCTGCCTTACACAGAATCAAAAATAAATTATTTGCTGAAGACTTTCAGGAACATTAGATGAGTTTGCCACTTTGTGTCTGGGGTCCTTGAATAAGTAACAACCTTCCAAGCCCCACTTTTCTCATCTCTAAAGATAGAGATGAGGTTACTGACCTTACAGGTTGATGTAGGAAGTGCTAAGAAATTGTGCATAGATGTGATATGGTGCCCAAATTTTATTTTATTCTTATGTGTTTTAATACCTTCCTTTAGTAAGGATGCAGGTAACACTATGGTGTTCAAACTTGTACCTCTGTCACTTCTACTAACTTTTAGCCTTTTCCCACATACCGATGGAGGATGAGCCTGAAAGATATAGAGCAGAGCTGACCATTTTTAAGGTCCTGAAACAGTGTTTTTTCTTTTTGAGATAATAAGAGAGTAAGAGAGTGATATTTGTTTCTGCCTTAAATAACCATTGTTATTCTTCATTTTAGAGAAGTGCCAGGTTTTTCATGTTTTGGAATCTTAGTAGGAGAAGAGAAGGCAGTCTAGTAAATGAATGCCAATTACCCATCTGCTGAATGGTGCAATCTTTAAGAATTGGATTAACCTCAGAATTGCATATATGCTTCAATCTACCTTGCTGAGAATGGAAGTGCAAGATAGAGATACCTTTGAACTTTTGGAATGCAGAGATCCTATATAGATCACAAGGTGTCATTGCATTGAGTAAGGATTATCATTATTCTTTGGCAATAGCCATGACATCAGGAAAACATATCTTCTATTATAGTTCAAAGGCAGAATGAGAAAAGAATTCCCCCCCCCAAAGGAACCATCATCACCCCAGAGAAGGTGTAACTGGAGTATTCTCAATGGCCTTTAAGAGTAAGGTTAAGAGCTGCCAGCACGTGTATTGCTTCCTTAGAACACAGTGGAATAGAAGTCCTAAAGGACTGTTTTTCTGGCTTATTGCTAGATGTTAAAAAAGGTAAGTGGAAACCTGATACTCTGTAAGTTGGACTGTTGACAAGGGACCCTGTGAATTTTCAAAGACAGGTGTTGATTGGAAATTTGCATGTTTTCCCAGCAAGACTTGTTTATGGAGTCACCCTGTTCTTGGAAGTAAACAAGGAGAGACAATTCAATCTTTCCATTGATAAAATGGCTTTCTTTGTGCTTGTAAAATGTTCTGTGGTTCATTCATGTGCTGAGGGTTGAATAGTGGCAAGGGTATGATGTCATGCATGGGCAGTGAATTGGGAAGCCTCCCTTAATATGAAACCACAGAGAGATGGGGAAAGTGATGTTTGAATGGGAGAACCCAAATCTTGTGGCTTTTCTTGTTAAGTTAAAGAGCTTACAGTTTTATCTATATCAAACTATGCTTATAAAACCTATGCACCTAGAGAAAATCATGTACAAGTGACCAATAAAAATAACTCAAAAATTTGGGTTCTTTGTCATTATTTTGCTACCCACTGTGACAAGATCAACAGGCTTTGCTGAGATTAGATGTGCATTTTGAATTAATTTCTCCCTTAACAACAACATTCCATTGCTACTGATAGCCCCATTTATGGGCAAGAGATCCAGCAGTCCTGTGGAGGTTTTTCCTTGAAGAGTAAACTTGCTACATAAGGCCTAGTCTTTCTCCATTTTCTTTCTGCTTTTCTGTTCATTATTGTAATTACATATCCATATACAGAGCCATGCATCTTTGTCTTTATATAGTTTTGTATAAGCATAAGCAGATCTTAAAAATCCCCCAGAACACCATCCCCCCATCCCAGCATGCACACACAGTAGCTCTAGTCCCATTCTTTGTATTGTAACTGTATTTACAACACTTGGTGAGATGTATATACAAGGATACCCCAGCCTGGGTTGCACTTATTTCTTCAGCCAGATATTCACAGTAAAAGCCACATCTCCCTTCACCAACACTTGAAATAGCTGTGCTAACTCAAGTCTTCAACTATTTCAGCTGTAGGGTATTTTGGGGTGCTGCAAAGAAAGAGGCAGCCCTAGAGTAGAACTCACCTATTCCATGCTTAGAATTCACTCCCTGTAGCACTAATCAAGTCAAATACCCAATCATGTTTATATAAAAAATATTTTATGTCAAAACACCTCTGTGGACACCACCCATCTGTTTAGAGTCACACCAGAAAACTGATGTTCATCAAATTAAAAATGTAGAGGAAAAAACCCTTGGTTACTATAACACTGACATCAATTGATGAACATATGAATTTTTCAACTTTGACTTGCTCTGGGGTTAGTGGGTAAGGATGTGAATTCACTTTTCTTTTACTTAACTATAATTAATTGCCATACTTCAAGGGTCTGGAGGTTTCTGTCTTGTTTCCTATCTGTTTAGCAATAAGCATTTCCTGAGAGGGGTTCACTTAACATGGGAATAAAGTAGTTGTTCTTGGCTAGACTCCCTAAGTTTACATTTCAGTTCTAACACTGGGAGTTGGGTGTCTTTGGGCAAAGTACTTCGTTTCCCTTCAGTCATCTGCTAAGTAGAAATGATGGAGGGAGAGTGATGTCAGCCAGATGGCAGAAAATGAGTTTCTAGCTCTTATTCCTTGGAAGAAATGTTAATTGGAATAACTGTCTACATACAAAAAATACCTTCATAAAAATTAACAAATCCAGGTGAGAGATAATGACACACATGGACCACAGAAATAAGATGCATTGAGAAGGCTGAGAAGCAAAGACTTATATTACTGGTATTACCCTTTCTCTATGCATGGGAAAAGAGAGTTAGGGGGGGTACCCCACTTCTCCATGGATCCCAGCCAAGTACCTGCCCTAGTCAGCCCTGGCTAGCTCCATCAGGCTCGCCTTAGGTCAGGATGGATTTTATATTCTTAGGCTTCTCTAGACCCAGGCTCTAAAACTGCCCCAGGGCTCTTGCTCCTGCATTCCAAGGCTCCAGCAGATCTCCACAAAATACTAGCAAATGGAATTCAGCAACACATTAAAATGATCCTACACCACGCTTAAGTGGGATTTATCCCTGGGATGCAAGGATGGTTCAACATATACAAATCGATAAATGTGATATACCACAATTAACAGAATAAATGGTAAAAAAGCATACAATCATCTCAAAAGATGCAGAAAAATATTTGGCAAAATTTCACATTCTCCCCCCATTTAAAAAAAAAATATCAACATATTAGCTATAAAAAGAATGTAACAGCATAATCATGGTCATGAATGACAAGCCTACTGCTGACATTATACTACATAGTGAGAAACAGAAAGCGCTTTCTCTGAGACCAGACATGATAAGGGTGTCTACTCTTACCACTTCTCCTCATATGAACTAAAGACCTAGTCAGAGAAATTTAATCGAGAAAAAGAAATAAAAGGTGTTCAAATTGGAAAGGAAGAAATAAAATCATCTGTGTTTGCTGATGACATGACCTTATTTTTAGAAAATCCTAAAAAATTTACCAAGTATTTTCTGTTAGAACTAATAGATGAATTCAGTCAAGTTGCAGAATACTAAAACAACATAGAAAAATCAATTGTGTCCCTAGTGGGACCAAGCCGCCATTGCCCACAGTGGTAACCTGCTCATTAGCACAGCTGGCCTGGCCTAGATCCCTTCTCCGTCTGTCCCCCATTCTCTCATCTTCTTTTCGGGAGTTGCCTTTTAAGCAGTCTGCCTCAAGGGCCTACTTTCGGAGAAACCCAAACCAAGAAAAAGAGAGCAATAACTTGATTACTGGGAAGGATTCCATTCATCCAACCCCCATGTCATCTCCTATCAAAGTCACTTTATTTATTAGTAAGTACTTGGCGATCTAACTGAAGTCCAAAGTCAGCATTCTGTACAGAGGAAGTCCACGGTGGCTTGGTCTTACCTTTCCTTTCAGGCACTCTCTTCCCTTCCACCACCCCTTTTATTTTCTTCCCCAAGCTTCCCTCCTCCAGATGCTTCTTAGTATTTTGAATAAGTGAAATTATAACTGTTGTATTAAAAAAATGGAGAAATTTGGAATGATATGCTGAATCCTCTCCTCTAACCAATTGATGTGGTTTCTAAGGATACCAAGTGGTAAAAACAACAGAAAGCAACGTGATGACTTCTCACATCGGCTACTTTTCCTATTTCATCTCCATGAGGCTGCTTTTCCCAGTTTTCATAGTTAAGTTCCCATGAATACTTTACTTAGGTTCAACTTCTCAGAAATATTAGTAATACAAGCTAAATTTTAATGAATGCTTAATACTGCTTTATGTCAATCAACTAACTTCACTTTCACATCTTTCTGAAGATCATCTGCATCATTTTCAACTTTAAGATGTAATTAATAAAAATTGTACATATTTACAGTATATAGTGTGATTTTTTGGGGAGTGGGGGGCAGTCATTGGGATTGAACCCAGAGATACTTTACCACTGAGCTACATCCTCAGCCCTTTTTATCATTTGAGACAGGGTCTCATTAAGTTGCTTAGAGCCTCACTAAGTTGCTTAGGCAGGCCTAGAACTTGTGCTCCTCCTGCCTCAGCCTCCTGAGTTGCTGGGATTATAGACATGTAGCACCATGTGTGGCTTACAATATGATGTTTTGATATATATGTATATTCTCAATGATATCCATCATCTCACAAGTTACTTTAGTATGTATGGTGAGAACATTTACAAACTACTCTCTTAGCAAATATCATGTATACATATATTGATTGTAGTCACCATGCTATTCATTAGTTCATTCTCCAGAGCTTATTCATCATGCATCACTGAAATTTTATTCTGTTTGACCAACATTTCCAATTGCCCCCAACTCCCTCTCTAGCTCCTAGTAACTAATTTTATATGAGTTAGGATTTTTGAGAATCCACATATACGTGAGATCATACAGTACTTGTCCTTTTGTGTAGGGCTCATTTCACTAGAATAATGTTCTTTAGGTTCACCCATGTTGTTGCAAATGTTAGGATTTGCTTCTTTTTAAAGACTGAATAATATTCCATTGTGTGTATGCATACATATGTACATATACACATATATATTTTTAATGTCATGCTGTTTTGATTATGACAAAATGTATTATATATAGAGACATGTGATATGTATGTATATATATGGTATAGCCATGGTCATCAAAATACATTGCATATATATG
The DNA here is from genome assembly GCF_045843805.1 of Urocitellus parryii. Lineage (NCBI taxonomy): Eukaryota > Metazoa > Chordata > Mammalia > Rodentia > Sciuridae > Urocitellus > Urocitellus parryii. Next base: position 164,203,288 of record NC_135536.1, on the reverse strand, counting down.
TTCTCTATGTATGTATATATATAGACATTTTATTTATCCATTTATCCATCAATGGACATTTAGATTGATTCCATATCTTGGCTACTATAAGTAATGCTGAAATGAATATGGGAATATATACTTTTCTTGATGAGACTGATTTTATTTTCTCTCAGAATTAGGGTTGCTAGATCATACAATAGTTCCTTACTTTAATTTTTTGATGAATCTCTGTGCTGTTTCCCATAAAAATAATTCGAGAAAATTGACTTTTCTGAAATTCTCAATTCACATGATTTTCCCAGGAATAGAATTCAGCCTAGATCAAAAGAAATTGTCACACAAGCATTTTATTCAGTATTAAGACTCTGTATATCATAAAGATGTAATAAAAAGTAAATTTTTTTAAAAAACTATATTTCTAATTTTTTTTTTTTTTTTTAGATATTGTAGTGACAGGGAGATGAAACCTTGTCTGTGTTTGCTTGTCTGTGAAATCCTAGCACTTGGAACAGTTCCTGGCTCAGTAGATAATTCTTCACCAAACAATGAATGAAAGAATGGCTTTTTAGAGGCTCTTGGAGAATGTGACCCTGATAACTATCAAAGTCTACATGCAAAGTCATCATCCGACTGAACCACAGGGATTGCTCTCAGATCTGAAAGGCGATCAGTTCCAGCCCCTTCTATTATGATGTATCTAAACCATCCCTCTTTCTACCCTGCCACTCATACCTGCACTCCAATATGCTTCCCCTGTCTGGGTACGATCCTTACCAAATCGTTAGAATGTGTCCATGCTACACCATTGTTGATGTCCAACAAATATTTATTGAACAATTATGTGAATGATGAAAGTTTTAATATTTGTTCCTAGAGCTCAAAACAAATTTAAAAATCTTATATGAAACAAATTAAAGGGATATATGCACCAAATCATCTTTAGCAAATGTCTTGATCCTGCAAAATATCTCAGTCCATATATATATAATTCATAGAATTTTAAACAATTTAGGTCTCTGTTGTTATTATTCTTAAAATGTCTAAATTTGCTTTAAAATGTATTTTGAGTTGCCGATAATCGCTTCTCAGGTCATATCAACACAATGTTTTTTCTTTTGGATATTTTGTTTACAGAATCATTTCACTTATTTTTTATGGATTCTTATCTATTTACTACTGAGCTGGTAATTTCCACTGTAAACTCTTCTCTAATGAGCCTTTGGTTCATCAAATATTAAGCTTACTGGAGAGTTATCCCATATTTAATTTGCTTTATTCATTTAAAAAGGGTTAGAGCACAATAGAGTTTACTAGGCTTTCCAAACACTATTGAACAATCGTTTTGGTACAAAAAGGACCCCAGGGCCTTGTCATACCTCAGGGTCATCACTAATGCAGTAACCATCATCACATTGCAGAAGTGTGTCTGTGCCAGCTCAAGCCATGCCAAACAGGCCAATCCACTTGTTGGACATCCAGCATGCCCGGTCTTTGGTTCTAATCAGAAGAGCTATTTCCTATTCATATCTAATTATCTTAATTGCCACTGCTTCCTATAGTGCCACATAGTAGATAAGAAATACATCAGTTAAAAAGTTGTCAACCCCACAGCATAACACATAGATTACGGGCATTTTATCACACAGTTTATGAAAGTGTGGGGAATTTACTTGCTAGATCCCTTGTGTCACGTATCCAGAGACATTTCAGGGAATGCATGTCTAATGCCAGCAACAGGAGCCGAGGGGCTATTTATGTCCTTTCCACCGTGCAACTCTTCCACAACCAATGGTCAACTTTACGTGAGAGATGCTGCTTTATTTGACTTACACTTTGTGAAAATGTGATTGTTCGGGGTCTGTATCCTAAAGGTGCTTCCCTTTCTGGCCTTGATCTGTTGAAGAGGGAAGTTACTTCTTTCAGTGAGCTACTTGAGGGACCCGCCAGTTGCATTTTAATAGATCATGCACATTTTGGCGGCTGTGGAATCCAGACACTTCTGTAGCCATCTCATTGTCAACTCCAAAGTTGACAGATTAATTACCGTCTGGTCTCTTGGCTTTAGTCAAAATAAGCTGATTTCCTTTCTGGAAAAAAAAAATTTCTTTTTTTTTTTTTTTTTTTAGTTTAGGTCTTTTCTTTTTCTTCTTCCTTTTTTTTTTTTCTAATCAGTAGATCAAAACTTGGGGCTCTTCTTAACCCTAATTCAAACATCACTTCAGAAGTTAACACATTTGAGTTCCAAAAGCAATGCTTTTAACTTCTGTCCCATGGTCAATAAGGGGCTAAATCGATCTATAAACAGTGTCAGATGGTGTCTCACACATGGCACTTAAGAAACCTTACTCCTGATAGTGCCTTGACCTCGGGCCCGTGATCAGGCAGTCTCAGTGACACTGAACAGGGAGGCATCAAAGAAAGGGCCTGGGCGGTCCCACGAGCCTGACAGCAGCTTGGCCTCTGGGGTGAGGCGCTGCGGCCAGAGGAGGGTGTTGAAGACAGGGCAGGCATGGAACTGACGTAGCCACCGAGTGTTTAGCTTGGCTTGTCGCATGACTAGGGTGGGCAGGTTTCAGGCTCGATTAAAACATTTTTACTATTTATTCTGTTTCTCACTCTCCCTTCCTTTCAGTTGATCTAGAAGCTTTACTATGGGAAATGATGGCACTTGGGGGGTACCTATCAAGGAAATCAACACAGGGCAAACTCCGAACTGGTGAAGCTGAAAGTAGTGTCTTAGGGGTAGCAGGATTATTTTGTCCAACAGAACAGTATTTGGGGTTAATCAAAATCCTGCAGAGTCCATGGCAGATACTGTTGGTTCCCCAGTGGTCTCTTGTAGGCAATGCCAGTAACATTGACAGCTTCCTGCTGTCCCCGCCTTAGAGTGTTCCATGATCACCACTACACGATGCATGCAGGGAAACTCAGGAGCTAATACCCCCAGGAGCGATGTCAGTGAATGAACACCCCTCCCTTCACATTTCTGAATAGTATTCCATATGGCCTCTCGGGAGGTCCTCAGTGGGGCTGTGACCACAGTTTCCCATAGCTGCTGAATCATGAACATATTTGGCTCTCACGTCTGATCAGCTCTCATGTCTGCTTCCTGACTCCCCAAATAAACTAACTGCACCCAAATCTTTTTCTTAGGGTTTGCTTTTGTGGAGAGCCAAACTAAGACAAAGTCAGATCAAATTTAAGTCATCATCTCAAAAAGAATTCAAGTGACCTCGCAAAAGCTCAATTTTCCACCAAGTTCATAGCCCAAGCCTTGGTTTGGATTCCCTAGACACAATTCCTAAGACAAAGATTTTGGTGAAAATGGTTTATTTGGGAAGGGATTCCAGGAAGCACGGGTTAGAGAGTGGGGAATGAGATAGGGAAGGGAATAAAGATACAAAGGGGATGATAATAAGCCAGTATCTACTGTGGGCAGCTGGAACATCATCCTGCAGAGGCACAGCCATGGAACACAGTAGAACACCTTAGAACTATCCTACCCCATGGGGGAGGAAGTGAAGGTACTGATCCACCAACTCTTCAGATATCATTGCTTTTGGGATACTTTGGTGACACTAATTGTCTAGCACTTTTGGGAATGTCCCACACTTAGACTGATCATGGTCTTATGGCCAGAAAAGAGGCCTTAAGGAAATGAGCCTCAAGTTTGCAGGAAACAGCCTTTGAGTATTCAGAAAAATGTTGAGGGAGTTGGGGAAGGGCACCAAATTGCCCTCCATACTTGAGGACTATAAACTACAAATATGCCTCTGAAATAAGGGAAAATGAAAAGGAATCACATATTCTCTCATTCAAAGATATTTATAAAACCCTTCCTATGAGTTGGTAGTGCAGAGAAACATGGAGAAGGGTGATCCTTGTTGCTTTTTGTGGGCTCACAGATATGCAGACACTTCTGTCCGATAAGGAGCGCCATGATAACCAGCACAGAGAGGCATCTTTTAATCCTGATGGGACTTCTCCAAGCCTGGCTTCTGGAGTTCATGGGTTGCTGTGCTGAGCATTGGACTGAGAATTAAGAGATTCGTGTTCTAGTCACTATTCTGCCTTGAAGAGCCATGTGACCTTGGGGGTGTCATTTTGACTCCAAGCTCCTTGGTTCCCTTAGGCTAAATGAAAGAACTGATGTAAGATGTTCTTTCTGGTCTGAGGACCCACCTACAGAGGTGGGTGTGGACGAGGGGCTATTAGTACTATATGGGTCACTAACTTTGAGTAGCTTCTGGTCTGGAGGCAGTTCAGGTCAGAGGATGTCAGATCTGGCAGAAAAGTTAGAGCTGGAAACTTGTTTTTGTAATTAACAGCACTGAAGCTCAGGGAAACAAGATGGCTTGTACAAGCCCACCCAATGAAGAAAGGATAGAGTTGGAACCAGAAACTCATTTCCTATTATTTGATTTGATACCCCTTTCTAGTAATCCATGGACCCCAATTTTCATAGCAAGTTGTGAGAAACAGATCTTCTGAGATGGTAAACTAATGGCTAAAGAAATTCACCTTGATCCAAATGTCGTGGTCATGACATTAAAAGATATTTAAGGGCTTAAACCAAATCTCAGTGGCTACAGTGCCTTAGAAATGCTCTCCTACTGATTTGGTTGTAAAGTGCTGTCCAATAGAATGCCAGCCCCCTGCAGGAGCGGTGTCAAGAAGAACAGGTGAATCAAACAACTTGATTTAAAAAAAAAAAAAAAGAAAGAAAAAACAGCTTTTACATACCTTACTCTGGATGGCAGATTGGAGATAGGGCTGGGCAAGGAAAGGAGAGAGAATTGCAGAGATAAACTGGGAAATCTTCAGAATGTGAAAGTGATTTAAATGCAAATTTAGAATGTGAACACGTCCCAGTACTTCTGTTTCCTGCAGCGTCAAAAATGGGTGTCTTGATTTCAATCAAAGCCCACCAAGTGATGACACCTTTGTTTTTTCACAGGACTGAGTTCAGGAGGGTGATCACAGGGCGATGATAGATGTTATGTAAACCACTGCCTATTTTGTGGCTCTATCATTTTCTGTGTCATATTTCATCTGAGTAAAATTTTAAGTGTTAGAAAATCCAGCACAACATAAGACTACTTTAGACCCTTAGGAGGACGAATATCTCAGTCTCATTTAGGAACTTGTCAGAACTATAGAATCTCAGTCCTGACCCTGGATCTACCAACTGCACTGAAATCTGCATTTTCAACAAGATCTCCAGGAGATCTGTATGCATATTAAAGTTTGGGGAGCCCTGCTGCAGATAAATTGTGCTACTCAAAACAACTGGATACTTTCCTGAGTGAACTAGTGAAAAAACATGTCAAATAAAAAATAGCTTAAGGTGATATTTCAGAAAAGTTGGAAAACTGCATGTAATTCAAATAATCAATGAAGTTAGGTAAGGCTAAGTGTTGTGAGCTGATAGAGACTGAATATAAAATCAAATATAGCTTTTTAAAAGATGTGCTTCAAGCGTTTCTCAAGTGTGAATGTATGGGAAGATGTTATTTATATTTATACCTTGCTTCATTCCACAAAGGACAAAGGCATGTGGTTTTTAGGCATAACAGTTATTAGAGCAGAGAAAAACACCACTGTTCAAGGGCTGTTATGATTCCCACTGTTTTCAGACTCTACATTAAATGGAAGATCTTAGAATCATCAAATTCCTTCGCTGTCTCCGAACCCACAGAGGTAATTGTCAGTCTCATTTCTGAAATATCACCAGCCATTATTAGTGGAAATTGATATTTATAATGGATGAGGGTTAAAGTTTGCTGTTTCTTTTTTTTCTTTTAAAAAGACCATTGGAGGAATAATTTACAAAATAAAGCTTGATTAAGTAGCTTTAGTGCAGAGAAGTTAAATTTCTAAAGAGAACAAACTTTTAAAAGCAACATTAAAGATTTAAGAAGCAGTCTTTCATTAGGATTTAACAGATCAATTATAAATTATTTTTTATGCTCAGTAAAGCCTTGCTAACTTGATACAAAGCGATAGTCCACTGATGCAGAGAGGGAGCACTCGCTGGGAGCTGCTGATGCCTGGCTGCAGCACAGAGCTACTTTCTGCTGGAAGGCAGTGGAGAAGGGTTCTACTTGGACCACCTGCTTCTCATCTTCCAGAACTGAGTGCATATGAGACAGATGTGGAGCAGAGGCTGTAGAGCAAGGATGGACAAGGCTGTACCCAAGGTTGGGATGAGCAAGGCCTCCTCTTTTCCTCCTTCAGCATCAAGAGCCTTTTATGATCCCAAGGAAGGCGTCCGGACATTCAATGGCCTCCTGTCCAGCTGAGATCAACTTCTCAACATGAGAGTGGATGAAAACATTGATGGCCTTCATGGTGGAGAGTGAGTGGATGAAACTTCACTGATTTGATGCATGACAGAAGGTGAAACACTAGATTGACTTTGGTTACTGATGAAGGCTTGGGTTTGTCTTGATTCCTCCTTTATCCATTAGAGGTGGGTGTGTGGACATGTCTAGTTCCCTCTATATTTTAAGGTAGTGCTTCCAAAGAATAAAAAGTATATTCCTGTTGATGCATAAGAATATTTTTGATGGAATATGGATGTCTATTTTCATTTACTTAGTATTTTACTTATTTAAAGATTAATTAAGAAGTACATTAAGTTTTATATTAATGACTATTTATGATAAATGGCACGGTTTCCCATTTAGGGTAGTGTTATAAAATTTCTCTTTAAATACATTTAAATCAAAGTGAGTTGATTTTTTAAAAAAGTACTGCAATGAGTGATATTAGTAATAAAGGTATTCAATTGTTTGATGAAATACAATATATTTGCAGCACCAATTTGAATTAATAAAAGGTTATTTTTATATCTGATTCATAGTGGTCTAAGGCCCTTTTATTCAAGGAGATTAAGCTTGTCTATTTATTACTTAGTTGTTTATGTGTTCCTGTGAGGCCAAGCTAAGGTAGACAGTATTATTATCTCTTGTTATTTGTCATGGAGAGAAAACAAGTTTTCAAGATATAAGAATTGTGTGCAGGAAGCAGAGAGATGCCCTAAGATGCTCCAATTTTTGCCTGCTATATCCTCCATCATGGGGTTAGCACTCTGAGTTTTGGGGTGTCATAGCACAGGTAAAGCCTAAAGACCATTTGGGATATTTGTTACAATATTTAAAATTCCACCATTATAGAGTCTTGAAAACCTACAGTGAGAATGCAAATGAACAGAAAAACCTTTCCAAGTAGCTCTTTGTGAGCACAAGATCTTGAAGAGAGCATAGCTTCTAGGGATATGTGCAGATGTGAATGAAGGAGGAGGATGGGGCTGGGGTGTTGGGAGGGAAAAGGAGGTGTATGCCCAGAGGAGAAGGTAAACTGAGGTGTTGGTACTCTGTTGTCTTGAGCTGTACCCATCAATGGCCAGTGAGCCACATGAGGAATTAGAAAGAATGCCATCTGCCTTACCTGTGTCTTCTAGGCCGCCATCTTTGGTGTCCATTATGCTAGTTTTATTTTCTTCCCTGACCAATTCTAGGTTGGGTTTTAAATGAGAATCTTACCCAAAAGGTCTAGAGCCTGAAATGTGGATGAATGAATGAAAGAATGAACAAAATGCAATCCATACCATGTTTGTTTGATAGGATCTGATTTATCCTTACGTTCATAGTAGCTAACAATGTGCTTAGCACATGCTAAATATTTATTAAGTGTTTGAATGAATGAAAGTAAGAAAGTAACTTATTGATAAAAATAGGGAAATAATGACCATATTTGAAAGCTAGCAGATCAAGTTTCTTATTTATTAACAAACTCATTCATTCAACAAAAAATAGAAGAGCTTTGTGGGCCAATACCATCTTGATAATTGAACCTTAGGATGAAATCTGAGTTCAAATCAAATCTGAGTTCAAACCATTTTAACCAGGATTGATTGAGAAAGGCCATGGGTTTAAGCCATAAGGACCCAAACATCACATACACACATAACAAAAAGCATTTTGCATATTATTTTGTAAAGAATTGGATACAAGTTGCTTATTAAAAACAGGAGCCCTGGAAGATGGAGTGAGGGGGCAGGGAAGAAGGGGGCAAGAGAGAAAGACAATAAAAGAGGACATTATATAAGTGTGTTAGTATTAGAAGGAACCAAGGGTAAGTTATTTGGGGGAATCCTTTGATTTTTCATATAGAATGCACTTCAGAAGTGTACCCCAAAGAACAAATACCCTAGGTATTTCTCCATCGACTTGCATTACCCAATGGTGAAGACTGTCCCCCTGAGAGATTTAATGGCTTTCCTCTCCCACTTGAGGGTACTCCTATAAGCAGACTGGTAAGAGGTAAGTTGCATGTGTTTAAGAGAAGTCCTCAGTAACCAGAATCTCCCCCTGCTTCTACTGAAGCTGATGTGGGTGGAAGATATGAAGCAAGAAGAACACATAGCCTCAACTACAACGCTCTTGGGGGAATTCTTCAGAGATAATTTGTAAAGTATGTGACATATGGACACACAAATAAAACAAAAGTGCAACAGCCAGCTTTCAAAGCAGCTTTCAAAGCAAATTTTCCCCCAAAACAAAAATATGGCAGTCATTGAGATATTTAATGGGATGCAAAACTCTGGACACTACTGGGATCTACTGGCTATGACCGAGAAATATGAAATCATTGCAACTTACCACAGAATAAAGATATAGCACATCTGTGTCTTAGAAAAGCTGAGGATTTTGTGTGAGTCTCTGATTATACCTGCCCTATATTTGGCTAAGGATAAAGAAAAATGTATATTAATTAGAAGATGAATGATTATGGCTTAAATCAATCACTGCTTGAACAGAATCTATTTAAATAGTTATATAAGTTGGGTATATCAGTTAGCTCTTGCTGTGTAACAAAGACCTCTAAAACTTAGTGACATAAAACAACTACCATTCATTATTTCTTAAGTCTAGGGGTTGTTTTGCTGAGAAGTTCCACTGATCTGAGTTGAATTTGGTTGATTTTCTGAAAATCTGAAATTCAAAATACTCCCAATTTGAAAACTTTTGGGGATGCAACATGATGATGTCACACATGGAAAATTCTACATCATGAAATTTTGTATCATGCACAAAATTAAAAACTTACCTTAGGGTTATGTGTATAAGAACTACATGAATTTAAAGGAATTTCCTGTTTAGACTTGGGTCCTAACCCCAAGATATCTGATTATCTGCATGAAGTATTATGAAGTCCAAAAAATATGAAATATAAAACGCTTTCTGGTTCCAAGAATTTTGGATAAGAGATTCTTAACTGTATCAACTTCTGATTAGCTGGGACAACTTGGCTGTCCACTCTGTTGTCTCTCAATCTCCAATAGGCTAGTCTGGTTTATTCATCTGGTGGAGACTGAGTTCCCAGAACGTGAGCAAAAGATGGCAAGATCTCTTGAGACCTGCATTTGCAACTGCTGTTACTTCTGCTTCATTTCATGTGCCAAAGCAAGTCATATGGCCAAGCCACAGTCCAAGGGATGGAAAATAGGCTCCCACATTTGGCGAAAGAAATGGCTAAATCACATTGCCTGGAAGAGGAATAATTGGAAGAAATTCTGCAATTAATTTATCACAACAGGGTAGGCTGATTGCTCTAATAAACAAACCTTAGCTCTTAGGATTTTAACACCATACAGTTTACTTTCTTTTCATTATCACAGTCAAATAAAGATGGGCAGAGGAGTGGAAGGACTCTGCTTTGCAGTCATTCAGGTACCTGGAGTCTTTCTGCCTAGTTGCTATCTCATTCAACACTATGGTGCCTTCCATTGGGTCCTCTGTTTCCAGCCAGTAGATGAGAGAGAGAGAGAGTGAAAGAGAGAGAGGGTGCTGTTCCTACTCACCTCAACCTAGAGGTGTCAACATATCACTTCTGCTCCTCACCAGGGGCCAGAACTTGGTCATATGGCTGAATAGAACAGCAAGGGAGGCTGGGAAATGTGGTCCAGCTGTGTTGTGGGGGAGGGGAAATGATTAGTTGAACATCTGCCTAGACTTGGCCCCAGTTACAGATTCTGTGACTGGGGAACTCATTCTAGGAGAAGGTGCACTGGTATGCATTTCAAAAGGTTGATTCATGACGCTGTGGGGCAGACAGAGGTTAAAAAGACAAGGTCCTAATTGAGTGGGGGAGACATTTAGATACACGTGTAAATAACTTGGGGAATGAGACAGGAATCTAGAGAAGGATTTGGGGAGACTTTTAGGATAAGGTGGACACTTCAGAGGCAACATAACTTTAATAGGAGGAGACAGGAATAAAGGGCAAGGGGAAAGCTGTGGGCCACACAGGGAAACTGGGTTTGTTTGCTTGTTTAACATTGTGGCCTCTAGTGGGACCTAAAGTCAATGCCTGAATGTAGGATGGCTATGTTCTTGCTGATCTGAATAATGTACCCCTTAGGGCTACATTAAAAAACTGTGCTTAGTGCCTCATTTGCACCTTCAAAATATGCACATACATGTTTGGGCCAGAAAAGGCTGCACTCAGAACATGCATTCTTACGTGAACTTCAGGTAATTGCACAAGCAAACAGGAAGTTGCGTAGGTATGCAGGCAGCCGCCTTTCGGTGAGGTGCGTGTTGGCACGGGCAGGCGTGTGCCTTGTATGTTTGAGTGCAATTTAAAATGCTTCTCCTGATGAAAGGCAGGAAAGCAAGCCTCTGGGCATCGGCTTCCCTAACTGAAGCTGACATTTGTCCTTCTCAAGGTTTCCTTCATAGGCAGGGCCAAGTTCAGGGCATACTTGTGGGAAGAAAATGGTGCCTTTTGAAGATCTTCATGGGAACATGGACGCGGGCTTTGGTGGCAGCTGGTTGGAATGCACATAAGCTCTGTGCTGGGGCTTCTCTGTCCCTTTTGCTCACCCTTGAGCTCTTGAATAAATTCTTCCTTTGAATTTCTCTTTGCTGGGACTTCTGTCTCCTGGTTCTCTTCTTAATTCTATGGCTCAGGTTCCCCATTCTTCTTCCATTTGTCCCTCAGATGTGTCCCCAGGAACCTATCCTGAATCACCTTCTGACTTTCCAGGCCAGTGCTGTTCAATAAAACTATCTGCAATTGAGGTGGTGCTCTGTATCTGCAGTGAACAACATAGCCACAGGCCACTGGGGGCCATAAAGCAAGTGGTATATGGTTAGTGGACTTCAGGAGCTGAATTTTAAAATTTTAAGTGAGATTTAAATAGCCACATGTGACAGGTGGCTGCCATATTGGGCAGCATAGCCCCAGAACAGTCTGTACAGGCAATTATTTCTCCCCCAGGTTCAATCACCGTCTACCCCCTTGCTTACAGCCTCCTGCCCTACCTACTCTTATGATCTTATTTACAAACATCTGAGATGTCTTTCCGGGCTCTGTTGTGCTTTCAAAAGCAATGTGCTAACATTCAACTCTTTATTTCTACCCCAAAACACATTTCCTCCTGGCCTTCCTTCTGTCACTTTCTCCTAGGTCAGTTCATTCACTCTTTGGAACACGGTTCTGATCATACTGTGCCATTTGTACACTACATCCAGCTGGATCCAGATTTGTGAAACCTAACTTATACAAATTTGGGTACTCTTTGTAAGAGAAAAAAGATAAAAGTGTGAATGTAGGATTTGATTCAGAGACTTGGAGGGTTCTGAGTAAATGAGGGGACCCCTGAAATTACCTTTATTCACTTTACTGTACATTGGCCTCATTTTACCCTTTGAATATTCTCTAGTTTGGGGGGATTCAAATTTAAGTTTCACCACTTTCTTTCTGTACAACTCTGGACATAGTAATGACCTACGCTGAAATTTATTTGGCTTTGGGATAAGAATAATGCCTCTTCTGGGCTGGGGTTGTGGCTCAAGCGGTAGCACGCTCGCCTGGCATGCGTGCGGCCCGGGTTTGATCCTCAGCACCACATACAAACAAAGATGTTGTGTCCGCCGAAAACTAAAAAATAAATAGATATTAAAAAAATTCTCTCTCTCTCTCTCTCTCTCTCTCTCTCTCTCTCTCCCCCTCTTTCTCTCTTTAAAAAAAAAGAATAATGCCTCTTCTACTGGATTGTTACAAAAATAAATAAGAATACATGATAAAACCAGTATATCTAGAAGGTACTTTATGGAAATAATTTTATTACCTTATTTTCATTGCATAGAGAACAGTAACCACAATGATCATGATTATAATATTGGTTGTCTCAATCCATTCAGACTGTTATAATAACATACCATGGAATGTGTAGCTTATAAACAACAAATTTACTTCTCACCATTCTGGAAGCTGGGAAATCCAAGATCCAAGGCACTGGCAGATTCTATGACTGGCGAGGACTCACTCCTCTTAGCTCTTTTCTTTGTAACCTCACATAGCGGAAGGGGGAAATGAGCTTCCTCAGACCCCTTTTGTGAAGGCACTAAGCTGTTCATTAGAGCTCCACCCTCATGACCTAATCACTTTGTGAGGCTTCACTTTCTAATGCCATCGCTTGGCAGTGAGTATTTCAGCATATGGATTGGTGGGGAGACATGAATATTCAGACTATAGCAGTCATGTATCAGGATCTGTGTTCAACACTTCACATAGATTATCTCATTTATTTCTACAAGGTAGGTATTGTCCTTACCCCTATTTTACAGGTGGGGAAACTGAGACTCAAAGAAGGTAGGCAATATGCCCTAGTTGTTAAATGCTAGTAAGTAGGAGAGCTGGGATTCAAACCCAGGCAGTTAGACTCCTTGGGGTCTTGTGCTCATGACAGGCAGGGCACTCTGGACTCTTCACAGTCCCCTTTACATCAACATGCAGGATTCCTGGCACATGTGTCTGTTTCCACCAGCCATGGAATACCAAGTATTCCCTGATTTGCTTGTGTGCTTCTTTTTCTTTCCTCATGCCGTTTCTCTTCCCTGAAATACTATTTCTTCCTCCTTCCTTCTGGATCTCCTTTGCTTTATTTTTGCCTTAATATAATGATCATTCCTGATCTCACTGTATGAGGGTCACTGAGTTTTCTTTTTTTTCTAATCCTATGTAGCAAATAAGTGGACATGAAGAATGATTGTCTCCTGAGCAACTTTTCCAGTTTTACCTCACTGGGGAGCTTTATGAAATATAGATGGCATCCAGATGTGGTGGCTCAGGGCTGTAATCCCAGCTACTCTGGATGCTGAGGCAGGAGGATCACAAGTTCAAGGCCAGCCTCAGCAGTTTACCAAGGCCCTGTCTCAAAAATATAAAATAAGAAGGGATGAAGATGTATTCAGTGGTAGAACACTCCTGTGTTCATATCATTCCCAGTACCGTGGGGTGGGGGAGTCGGGGGAGAAGATATCTGGGAACCCCCATCCTCAGACCACATATATTAGAATCTTTGGGGTAGTACTGAGATTTGCTGGTTTTAAAAATTGTTTTTCCCTCTGAGCTGATTATTAGAAGCCAAGAAGCAGAGCTCAGCTTAGCTCTGGCAAGGACACAGAGCCTGAGACTGCTTCTCATGTCTTACTTTCATTTTACTCCTTTGCTTTCTTTAATTCTGTTTCTCTCCTTTTTTTCCACTTTATCCCTCCTGTCCTTGACCCCTTTTCTCCCTCCCTCCTTCCCTCCCTTTCTCTCTATCTTTCTGTGTCTCTCTCTCTCTCTTTCCTCTCCTCCTCTTTGCCTAAGCACATCACCTTGCTCTGTGGGGTGTATTTTTTGAGGATCATGTAAGTTAATTCTGCAATGGTGAAGGGGGGAACATGGACAAATTGTTGCTTTTGCTGAAAACAACAGATTCACTCTGGAATAATCTGAAACCATTGAATATAGCCTAAGTTTGGGTCCCTCTTGAAACAGACATTTGGTAGAAAATACTGAAGAGAAACTCAAATTGAAGTCTCCAAAATTCCCTTTCAACTCTGGGACATGACCATGACCATGGCAGTTTGCATGTGGCCTTTTGTCCGGTGGCTTCATCTCACCTTGATCATTCTTGAATTCTGTCTTTATCGAAGACATTTAAAAATTGGGCTGTGAGAAAGCAGTATTAAATGAAATTTTGCAAAGTAAATAGATTTCTTTGTGTATTTGAAATTACTTATAGCCCCAGCACCTGACTTCACCTTTCCCCCCATAGTTTTCATTATTTTGGGAACAACTTCCTGCTCAGGTGTGCTGACCTGGTCAGGTAATGACACCTGCCCCCTCCCCACCCCCAGTATATTAGCATGTGTGTCAGGCACAGCTGCAGGATTTTCAATTTTCCCACCTGCTAGCCTTTGCCCTGACTCATCTGAAGGTCAGCAAAAAGGCCCTGGCTGTGAAATGACTTTTTGTCCTCACATGTTAGACTCCCCAGAGTGACAACATGGAAAGGAATAGCCAGGGGAAAAGGGCCTGGCAAGAGTTTCTTGGTTTCCAGTCGGCCTGCTGCCAATGACTGCAGATGGTGGGAGGTAGGGCACGCCCTCAGGTGGGGGGCCCTTGTGCCTGGGCCACCCTCCCAGGCCCTGGCAGCCTCGTGTGTGCCACTGCACCTCTTTAGGCACTGATTATGGGCTCTTCTCCTTTGTGAGCCAGTTCATTACCATTTCTTTGTCCCAGGGTGGTTCTTACCCCATGCAATGAATATTGACTTCATGCTTGCTTTTCTACCTGAATTACAGGGTGGGGGGCAGTCTGAGGGCCCCATTGCTTGCTCAGCTCCAGCCTCCCTGGCAGCCACTTGAATGGTCCCAAAGAAAAGCTGTTTGCTTGAGCATTTAGGGATAACAGAGGGCTGTCACAGACTGCTACAGTGATTTATTAAAAGACAGGGAAATGAGAGAAAAGACTCTTGCACCAGCTGCCTGCTCCCTTGCTTTCTTCCATTCTAAATTTCTCTCATTTCTTTTTTTTTCTCTTTATTCCTCCTGCCCTGGCTCCCCTTTTCTCCCTCCCCTTTCTCTCTCTCTCTCTCTCTCTCTCTCTCTCTCTCTCTCTCTCTCTCTCTCTCTCTCTCTCCTCTCTTCCTCCCTGCCTCTCCCTCCCTCCTTGGCCTCTTTCTCTGCCTCTGCTTTGTTCACATTTTTTTTTTTTTTTGAAATGAGGGACGACAAAAGACTGCTGTGTTTTAGGCAAATCCACGTTTTCTACCCTGAAAGGAAATTTCCCAATAAAGGTAGCTTGTCTTTAGTTTCATTATTTGAAGGGTGCAAGAAAAGACTGAGCACTTGCGGACACTCTCGGATACACACTATAAATGGTGCATGGCTATTCTGGAGAGAGGACTTTTCTCAGCAAATAA
The DNA here is from genome assembly GCF_045843805.1 of Urocitellus parryii. Classification (NCBI taxonomy): domain Eukaryota; kingdom Metazoa; phylum Chordata; class Mammalia; order Rodentia; family Sciuridae; genus Urocitellus; species Urocitellus parryii. Next base: position 164,188,038 of record NC_135536.1, on the reverse strand, counting down.
GCCAGGGTCCTCTCCTCCCCAGTCCCTCTTTTTCAGACACACTCCATGTCCTGCTGAGACCTATTCTGAGTACCCCACCTGTTCTCTAAAGTAGCCACTTTGGCACTGTCTGGTCCCGGCTTCTGTCATGTGCATATTTTATGGAGGGTCTTCCCTCCTTGGTGTTCTGGTCCTCCCAGGGCCAAGTTCAGCCCTCTGCATCCCTGATGTCTCCTCCCTACATGTAGGAAGTAAACGGGTTGGGGGGGGGCACAGTAGCTACAATGAGTGAGGCCCTTCAGTGGAGGCTAAGTCTTGGGTGACAATTTCTGCTCAGCAAACCAACCACTGAGCAACCTGCTTCATGGGTTCACTGGGCTAAGAAGGGAATGGGAGGACACATTGGGCAACTTCTCTCCCTGCACACTGGTCTAAAGGTGTGGGCTGTTCCCTCAAGTCAGTTTTTTTTTTTAATGAAGCCATAGGACTTTGTTTTTGAACTTCATTTAGGTGTATGTACATGAGTCTTTCTTTCCAGCTTCTGGGAACTTTCCAACATGGAATTTCCTTGGAATCCACACAAGTCCCTCTGCCTTGCTTCTGGAGCTTGTTTCCGTGGCTCCTTGCTCCCTCCAGCTCACTGTTTGCCCTGAGTGCTGTGCTGTGTCCCTGCCCTCTCTTGGCTTCTCCCAAATGTCTCTGGTTCCCTTATCTCCCACCATGAGGGTCTCATTAGTCTCCCCACAAGCCCATAAATCAACTGCCCCACCTCCTCCTCCAGTCTGCTTCCTCTGGCTGAAGTGTGGAGGTTCACCTTTCCCTCCCCAGATGACAAATCAGCCATTCATTCATCTTGGTCTGAAAAGCGTTTATTGGCCGGCTTGCTTCAGTAGCTTCTAAACTGTTTGCAAATAAAAAGGAGGGATTTTTGGTGACCTCAATAGAGATAGGGACCCACAGGTGGATTTATTCTCAGGTTTGATTGTTCTTGCTTTTTCTTCTTTTATGAAAAGATTAAACACACCACTCTGCCTCTCAGTGCTTGTGGTTTCTTATTTTGAAAAGATCTTGGCTCTTCTGTTGGCCTGAAGTGCATTTGTTTGTATTGGTCAGGCTGGTTCGTTGCTAAGTATGAATTGAGACAGGGTGACCTGTGCGGAAAATGAAGGGGGTGGCTTGACTGGGTGCTCAATGACTCTGAACCTTCAAAGAGGGTGCTGCCACCATGTTTTAATGGTTAACGGACAATGACTACAGGAGAGTCATCTAGACGCTTAGGAGTCAGAGTGTTTAAGGTTACTTTTTTAGCCTTTTAGTTTTCCTGGTCTGGTCTCCAGGGATACTAGTGCACCAAGCACTAGTATCTTAGGATTCATCTTATATTTTGTATTCAGATCCTGGAAAGAGGGCTGAATTTATCAGCTAAGGTATATCTTTAAGGATGCAGAAAATATAGCTGGAAAGGTCATGGGAGGACAGATAGGATGTCACTTGAGGAAGAATCCCTTCAAAAGAAAGACCAGGTGTTTAAACATGACTGGTTAACGCAAGGCCATGGTAAAATATGTTGGGTTCTGAGTGTCCATCTTTAACCCAAAGGCAGGTAATGTGGGTGTTTGGATATGAGGACAGGGTGGAGGAGAAGATACTTTTATGGTCTTCAGGCCTCATGAAGATTTTGTCTTACCCAGAAGATGAACGGAACTTCCTGACCTCAGTGCAGTGGATAATCTTAAAACTCAGTGCCCTTGGGACATAATCTGTGAAGTGGTTCCCACTAATATTGGGATGTTGGAGTTTATAATCTTGACGTTTATTTTTCTGTTGATGGCCACACTAACTCTTTATTCCCCCACTACTACAGTTAGTTTAGACTGAGGAACATCTTTTCAATAGATTTTTCTAAATCTCTCTATTCACCAGGACTTAAAGAAAGGGAGGCCCAACAGGGCTGTGGGTGTAGCTCAGTGGTAGGGCATTTGTCTAACATTTGCTAACATTTTCAAGACTCTGGGTTCAGTCCCTGGTACCCCCCCCCCACAAAAATTAATTAAAAATACAAATGTGTTTAGTAATCCTATTCTTTCCTCCTCTAACCATTCCATCTTGGTAGATAGATGGAATCTCTTTCATCACTGGAAAGTCCTTGAGGATTTGGATGTTGTCATTTCCATCTTTATGTCATCATCTCCCTCCCCAGATGGCCCGTTTATTTTTCAAATATTTTAACTGATGCATAATTTACTTACAGTGAAATGCAGTAATGCACTTAACATGGTCTGATCATTTTTGATAAATACTCATCCACATGTACCCCACCCCAGGAATTTGCTTGAGGCTTCTTACCGGTTAGTCCCTCTTCTTTTGCCAGAACTAACTACTATTTTCACTTCTATCACTATCAATTCATTTTGCCTGTTTTAGAACTTCATACACCTGGAATCATATAGTAATATTCTTTATGTCTGACTTCCATTGCTCTGCATACTGTTTTTGAGATCCATTCATCCACATTGATGTATGTATTAATAATTTGTTGCTTTTTATTGCTGAGTATATCCCATTGCATGAATATCCATTGTCTTGTGAATGGATACCTAGGATATTTCTTGTTTTTATCTACTATCGATTAAACAGCTCTGAACATTCTTTTTTGGGGAGGTAGAGTACTGGGGATTGAACTCAGGGGTACTTAACCACTGAGTCACATCCGCAGCCCTTTTTATATTTTATTTAGAGACAGGGTCTCACTGAGTTGCTTAGCACCTCACCATCGCTGAGGCTGGCTTTGAACTCAAAGTTCTTCTATCTCAGCTTCCTAAACTGCTGGGATTACAGGTATGCACCACCGTGCCTAGCTGAACATTTTTATTGAAGTCTTTTTGTTAACCTATAATTTTATTTCTCTTGGATAAATACCTAGGAGTAAAATTGCTTGGTCCTAGGCTGAGTTTTTAAGAAAGCATCAATTTTCAAAGGGTATTATTTTATATTTCCACCAGCAATGTATGAAAGTTCCCTTTGGTCCACAGTCTTACAACATTTGGAGTTGTCAGGGATTTTTCATTTTAGCCATTGGGAGATGGTGTTTCATTGTGGCTTTAATTTGCATTCCCTTGAAATAGTTATCATCTTCTTAAGCATTTTTTATGTATGTATTGGTATTTATATATTTTTTTTGTGAAGTGTCTGTCAATTTTTTTTGCCCATTTCAAAATTATTTTGCTTATATTTTTAACATAGAGTTACAGGAGTTCTTCATTTATTTGAAAGATAAGCCCTTTCTCAGATATTGATGTCATTTCCCAATCTGTTCTTACCTTTTTGTTTTCTTAAGCATATTTTGATTACTAGAAAAGTTTTAATTTCAATAAAGTTCAATTATTATTATTATTTTTACATTTAGTACTATCTGGGCTGGTTCTAAGAATTCTTTGTTTACCCCAACATCAAGAAGATATTCCTCATATTCATTTCTGGAAGTTTCATATTTCAGGTGGTCCAATCAATTCTTAAGAAAGTCTTGTCAAAATTAGATAGAACAAAGCAAAGCAAAAACCCGAACAATTCAACTAAGCAACCAGTTATTAAGACAACCAATGAACTCACCAAACAATCAATCATAAGAATCCAATTCAGTCTTTAAAGGGGATAAGTAACATGCTGTAACTTGTATGCTTGAGACAGAATCCACCACATGTGTCTGGCTGCCACAGTTTGGCAGATGATCAATCCACAGAATATTTATTCCCACTGAAAGGGTGGTTGCTCGAAAAGTCCATGTGGTACTACTTAGCTAAACGATTTGTATCCCTGTTGAACAAGCACCTGAGGATGAAAGAAGATGCCTAGTGTATGTGTAGCATTGTATGCTATTTTCTCTCTAGCATTTAGAAGATATTCTTCATTGGAAGATTTTTTTACATATAGTTTCTGTGCTAGTCAGCTTTTCATCACTATAACAAATGCCCGAGATAAATCAACTTATAACAAGAAAAGCTTCATTTTGTAGTCTCAGAACTTTTGTTGTTGATTGATTGGTCCCCTTTTCTTTTGAGTTTGTTCTGGGGAAGCACTTGAAGGTTGCAATGAATGGTAAAATCACTTCATGGGGAGAGAGAGAGAGAGAGAGAGAGAGAGAGAGAGAGAGAGAGAGAGAGAAAAGAGAGGAGGAAATCAGGGTCCTAAAATCCCCTTCAGTGCTTTAGGGAGGCTGTTCTGTGTTGAGGAGGTTTCTCTGGACTAGTTAGTTTACACTCTTCTTTGTATTAATTAGAGTGTATTTATGATGCACAAGTAAACCCAGGCTGTTGATCAGGAAGGGATGCCTTTGGTTTGTCACAGGGCCTGGGCTATGAATCCTGGGCTTGGGGGAATTTTCTAGACTTGCTGTATGTATGTGTCCTCTCTCTTTTCTCATCCCATGTATTTTAGGTTTGTCTGGCTTTGGCAGCACATGCAGCTAATTCTTAGGGTGAATGTCATCCCAGCCCAATTGCCTGCTGTACCTTAGGCAAATCCTAGAGAGTCATCTTAGCATTTATTTATCTCTCTTTGCTCATGGAGTACTGCTAATAATTAATGTCCTGTCCTTCATAATTGAAGATAATTCCATCCTGGAGGACTTATTTTAAGTTTATAGCTCCTTCTCTCTATGCTTATGAATCTACCCATACATTTGCTCATTTGGTTCTTAGACATTATGGAATTTTAGAGCTTTAAATGCTTTTTAGGGTGTCATCCTTTTATTAAAGAAATGAAAACACATGTGCAGAGAACTTCAGCTTACCCCCACTGGGTAGTGTCAGTGTCTGGATGGCAGGGACTGACATCTCCTGATGGCTAGACCAACATTTATCTATATAATCTTTGCGCAAATATGGAAGCCAGGAGAGCCAGGCATTAAGGTAATTGGTTAATTAAGTCTCATGGAGACTCTGTGGGCACGACATTTGTCATAAAGGAGTGACATTTGAAGCAGGGAGTTTCATAATTTAACATGTCACCAATTACACCATTTTACATTAATATTTCTATGGTTAAGAAATTTGCAATTTGCTCATAGTTCACTTCCAATGTTTTATTTTATTTTTTTCCTTAGCATGTGATCTGCAGGTAAGAGGAGAGAGGGAGCTAGCTGCCCTCTTGTCTCTGGGTCTCAGGAGACCCTCCTGCTGACGTCTGTGAGAGTGGAGCATGTGTATGTGAGGGGAGGACATGGCCTTCAGGTCTGTGGGTTTGCTGGCTGTAGAAGTCGACCTTGACAGTGAAATGGAGAGTTTCAAAAGCAGCTTTACCCAAGGGCCTAAAGCTAATGATTCCAAAGTGTTGACTGTGGTATCAGAGTAAACAATAGCAGGCTTTCATTGTGTTTACTTAGCTCGGCAGCTTACAAAGGAATTGTATGGGCTTCCATCCATACCACATTGCTGGCTTATATCAAAACCATCCAGTTTGAAGCGACTTAAATGATTTTGACCTTTTGTTTAGGTTGTGGGTCAGTGCAGAGAGGAAGTTTTCTATAAACCACTATGATGTTTGTCTCAAATTGGAATGGGCATGCCTTTGATTAGAGTTCATTTCATGTCCAGAAATGGCGTCAGCAGACTGGATAGAAGTGTCAAACAGGAGGGGTATGTGGCTTGAACTTGTCAGATGTTCACACTTTTTATTTTGTTGAATCAAATCGTGGCAGACTATGTGAGCTGTTCAATTACGGTTTAAATCATTGGAGTGAAGCGCAGCCTACTCAAATGTGCCTTTTCTATCGAGTTTTTGTAAGCAACGTTGGTTGCACTGGTTTTATACTCAAAGGCTGCTGCATTTTCTCAGAGAAATTTTCTCCAATTTTATCAAACAAGAAAACTGGCTCATGGTACCATTTTGGAAGAGGCTAGTACTATGTTCAAGCATAATTACTACCATGGATTCCCTGCCTAGAGCTAATAAATGAAAACCAATATAAAAATTAGCACACTCATGGTTTGGAGATGGTACATTCCTTCCCAAACCCAGGTTGAAGGTTTGTTCTCAATGTAACAGAGTTGAGAGGTGGTGAGACCTTGAAGATGTGTTTGGGTCATGAAGACAGAACCCTGGTGGGACTGGGTTCATCCTTGTGAGCAAGAATTCTCACTCTTGTAGGACTTGATCTGTTACCTAGTGGTGTTAAAATAAGGCTGCCCCTTGTGTTTTCTCTTCTGTACCTGCCCACTCGCTTTACTCATTTTATGCTGCGTTATGATATAACACAAGGCTCTTGCCAAACGTGGCCACCTGAGCTTGGATTTCCCAGCCTCCTGAACTATGAGCCAAATAAACTTCTTATAAATTAACTAATTAATAATAGTCTCGGGTATTCTGGCATGGCAACAGAAAACAGGCTAAGTCATTAAGTATGCTGGTATTATTACTATTATATAATTTTCCTCAATTATTTTGAGCAATATATATATATATATATATATATATATATATATATATATATATATATATAGTTTGTGCGTGTGCGTGTGTGTGTGTGTGTGTGTGTGTGTGTATGTGGTGGAAATGCCAATATATTCTATCAACCCATTTTATTAATATAGATCCTGGAACTCAACAAACAGAAGCATTGTAGATAAAGTTACCCAATAGTAGAGTTGAGACTAAGTCCTAGCCTTCTGATTCTTGTTTGTGGCCTTGTGTCAGTTAGTCATCCCGTCCAGGGTACCACACCAGCATCAAGTAAATTGTGAGTCTTTTTACTCTGAGCAAAATGGCAGCTCTCCTCTGAGCCACTCCATGGCCTTTCTGTCATCTGTCAACCCACTTAGATTTATTCCCATCCTCACCTCATCCTGCCTCCACGCATAACCATTAGGAGCCAAGCAGTTATCACTATGACTAGGCAACTCTTCGTCGTCTCTACTTTTCTTGGCCTTTTCTCCCAATTAGGTTTACTTCTCCTCTGTCCTCTTTCCCCAGGTCAACCCACAATGGCTTGAAAAGTGAAAAGGACCCAACAATTAGAGTTTAGTATGGCCTCATAACATATCTGAGATCCTCCTGGAGAGCAGAGGCCTTTCTTTCACGTCTCCAGGTCCATCACTGATTCTGGGAATCTGGGATGACATGGAATGTCGGAGAAGATCATGCATTAGAGCAGAAAGACCTTCCTTTGTTCTCCTCGTACAGATATGGGTGGGGAAATAGGTCGCCCCATGGCAAGTGAGCAGGGAAGAACTAGGAGTCTTGGGACCAGTTCTCTGCATGGCCACCCTGTGAGTTTTCTCTGTGCTATGCCAGCCCTCCGTGTTAGTTTTCTAGGGCTGCCACAACAAATTACCATCGACTGGGGGGCTTAAAACAAGAGATTTATCTTCTCCTAGTTCTGGGGGATAGAAATCTGAACTGAAGGTTTCAAGGGGGCCACGTTCCCTTTGAAGACTTTAGGGTAGGATCCTTGCTCGCCTCTTCTGATGGTTGCCAGTAACCCTTGGTTTCCCTTGGTTTGCTTCTGTATCACTCCAATTTCTGTCTCACATGACTGTTTTCTCTCTGTGTGGGTCACTGTATCCAAATTTCCATGTTCTAGGGCACTAGTTGTTGGAGTAGGGCCCACCCTAATCCAGTGTGAACTTATTTTAAGCATCTGCAAAGATCCTGTTTTCAAATAAGGCTACAGTCACAAGTACTGGGGGTTAGGACTTGAACCTATTTTTTTTTTTTAGGAGACTTAATTCAACCCACAATATCCACTGAGTTATATATATTTGGAGTCCTTCTTTATTCAAATAATTTCAAGAAATTAGAACAAGCAGCTGCTACATGATTTACCTTTCAAGGAAGGAAGGGACAAGTAAATAAGGGTCTTCAATGCTATTTGAAGGAGGCGGCACGAAAAAAGCAAAGTCTGCTTCAGTAGACTGTCCTCTATTTTTGCTGTCCACACTTCTGGTTCTGTCTTCTCCATGCCATGCCTTCTTCTGTGTGAAGAGAGGGACTCATATTAGTCGTCTTCATTCTCAGCTGCACCTTCTTTTTCCATTCATACCTCCATGGTCAGTTTTTTCTTTCTTTTTTTTTTTTTTTGGTACTGGGGATTGAACTCAGGGGCACTCAACCACTGAGCCACATCCCCAGACCTATTTTGTGTTTTTTTTCAAAGACATGGTCTCACGAGTTTCTTAGCACCAAGCCATTGCAGAGGCTGGCTTTGAACTCACGATCCTCCTGCCTCAGCCTCCCAAGCCGCATGTGCCACTGTGCCTGGCTCCATGGTCATTTTTAAGGTGGGTGACACTTAGGTATTCCCCTCCTCTAGCTCCCTCTCCCTTTTTCCTGCCACAGGACTGATCCACAGTCTTCCAGTCTTTTGTTGAGATTTCAGGAACCTTAGAAAGGCCTTATATTCCAAATGTGTCCTCAGACTGATCACTTCTTCTCCTGCCTCACCCTCGCTTTTTCCTAGCCCAGGTCCCCAGCATCTTTGACCTGCATTGTTTGCAGTATTTGGTCAACAGTCCTACCTTCTACCTCAAACCTACCCTAAGCAACCAGAAAAATCCTTCTTAAATGGACAACATATTATGCTCTCCCATCTCTCTTGACTGTCCAGGAACTTTGCAACACATCAGAAAAAAAAAAACAGGGTTCTTGCTATGGTCTGAAAACCCGCTGGTGATCCTGATCTGCCCAGGAACTGCCTTTCTCATGTTACTTCCTGTTCCTCATCCCATGCTTCAGTCACTTGCACTTCCTGGCCTCTATGCTAAACATGACAAGCACCTTTGCACTTGCTGTTCCCTTCATCTGGAATACTTTTCTGCAATGATCATCTCCTTTCTGAATCTATTGCACATACGTGCTTTATTTCTCTATGTGGCACTTGCCACTCTGTGGCCTTTTGCGTATATTTGTATTTGTGGTGACCTTGATACGTTCCTTGCATAAGACAGGTGTTCTTCATCTGAGGTCTACTGGATTGTAAGCAGAATTCAGGGCGACTGTGGTTGGTTTAGAAACTGACCCTCACAAAGATTTATTTGTTTCCTAGTCCTCAGAACCTGTGAATGTTACCTTATATGGTAAAAGAACAAATATTGACTTACATGGCAAAAGATGGTAGAGTTAAGGATCTTGAGACAATGAGCTTATTCCAGATCATTTGGGTAGGGCTTAAATATCGTTGCAAGCATCTTCTAAGAGAAGGAGAGGGAGAGGGAGATCAGAGGCACACACATCTGTGCACACATGCATGCACAGATACACAAAAGAGAATGTGGTCAGAAGCTAGAAGCAGAGATTAGAGTGTGGTGCCTGCCTGCAGCCACCAGGAGCTGTGAGAGGTGAGCAGGGTGTCTCCCAGAGCCTCTGGTGGGAGGGAGGCTGCTGACACCTTGCTTTTGAACTTCTGACCTCCATCACAGTGACAGAATGAATTTATGTTGTCTTAAGCTACCAAGTTTATGGTAATTTGTTAATGGTGGCAACAGGAAATTAATACGAGGTCCATGAATGTGGATGAAAAATTTTATATCCTTATTTTCAATAATATCTAATCAAAATTTAGCATTCCCTTCAGTCATGCATGTGGGGAACAAAATGTAGTTTTAGTAGGATCTGACTTTGTTATCAATACACGTCACGGAGAGCTTCATGTTGTACAATAGGCATTATAGAAACCTCAAAACACTGATAACGTTACTATTTTGAAATTACCATGGTTATTAAGCCTACCACTGGATCTAGTTACTAAGGTGTTAATAAAAGTGTACAATATTACTAAGCCACAAATAATCTTTTTAAACATTTCAAAGTCATTTTATGTTTTTCAAAGTAATCAGTTTCTATTCTTCTCTTTTTTATATCAAAAATAGTCTAAAAAAGACATTCTTAATTCATAAAAGTTCAAGACATTCCAGTATGGATATTAGGTCCTGAGAAAATAATGAATTAATGAATGAAAGAGAAAGTAAATAATTTTTGTCTAATGTATTCATACTAAAGGGGAAAATTAAGGCCCAGAGAATAGAGGCTCTGAAGTACTTGCAGATCTTCCAGGGGCCACTCTTGCTTCTAATTTATACAGACCTCCTTTGGGTCCTTGAGCAAACGTTTCAGAGAAAATATACCCTCTACCACTCAATCTCTTGCCTCCTCTGACCCATTCCTCCTATGTACATCCTGACACTCAACTCCACGAATGAGGCACTTGGTAACATTCCATTTTGTATGGTTCCCATCCAAGTTCAATGCCAGGTATATCCAAAAATATGAAGTGTTTGTTGAGAAATGAAATGAAAGTAGCCTCCAATTTATGGCACATGTGAATCTTGTCTCCTGGATGAGGGGGGCCAGACACCTGCCTTCAATTATTTTTGTTTGTATTTATGCAATTCATAAATGTGCCAGAGGCACATAGTAGGTGTTCAACAAAGATTTATTAAATATAATTGAATTTCCTGGTAGCTGAACAACTAGACAGACGGGTGGATAAGATATAAATTAGTAAAGCAGATTTAAAACATGTGTCGATCATTGGAAAGTTGTTTCATTTTCAGCCAAGATAAATGCTTTTTTAATGTGTAAAGAAATCTATAATTTTCTGTGCTTTGAATTAAAGCTCCCACTTCCCAGGTTTCCTGCCTGCTTCTGGCTGCTCTTAATGAGCTAATTTACCCCACCGAGGTGAGAGATTTCCTCTTGGGAAAGGGTTTAGCTGTGCCTCTCTCACATCCAGGGCCCCAGAGCGTTTCCTTACAGGGCTTTAAACACTCTGAATGCATTTAAGAGAGAAGCCAAGAAACAAATCTGTTGTTTTAGCTTTATTCCTCGAGGCTCAGCAGCTCGGCTTTCCCCTTTGATCATGCTCAGTGGAGTGGCAGGCCTGGAAACTGCCGAGAAGGGCTGGGTCTCTTTAGGAAGCCCAGTTCAGAGGGACCCACCCAGCTCCACACAATGAAAATAAAGTTGTCAAGCCTTTGAGGTGGCTGTGAAGATTTATTCTTCCTGGGCAAATTGGTAAGACATTTATATTTAAAAAAATAAAAAAGGCTTTGATGAACTTGATAAGGAAGCCCTGGTTTGAATGTGGAAAAAGATTCTTTTTCCCATTGCCCAACTGGGTTCTCAACAATTCACTTGAAGTTTGACCTGTGGAAATGAACTTGCCCTCCCAATTAATGACAAGACCATCAGGGGCCATTCGGGTCTACGGAACACATGTGTGTATTGTCTTAAGAGTATCAGCCTCCACGCGGTAGGAGGTCTCAGGAACCTTGTGCAGATCTTCTCCACATTTCCCCTGCCTCAGCTGCCCACCAAATCTTCCCACTGCTCTGTTAGGGTTCCCCTCTTATATCACTTCCACCAGCTGACGCCGTGGAACATGAAATGTTTTATTATGCATATAATTGAAATAGTCTCTATCCTTCCTAAGTTCCAGTGTTGTTTGTTGTGGAAGTGTCACATACTGTTCTGAGCCTGTCTTGGATCGTACTCAGGTCTCCAGGGATCTAGGAAAGGAAGTGGAAGCTGGTGTGAAATATCTTTCTCTTCTATTCCAGAAAGTCATTTTAGTTGGGAACATCTGCTAACCTCCCTTAGATGATGACGTTCTGAACATCCTTGAATTATCCAGACTATTATGAGTGGCTCTTAAAAAGCTGTGGGCTCTAGACTCAAAGAAAAGCGATGGATGACATTTCTTAGTTGGTAGTGGTGGATTGCTCTTCAATCCTTGGAGGATTTTCTTGGGAAAATAAGAAAACTGCCCTCACTTTAGTATTCTGTTTTTGGGGCAGCCCTGTCTTGAGTCGCAACTGGCAATTTAGCTCAGTAGAGAGCCTATAGGATGGTGACAGATGGCACCAGCTTTGGATTCCTTTGTGGGCACTTCTTTTCTGTGTCACCTTGGGTATATTTTTAATTCTTCTTCTTCAATTAGCTCAACTGTAGTATCAGGATAATTGCACTTCTCTGGTGGAATCCTTTCAGGTTGTAAAGATCAAAGACAGGCTCAGGTTACACTGGAGATCAGGGATTACCATAAGGAAAGCAGGCACTTAAGGAAATGTGGCAAAGGATCACTGAACAGGATACAGCAGCCCCTTCCTAAGAAGCCCTGCCATATTTATGGCAGAGTTTGTTCCTATCTCTCTTCTCTCTGTATGCCTATCTCTGCTCTGCCAATATGGCTTTCCCTTCTCTTCTGTTCTTGCTTTTATTTTTGGTACTGGGGATTAAACTCAGGGTGCTTTACCACTGAGCTACATCCCTAATCCTTTTTGTTTTAATTTTGAGACAGAGTCTTGCTAAATTGCCAAGGATTTCAGTGAGTTGCTGAGGCTGGCCTTGAACTTGGGATCCTCCTTCTTTAAACTTTGGAATTGCTGGAATCTTTTGTTCTTTTCAACCACTGGTTCCCTGTTCTTGTATTCAAACCTCATCAATTGAGAATCCCATTGAATCAGAAGCTTCCACCCAGTAGAAGACCCTATTGTTAAGTACCAGGCTTTCTTATTTATGACTCAGTTTAGGGATTGTTGCGTTTGGTTCAGGATGCAATCTCCGGAACCATCTTCAGGACCCAGGCCAACTTGGTCACAGGGCATCCAACATAGCTTTTTTGCTCAGGAGGAGACTGTGCTAATCTGCATTTGCTCCCCCTTTTCCTAGATCTGTTCTCCATTCTTCTCAATGCTTCTGTGCCTTCCAGGGGCTGAGTTCCATAAACAGCGTTTCTTATGCACCATTGCTGTCTTATTTCCCATTAGATTTAACCAATGGAACTAGACAATGGAGGAGGCTCTATAGAGGGCATAATATAGAGTACTTTTTAATTTATTGATTTATTTTTTTTCTAGCACTGGGGATTGAACCCAGAGGTGTTCAACCACTGGGCTACATCCATAGACCTTTAGTTGCTGAGGCTGGACTTGAACCTGTGATCCTCCTGCTTCAGCCTTTAGAATTATGTTATTGGGGCAGCCCTGAGTATCTGGGATTATAGGCATGTGCCATTACACCAGACTGTGAATCTATTAAGTACACTATTGAAATGACATGATAGAGTGAGTCTATGCTGAAGTATGAGAACGACAGAAGTGGTAGCTCAAAGTGTGAAGAAATAAGAAAATGGGTGGCTATTATTGAATTGCTGCTGCTATAATAAAAAGTTTTGAGTAATCAGGAGTCTATAACAAAATATCAGGAAAGATAACTTAAAAAACCCCAGCTAAAGTGTTACACATGGAAGATTTCTTAAATATAACACAGTTCAAATGTTGTTTTTACCTACATGAAAACTAAGGCCTCAAGGGATCAATGTCTAGGTTAGGGAAGACAAGCGTGGGGTACCTGTGTGACCACCAGTTCTCCCATGCCTGTGACAGACATAAATAAAAGACTATGACTCTCAGTCCCATTTAGCCCAGCCAGGACCTCAGATTCCTCCACTCAATGCTCTTGAAGGCACTAGCAATCAACTCACCAGAGACACTGAAATCCATTTGCTATCCTGGACTAGGAGCAGTCTGTCACTCCCAGACCTAAGGTTTGATGATTACTATTCATCTTAGCAACAGAGCAGAGTCGTCTTGATTTTGCCTTTTGAACTTGAATTTTCAAGTTTCTTATGTATTCAGATTAGCTGGGATGAAGTTTAAATATCATACGTGTAATTCTTGCTTGCATTGCAGTAGGAGGCAAGAAGAAAGAAGTTTGGATGCCTACATCAGATTTGTTATTGAGTCCAAAAGTGACCCAGGCTTACAATTTTATTTCTTTTTCCTTATTTTTGCCATCTTTCTTTGCACTGTTGGACTACCAGTTAAAACCACCTCCAAAAGGCCAAGTAGAAGAGACTCACATCCATCTCTCCTCTTGTTTGGCCAACATGTTTGATTGCTCCAAAGTTTCCAGACCATTTGATTCTATTTTTAGTTTTTTAGTTTGCTTATTGCACCACTCTGGTGAGAGATTGTATTGTTTTTAACTAGCAATGCTCCCATTTACTCATGTTGCATACCATTCAGCTATTTGAAAGGCTCTATGAAGGAGCCTCAATAAATCAAAAGAGGCATCTTTATTTTTATTTTCTGCTGTCAATGACCAGTGAGGTGAAACTTGCCTATATTCAACTGTTTTTAAACTACAAAATGGCAGTTTCTCATGGTTACCTCCTAAAACTTATCCTGTACATCATTACACTCTTAATGTAAATCCCCAATGGTAGACTTTAGGATTTAACAAGATTGTTTTTGTTTGAGAACGATTATATTCTGTAGAATAATGCCCAGAGACCTGCTGTTTGTTAACAAACAAACTTAAGTCAGCCTCTGATCAAGAGAGAGAAACCTCACCGAATGTAGCAATCTGGTCCACACTGCTTGAAGATGGTCAGATTCAGTCAGGGCAGATCCATTGAACAAATCCAGGGGTCCCTTTTACATACTAGTCAATGGGTGTGAGAGCCAAGGAATCAGGAGATCACTTTCCTCCTATAAGCTATAACCCTACACAGCATTGAAAGTTTAATGGACTAGATTTTGGCCAGATTCTCTATAGAGCCACTGATATTAGTGAGAAAAATAAATACATACAAGAAAGATTCAAGGTCTCCAACTGTTTACTTGTGAGCTACCTGAGTTTGTCAAAGCATTTCATTTGCAGTTTTATTTCTCAGTTATTTAAGACCTTCCAGTTTCATTCATTCCCATTCTGTGCCTGGATTCCATGGAGGTAGTTGCCATTTTGGTTCTTTAAAATTTAGATGTTTCAGAGAGAACAATAGTATAGCAGTTAAGAACTTGGGTTCTGGCCACTGGAGTTACACAAACAAGGTTCTCTGCTTAGTTTTGGTTACTTCAAGGGGGTGTGACAGTAAGCAATTTTCTTTGTCCTTCTGAGCCTCAGATTTACCAACTGATATCAATGGTGATAGTAAATGAACACATTTTTAAAGTTATTGGCTCACACATGCTAAGTGCTTTGCGAGTTACCTAATACTCAACAATGTTAGTAGTAGTTGTTATTTGTTTGACACTTCCCCAGCACAGTTTGAGAAGTGTGTCCTGCCCCAATCCTTTTGCCTATTCAGTGTACCTATTGGAGTTTCTGCCAACATCTTGAACTTGTGACCTTCAGAGGGTTGCCTCTGGGCACAGGGAGCTGCCTCACCTGCACTAGTGCCTTAAGTGTTTGGGTGTTTACATATCCTACCACCTGAGTTTCTGCAGCTGAGTATTGACTGGGACTGGAACTTGGAACCCCAGCCTCCTTTTCTGGGGACACACTCTGAGTAAAATTTATATTTTGAAGTTCCCCACGCATCTGGGTAGAGACTGGAAATTTTCCAGAAGTATCAGTCCTTTCTTGAATTCTTCCCTTTTCTGCCTGGCATTCCCCTATTTGGTACCTCCAAGCAGCTCTTCTTTGAAGGATAAATCCTTGCTTCAGTTGGCCTCATAGGAACCTGAGCAATTACAGAGAGTATTGTGTTGTATCACTGAAAACCTCATAGGCAGGAATCCCATTTTATAGATGTGGGGATGTGGCTCAGGACACCACCTGACTTGCTGAAGTTCTCTCCTCTCTGAGCTAACAGCCTATGGATTCCAGTTGTTCTGGCCTGGAAGATGCACCTGTCTCCAAGTCATTCATCTCTATTTCCTCTGGTTGTTTTGAAGAATAAGAAAAAGTCTAAAGTGAATGATCTTAGGAGGCATTTGGTATTGAGAACAGAGAGGAAAACTTGAACCAGGTTGAAGAAAAGGGCTGAAAAATCTTATCACAAAGGCTGGATCCTGTTGCTTTTGAAGCCACATTGCAGAGAGATGTTCTCTGATAGCAGCAAGAAGGGCCTGAGGAGGGAGGGAGGGAACCTGAGGGCTATTGTATTTCTCCATGCAGGGTACACTGCAGCCTGCTCCATGCCGCATCAGCTTGCTTCATGCTTAAACCGCTTATTAAAGTCTAGACGCAACTTAAAAGCACATAAATTGGTTCCAGCCATCTCTAGTAAAAACTTCAACTGGAGCTGGGAAGTGATTGGAGCATCTCTTGGTGTAATTAAAATTGACTCTTAAAGTTTCTTTAGCTTAATTGGTAACACTTTCTTTGGAAGTTGGTGAAAGCGTCTTGCTGGGAAGGTTAAATGCATTTCTGTGTATAAGATCAGAATTCAAATATAGTTTTATGGACACATTTACAGTTATGTTCTACCCGGGTGGTCTTTTCCCCCCTGTATCTTTTCTATTTAAGATTTATGCTGTCATTCACCACAGTCTAAATGTGTTTTGATAAAAAAAAAAAAAAAAAGAAAAGAAAATGAACCGTTGCTGACGCATTTCAAACAGAGTTGGTAATATTTTGAAGCTTTCAGTAAATTGAACGGCAGTTTGGCTTAGCCCAAGCTTCTTCCTTTTCCCTCAAGCCCTTCACTTGGAGTCTAGTGCTTAACATCATTTGTTATCCTGAAATTGAAAGTAGCTACCACTATTTAGTTGGGTCCAAAGGTAGGAAGACTGGAATTTTCTAAGATAGCCAACTATTGCTGTGGCCAAACCCACTTGACCCCCATTATTTGAAAATGAATGAGTTTCTGCACATAAATGTGTTTTTATGTGTTGGAACTTTTGTTCTTTGGCATTGCTTCTTGAGGGTCTTGTCAGTGTAATAGTTTCTGATAGCTAAAAAGCCTACGTTTAGAGTTTTTGGAGCGTGATTGTGGATCAAGCTTCCAATTTTTTAAACAGTCCTTAATTCAGAATTGGAAAAGGACCTGCTTGATTTCATCTTTGGGAGCCTTGACTCCCTTTCATTCCTAGAGTCATGATTTCATCTTGGTCTTAGGAATCTATTTCTCTCCATCCATTTGGAGCAGAAGAACTGGCCATCTTCATATCAATCTGCCATTACTCCTTAGGAGAGAGAGGGTTTGCAAAACAATGTTATGAAGACCATGAAGAAAATGAAAATCACTGGTCCTAGCATTTGAATGTAACCAATGGTTATATTTCTGTGTTTCCCCTACTTGTCTATAGGTGTATAAAAAAAAGTTTATATAATTTCAGCTTTCATCACATAGATCCAATTTTTAACTCATGATCTTTTAAAAAATAAATAAACTTTAAAAATATAGGAATGTATATAGGTTGTGTATTCCTTACCTGAAATCTTTAGGACCATTTTAGAAGTTTTTGTTTGTTTGTTTGTTTGTTTTTGTGTAGATTTTACTGGCTGAGTCAGTCTAATCTGAAAGTCAAGAATCCAAAATGCTCCAAAATCTCAAATTTTTTGAGTGTCATTCTGATGTTTCAAATTTCATCTTTTCAGATTAGGGATGCTCAGTCTGTAGCACCATTACTCAAAAGACAGTGTCTGTTAACATTGTAGTATTTATTTCTTCAAATTTGATTACTTTTTATCCTACAGTTTTATTCATATTGCATATATAGTTTTGTTTATTCCTCTTTTATTTCATGTTTTTAAGCATTTATAGCTACTATCTTTGATAAATATCATTTAAGTAATTACACAGTAGATTTCATTAGCATTGTAATTTGTTTTAGTATTCATTGGTTATAAGGTAATGTTCCATTGTTCTTACTATAGTAAGGCTGCAAGTATACAGGATAATTAGAAATTCAGATTTTTTTGTTTGTTTTCTGTGTCCAGGATTATTTCCTTCCCACAGATTTCCCTGAATAAAATATGTGATTAAAGGGATTGAAAGAATTTAAGACTCTTGAAATAGTGCCAAATGGCTTTTCTGAAGTATTCTATCAATTTAGTTTCACTAGCAACATACAGGGCTACCCCCGTGGGCTGTAATTATTTTTAAAGTTCTTTGTTATTTTGATGGAAAAGTGGCATCTTGCTTAATTTGCATATCTAGGAAGACTCCCTGGGCTACCCAGCTCCTTTTCTTCTCAAGTGTATCAGCTGTTCTCATTCTTTGATCACTTAATTGTAAAATTTTTGTGCTTTGAAAAATACTGGTCTCCATTAGCTTATTATACAGTTTGTAGATACTAAATATATTTTGATCTTTGTTTTTATTTTCTGCAGTTTGGAAAAGCAGTGTTTTGTTTGCTTTGTAGGCTAGGCTATGTGAGTGCATGTAACATTTCTACTAATTTCATGGTGACTCTGGCCATTTTGGGAGGGCAGTGGTAGTACCATGAGGTGACATTGTCTCTGCTTTCTGGGAGGAGAGAAATGCTCTCCAGCTCTGATGCAAGTGATATGTTTCCCATTTCAGAGTTGAACCCAGATTGTGTCCATATCACTTTGCTTGTAGGAAATCTATTTATCCTTTCTGAGAACTAACACACACATAACCTTCTCTTTTAATTTCTTTGTCTTCTGTTGCTGCTTCCTGTTTAACTACCCTGAAGCTATTATAGAGATAACCCTTCTCAGGATCTAGAGAAGATTTGGGGAAGTTTTCTTTTCTTATAGAACCACCAGTAAAGCAATTGAAATGGGCAAGGAAAAAAAAAAAAAAAACATTGTTGAGATAAACAGATTTCAAGATGAAAGAAGAGTTAAAGAAGTAGATTGCTGCATTTTCTTTAGCCTCCTGCAGAAAGCTGAGGGGCATATGTGTCCACATCTTTGTGTGTATGCATGTATGTGTGTGCATGTAGCATGTATAGTAGCTTCAGTTACACTAAAAGCAGATTTTGAGGCAAGGATTTGTGTGCAGGATGTAATTTTAGGAAATGATCCTAGGTAGCAAGAGTAGGTGACTGGAGAGGATGAAACAGGGAGGAAGGGAAAGACAACCTCAGTTGGTTCTTGCTAGGAGCAACTAGAACTAGTCCAGAGTTCCCAGAAGTTATGTAAGATTGTCTTCTGTGAAGGTGGGAATATTTATCCCCTGGTTCCCATCTCTCAAGGATAAAGGGTGCCCCATGGTGCTTCTTGTTGTTGAGAACAATATCACCCTTCCATGTTTGTACATGTGTCAGAATGCCTGGTTGGGTTCTTTGTGGCGTCCGTCATGCCTGTGGCAGCAAAAGCCCCAGATTAAAAGTGAAAGGTACACAAGGCAGGTGAGGTGAGGTGCTTTCGGGTCACATCATGTACATGTGGCTGCTGCAGGAATGCTCTAGTGAAAGGATGTGTGTGTAAAAGATTCTAGGGAGGAGGATGCCAAAGGAGTCAGATGCAGTGTGTGTGCATACTGTAACTTCATATATGCTTTTCTGCCATTTCATTTGGTTGATTTGGAATTTGTGTGGAGTCAGCTTCTATTTAATATTGATTATTTTTCTTTTTGAGACCACATCCGATTTTCTTTTGTTGGCAGTATCCTCCATTCACCCCCACCATCTCAAGTCCTCCAGGCCTGGCCAATGAGAACATTGCATTTCTCCAACCAAAATGATTTGTTGAGGTCTGGGTATGTGAGGCAGTCAGAGCCAGGAGAACCAATCAGGGCATTTCTGGGACTTTTTGGGGAAAATACTTTTTCTTTTCTGCAGGAAGGATATACGATGGTAATTTCAAGGATATCACTCAGAGCTTGAGAAACAAAATGAACAGAGTAGAAAATAGGACCATGATCCAAAGAGAACGCCAGTCCTGATGGGATGGCATTGTTTGAATTCCTGGTTTTAGTCCTCCATGAAAAGTTTCAGCTACATTAACGAGAAGATATTTTGATGAGGGGTTTCTGTCACTTGCAATCCAAAGAGACCAATAGATACTTTGAGTTTATCCCCATTTATGATCAATCTTACATTTTTACTTTATTCATTTATTTACTCAATCAATTAATGAGTGCTTACTCTGTGCCTAGAACTGTAAAGATGCTTAGCTTCCAGTTGTATGGAAAAGAAATGTTCAATTGAGATATATTTTAACCTCCTGGGATATGGAACATATTACCTGTAAGTAGATATGTTTTTAAGTAATTATCTGACTTGCCAAAGGTATGGTGGAAATTTTTTGATTCTTGACATAACACCAGGGAGTTGCCAGCTAAGAGGAATTGGGAGTTGGGGTGGGAGAGGACAACTTATATTGAAAAAAAAATATTGATAATAACATTTGTAAGCCATCTAGAAATGGTCACAAAATACAATTTCTATTACTTGATGTATCAATTTTCTATTGCTGCAAGAATGCCACATAATATAAGCCACAAAACCTCAGATGCATATGACAATGTACTTTTTGCTTCTAAATCTGTGGTTTGGCTGATGGATCTGCCGATCTGAGTTGGGCTTGGTAGGGCTTACTCTTGTGTCTGTTATCAGCTTCAGTTTTTCTGGGGTAACATTTCTGAGCTTGGCTGGACTCCCTCACATGTGTGAGCTCTTGACTGGGACCAGTAGAATCTACTATATCCATTTCATCCTTAAGCAATCCAGCCAGGGTATGCCTGCAGGAGAAGCAGAGCAAGAGACTAAATGGAAACATGCAAGCCTGTTTCAAGTCTTCACTCAGATTGCCTTTGCTAATGTTTAATTGGCTGAATCAAATCCTATGGCTGAGTTCAGGGACACTAGGTGAGTTCTGCACTCTCATAGTGCCAGTTGTAGAGAACCAGGGAAAAATGAAGAATTATGGCCATTTTTTTTGCAACCAACTGATCACAGTAGGTTGGCTCATATGTACTTTATTGAAATAAATATTAATATATATATATATATATATATATATATATATATTTTTTTTTGATTTGTTGGAGTATGTGCCATTTAGTCTTTTAGATCCCTAAAGAATAAAGCCCTCCATAGCCAAATCTTGGTCAAATCCACTCCCTTTCAAGCATTTGAGAATTCTCCTTTTCTTCATAGAAAGAATCCAATATTTTGGGTCATTTCTTTTAATAAATAAAGAAAGTGTTTCTTGGACTTAGAATGTCCCACTTCCCTTATTGGAGCTTAGATTTCCTAAGCTGGAAGCTATGTGTGCTTTTTTTTTTTTTGCAAAGTTAGCACTAGGCATAGGTTTCCACTGTCTTAGTGGGACAAAATAATCCTAGGGCTCCATACTGTGTCCTCCTTTCATAGTCCATGTAAAGTTTTTAAAGAACTACTTGCTTTGGGTATGAGTGGACTAGAGAATTGTTGCAATTGACTTTTTAGAGATTCTATTGTAATTTGACATTTGGTTTACCAATGTTAAACATTTATGCAATATTTGGTATTTGCAATTCCTGGAAGTTTTATTTAAAATAACTATGAAAGGTTTTGCTCTATATACTGACAGCTGCAACTCTGAAGGGTAGCTGGGTCAAGACACTGAGTAGGTCCCTACATCCAACAAACATATCTGGTTAACTTTAAGGGCTATGAAAGAAGGTGTCTAGGGTTGAAATCTGGTTCTCCTGTTATTAGTTGGATGGCTTAAGGTGGATTATTTAATTGTCTTCAGCCTCAGCTTTCCCCTTTGTAGAATGGGTGCTGTAATGCCTACTCCACGGTGTTGTCATAGTGATTAAATTAGGTGCACACACGCAAATTCCTCTGCCCGGTGCTTTACAGGTAGTAAGTGCTCAGTAAATGAAGGTGATTCTTAATCATAGTTTTCTCCTGTTCACTGTCATTAACAACATTCTTGAATACCAGCTTCCTGTCATGAAGAATCTTACTCAGGCTGGTGATGGCTGTTCAGAAATGATATTTATGGACATTCTCAAGGAGGACACAGGGCTGGGAGATGGACCCAGGAATGCCCCAGTGGACTGGACATGGCAGAAGGCAAGGCTTGGAGGCAGAGCCTACTCCTGTACTTGTGGGAGTTTCACGGGTCTGTTCCCCTTGTGATCTAGCTGCTCTTCTACCTCTGCCTTCTTATCTGCCGGTGACAGGCCCATCTCCTTTCATGGGGACCTCGCTCTCCATCAAGGTTATATGAAGGTCCAGCTATGGGAACCTGTGGTTCTAAAATTTGGCCACTGAAGACAATTGCTTAGGAAACTTTATAAAATATGGTGCCTGGCTCTTACTTCAAAGATCGTGATGTACTAGGTGAGCCTGGAGAACATTATGCGAAGTGAAGTCAGTCGGGTACAGAAAGACAAAAACTGTGTATTCTCACTTAAACGTGGAAGGTAACAGAAAAAAAAAGTTGATCTCAATGAAGAAGAGGGTAGAAAAATGGTTACTGGAGGGTGGGAAGTGTGAGACGAGGGCAAGGATGGAAGGCAGAGGTCATTGGGTGTAGGGGTGCAGCTGGCTGGATAGGAAGAATGGCTTCTAATGTTCAATAGCAGAGTAAGATAACTATGGGAGACCTCAATTAATTGTATATTAAAAAATGATAGTAGAGAGGATTTTGAATGCACCCAGCACAAAGAAATGATAAATGTTTGAGTTGATAGGTACGCCAATTGCCCTGACTCAAACATTATATATTTTATACATATATTGAAATGTCACACTGTTCTCCATAAATATGTGAACTTATGTGTCCATTATATTAAATATATTTTAAATATTATAAGCAGACTAAAATTCTGAATTACTTCGTCTGAAGGGAGGACCCAGGCATCAGCATTTAAAAGAGTGCCCTATGTGACACTAATGCTCAGCTTTGGTGAGACCACTTAGCCAAGTTACCTGGGTGTCTATGCAAGACTTTTTTTTTTTTTTTTGTACTACATTCTGTTATGATCCTACTTCTTGTCACTTGATGGTTTCAGCTTGCAAACATTTTTTTTGGAAAAGTCTTTTTTAAATTTTTTTTTTTTTTAAAGGAAACAAGCACTCTCTGGTGAATAAGCTAATGACTTTATTATGATGTTCTGGGAGCTGCCCATGACTCACAGTATCATTAGTCTTTTGTAGACTTTTTAGAGAATTTTCCTTTGTGGACCCCCAAATGTCCTTCTGAAAAGTGATGACAATCCATGTATGTGCAACTCCCAGCTCCACAATTCCCGCTTATGCTTGGGTACTGGTCTCTATTTTTCCAGGAGTTATTCATGTTCTTAAGGAGATGTATTACAGTAGAGTGAAATGTACCAAGTTAGGACTTGAAAAATCTGAGCTGGAGTTATATTCACATCATTAATTACTCATTGTGACTTTGGCCTAAGTCTTCAAGTTCTCTGAACTTAAATGAAATTATTTTCTCACTCATTTGGATTCTCTAAAAAATTCCAGTATGATGTAGAGAGAAATATCACTGGGTCTTTGTCCCACCTGGCTGATGAGGAAAGTGAGCTGAAATAAATGGAAATTAGAGGACCATCTAAGTTCAGATGTAACAGGTCCTTCCTTCTGCTTCCATTCCTTTGCCTCCTCCACCTTTCCTAGGCCAGTAGAATGCCTGGTGAGAGTTCAGTGGGAGTCTTCTCTACTCTTTGGGCATTTGCATGCTGTTCTTCTGGCTGTCTTTGAGCATAGAGTCAGAGAGGAGGAGTGGGAGAGACTGTCTAGATGTTCCTCAAATGTGCATTCACTTCTTCCTGGCAGAGAGCTAAATGACATTTCCCAGCTCCCTTACCGTTAAGTTTGGTCATCGATTGAGTTCTGGCCAATGGAATGTGGGCGGAAGCCATGTCTGCTCCTTCCAGGCCCTGGTAAGCTCCCAGGGGCACCTTCTACAGGGTTTCCACATGTGTTCTTTCCACCATAAAAGTAGTGTATTTGAAGCTGGTGAAGTAACAGGAGAGAAATTCCCTGAATCAGGTCTTGAAGGACAGTTATTGGATCTAGAAGACCTGTATAGAATGGTTGCATGAGCAAGAAAAAAGAAAGGAAAAACTACCTCCTGTTGCGTTTGGCCTTTGGGATTTTCAGGCTTGTTTGTTTTATGGCCTTGACTAACTTTGGAGGAATGGGAGGAGGATGGGGGGTTTTGTGGGATGGGACTTACTTGGAATGGTGTGGCCCTCTGCTTCTGTGGTGCCACTCACTATAGTGATTTCTGTGGGATCAGATGAAACCACATCCTTCTCAGTCCTTCCTCTGCTCTGTGCTGTGTGCCTCACTGCCTTATAGGTTTCACCTGAGAGCTCTTCCTTTTTAATCACACATATAAGAATCCCCATTTCGGGGCTGAGGTTGTGGCTTAGTGGTAGAGTGTTCACCTAGCAAGTGTGAGGCCCTGGGTTTGATCCTCAGCGCCACATAAAATATAAAAAATTTTTAAAAGGTATTGTGTCCAACTACAACTTAAAAAAAAAAGAATACCGATTTCGTGCTCTGCTCTATGTCTAGTTAGCAAATAAATGAATGCCCAGGTGTCTTGTATGCATGTCCCTAGATACTATGTCTAAGAAAACACAAGTCAAGGATTTGGCTTTATGTTCTTTTAAGTCTTATCTATCGGCACTATTTCCTATAAACCTTAAAAGACTGTAGTGTTTTTCACTATTTTTTTTAAAAAATGGGGAACAATAAAGAAACACTACCACTTTATTTAATGATCTTGTTTTTGAATCCAAGGGAGATCTAATTGTGGAAGTGATTTTGAAGACAAATTCCCTCTTCCTTGATCAGTCTTTATATGCTTATTTTTATTTATTCATTTATTTTCTGAAAAGCAGGCATCTGTAAGAATTGCTTTTTTTTTTTTTGAAGAAAACTTTCAAAGTATTTTATATAAATGATAAAAGTTGGCCTGGCAGTAGAAGCAAAGAACATATCCACTTTCAAGACCTTTTAAATCCAAACATAATTCCTTTAAAGAATTCTGGACCAGATAATGTGGCCTTTCCTTTGAAAGGCCTGCTTTGGGCGCAGGGGAAGTGGGGGCTTCTGCGTTTGTTGTTGAATGGTGCCCTTAGCTGAGCAGTGGGAGAGAAATGGTGAAGAGCGTGCAAAAAGCGATTGCTTTCAGCACATTGGCTTTTCCTTTCAGATCTGCAACGTGATCCTATTATTTTGCAGCAGTGGGGTCATTTAAGTGTGCCTGGCTGGAGGTTTGCTGTTTTCCTCCATTATTTCCTTTAAATCTTTTTTGTCAACCATGTTCTCCTCGACTAGCAGAGCAGCTGTCTGGGTAGTTATAATCCCATTAAAAGGGCCTCTATTATGTCAATAATATATTTATAGAGAAATTAGTCACCTGGGGTTGTTGGGTGATTTTTCTGCTTGGACATATTGTACCCCAGAAAAGCAGGACCATCCCCTTCTTGTTCGATAAGGCTGCTGCCTTTGTTACTGGTGCCATATTGGCTGAAACTGATTAGCAATTAACATGGAACATGCCTTCTTCTGTTTGCAAAGCTCCCTTAATCTTTGCCACTGATCATATTCCTTTGTAGCTTTTATGATAAAGCTGAGATTGTCGATGTGTCTGGGTGGATGGGGCTTATAGTATTAGGTGAAAATATGACAGGCATTAAATGTCCATCCTGGTGGGAAAGGTGGGGGAATTGAACCACAAAGACTTTCTAAACCTGTTGAAGTGCATTTGGGCAGTGTCCTAAAATTAGTAGGGCATCTTTCTCCATGGAGTCTGTTCTTTTTTTCTAAAGAGGTTTTATGTTCTTGCCATCTGAGTTCAGTTCTAATTATATTCTCCTAAGAGGAAGAGGAAAAACAAAACCTTTTCCTGGGGTGGGAGCTTAAGCAGCTGACTTGAGGTATGGGAACATATTAGATAATGAAACTATCCACTATTAGTGGGTCTTTGGAAACTCATCATATTCTTGCACACCATAAAATAGAGCATTTAAAAAAAAAATCAGACTTTATAACAGAAGAGGGTGACAGCAATGTCAATCCATATATTTCAGCATGCCCTTTGTGCTGATTTTTCTTTCTTACTTTCTAAACCATGATTGATATTCGAGACACCAAAAGGATCTTCTTCATGGCTGACCTCAAGGGCTCTCACTGTTAATTCCTCACCGGTCTAGGATTATGGAAATACCTCTGTAGAGAAGCTAGGTGGTGTTTGCTCTCAGAATGTTGGTAGGAATTTACAAATAAAGATACAAAGAAAGGCAACACTCTAAGTTTCAACTGTGGATACCCATCTTCAAAGCCAAGTTGGTGGCTTTCAGGAAAACCCTAATTCAATTTGCAGAGCAGATCATCAGATTTAGAAAAAAAAAGCGTGAAAAGAAAACGAGTGAAGAAAAACCAGCTATATTTATACAGCTGAGATGAAATGTCCTCAGCTGTTTTGAATGATTTAAACATCAAATTTAAAATGAAATTCAAAGAAGCAAGCAGGCTTGTCTAGTCTATGGTTCAGGAAGCCAGTTGTTCTAAAAATGTCCTTTTCTGTGGAGGGGGAGAATGATGGCCAGCATCTCATTAAGGTGTCCTTCTTTCTGCCCAGGATAATCTAAGCTACCCTAAGACTTGCAATCTCAATATTTAATAAATAACAAAGCACAAATACTCAGAAATATTTACAGAAAATAAAGCCCCTGATAGATTTAGTCCACATGGGTTCTGGAACTAGACAAAAGACAAAATGGCTCTGGTGGTTTATTTTAGCGGGTACATCAAAGGCAGGGATGAGGTTTCAAGGGTGGAGTCTTGCTTCATGATGTCTTGGAGTCAGCAGATTGATTGACATCTTGGCAAGTCACATGCATCTCAGGCACTGTGTAGGGTCTTTGGCAGAGCTTGAAGGGGAGGTTCACCTACATCAGGTGGTCAATCCCTGCGGGGGTGCCACAGGGAGTTCCCAATGGCAGACTTATCCCTTCAGGAGGCTACTATGTGCAAAAGTTCACACACAGCCCATGGATGGCTCCTGACAATTTTCAATCCTGCCTTCTAGTTCTTCCATTTCCTCAATATCTTCTTTGCATTCTGCTTTTTTGTAGATCATTATTGGGAGCCTTGTCCTGTGTACCTCTCTACCTTGGGTGTAAATAAGTTTGAATTTGAGAAAATTGAGAATGTGGGGCGGAAGCGGAGACCTCTTAAGAAATCAAATTGCTTGTGTTTAAGGAAAACAGAATTGCCTTTTTCTGTTTTTTTTTTTTTTTTTTAATATTTATTTATTTATTTAGTTCTCGGCGGACACAACATCTTTGTTGGTATGTGGTGCTGAGGATCGAACCCGGGCCGCACGCATGCCAGGCGAGCGCACTACCGCTGAGCCACATCCCCAGCCCCCTTTTTCTGTTTTTTATTTTTATTTTTTATGCTTACATAAATTCTTCATTCTGACAAAACAGAAACCAAGCTATGTTCTTTAGAAAAACTAACAGTGTCTCAATGGCCCCTACATGCTCATATCTGCATTCAAGTCTTCTAAGAACTCAAGTTGCCAGTTTCCCACACAGCCGGTGAAAGCGTTCATGATGGCACATCGTATCTAGATCTTAACTGAGCTTTCTTTAGGTTTCTTTCTCCTTGTGACCTCAGGGAAATTCTCTGAGAGGAGATGCTTTAAATCTATGTGGTCCAGTGGAACTTTCTGTAATGATGGAAATGTTCTCTGCCTCGTCCTGTTCCATAGCCACTAGCCACACAGGGCTATTGAACACTTGAGACGTGTCTAGTGTGACCGAGGGA
Source organism: Urocitellus parryii (assembly GCF_045843805.1). Lineage (NCBI taxonomy): Eukaryota > Metazoa > Chordata > Mammalia > Rodentia > Sciuridae > Urocitellus > Urocitellus parryii. The sequence continues at coordinate 164,160,625 of NC_135536.1, read as the reverse complement.
CTAAATCTATTATTCTATTAAATCTTAATTAATTTAAATTTAAATAGCTTCATGTGGCCATAGTCACTCTATGGGGCAAACCTAATGACATGGAAACTTGTCTAGAAGCTAGAATGGGGAAAGGTAGATAAACTACATATCTTGAGGTACAGTTACTATAGTGATTGAGAGAACTGACTCTGGAGACAGATTGGATGGGTTCAACTCTCACCTAGGTTTTTTGGAGCTATTAAGTAGTGAGTGTTACCTAACCTCTCTGTGCCTTAGTTTCCTCAACTGTAAACAGGGGGATAACAATACCTACCTTATAATATTAGGGTAGCAATTTACTGGTTACTTCATGTAAAACACTTAGAATAGTGCCTGACATATAGAAAGCCAGATTTAAAAGGAGACAATGCCATTGGAATTTGAGTCCTGAGACTACTTCTGGAACCAATGAAATAAATTGGAAAGATTAATAAAAAAGTATCTACTATGGCATATAGGTGATCAATCATGAGTTTCATTTTCTTCATTTCCTTGATCACTATTTGTTAATTAATTTGTATAGTCATCTAACAAATGAGACTGCTCTATGCCAGTTTTGTCTCAGAGGCTGGATATATAATAGTGAACTGAATATTGTACCTCTTCTCAAGGAGTTTATGGTCAGGTAGGGAGACCATGGAAGACTGAATGCAATTCTTGTTGACTCTTTGTATCATGCCCCTTTATTATGGCTTACTGTTCTTATCAAGAGGAGTACATATCCTCACTCTTCAATCTGGGTTGGTTTGGGGATTAGATTTGACAATAGAAGGTGGCAATAATGACCTTATACCAGGTCTTATCTTAGTGCATTTTGTTTTGTTATAACAAAATGCCTGAAGCTGGTCACTCTATATGGAAAAGAAGCATGACTTATGGTGTTGAAAGCCCAAAAGTCCAAGTTTGGGTGGCTACATTTGTCTAGGGCCCTACACTTAGAATGATGGGAATTCATGCAAGAGAGGTGAGCAGCACGTTTGGGACAGGCAAGGTATGCCTTCTTTAAAACAACCTGCTCTGGTGGTAACTAACCCAGTCCTGGAAGACCTAATCTAACATGAAAGATAGATATTAATCTTTTCAGGAGGCAGTATCCCCATGGCCTAATTACCTCCTACTGCACTCCATCTCTTACAGGTTCCACTACCTCCCAATACTCTTACATTGGGGACCAAGCTTCCAGAGGAACAAACCTCATCCAAACTATAGCATTAGCCTATGCTTCAAGACACCTTATGTGAGCCTCCTTTTTACCATCTTTCTCTCCATTGAGATTCACAGTAGCATTCTGCGATTCTGTCTCTTGCTAGTTCAGAAGTGAGTTTCTACATGTCAAGTGCTCTGATGAGAACTTTTGCCTTTGCCACAAATTTAGAGGACTATAGTTTGGATGGAGGTACATACAGTTAATATTGTAGTTCCTGGCCTCAAAGCTCTTCCTGATTTCAAGTGTATTTAAGTATAGAGGGTAGTTAATGGGCTAATAGAGAACGTACCTGTTGTTAATTAGCTTCCTCTTAATTCATACTAATCCGATGGGTAAAAGTTCGATTCAGATCAGATAAAGGAACATTTTCTGTAATATATAATGAGGACTTACATATAAACAAGAATACATCAAAAACCCTTGAGAAAAATGGGCAAAAGATATGATCAGAAAGCAAGGTACAATCAGATCACTAAAATCCAGGTCCAAATAATCTTGCATTTGTGAAAGGACACTCAGCCTCATCCAAAATAATAATGTATTAAAACTACGATGTGATAGTTTTCATTTTTCCAGACTGGCAGATAACTGTGTGTTTAATGATATACTTTATTGAAGATAAGAAACCGGAACTCTTATATTTTATTGTGGCCATGTATATTGGTATTAATAATTTGGTAATACTAAAAAGATGTCAAATGTCCTGTGATCTAGAATTCTACTTCTAGGAATTTATCCTACAGAAATACACACACATAGGTGAAATGATGAATGCACAGTTATTCATAGTAGCAGTATTTGTAACTGCAAAATGTTGGAAACAGTTCTAAATGCCTATCAATCTGGGACTGGATCAATATGCTATAGCATACAGGATTATGCAAAGGTTAAAAAGAATGGGGTAGATCTTTATGTATCAATAATCCCCAAGATATTTTGTTATGAAAAAATCAGGATGCAGAACAATTTATATTGTGTACTATCATTAGTATAAAAAAGCATTTGTCCCCAAAATATCTTAGGATATATCAAACCGTGAAAATAGCATTTTCTTCCAGAAGGTGGAAAATGGATGATTGACAGACAGAGATGAAAAGAAGACTTACATTTTACTCTGTATCCCTTTTTACTGTTAGAATTTTGTGCCATGTGTATGATTTCATTACCCATTAAAAATCTGAGCTCTATTAGACTTTCAAGATGGAGGTTTATTTTAGATTTTATTCCATCTGGAAATTTCAATTATTCTTCCTTAAGCCCATCTGGAAGACTATTTGTTCTATAAGATACAGATTATCACCATCTTTTCTCCTCTACCTGCTTTATTCAACTTAGTGCTTGCAGAGGATAGGGGCTCAAAAACATTTGTTAAAAATACAAATGATGGCATGGGATACATGAAATGGTTTGCAAATCTCAGGTATCCACCGTGGAGATGGAGGAATTTCACCTGGAAACTGATTACTTTTCTTCTTAAAGAAAAACAACAAAAAAATGGGTTTACTTGATTATGTAGTACTAAAAACCCATATGATTGTGTTGATTCAGTCTCTTTCCTAGACAGTCATGGTCACTGGTCATGGATGAATTCCTCTGGAGAAGATGGAGAGTGAGCAGAGGAATATGCAGTCATGTCCTTTATGGGTGGTGCAGAAACAAAAATAAAGCAAAACTCTGATTTGTAGTGCTTGCAAACTTTCATGGTCTAAATACTCCTATCATATCAGATTTCAGGCTACCAAGATGACGTCACTGAATGTGCAGTTGGGAAAAGATAACAGTTGGCTTTTATGATCTAAAAAGAGCCAGGTCTAGCATATCACTAGTTATAGCTAGGGAAGAATTCCCCTTCCATTATTAACAACAGAAGATTTAGAGTATAACAGACAAAGGTGAAATCTTAGAAATATTATGTAAGTCAGGTATGGTCATTCACTTCTGTAATCCTAGCAACTTGGGATGCTGAGGCAGGAAGATCCCAAGTTTGTAAGCCAGCCTGAGCCACTTAGTGAGACTCTGTATTAAAATAAAAAATAAATTAAATAACGTATTTAATGAATGTAGCTCAGTGGTGAAGTGCCCTTGGTTTCAATCTCCTGTACCGGAAAGAAGGAAATATTATGTAATTCTTCAAAGCCAGTGATTCTCAGTATGATCCATGCAAGTTCTTAAAACTTCAACCTAAACCTACTCAATCAGAAACTCTAGGGATGAAGCCCAGCAATCTGGACTTTAATAAATCTTCAAGATGATATTGATGTGTTCCAAAATTTGACAGCCATTGCCTGAAGTCTCAGTTTTCTCTGGAAATGGTCAGGAAGACCTAAAAAATACATGCTTATAGTAAGGGTTAAACAGAATAATGATTTTTAGTTCTTGGTACAGAGGATATTAATGATAATATTGAAGGTAATATCTTCTGTGGCCCAGTCAAGCATTTAAGAGGTACTAAATGAATTTGAGGTATGCTCATTTCCCTTTCTAATATCAAAGGGAGTAGGAGAGATGCCAAGAAGACATGTCCATAGCTTTCTGTACAATTGGGCCAATTGTCATGATCTTAATTCTTGTAGCATCCCTTAGGATGAATACCAACACTGTCTCTTAGTAGCTTTCTTTCTTTCTTATCTTTTTTCCTACCAGGGATTGAACCCAGGAGTGCTTAACCACTAAGCCACATCTTCAACCTTTTATTTTTTTATTTTGAGACAGGGTTTCACTAAGTTACTTGGGGCCTTGCTAATTTGCTGAAGCTGGCTTTGAACTCCAGATTCTCCTGCCTTAGCCTCCTGAGCTGCTGGGATTACAGGCCTGTGCCTGGCAGTAGCATTCTTAAGTAGAGATAGATCCCTTGAACTAGAGCCAGTAAGGTGATTTCCTCTCAATGCCCAGTCCCTTGGAAATTCTCAGCCTTTGATTAAATTATTTAGTCAATTTATTTTGTATGCACAAAAATCCAGCCTCTGTGTAAAGATAGATGTGAAGAGTGGGAGATGAGGTGTCTGGAGAACTAGGACTTGAACCTCAGGAAAGCCTTAGAGTTGAGATGTGATGCTTGTGATTTAGAAAAATATTGACTTCATTATTTGGTACCTACTATCTACTGGACATTGCAATATGACTTTTCATCAAACATTTTATCTCCATTTTATAGATGAAGAAATTGAGAAAAACTCAAGTATATGAAGGTCAGAGTAGACAGTTGGTTTCTTGGATATCAGAAGGACCCATGATCAGTCCCTTAACTACCATTTGTCTTGTTTTTCTTTGTGCATCTTTTTTCCCCTCCTTTATTCTGTGTTTTTTTAGGAATCTATGGGCCACTGACTTGCATTGCAGGATTTTCTTTTTCCTTTTCACTAGGCGTATTTCAGAAACTCTCAGGCCAGAATGACCCATGGAAATTTTGCCTGAAGGCATGAAGATGATAGTCAAGAAAGTGACTGCAGTGTTATGTTGAGCACCCAGCTATCACATAGACTTGAATACTTATTCATTTTCTGGCTCTAAGCATAGGATTTATTCTGTTTTAGGTTGAGTTCCTTGGATAAAGAGTCTGAGAGGGGGATTTATGGGCAGGTGATTTATTAAGGGAATGCTCTCAGAAATCTGGAATAGAATGGCGAAACCAGGAGAGGGCAGGGGAAAATGCTGAGCGAGGATGTGGCATCTAGCTTATCTTGCATGCTCTGTTGACCCCAAAGAGCTCTGTAGTATAACTTGCACCACAAAACTGGTCCCAAAGGATAGGTCACCTTCTGTACCCCTGAATCAGTTGATCACTGGCAATGAGCTAACGACTCACAAGGGTCTAATCTCCTTGTGAGATGTTTCTGTCATAAGAGAGCAATTCTCAGGAGAGGAGGCAGCTCTGAGCATTAGCAGAGGCAATCATAGGGATGATGTCTGAATGGGATCTGAGTGGGGCCACACAGCTCCTACCATAGTAACTCTCAGCTTCATTTATAAAATACACATATTAATGACTCAATGGAGTATTATAAAGGTTAAATTATATAGCACGTGTAGAGGATTAAGCATAGTGGCAGTCAAAGAGCAATCCCTAAATCAATGTTAACTTGGTTTTCTTCTTGTCCATGTCTAAACAGTGGTTTCACCTCTCTATTTGAGATGAACAATATCGGTTCAAAGGAATCAACCTATTCTTCTTCTCCTTCTTGCTCCAGATTAGAAGAAGAGAATAAATCTGGGAGGATTGATGATGCACTTATTCATTTAAAAACTATTTATTGAACACCTACTGTATAGTCATCATGTTCTAAGCTTGAGGATACACTTGCGACCAAGACAGACGTGATACCTGCTCTGATGGGGCTAACATTTCTTTTCTCTTCTTTCTGCCTGCCTTCATTTCCTATTTATTTATTTATTTATTTTTGAGGTACTGTGCATTGAATCTAGTGGTGCTCTACCACTGAGATACATCCCCAGTCATTTTTATTTATTTGTTTTTATTTTGAAACACATCTAGCTAAGTTGTTAAGTTGGTCTCAAACTTGTGATCTTCCTGTGTCAGCCCCTCAACTTGCTGGGATTACAGGTGTGCACCATTTCACTGTGCCTGGTTTTCTAATGGGTTCGACATTCTAAGGTAGCTGAATAAAATCAGTAGAGAAATAAAGCTAGCAAATATCATCTATATACTATAAAAATACATGATGGGGGAATGGAACTCAAAATGACTGGGAAGCTACATTAGATTGAAGATCAAGAAGGTTGGCTTAGAATTGTGGGGTGTGAAGATTGTTTCAGGCAGAGAGAGGAGAGAATGGAAATATCCTAAGCTAGAGAAATGTTGGATAGTTCAAGTGCAGAGGAAAGACTGGAATATAGAGATCAAGGGGAAGATGGAAAGAAATGAGCCCAGAAGGTACACTTGGAAGTAGGCAGAGACTAGATCCTTCAGAACCACAATAAGCAATTCCAAGAAATTTTGTTTTTATTATAAATATCAATGACTTCCATTGGTGAATTTTTCAGGACAGCGAAGGAACTTATATGTGTTTTAAAAGACCATTCCAACTGCTTTTTTTGGCAAGGAGTGTTCTGGGGATTGAACTCAGGGGTACTCAGCTACTGAGCCACATCCCCAGCCCTATTTTGTATTTTATTTAGAGACAGAGTCTCACTGAATTGTTTAGCGCCTCCCTTTTGCTGAGGCTGGCTTTGAACTCAGGATCTTCCTGCTTCAGTCTCCCGAACTGCAGGCACCACTGTGTCCAGCCCAATTGCTTTTTAAGAATGGATTATGGAAGAACAAAGTGAAAGCAGGGATTCCAGTAGCAGGTCACTATACAGATAATGTTAGCTTGAATCAAGTAACAGAACAGAGAAACAGCTGTAAATGGATTCAGGAAATATATTGGAGGCAAATTCAGTAGGACATATTGACAGATTGGCTGTTGGCCACCATAGAAGGGGACAGATCAAGGATGAATACTAGGCAAGTGGCTAGAGTCCCTGGGCAAATCGTTTAGTTGTTTAATGAGATGTAAAGAACCAAAGGAGAAGCAGAGGTATTCCAGACAGAAGGAAGCAAATGAAAAAGCAAGGTATTGGAAGAGAATAGAATAAAGAGGCAAATGCCACAAGGTACAAAATAAAGTGGAAAAAAAAATTTTAAGGAAAGACAGGAGAAACAAGGATAAACAAATTAGTACTACTACCAGGAAAATTCGATGCAAAATATCACGTGATGCATTAAACTATGAAAGACCTATTCAGAGGAGTTTGGTCTAGTGATCAGACTTTTCAGAGGGCAGCAAATTCAAATATATCCTGCCAGTTCTCTGAGAAGAGGTATCTGTGGAGCATTTAAGATATGGAATCCTGGAAGGACTGAGAGTTCAATTAAATTTACAATTGTAAGTTTTTTAAAAAAAATTTAGTCATCAAAACTATAAGTAACAGGGATGAACTTCTCAAATAGGGTTATTTTCTGAGTGGTGTACTTTGAAAAATCTCAGCAGAGGGGCAGAAAAATGTAATGTCTCAGCTTTTTCCATTGGCCCCATTTCTTTTGGGGGATGAGAGGCAGGAGTAAGTACTCTCTTTCCATCATGTTCAATGGTAAAAAATCATGAAGTAAATGTAGCATTTCTCCTTCAAAGATTTAAAATTAAGAAAAATATTTTGGGGTTGGAAACTTGGGAGCGATGTCCTGTGCTGATCTGTCTGTCCAAGACCAAAAATTCCAAAGAGCTGGGAAGAAAACACATCAGAAACCTTACTGTAGTTTTACTCTTGGTTAACTGTTCTTCCTTCAAGACAGATCTATTCTTCCCAATAAAGCCTCCTTCTCTTTTAATTTTTAAAGATTGTGAATGTTCCCCCAAAAGATAAGATAGGAAGATGAATACAGAGGTGGATATGATGCCAAGGATAATTTCATGACCACATGTTTCTAAAGGCAGCTATCAGGGAGCCAGGGGAAGGACTGAGGATTCCTTTGGAGCCATTTGGAATCATTTATGGGTCTCTAATTAGGAATCTCTGTCTTTTCTACTCTTCCAGTGCAAAAGGATATAACCTCAGTATGGTTGAAGGGAGATAATTGTGGGTCCTGGCCAAGAGTTTTTATGGATCATTTCTAGTCACTCATGAACTTGTTGTCTAGGGCATTAATTGGAAACCATAATGGAATCAGCCTGTCTCCCACATCAGAAAAGTATCCCCAGTTCTAATACAATTGGTATGACTAAAGGTAGAAGCATTATTTCAATGCTCTAAGTCATGCACTGGACATGAGATACATATTATTGCACTTATTCTTTGCCTCAACACCTGAGTGTTTTTATTTTTGTTTTAATTTCCATATACATGTAGTCCTGCCAAGCTGGATCTGAGATGTGGATACATTGAGTAGAAGGAGTTGCATGACATCACTTCCTTTACTTTAGGATGTATTGACTGATTTTCATGGAATTCTAGATATTTCCTGCAAAATAAAATAAACTGAATTGGAATGGATCTGGCAAGGAGAAGGGTTTCAACAGAAGTCAAGCTTCAGGGAAGGACTTTGGAGACTCCAATGAGTATGCATTTAAAAGAAGGAAAGCATGCAGGAGGCATATTATGATATAGGGTCTGCATTTCTGTTGGTTTTGGGTTTTAGCATTGAGGCCAGTACATAACATTTTATAGCCTATATGAATCATTAAAAAAAGAGTAATATTTGCAAACTAGAAGAGGGAAACCTGAGATGCTACTGTCCAGGAGAACTTCCTATGATATTCTGTGCCTATGCTGTTCAATATAGTATCCTCAGTACACTGAGGGCTAGTTAGCACTTGGAATGAAGCTACTATGACAGAGGAACTGAATTTTAATTTGATAAATTAAAATTAAACTTACAATTTAAATAAATTTAAATTCATTAAAATTAAGTTGATAATTTAATTACATTTATTCAATAAATTTATTTAAATTTAAATTTAAATGGTCCCCTAAGTCCAGTGCCTGCCGCAGCTAAATGCTTCCGTGTCCACAGAGATGTGAAATTCCTGCAGTTAAACATGACTCTGTAAAGCAGAGTTTAGAGATGTGGAAGTCACAGGAAGTAGAGTGTGGAGTGAGAGTTGTCAAGTAAATTCAACCCGAATCAACTTAGAGCTCAATAAGAATCATTTAAAGGACTGTACTTCCTGTATAAGCAGGGAGAAATTCAGCGCTGGTAAACTATGTGCATTGATGACCTCCTGTGTACCCCACATAGAGAGCTTTGGGTTATACTTAGAAGGAACAACTAGGCTCATTGCTCTTCATCATGCTTCAAACCCACTCTGTCCTTGGCACACTGCATGTGTTCAATAAATATTTGCTTTAGGTGAATAAATTGGAGATCAAAGCATTCACCTGAGCTCTTACTGTCAGTTGGCTATTGTCACAGTAACTGTACCATTAAGCTCAGTGACTTAAAACAAGAGTCATTTATTCTTTCTCACAGAAAATTAGCTAGTAAGGCCCTTTTGATGACAAAGCTCAAGAGGAAAACCACGAGCTCATGAGGTCTCCTAAGGCAGGTTCTCAGAACCACCACCTTGCCAGTTCCATCCACATTCCATTGGCTAAGCATGCATTGACCCTGAACCTAAAATGAAGGGGAAGTACATTATGCCAATAGGGCAAAAACTACACTACGAAATCACATGGCAAAACACATGGTTTAGGGAAAGGTGAAGATTTGGGCCCCAAATTCAATCTGCCACAGTTGTATGGTGAGCCAGGACCTGACCCAGAGTTCATATTACAATTTTGTCCAGTTCCATAGTCTGTGCCCCAAATACTTCATGTAGGATCAAAGACAGTTTTACTGTCCATGTGATTCTTGTTCTCCAAGACCGATGTTATGTTTCCATCCTTTAAAAAACCTGATATTCGGCTTTTTAAAATTTTGTTATTTATCTCTCTGAATGATTGTCATTCTTGTGGTACTGGACTGCAGTCAATCCACATGAGTTGGCTCTGTCACAGGGATAGAGGTGTAGTCTCATGGAAGTTCAAAGAATCTGTTAGTCTGCAAATATTTTTGCCTTAATCATGGACCATCTCAGTTACTTCAGGCCTAGGAGTCAGCTGCCAATGGCTGCAGTATAGAAGGGTGGAGCTTTCACGGTCCTGGAGCTTGGGATTGGATTTTCAACTTTGACTGACATGTTTTTGCTGCTGTCAGAACCTATCACTGCTTTATTTATTTTTATCAGTTCACTTAAAAAATGACATACAGCTAAATTTCTCTTTTCAGTGTACATTTCTATGAATTTAAATATATGTCACGTGATCCCCAGCACTATCAAGATATGCCAGATATTCATTACTGACAAAATTTCCTTGTATTGCTTTTTCATAGTCAACCCATACCCCAGGCTTTTCTAGAATGTTCCATAAAAAGAATCATTGAATGTAGCATTTTGAATTTGTTTTCTTTATGGTCAGCCCAATACATTTGCGATTCCCCTGTGTTGTTGCCTATATCAGCAATTCATTCCTTTTTATTGCTGAGTGATATTCCGTTGTATGAATATATCAAACCTTGTTCATTTATTTTGAAGCTGAGAGATATTCATGTCCAATTTTTGACAGTTATGAAAAGGCCACTATGAATATTGTCAAATAAATTGTGTGTGTGTGTGTGTGTGTGTGTGTGAGAGAGAGAGAGAACATGTATTTCCATTTTTCTTGGTTAAGTACTTGGCAGTAGAACTGCTGGTTTGTATGGTAATATGTTTAGCTTTTTGAGACATAGTCAAACCATTTTCCAAAATGGCTGTGCCATTTTGCATTCTGACCTACACTGTATAAGAGTTCAAGTGTGTTAAGTGTGGATTTCTATTGCTCTATTTTCCTCTCTGTCCTTTACTTCCCTATATGAGTTTACCATCCCAGACCCACCCATTCTCTTAGTCTGATTGCTTGCTTGCTTGCTTATTTATTTATTTATTTATTTATTTATTTATTTATTTATTTTGTTTCCCATAGTAGCTTAAAAGAGGCTGTTTCCTGGAGTTGATTTGCCATGGAATAAAGCACACCATGCTTCTCTGCACGGTGCAGCAGGTGTGAATACTGAAATTAAAGTGCAAGGAGTTGGAATACTAATTTGGCTTTAGCACACTGAATATCCACAAGCAATTTTTTTCTTGGACGTCTGTTACCTTAGTAAAGGTTTTTTTTAAAGTACCTTTATAAAAATAAAACTTTCTTCTTGAAAACTTTATTAATAAAGATTTTGATCTTTATTTAATATGATCTTTAGGTAACATGGATAGTTTCTACAAGACTGGCTTTTTAGTCTTAGCTGCTTGATGAAATTTTGGGTTATCAATCTATCATGATTTCTAATATTCATCCAGCTGAATCCTGACTTTGGCCTTTACCAATTTCAGTGTATTTTGGCCCAAGTCTGAACTTCCAGCACCTGTCTCCATTTTTTGAGACTATTCTATGGCCAACCAAGGTTATTCTGCTCTTGAACCTGGAAGGTTGGTATAACACCCCCTACGAGGCAGCCCTCAATTGCTGATTATCAGAAGAAGTACATTTAATTGGTGTATAAACACCCCACCTCCCTTGTCCTCTGGTTGCAAGACTCTGAGTGTGCTGTGTGGCTCCATGCTGGCTTCCAGGGCACTCAGTGAGTTTAAGCTCCAGTTGCCCATAGTGGTAACTTATGTGACAACACACTTTGTTGCCTACCTTCTCCTCCATGTCTGACTTCTCCACTCTCTTGTTATGGTCCCTTCACTTCCCAGATCCCGTATTTGAACTTTGCATTTGATTCCGTGGGTACTTTTTTTAGAGAATACAAATTTAGACTGGCCTATTCTTGATAGCTCCTTTCAACTTCCTCTCTTGGTAGTCTGCATTCTTGACATCCAAGTGTTCTGCTCCCTATGAACTATGTTTATTCAAACATTTATCTGGCTTTCCAGGTCCAGATATATTCTAGGTATCCCTGCTGCACATGTGATAGCATTTGCTATGGTACAAAAAATATGGCTGCAGGAGTCACATCTGTGTGGACTTGGATGCGTGACAAACTTACAGATGTGTGGCATCTGTAAAATGAGGTTAGTGGGTCCTATTATGAAGAAGGGTTAGAATTTTAAAACACATGTGGATGTTTAATGGACAGTATTTGTTACCATTGTAAGCTTGTTCTCTTGTTCCCATTGTCTGATCAGTTTAAGACCAAATCTACAATGAGGTTGAGTAAAAGAGGAGATAACAGAGAGATAAACACAAATATCCCCATTCTTTTTTTGGATCCAGAACATAATAAGAGAGAGAGAAGATTCAGAGGAAAACAGAATCTCAGAGTTGGAAACAACATGAAGGGTCTTCTAGGAACAATAGAAATCATAATTAATATTTACTATATACTCAGAACAGAGCACTCCAGGAAGTGCTCCAAGTGCCTTATAGGTGATTCTTCCTCAACAACCTCTGATGTGGGTCCTGTTATCATCATATCCATTTTGTAGATGATGAAACGAGGCCAGAGAAGTTAGTTAACTTGCTCAAGGTCACATTGCTGGTAAATGGGGAGGTAGGAGTCAGCTCCAGGAAGTCAGAAGCCAGGGCTCAGATTTAATTTCTGGGCCATGCCGCCTCCCCAGCTTGAATAGTCCTGTCATGGAGAATTGATGGTTCGAAAGGGATTTTGTTCCAGGTTGGAAAAACCTAATTCTTTATCTTGAGTGTAAATCAACTTCTAAGTTTCTTAAACCCTTTGATCTCAATTCTAACTTTCAGAACAGATTATTTGCATTTTTGGCTTGACAACCTTCTGAGGTTTACTCCATCCCTTCTGGGTTTTCTCTCATCCAGGAAAAACAGGCCCTAAATCCCTGCTGCAAATCATTTGTATGGTCTGTGTATTCATGATCACATGAAGACTCTTGTATATCCCTACTGGTCATTGCTGGGGCTAGTTCTTCAGCCAGGCACCAATTTGCATCAACTTTCTATCATGCTTAGTCTTAAGACTCATTTTCAGGGAAGGAAAGTTCAAAAGGACTAAATGGAAGCAGAAATTCAATATTCCACAGAAAGAAATGAAAAACTTCAAAAATAACAAACATGAGTAAATAAATAATGTACCCTCCCATTTTCTTTAAAGGATCATTGACTATTACAAGTAAAATATTCAATGTGCCATGTGGTCTGTGATTTACAACATATATGATAAAAGCCACATAAAGATGCAAAGGAAATAAAAGGAACAATACTATTGTAAGATTCATATATTTTACATTAATTGTATAATATTAATTAATGGAATTTTGTGACATGTTAAGAATGTGTATTATATTCCTTGGCATAACCACTAATAAAAATAACTAGAGGTATAGTTAAAAACGTAGGGGAGCATATTAAAAAGAGCATTTAAAGACACTTGATCAGTTAAAATAAATCAAAGCAGAAACAAAGGAAAAAGGAAAATGAATCAAATAGAAAATAAGAAGCAACAACATGGAATTAAACCCAACAATATAGCTAATTTCATTAAATATTAATGGACTAAACACTCAAATTAAAAGGCAGGGATTATCAGACTGGGTGAAAGATTAAAGTCCACCTGTGTTTTGTTTACAGGAGATACATTTCCAATGTAAAAACACAGGCTAAAGTTAGTAGAATGGAAAAAGATGTGTTATGGAAGGAACTGAGTAACATAAATTGAAGATCCCTGCCTTACCTCAAATAGGAAATATAGGTACCTATATAAATGTTCAAAGGCTTAACATAAAGAGGAAACACAAGAAGAATGTCTCTTTGGAAGAAGAATCCGCCAAGCACAAACAGATCCTGAAAACATTTCCATACAGATCCAGCAAGTTTAGCAAATAATCACAGTAATGTCTTTCATATTCTACATTGTAGAGAACTTAATAAGAAGCAATTTTAATGGCACAAAAGTGGTGACTTTCTGCCACCTCCTCTAGGACAGCTCTTCAGCTTGACCCAGAATCTTAGCTGTGAGCAGTAGCAATCCCATGAGTTGAGTATCAGTTTCCTTCACCAGTTGGGATTTGGTAAATAATTTAGCTGGCTGACACTTTTTTTCCCCCCTGATTCACTGTGTCTTTTCCTGCTGGCCCCATGATAGTGGCAGTTGCCAAAGCAAACAATGACAGAATATAAGAAAGAGGAATGAGCTGTTGGCATGTTTATTGCTCCAATCTTGCTAGTGGACTTTAGGGTGTAAAAATGAAAAGAGATGCTGTTGTGGCTTTGTTTATCGAGCTTTGTTCTGGGCTGTTATTTGGTAAAGAGTAAGGTTTTCTACCTACGCAGCAAACATGCTTCACAAGCTAGGAAAATACCAGCCCTCTGTGAAAGAAAAATAATCTTGGAATATTCCTTCTTTTCTTCGGGTCTCCTGCTTAGACTCCTGCTTAACATCCTTCTGAAAGACTCTTTATGTGAGGCAATTGCCGAGATGAAATTTCCTCACAAAATTCATGGTTTCAGTGCTGCAGGTTAAAAGAATTTCAGATAATATGGAAGTTATCTGCAACCTTGGTACAGATTAGATTGAACTGGGAAAAAATCTTTCTGCAATGAGTGGTTGTGTTTTTTTATTTGTGTGTGTGTGTGTGTGTGTGTGTGTGTGTGTGTGTGTGTATGGGAGTGACATTATTAACTTGTCTTATTTTAAGCATGACTTCTTGCAAGGCTCTTGAAAGTAGTATTTTCCCCCTTCTCAAAGGGAATGAAGGTGACAATTGAATTTTATTTCTCAGCATTGTTACTTTATTTGACATTGGGTCTATTCCAAAGAAATGATTAAAGTTATCGTAGAAAATGAAGGGTAACATATTTGAGAAAGATTCTGGAACATTTTGACTCTCAGAATGGCCTGCATATTTTTTTGCAAATAGAAAAAAGAAAAAAGAGAAGATCGAATTCATGATCTACAAATAGTGGAAAATATTATAAATGGCAATAAATGAAGTAAATGGGAGTTTCCACTGTAATGTATGATTCTTTGAGCCAGCCACCCAGAAAGAACATAGCTTGGTTTGCTGGCTGGCAAGTATGAGCCGAAATGCAAGAGACTGTTCTTGGGCTCCACGCAGTGTTTGAGGATAAGGCAATCCTTCTGCTGCTGTGGATGTTCTGGTTTATTGCCCATCTGGGTTGTGTATGCCTTGCAGCCTGTTGAATTGAACCCGAATGGAGCTCTCACCTCTTTGACTTAGATCTGACCTTAGGGTGTTGCTTTCCTGCCTGACTCAGGCTCCAGGGGAAAAGAAAATACAGTAAGAGACTAAGCTCTCCTTTTGTGAGGAAATAGTCTCTCTTGCTTTTGGATGACTCTCCTGCTCTGGCCGCCTTTACAGGCCAGCAGAACAAAGGTTTATGGCTGAGTCTTCCCAACTGTGAGATGCAGCTGCTAAGCATGTCTGCCCAGAGTAGGCCGTGGTACTCCTCTCTGGACCCCACCCTCCTCTCTTAGGATTTGAACCAGGGAGTTTCTAGTTTTCCCATATAGGACCCCAAAATCCATCTTCATTACCACCACCATCTCCCTCTCCTGCTATGCAGAAGCCATGAACAGGGTCCTTCACCTTCATAGGCTTCTAAATGCTGCTCACTCCTGTGTGAGTGAGCTACTCATTGGCCTGGAGTGGAAATGAGGTCCACCTTTGGTTCCTCTTGCTACTAGGGAACGTCATCTACACCATAATTTTTTTTCTTTATTTTTGTCTTCACGAATTTTATGATTTTTGAGAAATTAGAGTTGATTATAAGCTCTTAGTACTCAATGTTTTTTTGTGACTTTCTAAAGATGGAATACATATCTATATCTATATCTGTGCACATTTTAAAGCAAACTTATTTTTAGGATTTCATTTTATCTTTATTTGTTCTCATTATAAGCTATCTTGTACTGAGCAGCAAGCAAACAACAACAGCAACAACAAAAAATGTCAAACAGTCTTGAAATATGGCACATGAATTCTTGCTGGTCCACAGAAATTTTGGTGTACTGGTATGGTATCAAATTTAGTTCTATAGGTATAGTAGAGAACTTGCTATATGTCAATTCCAAAAGAAGTATGTCACAGGTTGAGACCTTAATGAGCATAAAATCTACTTGAAAGTACAGAACAAACGCATTTGGGACTTTTAATATGTGTTTCCTTCTATTTGATGTGTATATATGCATGTGTACATATATAATGTATACAATCCAGACATATCATGCACATACTCACACACATACATACCCACATATGCATGCATACTCACACATGTATACCCATATACATACACATACATACATAATAAACATTGACTTGCACTTTCACACACATACACATATACTCTCATGCACATATATATACCCTTTCATATATACGTAGACACACATGCATGCTTACTCTCACATGAATATACCAATTCATATATGTACATGTATATACACACATTCATATTCATATGTACACTTGCATTTACAAGTTCTTACATATGTGTGTGTATGTGTATATATATATATATATATATATATACACACACTCATACACACTCTTACACACATATACACTCATACATGTTTAAAGATATAGGCACTCATTCATTTAAAATTTTTGACTAATTGGATAGCTAAAGCACCTAGACCAATGTTAATTAAAAACTGCAGATCTTCATTTTTTCATATTATTTTGAAGCAAATGCTTCTAGTGTTTCACCATTCGGGACAGTGCTGATGTTTGTTTTGAAATATATATTTTTAATATTGATGGACTTTTTTTATTTTTTTATTGATCTGAGAACTTTGAAAAGTACCTCAAAATATGATGAATAGGGAAGCGCTTTCATATACCCACCAACCAGAATTGAGGACTAGTAATATTTTGCTTCATGTGCTTCATCATAATATAAATAAAGGAAGTAAAACACTTAGAGGATGATGTAATATCCATCTGCAGTATTTTTTCTTTTGTTACAAACCCAGAAGAAAATAAGAATGAAGTGTGCATCTTTTCCATACCATTTTAATATTCTTATATCCACATATATGTGTTAATGAATAATATATAATTATTTTTCAAATTACATATAAATGTCAAGATGTGTACCATCTGACACTTAGGTGTTTTCAATTAGCCTTTGTGGTTAAGTCTCCTGCTGCTATAATTTAGACTTTTTTCTCCTATTTTTCTATTTTTCATAACTTTGCAATGAAAATTGTTGGGCATGTCTGTTTGTAAACATGCACAAGAATTTCTCTAGGATATATACCCAGGAGTAGAATTTTTCAGTCATGTCATATATGGGTTGTCGATTTTCCTAGATACTGCCAGATTTTTCTTCAAAATGATTTGACCAATTTAAATTCCCACCAGGAGTTTATGAAAGTTAAATTTCCCCTATATCCTTACAGTTTTTCAAAAATAGTTTCATATGTTCCAATGTTAGTCTATGAGGTGTGAGGTAATATTACACTGTTGTTCAATTTATAGGTCCTAAGGAGTTTTTTAGAACTGAAGATATTGTTTTTCTTCAATGTTTTTTCTGAAGATATTGAGATTTTTTAGTCACTTGCAATGTTAATTATGTAAATTGACATCTCATTATTGAATCCCAGATTTCATTTGTTAATAATTTATAAGATTTTCATATCAAAGTTTATAATTAAGATAGTTCTATAATTATTTTTAGGCTATTTTTAATTAGGATTTTGCATCTGTTATATGCATAAAAAATTTATACATTTATATTTTGTATAAAAAATAAGAAATATTCTTTTTTATAACATGTTGTATTGCATAAGAAAAGAAAAAATCTCTTGAAGGCTTCACACACTCACCTTTGAAACCAGCTGGTCTTGATACTTTTGGGAATTTCAGGTAGGTAGAGTGGGAGGGCTGCTTTAAGCCAGAGAAGTAATAATTCCTTGGTTATTTATGTTAGGTTGTCTCACATCATTTCAAGTTTGCTGTTTTTTTTTTTTCCTAGAAAGTTAACTGATATTCTTAGGTTTAAAACTAATTTGCTTACAATGAAAGATATGCTAGTGTCCTCTAATTCTCCAGAGAACATAAGAAACTATTATAACCAGACAATAAAAAGGGAACTCAATTTAAAAAATGAAAAAAAAAGGAACTGATATTTCTCCAAAGAAGATATACAAATAGCCAATAGGTACATGGAAAAAATGCTCAACATTATCAGTCATTAAGAAAATCCAAACCGCAGTGAGATATCAATTCACACCCACTGGGATGGCTGGCCGTGATCACAAAGACAAACAGTAATAACTCTTGGCTAAGATGTGAAGTGGGAACTCTCATACATCACTGGCGGGAATGCAAAACAGTGTGACTGCTTTGGAAAAATAGTTTGGCAGTTCCTCAAAAGTTAAAAGTTGAGTTACCATACAGCCCCTTAATCCCCAAATATATACCCAGATATATACCCCAAAGAATTGAAAGATATATATACCCCAAAGAATTTTGTGTTGTCTACACAAAAACTTGTATACAAATATTTATAGCAGCATTATTCATAGTAGTCCCCCAGTGAAAATAACCCAAAAGTTCATCAGCATATGAATGGGTAAACCAAATATTATATGTCCACATAATAGGATATTATTCAGTCAAAAAGTGAATGGAATACTGATTGATGGTACACCATGGATGAATGTTATGCTGAGTGAAAGAAGCCAGACAGAAGAAAATAGCACACATTGCATGACTTATATCAAATGTGCAGAATAGGGAAATACATGGAGACAGGAAGTAGATTGGTGGTTTCCAGGGGCTAAGGGAGGGACAATGAGGAGTGACTGCTAATGGTGCAGAATTTCTTTTTGAGGTGATGAAGCTATTTTGGGGTTGAATAATGATGATGACTATGCAACTGTACAAATATACTAGAAATCACTGACCTGTGCACTTTAAGATGGTGAATTTTGTGGTGTGTGAATTATATCTCAATAAAAATATATTAGTAATGTTCAGAGTATAGGATCATAGAGGTGGAAGGGATTATAGAGGTCAATTTCTACTTCATCAAATTCTAGTGGCCAGAGATCTTTGGTTGAGGTCTCTTTTTCCCTAAACTGGAGATCAAAACCATATAAGAGAGCTGATTCAATTTTTGAACAGCTTTAATGCCTTGAAAAGTTCCTTTTTATTGACCTGAACATTTCCTTTTTTAAAGCAATGACTCATTGATTTTCACTCTGGTGTAGTAAGTGAAACAGGGAAATCTCCTTCTCCTCTTCCACATGAAGGTAGATGTGGTGCCCCTTCTATGTTTCTCTTTCCCAAAAGTGTTGATTTGGGGATAGTGGCATTATCAGGGAATTCATTTTATTTCTTCCTTGTCAGGGTGTTTGTTTAGTTTTTCTAAAACTAGTGCAAAGAGTTGACAGTAGTTTTAGAAAAACATTGATAAATTTATGGTCCCCGACATTGAGAATGATTTGACCAGGGGAAGATGCAGTAGGTCTCTTTATTTACTTGTGTATGGTCCCATTTTACACAAGATTGTAGAGATTACAACAGTGTTAGCTCACCCATACCCCACCTCCTATCCTTGACTCTGACCTTGCTGATGGAAGACCTATTCCATACCCTGTTACAAAGTTGGACTCAGCTAGAACCATTCCTCAGCTTATTTCTGCAGGAAGGCAGAAATAGAAGACCGAACCCCAGTACTTATTAACTCAGAATCTATACCTTCCAAAGATATCTATTTCCTATAATAGCTTCTGATTTTGTAGTAGTAAGATAAAAGAAGAGGGTAGATAGAAACACAAGTATAATAAAGATTTCACATAACGTAGGAGTGAATGAAAGTGGCTAGAGTCAGAGAGGGGAATACCTGCTTCTTCTTGCCCCAAACACACTCCTTAGACAAACCTGTCACACCTGCCCATAAAGAACACTGGGCAGATGGACCATCAGTCTTACTCAGTGTGCCAGAAGTTAGGATTCTAACTCTCCCCTGATGGACCTATGATTTATGGACAAGCAGACTCTGCAACTGATGGACTGGGTTTGAAGCCCAGATCCACATCTCAATTCCCTCATCTATAAAATGGAGATGATAGTGATTACAATTTTATAGGGTTGCTATGGGATTAGAGCTATCACACAATCATATACATGTATTCAGAGAGAGAGGGAAAGAAAGAGAGGGTGAGAGAGAGAGGGTGAGAGAGAGAAGGTATGAGAGAGAGGGAGAGAGGAAGAACAAGAGGGAGGGAGGGAGGGAGGGTATGAATGAGAAGATTCAGAGTATGTGAAGTAACTCTCTAGCATCCTGAATGTGCTATGTAAATCTAGGTAGATGTTAGCTATTGCTGCTGCTATTGTTGCTCTAGTCATTGTTGTTGTGATAGTGTTTGGGGCCCCAGATTTTATGGAGTGAGCCTGATGTTTTGCAGCTAATTCTTCAGTCATACCTGTTAACTGGTGGTTGCTTGGGTTTAATTGGTACTCAGAGCAGCTGTTCACTCCCTACTTAATCTGCTCATGGCTCCTGCTGACCTAGATTTCTTGTCTTTACAATTAATTCCTTTTCCAGCTTTCTCAGTGAAGAGGCCACATTGCAAAACTGAGTAGGGAGTGGTTCAAGGAGAAATCTCAAAATCTCAAAACCTCCTTAATCCATAATGAAGTACCTGACTGCTCAGATTATCTTCAGATCCCCGTGTGTGTGTGTGTGTGTGTGTGTGTGTGTGTGTGTGTGTGTGGTGGGATGGGGGTGGGTATGTGCTGCTGGAGACTCCATTTTCCTGTTCCTATTTCAAGGCTTCAAGGTAGGACTCTGATGCCCCTCTCTTCCTCAAGCCCAGCAGCTCCAGGAGAGCACATTGGAATGTCTCTTCTTGGCTTGACTGTGTTGTGTGTGCTTTGTGTTTTCAACCATGCCCGACACGAGTCACTCATTCTTTTGCTCATTCATTCATTCATGTAGAAAGTCTTCACTGAGAGACCACCATGTGCTGTACTTGGCACAGGACCAAGAATGGATGCAATCAAGAAACAGACAATGCCCTTTGCCCTCATGGGGTGAGGAGGGTACTTTGTGTTGAAGGTGGTATTGATTTTGAAGCAAGCATCAAGGATAATTCTCAGATTACTTTCCAATGTGATGAATGAAGGCACTAAAGGAATTCTGAAGGAGGAAGAGATTGGGGGTGGGGCGGGAGACAAAAGATGGTGTCTAATTTTGGATATATTTGTTTGAGGTACTTGTGAAAGACCTAAAAGGAGAGGTGGCTATATGCTTCTGGAGCAGTGCTGTCCAGTTGAATGTGGCACAAGCCACCTGTGGAGTTAAATGTTTCAGTAGTTACATTAAAGAAACTAAAGTGAAAAAGGTGAAACTAATTTTTACACTATTGCAATTTAACACAATACATCCAAAATATTATCATTTTATCATGTAATCTGTGTAAGATTACTAACGAAACTCTGACATTTTTTTTCATACTAAATCTTCTAAGTTCACTTTACAGAATATTCTAATTTCGACTTACAGTTGAAAATTTGGTGGTTGAAAATGTAGGTTTATGAATCTAATTTAAGGATGTTTATGGAAACATCCTTAAATGTATTCCAGAGACTACATTGGAAAAACTGAAATAAATTAAAATGAAATACAATTAAAAAATTTGAGTTGTGTATTGCACTGGCTTCATTTCAAGAGCTGTGACTAAGACTGCCTGTTCACTTGTGACTGTCCCCTATCATTCTTCTAGCTGTCCCCTATCATTCTTCTTCCAAGCAGATCTGTTAACCAAGAAGATTGTTTCTACCTGCAGATCTCTAAGCCTCAACAAGATGTGTGCCCCTAGCCAGAATCATACTAGAAGCTTCCTCAAAGAAATGCAAAGTGGCTTCTTGTGTCACATTCATTCTGCTTTAGTTAGCTACCATATGTGATAGCACCAATCTAGAGCTTCAGAGGAGGATCTGGGCTGAAGAGTCTTCAGACTTCAGGTGGTACTTGACAGCAAAAGAATGAATCAGATCACCCAGGAAGACTATGCGGAAGAAGAGACGCTGAGTGAGTCCCATGACCTATCCTTCCATGGGCTATTTCTGAGACTTGAGTCACTGCTTATATAATGATCCAGTACTTTAGACTTGGGCATATCATTCATGTTGAAGATTCTATGCTCTATTAGAAAATGGGGCCGCTGAAACTGACATAGAGATGCAAAGGCAAGAATATCTAGATGTTGCCTAGGTTTGCCAAGCTCTCCTACCTGCCCCACCCCTCAGACATCTGGATTCATTGGGCATAAACCCTAACTTGTGGCCTTCAAAAGGCCAAACTCTTCTGAGACTCCTTCAGCACCACTATCTCCTTCTAGGGCTTATGGGGTGGGTGTGATCTCTGTATCATTTCAAGTCAGCCAGTCTGGAAGCACAGACCCCTCAATGCTTTCTGCATAAACTCCCCCTTTACCAGGCATTGTTGAATTGTACCTATAACTGATGTCAATAACTAAGTGGACAGCTATTCACAAGGCCACTGGCCTTCCTGGGCTCTCTGCTTTCTCTTTCCCTCTTTCTTTTGCATTATTCCTCTTCTCCCCCTTCAGAGGCAAATACATTGCCTGCTTGTCTCATAACATTCTGGTATCTTAAACTCATTCTTTGGGGTCTTCCCATAAATCATAAATGTCTTATCTGACTTTTACATCCAAGCAAATTCAGTAGCCTACTCATGAGAAATTTAGGTAAACAAAATTATTTCCGCCTCCTAACAACTGCTTTCTGATCTAGCCTTTTATTTTTCATGTCATCCTGTGATACAGTTCATCTTATGTTCCTTGCAGGGCCTCCTCACAGAAAGTCATCAGTTTTTGTTTGTTTAATGACTGCCCTGCTTCCTATTTCCCATAAAACCTGTCTTTTGGAGGAGAGTCGAAACAGTTGCTCTTTTACCCATTTCCTCCAGGCCACAGACAAAACCACAGCTTGTTTGGTGGCTGAAGTTTATTGAAAGCTTCTTTTCCTCTTGATGCAACCAGGCAAGTTAGCCTGTGGGTAGTCATAGACAAGGGTCATTGGAACAGTAACTGCTATGGTAGAGGGATGGAGGGGTGGAGGGCCTTGCCTTTAGAGTTTAGCAAGCTGTGGGTCCAGGAAATTGACCTTTAGCCTACAGACTTGCAATGAGTGTGGTCAAATGGGAGAATTTTCTGGTTTCAATCATCATCAAAAACAAACAAAAAAATAATTTGGATGGTTTGGGTGGCTACTGATGACTGAGAAAGAGAATAAGAAGTTAAAAATCAGACAAATGCTAATGGCTTTTTGCTGCACATTTTATAGACAGCAGAGAGCAGCTTGAGTTGCCAGGGAAAGAAGTTTCTCTTTCCTTCCTTTTCCTTCCCTTCCCTTCCCCTTTCCTTCCTTCCTTCCATCCATCCTTTGACCAGGAATCTTGTAGGTATTTACTGAGGGATTTACATGTGTCAGGCATCATTTCAAGCATGTTACTTACATCCACTCACTTAATTCTCCCAATAACCCTATGAATCTGGCACTACCAGAAGTTAATGAACTTTCTCAAGCTTATGTAGCTAGTAAATGTTGGGGTTAGAATTTGAGTGAAGACATCTGATTCCAGATTCTTTTGACTTGTAGTAACTATTGGTGAAAATTATTGGTTGTTTTTTTATATTCTAGTAGGGGAGCATCCAATAAACATGAAAGTAAATATTAAATAGAAATATTGTGAAGGGAAGGGAGGGGTATGGGAATAGGAAAGACAGTAGAATGAATTGGATCTAACTTTCCTATGTTCATATATGAATGCACAACCAACAAAACTCCACATCATGTACAACCACAAGAATGGGATCCTTATTAAGAATAAGTTATACTCTGTGTATGTATAATATGCCGAAATGCCCTCTACTGTCATGTATATCTGAAAAGAACAAATAAAAAAAAGAAAAAAAATTCTTTCAGAGAAGTGAAAGAGGATATTACTAGATAATGACATTGACTAGCTGGGATGGTGGTATAGAGTAGCTACTTTAGCTAGATGGTCTGGCATGGCCACTTACCAAAGAATGACATTGGAATCAATATGCAAATGATGATGAGAAGCTAGACACATGAAGAACTGAGAAGAGAGCATTTAAAGTTGATTCCCTGCCTCCATCCCTTGTCCTGGGCCAAGGTACGTATCCTCTAACTTCCATGAGTGTTAACTTCTTTCTGCTTATGATTACAATTGCTCTGCACTGGAGAATGCATGAGATCATGTCCACTTGCAGCAGTGAACCAAAGCCAGTGGCTGGGTGGTATCAGATGCCAGCTACTTGCTTTAAGTGAGGCTTTGGGATCATCAGGCTGAACTTAGTCTGTGGTGGAAACAATATTTTTGACTAGCATCTCTCCTTATACCTCCCTAACTATCTTACAGATTTGTCCAGAAAGTCCTCCTTCAATAAACCACATGCAAAAGAATTCCCATGTCAGATTTAGCTACTAGGAAACCCAACTGAATACATTAGGAAAGATCAGGGCATGATGGCGCTTACTACGAGGATAGAAGCATAGTGGAAAGGAGTGTTAGGGGCTGAGGAGAATAAGAAGCTTCAGGAAAAAATTGTGGGCTGGATATAAAGCTTAGGGGCCACTCAATGGCTAAACTCTCCTGAGACTCCTTTAGCATCACCATCTCCTCCTGGAACTTATAGGGTTGGTCTGATCTTCTGTGGGAAGACTTTGGAAGGTAAATTAGATATGGAAAGGCTTTCATCAGGTGCAATATGAAACATGGACTATGGGGTCAGGGTGAGTCAGAGAACCCAGATGGCCATCAATTGGAAACTTCCAGGCAAGAAATGATAGTACCTTGAATTCAAAAGGTAATGAAAAAGGTGAACAGGAGCTGGATGTGGCCGGTATGACAGAGGTGGAGTCAGAATCTCCTGGCCAAAATATTGGGTGAGACATCTTTAAGGAATGTAGGTTAGTAAGTAGTCAGGCAAATGACTCGGTTTGATGAGAGGGAGACTTGTTTCATTTTAAGTTCAGTAAATTTCTCAAATGGATTGTCTCTTCTTAATTCCAAGTTCCTGGTTGGTGAATGAAAAATGACACAGTCCTGATCTGAAATGGTACGGAACAGTAGGTAGGCAAAGCAGCAGCATCAGTGGATTTTCTTCCTCTCTGCAGGTTTTCTTACAATTACTCACACAGGAGTGTTTGCTGCTTCTTGATCCTTACATTTCTTAAACAGCTGTGGTGCGGCTTTGATTAGATATTCCATTTAAGCCAGAAGAAGGCAATTCCATAGTTTCCTATGTTCCTTTGGGCAGGCTATTTTGTGCATGGCCTATCTCCATAGCAATAGCCTTGGTGAAGTGAAGGCCGGGGAGCCATGCACAACTCAATTCCCCTACTACTCTCAGTCCCAAGCGGATGTGAGTGGGAAAGAAAGTGTGGAGTGAATATATGAGAACAATTGCCCTTCCCTTTGGAGAGCCTGCTGGAATATGGAACAGATTAGGATATGCGGAAGCTGTGAATGCTGCAGGTCATGCTTAGAGGGGTGGTGAGCCTCCCGAGGGCACAGGCCTCCCTGATTTCAGGGTGAGGCCTAGAATTAGCAGGAGGCCCTGGATGGGGAGTCCAGGCTCCTGGTGGAGGAAGGGAGCTTTCTTTCATTCTCCTTTGTTCAAAAGAGAGACTGTTTTCCCCTCTAGTAAGAGGGTGGGACTCATGCATAGCCAAAATTTTATTAACTCTTCCCAATTTTCCTACAGTGGGAGGGAAATGTTAGCACTGGTGTCTTCCAGGAGAGCATCACTCACAGAGCTCCCTGGGATTTGGGGATCCATGATTAGGAAAACAGATCCAGGCCCTCACACTAAGAAAAGTGAATCTGAATCACAGAGAGATGCTTAACGAACACAGGAATAGTTGCAAGGACAGAATTCACAAGCACCTTTTAATTGATGGAAGGAAAGCATTTGCAAAGTGAACAATTAGTGGAAAAGAGGTCACAGCTTTTCTTGATCTACTGTGCCCAAGCCAGACGCCCCATCACTTCCTTTATGCAACTCCATTGTGCCTTGACTTGTAGCCAAAGTAAGTACTTAATTTTATATCTCTAGGTGTGCAAGCAGTGTTTGTCTAATTTTTGGTGATGTCACTATGTGTTATCAATTTCTTGCACAGTGTGATTCACAGGAGGATTAACAGGCAAACAGTGCCAAACAGAGCAAGTGCAACTTTGCTGCTTGGGGTCAGGATTTACTGTCCCTTATCATTCTTCTTCCAAGCAGACCTGTTAACCAAGACGATTGTTTCTACTTGCAGATCTTTAAGCCTCAATTAGATATCTGCCCCTAGCCAGAATCATACTAGAAGCTTCCTCAAAGAAATGCAAAGGGGTTTCTTGTGTCACATGAATTCTGCTTTAGTTAGCTAAAGTTGAGGAGCCAGTAGGTCACACTTAGAGGGGTCAGGCAGGTGGTTGGGAGTGCTTAGCAGGTGTTCAAGATGCGGTCTGGAATTTAGAAGTGAGATCAGACGTAGGAATATATCTTTAAGAAACACAAAGTCAAAAATGGAAGGGTTAGCAGAATACAATAGACACTAGAATGGCCCTATGTATAAACGTGGCTGTATAACCAATGTGATCCTGCAATCTGTACACGTGGAAAAATAAGATTACGTACCCCATTTAAATCAAATGTATGATATGTCAAGATCATTGTAATGTTTTGAGCAACTAATAAAAAAATAAAAAATAAAAAAATGGAAGGGTAAAAATAGTGCAGCCAGAGTGGAATTTTGGAATAACTTCCATTGAGTGATAGACCAAGAACACTGAAGGACACTTTAAATGAGCAGTGGGAAAAGTTGCAGGGAAATCAACAAACAAGGAAGAGAAGTCCTCATCTCCAAAGGCAAGGATGCTTCTGGGAATGCAAGCAAGATGGGTGGACATCTTAGGCCTTTGATGTGGTTGACCTTTGAAAAACAATTTCATTTTGAGTTGATTTTTGAGCATGATGGGAGATAAGGATCCAGTTTCATTCTTCTGAACATGGATGTTTGAGTTTCCCAAGACCTTTCTCTGAAGAGACTGTCTTTTTCTTGGACAGGGCAGAAAATCGACTGACTGTAAATATACATGGGTTCCATTGGGAAAGATCTGTACACTACAAACTAAAACATCAGTGAAAGAAATTGAAGAAGACACAAATAAATGGAAAAATCGTCTGTGTTCATGGACTGGAAGAATTAATATTGTTAAAATGTCTATACTACCCCAAATAACTTATAGATTCAATGCAATCCCTACTGAAATCCCAAGTCATTTTCCCTAGAAATAAAAAATGCAATCCTAAAATTCATATGGAACCCCCCAAAAATCCTGAACAGCCAAGACCATCTTGAGGAAAAAGAACAAAATTGGAGGCATCACATTACCTGACATTGAACTCTATTTGCAATTTCAAAAAACAGAAGAGAGGAAGAGCTGAAATGTATGAGACTGAGAAATGGGTCTTCCAATTATTGTGCTGGGTGGTGTTCAGACGATTTCTTGTTTTATCAAAGGCATAAAGAGGGAAGAAGCAACAAGGGATAGGAAGGAGACTGGCAAAAAAAAAAAAAAGTTGGCTAGATTGGAAAGGAGAAAGTGGAGATGCAGTTGATGTCTTTCTTTTTGGATGAAGAGGTTGAAGTCAGTATGGAGGAATTTGACAAGTAACCAGAAGAGAGAGGAAAACAGAGACTGTAGTCATCAAAGGGAAGCACAGTGTGATGGGAGGCAGGTGAAGGGGTTAACCTGTCCACATGACAGAGGATGAGTCTTCCAAGATGGGCGGGAAGGAAGAAAGTTTGGGGGATGATCCAAAGAAAACTTAAGGAGTTTGGGAGGAAACTTGTGGGAGTTCTCATCAGATGTTCTCAATTTTCCCAGGGAAGTAGGTGGAGAGGTCATCCTTGAGAGAGAAGGGGCAGGGGAGGAAACTGCTGGAGGAGCATTAAGGCTGGGGTGAAGGCTTGCTGTAGTGAATTCCATGGCAGGGAGTAAGTGTCCTGTGGGTGATAAAAAGGGCTTCAGCCAGGCATCCAGCCTGGCTACCAAGATTCACTTTGCTACTCTGCCCCAGCCCCCTTTGACTGACAAGGGCCAGGGAAGTCTTTCCATGCTCAGAGGTCTTTTTTGAAAGGAGGGAAGAATGGGAAGTGGGAAAATTCTGGTTGCTTTCAAATGACCAGAGAAGACTGTACTGAGGATGGGAGAATTTAGAAGTGGTTGATCTGAGAACATAGAGAAAGTTTGAGAAATAGTCAGGGATCAAATGGATCTTTATGGGAACACATTCCTTTGTATTTTGGGGCAGGTTGAGAAACAATGATTATTCAGTGGATAGTCCTGATTCTTCTTTTTGCTTCATGATATGATTGTCAGAAGCTGATTCATAACCCAACTGCATTACCCCATCTTACCTCTGGCAAATGATGGATTGGGGATTTTTCAGGTTACGTGTATTTTTCAACCATTTAGCATTATGACCAATTGAATGTTTTCAGAGCCATAAGTATATGTTTAATGTCATCTTTCAAACCAAGGAAGAAATCTCTATTTGAAGTCTTACTTTTCAATACATTCTTAGCCATGATCCCGACTTTCAACTTGGTGGGAATTCTTTATATTTTTAAGCTTTGGGGAAGAATGTCCCAGTCTGGAAATCTGATTGATGGATGCTCCTGCAATTGCAAGTCACCATAGATATTTGAGTGTAAATTTGGGTCTCCGAGTTTATCATCTTCAATCTTCTGCAGAGATGGCTCAAGGTAGAGTGTTTTGAAATAATTAATGATGTTTTGTTTGTTGGTAATTCAGCTGAAAGAAGTCAGCATTGGCTACATAATTTGCAGGGCCCAGTGAAAAATAAAAATGAGGGGTGCTTGTTTGAAAATTGCTAGTAATTTTGTTAAACTAAGCAAGGGGCCTTTCTAAGTGCAGTGCCCTGTGTGAGTGCTGGAGTCACATGCCCTGGAACTGGTCCTAGAAGCAATCCAAGGACAGTAACACAAATTGTACAATCCTCACCAGCTTTTATCATCTGTGGCCTCTCACTTTTGGACATTAGTATTGGATACTGAGTCTATATGCTGGGCCAGTTTCCTGTTTAACTTTCTTTGTGGAAAAGCTGCATCAGCCCAGTTTACCACTGTTGTGATCTGCTTCCCTGTGATCATCCTGGGACCCTGGACAGAGTGGGGGCAATGGCATGGTATGCTAGACAGAGCTAAGCATCAGTCAACCTGGGAGCCATGGTCCATATGGGATCATATGTTGGCTCTTATGTAATTTTAAATTTTTACGCAGAAGTCACTTATTTCAGAACTCCTATGGGGAATCATCTTTTCAACTCTTTGAAAACATAAATGAGGCTGTTCAAGTTTGGACAGTGTTTCCAGGGGAGGAAAGACCCCCTCAGCTGCTGGGCACAATGTCCCAACTATGTGTTCAATTTGTGATCCTATTTACAGTAGAAACCTCCTCCCTTGTCTGTTTTCTGATGGAGGGAATCCAAAACCATGGCTATAAAAAATTTTGACTTTATTGATTAACAACCTGATAAATCCTATCTAACTTAAAAGGTCTGGAAGTAGGGGAAGAATCCTCCATCCATGAAGGACTCTTTCTAGCATCCTGTGGAAACATATCAGGCATGTGTCCCATCAGCATGACAGTGTGGTGGCAGGGATCTGAGATTCAAACAGAACCATGGTTTAGAGTGCTTGATGTCTGCTAAAAATTAGATGTAAACAACTACGCAATTTCAGAATGAGAAGAAAATCAGAAGTCAAGGAGAAGGAGGAGAACCCATAGGGAGGGGCAGCCTAATCTCTGGAAGGCAGGGCAGAGAGCTGCAGGAAGGGTCAAGCCAACAGCACTGGGGGAGCGGTGGGAACTGGCAGAGTGGAAGCCAAAAGGCTACTTGTGCTAAAGCTCTGGTTACCATGGCAGCTTGTCCAATAGTATCTCCTGTTTCCTTGAAGGCATATAGGGTCCAGCTGCCAAGTGGAGCAGGTTTGGGGCTAGTGGTTGTCAGCCTTTAGTTAGAATAGGCTTGATGGGAGGCAGAGCACAAGAAGGTTCTATACTGGAAAGAAAATACAAGCATTTCTTATTTTCAGTCTGGGAAATAAGCTCTTTCCCTGCCAATGCTATTCTAGTTTTGTAGTATTATGTAGTATATGATGACATTATCATGTCTTCCTCTCATTTTTTTAAAATTATTGAGACATAATTTGAATACAATAAAATACTCACATGTTAAGGCTGTGACTTGATGATTTCTATGTATGTATCTACCTTTGCAACCACTACCTTGTCAGGATATAGAATACTGATATGGCTTCAGAAAGTGCATTTGGACCCAATTCCTAGCCAATTTAGAGAGAACCAGAGGTCTAACTTCTGTCACTCCAGAGTAGTTTTTGCCTTTGCTTGAACTTCCTATGAATGGAATTAGAGCTCATCCTCTTTCTTGCCTGGATCATTCTACTCATCATTATGCTGGAGAGTCTTCCATGCTGTTATGGCTAATAGTAGTTCATTCTTTTGCATTGACAAATAGTATGCCTTTGCTTGACTAGACCACCAATTATTATCCATTCTCCTGCTGATGTGCATTTGGGTCATTTCTATTTGGGAAGCATTATAAATAAATCTGCTATGAACTTCTTGCACAAATCTCTCTCTCTCTCTCTCTCTCTCTCTCTCTCTCTCTCTCTCTCTCTCTCTCTCTTTGTGTGTGTACATATGCTCTCATTTCTCCCAAATCCTGCCTTTTCTTAAATTCTCTTTTTCATTTGGAATACAGATCATCATCCTCTCTTTATTCTCTTCCTACTTTGCTGACTTTTCTTTCTTGATGTCCTCTGTTGGCTTCTCCTTAAATTCAAAATCTCTTAATGTTGGGTTCTCCCCCTCCCCTGCCCAGTTCATATTTTGGCCCTCTTCTCCATCTGCACTTGGGTCCTGTCTAATCTCATCCAGTCTCATGGCTTTAAATAATATCTACAAACTTATCTAAATTTATATCTCCAGCTCAGATCACTCACCTAAACTCCAAATTTGTATATCAGATTATCTTTTCAACTTCCCTATCTGAATATTTTAATGGACATTTCAAACTTGATAGACAGAAGCTAATCTTCCAATCCAAACTTAATGATCTGTTCTACTCATGGTCTTTTCCATTTTTTGTTTTATCTAATTCGTGGCAACTTCTTCCTTCCATGTGCTCAGCCTGAAAAAACACGGGGAACCATTGACTCCTCTTTTCCTCCCACCTTACATCACTGACAAATCTCTTGGAAGCCACATTTATAATATACTTTGAATCCAATAATTTCTTATGACATCTGTCAACATCTCTTAAACTTGTTATCTCTACTTCAGACTTTACTGCCCTCTAATCTTTTCTCCACAAAGAAGCCAGAATGACCCCCATAAACTAGACTATGTCATAATTTATTCAGGTCTCCAATGGCATCTCATCTTACCCAGAGTCAAAACCAAATCTCTTACTGTGGCTTCCAGGGCCCTCCAGGGCCTCTCTTCTCTGTATCACTTCCTAGTTTTCTTTCCTTGCCCACTCTGCACCAGCCAAATTGGCCACCTGTTGTTTTGTGAGTAAGCCAACCACATTTCCCCCTTAGGAACTCTACTCTTGTTTGCTCTCTCTGAAGTGGTATTCCCCTAGATAACTTCACAGTTTACTCTGTTATCTTTTACAGGTGCTGTCAAATATTTTACTCATGAAGGGTTCCTTATCATGTAAACCTGAGCAAATGCATTGCTTACCCTGTCTCACTTTCCTTTTCTCTAAAGTGAGGGTCACATTCTTTTATATTTGCCCCAAAGCTGAGCTCAGCATCAATGAAATGTTTAAAATAGACTATCTGATACCTAGGGTTATAGGAATCTTTTGGAGAGTATTATTTTAGATGTTACATAAAAACAGATATAAACGGCATCAAATGTAGCACAATATGAAATTAAAGTATTAAGGTATTGAGCATATTGTTTCCTGGACATTGTTATCTGGGGATGCCTATATTAAACATGGGTTTCTTCTCAGTCACTCTAAAGATGAATGTCTGAGTGCAATGTAGTTATTACGTGAAGTCCCCACTCTTCTGGAACCTTCTGTTATATGCCTCTGGTCTTTGCAAAGGGATCATTAACTTCCAGGTGGCCTCCCATTTTGATTTGGGCAATGGGCCAATTCCTTGATTCTATCTCACAACGTAACTTCCAAAGTAAATGTCTATTAAGCCTTTGTGTAAACATTCCAGGCTTGTAGCAGAATCAACTGAACATAAATCATACCCAATGGAAGGGGGATAGGAGATTGTGTAAGTTTGAAAAATGAAATAATACAGTGCAGTTTCATTGTGGATCTCTGGCCTCAGTTACCTTGAGTAAGACTCTGGTCTACATCACAGTTCATCATCAGAGGTAGTGGTTTTTAGTGATTCCAGTAGGCTCTGCCCAAATATAGAGAAAATAAGCACTACATGTATAAAAGATATAAAGGTACCTCTTTGCAAATGGGCTTAACCAACCCTGTAAATAGAAGCCAGACTGTACCATCTCCTTGTCACTTACTCTATTTTGTCCACATTGAGAGTGGGGTTGGCTAGAAGTCAAAGAGACTGACTTTTTTGCTTTTGTTTTGTTTTGCTTTGGTATTCCTTTCTTCTTTATTTGGAAATGGATGCTGAATGAAATTTCTTTTTTCCAATTTAAAAAGAAGGAAAATGAAATGAAATAAAAGCTCTCCCTGGAGGAATGGAGAGCAGTGGAGGGGAGGTATTTGATAAAAGTTGAGGCGTTTGGTTTGATTCTCGCCTTGAGGGACTCAGGTGTGCATTCTGACTTTCAAGTATAAACTTGTCATCTTGATGATAGTTCTGCAAAACTATTTTTTTTCAAAAATATGACTCAGGAAGTATATGTGTGGAGCTGCTCCTATGCAGAGTGGTCAATCCATTTAAATTAGGCATTTTCTTTTTTTTTTTTTTAAATCTTATTCTTTCTTTTTGTAGTACTAGGGATTGAACCCACTGTTATTCTGTCACTGAGCTGCTTTCCCAGCCCTTTCTATTTATTTATTTTTGAGACAGAATCTGGGTAATAGTCCAGGTTGGACTTTCTATCCTCTGGCCCCAGTCCCCCAATCACTGAGTGTGCAACTGGCATGCACCACCACACCTGACTGAAAGAAGCATTTTCAAGTAAGTTATGACATTTTCAGAGTAGAGCATTTAATCTCAGGTAACTTCCTTTTCACATATGTGGCAGGGTCTAAAGCGATGTCATGAATTTTTAAAAAATGGATTTTATTTTTATCAATTAAAATATTTTGTCAAGGGCTGGGGTTGTAGCTCAGGGGTTGAGCACTTGCCCAGCATGCGTGAGGCACTGGGTTCAATCCACAGAACCACAAAAAATAAGTTTTTGTGTTCATATACAACTAAAAAAATTAAAAAAATATTTTGTTAAATTTACTTTACTTTCTCTCTGATGGAAAGCAATGTAGAAGAAAAATGCTCACCAAAATGGATTTTTGTTGCATGGTAGGGATGTCGTAGTTTGATAAGATTTGGAATGAGTTACCAAGAAAGATGGCACAGTATTGATTTCCAGAAGTTAATTCAGGATGTATCCTCCCTATCTGGGCTCATTTGGCTTTAATTCTGTCTGAATGCATGAAATGGTCAAAGAATTTTAAGGATTATATTGTCTGGACACCTGTATTCACTGGTCTTATTGACCAGATAGTATTCCTTTAGCCAGACCAGGTGGTCACTTGCATATGAAATCTAGTATTGGTATATGCTGATGGCTTCCTGCATCTTTAAGCCTGATTGCAGGAATGATTCTCCTAATCATGGGACAGTCTAGAAGTCATCACTGTGGAGTCAGCCCCAGTAGCAGCTCTCAACAATGAGGAATGGGTTGCAGGATAAATTCACCACCTGCCCTTCCCGCAGAGGAACAATTCTGAGATGTTTGGTGTGTTCTGCACAGTTGCTTAGAAAGTCCCCAGAGGGACTGTGCCAGTTACCCACAGCAGTAAACTGCTCATGAACATAGCCTTAATTGCTTCATTTCCTTTTCTGCCTTTACTAGTGCTTCAGATCCCATATAAATTACTTGCATTCAAATACTTGTCTCAGGGTCTGCTTAAGAGGGAACCCAAACTAATAATTGACTTCTTAAGGAATTGCTTAGACTAGATGTGAAATCTGTGATATATTATTTCCTTAGTTCTAATATTGGAATCATAATAATTATTTAGCACTTGCTATGTACTGGGTATAGTTCCATATGCAATATATATATATATATATATATATATATATATATATATATATATATTCAACCTGAATTCAACTATCTAAAGCATACATGAACACTATCCAGATTTTATTGATAAGAAACTAATAACAGAGGTGGGTACATGATTTACTCAGTGTTACAAAGCCAGCACATTTTTGAATCAGGATTCATCCAGAGCCAGAATTCCTAGCTATCAAGCCATTCCAACTACTCTTTAGAGAATCAAATAAAATAATGGATGTGAGAGTGATTTTAAAAAGAAAAATGAGAAAGATGCTTGCAATGAATATTTTCTCTATCTTGTCCTTTTATGACTCCTGCCTTTTGAGAGGGATTTTAGCAAAAAATAGAAAACGAGTCCCGTGTTCATTCCATTTATGGAAAGGACCTTGCTGAATGAATTGAAGTTGATCTAAAAGAATATTAGATTCTGTTTTTTATGTGCTGTTTGTTTTTTGGAGTTATCAGGAAGAAGTTCATCATCAAGAATTCAGGAGGTTTCAATTGCAGTAGATCATGAGAGGCTGAGACACTAAGGTGCCATTAAGAACTGAATCACCACCAAACTACAATTTTGCAGCGGACATGATTGGTTTGGGCGTGTGCTCCGGTGTAGGTGCCAAAAATGTTGAGACTTGGAAAAAGGAGAGGAGAAAGTAGAAATGCTTCCTCTGTATGCTTAGCCTTTGGAGGGGAGACAGAAAAACAGCAGGAAATGCTCATTTCTTCTCTTGGGATCTTTCAGGGGTTGGTGGTTGAACTTTGCTTCGGTAAGGGATGACTGATGAAAGATGAAAGCCTTGTAGTGGAACCACGAGTGGAGTCTTTCACATCCGGGTGTTGCTGAGAAAGGTGAGGTGGCAGGCGGGGCCCCCCAGCTGGAGGCTTCCCTGTGCCCTGTTCTATCCTAGGGCAACCCCAATGTAAGGAGTCCCTGAAGAGAGCAGAACCAGAGAATCACTCTGTTCTTTTTAGGCTGTTTTTAGAAGGATGTTAAGGTGGTCATGACTTGGCAAGCAAAGTGGAAGTGATCTATACTGGGCCTAAGGGAAAAATCTGTCAGTGTTGCAAAGGTACAGAGAACAAAACAGGTTGGGGGAAAAAAATTCAGGACCCTGAATCTTTCCTTGGCCTCCAAAGTGTAAGTCTTGGGTACCATAGATGATGGGATTGACCTCAGTTCCCTCGGTGCTCTTGTGAACTGTCTTAGGGTTTGGCACACTGCCACCCTTTCAAGGCAGATCAGGAATAAACACCATCAGCACATTGATAAGTGTTTGTTTTCCTTTAGCATTAGGGCTAAGAAAAATAAAGTGGGGAGGGTATCAGGCCCTGGGGTAAGCCTTTAAAAGGTTTCCCCCTTTGATTCTTTTATGGTTGTCTATTTATAAGAGTAACAATCACAACTGAGAGAAAAAGACTTCAATCACCCCTGGGACACATTTCATCAAAATTACATTTAAGTACTTTTTATTTATGAGTGAGAAGCATTATCTTTTATTATGCCTTTAAACTCATGAGGGGAAGTTGTGTGCATAAACCAAGGTGTTGCTGTGGTCTGATGCCTTTTCTGAATCCCTGGAAAGGATCACAAA
The DNA here is from genome assembly GCF_045843805.1 of Urocitellus parryii. NCBI lineage: Eukaryota > Metazoa > Chordata > Mammalia > Rodentia > Sciuridae > Urocitellus > Urocitellus parryii. The sequence continues at coordinate 164,124,883 of NC_135536.1, read as the reverse complement.
GAAGGATGCTCCAGATAACTCTGTCTGCCAGGCCATTTGCACGAGAGGAAAGAGGCCTTTTGAAGACCATTAAAGATGATTCATTACTATTGGTCATACACATGTTGTTTTATTACTTGAAAGCGTAAATCAGACATTGACAAGTAATTGTGTATGCCACACTATTTTTGGGGTCCTGGAAGGCCTATAGAGGTACAAGATGTGATTATCGTTCTCAAGGAAAGTCAAATTTAATTAGAGAGACAAGATTACCACACGTACAATAGTTAGAGACTACACAAGAGCCTATGATTAAGTGATGAGTTGTGAATTACAGGCTGCAAGTGCTGTGATTCTCTTAGTAATGGTACAAGAGATGTCATGGGGCAGGCAAAGCTTGAGAGAGGTCTACAAGGATCGGTCCATTCAGAGCAGGTTGAGGAGCAGAAGGTAATTCCAGGTCAGAAGAATGGCATACACAAGAGCACTAAGGTAAGAATGAACACCTGGGTCTGTGACATTGGCAGCCTGGCTAGATTGGAGGGTTTGGACAAATGATGACTATTGGGCTGCCAATGTCACAACAAGATGACAGAGAAGGGTTTTGGGAGTGTTTGGTAGAACTTATACATTCTTCCAAATGCATTCACTTCTAGATCTATTACACATCTGCACTGTTTTCTGTTTTGCCATTTGCTAATTATAATTTTTAAGAGTAAGTTTTGCACATAGGACTGTACTGGGTTGCATGGTCTTAGTTTAAGTGTCTTCAGATCAGGCTCTGACACTTGAGGCTAGGGCAAACAGTTTATTTGCGAAGTGATTCTTATAAACTCTAGCCGGAGGGAAGAAAAGTCAGACTTGGAGGTAAAAGAAGGTACATAGGGATGTGTTTTCAAGATATATAAATACCAATGTGGGCAAATGGAGATGCATCCCACTGGTGAACTTTGGAAATCAGTGTAAAATGTATCTCAAAGTGGTTCCACTTGAGGGTTGAGAGAGTTGGGTATTTACCAATTCCTCCTAGTCATTGGGTAAGGATAGTTTTTGAGGGCATTAATTTCTTAACACTTGTGTTCCAGAATGAAAGTCTGAGAGGAGAAGTTGCAGGTATTTGCAGTAAGTAGTCTTGATCCTACGATGTCAGCATCTTTGACTAGAAGTTTGAGCCTATGCTTCTGAACCTCTGTGAAGGACAAGTCACCCAGGGTATTAAAAACCTACTTGGCTTGCCCTTGTTTGCTTTTTCCTGATTCTTTCATTCATTAATGTGGTCTGCTTGGATGTAGAGCAAACTTTGGAAGGGCAACTGCCCTGGTCTGGGTTGTGAATGGAAGGAAGCATAACCGAGTGCCTGTTATAGCAGGACTCTACATGCATTGATTTACTTCTGGTCCAAGGATTTTCTGACCCAGCTCTCAGGGAGAGTATGAAAATGGCTTAAATTTGAAGAAGCCAGAGAAGTAATTTTAGGTTGAACCCTGGGTTTCCAGCATAGAGTGTATGTCAGTAAACTGAGCTCATTTTAGTTTTCATGGGGAAACCAAAGTGGCCTCATTAAAATTCAGCAAACAAAATATTCACCACCATACACAACACCCACTCCCACCATACAACCCTTCCCTGTCCTCTAGGACATACAGCGTTTCCACAGGCTAGATAGGAAATATAAATTCAGTCAGTGGTTTAACTCAGTAATTTACATTTTGTGACCAACTACAGCAACATTTTACGCCAGTAGAATTATGGTTCAGCGGGAGAGAGATCAATTAAGGGAAACCACAGAGAAGGGAGCACTTAAGAAGAACATTCTTTTTCTTGACTAAATTTTAGTTTTTAAAAATTCGCTTTGGGTTTTGTTCAGTTAATAAAGAAAAGAAATTAGGAAGGAAAAACCAATTAACATTTTGTTTTTCTATCTGCCTTTGTGGAATTTTTGGAATTGAGAAGAATTTGAAAACCCTCTTCAGTGATTTTGCCTTTCTATCATCATTTATTAGGTTGAATTAATGCATTATTCCATGTGATAAATTGGCAAAAGACAGAGAGATTCAAGCTCTCTCAATAATCTAGTAATCCATTATTTGTCTACTCATTTTTCCACCCATCCTTCTATCATTAGGAAACTCAAATTTTTTTTGCAGTACTGGGGATTGAACGGAGGACCTTGTGCATACTAGACAAGCACTCTACCACAGAGCTACACCCCCAGCCTAGGAATTTTTTTTTCATCTTTAGTACAGTCAACATCAATTCCTCTTTATAATAAAACTGCTTTAAGATATCATCGCACTCCCATCAGAATGGCAACTATTATGAAGACAAACAACAATAAATGTTGGCGAGGATGTGGGGAAAAAGGTACACTTATACATTGCTGGTGGGACTGCAAATTGGTGCAGCCAATATGAAAAGCATTATGGAGATTCCTTGGAAATCTGGGAATGGAACCACCATTTGACTCAGCTATCCCTCTCCTTGGACTATACCCAAAGAGCTTAACAACAGCATACTACAGGGACACAGCCATATCAATGTTTATAGCAGCACAATTCACAATAGCTAAACTGTGGAGCCAAACTAGATTCCCTTCAGTGGATGAATGGATAAAAAATGTGGCATATATATACACAATGGAATTTTACTCAGCAATAAAAGAGAATAAAATCATGGCATTTGCAGGTAAATGGATGACATTAGAGAAGACAATGCTAAGTGAAGTTAGCCAATCCCCAAAAAAACAAATGCTTAATGTTTTCTCTGATATAAGGAGGCTGACTTATAATGGGATAGGGAGGGAGAGCATGAGAGGACTAGATGAATTCTAGATAGGGAAGAGGGGTGAGAGGGAAAAGGAAGGGGCAGGGGATTAGCAAGGATGGTGGAGTGAGATGGACATCATTATCCAAAGTACATGTATGAAGACTCAAATGGGTGTCAACATACTTTATATGCAACAGAGATATGAAAAATTGTGGTATATATGTGTAATAAGAATTGTAATGTAAAAAAACTAAAGTACATGTATAAAGACATGAATTGGTGTGAACACACTTTATATACAAAGATATGAAAAATTGTGCTGTATGTGTATAATAAGAATTGTAATGCATTCCACTGTAGTATATTTAAAAAGTCAATAAAAATATATGTATATATAAAAATAGAGAACAATCTCTGTGTATTACAAAAGTTAGTGAGAAATTATTTTTATTATCCTTTTCTGATGAAGGTTCATGTCTGGGTATCACAGACTGTGCGTATGTGTATGTGTGTGTGTGTGTGTGTGTGTGTGTCTAGTGTTAAAATCTAATTAGTACTTTTACTACATGTAAGGTCCTAAATTTTTTTCCCCAAATATATTGAGATATATAAAAATTGGGGGGATAGATATAAAGATTTGAATGACATCAAAGATGACTTGAAAAAGTGGAAAAACAGGCTGTGGTCAGAATGTGGTTTGTCCTTCCAGAACTCATGGAATATAACCTTCAAAGTCCTATATGTTCATGGTATGAAGAGGGTGGAACCTTTATTTAGCCAAGGCAATTGGAAGTGATTAGATTTGTATAACGTCATTAGCTTGGAACCCCTCGTGATTGAATTGTGTTGGTTTTATAGAAGAGGAAACCAGACACACAGATGTAGACATTCATGTTCCCTGTCTCTTGCTGTTTGATGCTGACCTTAGAATTCTGCTAGCAAGAAGACATTACCAGAACAGACCTAATGCCATTGTCACACTCTTGAACCTACAAAACTGTGAGTTAAATAAACCTCTTTTTTTTTTTTAACAAGATTAAGGTATTTCAATATAATAATAAAAATCTGACTAAAAAGTTATGCTCATAGATAGGAAGAAAACAATAAGGATGCCATTTGCCTTTAATTAGCCTAGAAATTGTCTGTGTTTCCAATGATAACATCTATTTTTAAATAGGCTGATTCTAAAGTATATGTAAAATGTAAACAATCAAGAACAGTTAATAACATTCTATAAAAGAAGAACAATGAAGTGTAACTACCCAATCTATCATTAAATCTGAAAAAGCCATTAAAGCAGCATAAGAATAAATAGATATCATTGGAAAAGAATAGAAAGTTCAGAAATAGACCAAATTACACATGATAATTTGATATAAATGAAGGCTGCTTCTAAAATCAGTGAAGAAACATTATTCAGTAAGTGAGGTTAGAGAGATAAAATTACACATCACAACTTACAGGATGATAGGTTTCAAATGAATAAAATATTTAATGTTGAAATGAAAAGGAAACCAGAAAAAAATAAGAAATGTAAAAAATATTTTATATAATTACAGAGTAGAAAATATTGTGTTTTTTACATATTTAATTTTTTTTAATTTGTTTTTTTACATACATGACAGTATAATGTATTATATTATACATACATGGATTATAACTTACAGGAGAGGAAATCTTTCTAACAATGAAAGAAAAGCCCATAAATCATAAAAGATTGATTAAAAAGTCTTTGCATCTGCTGAAAACTACAAATATCCAAGTTCAAGGATCAAATCAGTGTCATTTGTCACTTTTATGATTTAAGTGAGAAGATTTGTAATTTTCTCAAATTTTCTACTCTATAAAGAAGTTACACAAATGAGAGAAAAGTAGTCTCACAAATGGATAAGAAAAAGATTACTATCAAATAAATAATGAAAAAAAGGACAGAATAGACAGTTTATATAAAAGGAGCTTCACAAGGAAAGATAATTTACTTTGCTTATAAAAGAAGAAATGCAAAGTAAATCTCAACTAAGACACAATTTCCTGTACAATTGGCAAAGATTCAAATGTTTGATAAAGTCTGGTTTTGGCAACAGTGGGGCACAAACCGACTTTCATATACAGAGAGTGGGAAGTAAATGGTGGAGATCAGCAAACTGTGGCCTGGGAGCCAAATCTATTCTGCTGCTTGGTTTTATACTGCCCACAGCTAAGAACCATTCTTAAATTGTAAAAGAAAAAAAATCAAAATAATATTGTATTATCTACTACAAATTTGCACATGGAAGGCAGCTATGGAAGGTAATTTGTTTGACTGTAGTAATCATTTCACCATGTAGATATGTATCGAAACATCATGTTGCACACATGTTATGCCTGTAACTATATGCAATAAAATAGATTTGAGAACTAAAGTCAGAAAAGCATATTTTATGACATGTTAGATACATACAATTCAAATTTCATTCCCTTAAAGTTTTATTGAAAAGAAGTTATGCTTATTCCTTTGTATATGTCTATAGGGGCTTTTGTGCTATGAAGATGGTTTTGAGTACTTGTGATAGAGACCTTACAGCCTGTAAAAGTGAACATATTTGATTTCACACTCTGTGGAAAAATTCACTGACCTATTGACATTTTCCCTATGATAACAAAATTATAAGTAGTCTTTGACCTAGTGAATCCATATCCAGGAAACTGTCATGCAGATATATTTGCATAAATGTCAACTGACAAAAGTTCAGGATATTCATCACAGCATTGGTTGGATATTGGTGCTCTGGATGGATATTGATGACTATTCTAGGCTTTTGTATGTTTGCATTAATGCAAATTTATACATACAGATATATGTGTGTACAAAAAATAAACAGATTTTATGTGTGTGTGTATGTGTGTATATGTGTGTGTGCTCATGGTGCTGGGGATCAAACCTTACATATGTTAACTAAGTGCTGCTAGTTGAAAAATATTGATATGCAAAATTTCTATCAACAAAGGACTAACTACATAATTATAGCACATTCACACAATGAAAGTCTATGAAATTATAAAAAGAGAATAAGAAAATGATTTATTATCATGAAATGGAATAATCTTTAAAACATATGAAGTGGAAGGAGCAAGATAGAACAATAGGTATAAAGTTGGATGCTACCTTTTAGGTAAAAGATGAAGAAAATACTGTATATATACAAATATACATATATTTTCATAGACGTTTTCTCACATATATACCAATTGCCTCTAAAGATTGCACAAGGGACATTGGATATGGGAGGAAAGAGTAACTGTGTCATTAAGTTCAAGGTCAAGAGGTAGACTTTCATGAGCTTTTACATTTATATAAAATACTTTTGTATAAAATAATTTTAGAAGTTTTAACCAAGTGATTTGAGATCCACAAAAAATGTTTTGAAAATTACCTTCCTCTAAACTGTCTAGTCATTCTCTACCTCACCTGGTAATATTCTCTTCATACTTTATATATATATAACTGAAATTCTTACTCTTCTATTTACCCCTCAAATATCCATTTCAGAGTGTAGACCCTTTAAAAGCAGTGTCTATAGCTGTCTTGCCAGTACCTGGAGCCTTGTTAAGTGAAGTAACTGATTCTGTGGGATGAGTGGGAGGTTGTATGGGAAGGACGCCTTGGGGTTTGGGAAGGCAATTCCCACAACAAAGATGGTCGTATAGAGCACACACAGGGTTCTCAGACAGTGGGAGCCATAATTTCGTCATCCTTGCACCTCCCCTAAATCCAGTCTTCTATTACGAGCAGTGTAAAGATCAACAGGTTCACTGGGAGAAAATTCAGCCATCCATCCATAAGTAGAATAAACCAAAGATTTTGCATTTCATGTGGACACTCCTGGTGTTACACATTCAAATGTGCAGCAAAGTTTGTAATGGAGAAAACCCATACAAGTGTCCATCTATAGGGCTATGGTTGTGAGAAATGTTGAAATACCATACAGACATCAGGAGGAAGAAGACACCATTATAGGTTGACTTGAAAAGACAACCAAAAGATATAAAGTGAAGAAAGCAAGGTACCAGATAGCACATGTGGCATAATGCTATTTTTATAAAAAGGTTATGAATGAAAAAAATAAAAGCACTGCAGTGTATATTCCATTTGGTTGGCAGTAGTTGTTTCTGGGTACCCATAAAGAAAGGGAATTTCACTTTTATACTGGATATTTCTGTAGCATTTGAATGTTGTTAATGTTCACAAATTTTCTTGTACAATTAGAAAGAATAAGTGAATCTGCTTGCTAGGTATCTCCATGTATAAATATCTGAGTTCCTGGTGAGGGAATGTCACAGTGAAGAATGCACTTACAGAGCCTGTGGGTGGATAAATTACCGAAAGCTGAGATCTGAAATCTGGAAAGGAAAAGTGCCAGTCAGGATTCATGAATCTCACTCTCGTGGACTAGCAGGGTATATTTATTTGGCATTAACTCTCCAAAGAGAAACCATACAAGGTTAGCAATAGAGGAAGGGCCAGGATGGTGGTCAAAATACGGGAGCCTCAATGTTAAATTTTATTCATGTGAATTCTACTAAGATTAAAATAAAAATCGAAGGATGGAAGTGGCTTCAGGATGGAGCTGAGGAGACGTGTCCATATACCGCCCGCTATAAACACCTGCTCTCTTTGTTATTATGTCCTGTTCTTGTTTTCTTAATTTTTCCCGATGCAGCTGAGATAACAAGACAGGGTGGTCCAGGGATAGGGAGAGAAGACACCTGGATGGTAGTCCTTTCTCTTTCTTGGACTTCTCCTGGAACTTTGGGTTGTCCACAACCTTTCTCACTTCCTTGGTTTCCCATCCCCAGCAAGACAGTGCTCCAGCTTATCTCATGGCTTGTATATAATGGAATTTGGATTTTTCTTAGAAAAAATCATTTCTACAAAACTGTGTGTGTGTGTGTGTGTGTGTATTTAATTAATTTTACACTCTTTTTTTTTTTCTGGTATCCTATCCAGAATTTTCTATTACTTTCCTCTTTGCATCTTCACTCTGATGTTTTCATGCAAAATTAGGGCTGGAGGAGGGGGTAGAAATCATCCAGCTGATGACTATCAGTTAACAGATGAAACCCAAAGAGATTGAATGACTTAGTCTAGGCAACTCTTCTCATACTTTTAAATTTCACAGGGACCATGTAGGGGTATTGCTAATGTGCATGTCCTGAGCCAGCAGGTGAGGATGTGTCTGAGATTCTGCATTTCTAACAAGCTTCCAGGAGATGCCAATGCTATTGTTCCACAGATTGCACTTGGAGGACAAAGGGTGCAGGATACAGAGCTTCTTCAAGGCAGAGGCTGAATTTGGCCCAATCCCCCCCCCCCCCCAGTCATTTTCTGTGCCCTTTCCTGGGATGGACTTGCTTATGAATTTAGTTGCTACAGGATTAAAAACTATCACCCAAATGAGAAGTTTTGTTTTGGAATCACTTGGAAAAAACTTAAGAATTTTTTAGTTCCTTGACTTTTTTCTTGGAGTTTCAAATTGGTTAATGTGGTCAGGGGCATGGAAATTAGTATTTTAATAAGATTCTCCCCAATTATTTTGGTTTATTAAATTCATTACTAATTTTTGGAAATTACTGTCTAAGTCATTCAGTTATATTAAATTAGACCCATATTATCTGAATTTTAAACCTCATTGTTATTTACTTAGTGAATATTGATTTCTCGTATATTTCTCATCACTTCCTGGATCACTGAGAAGATCAACATAGTGAAGAAAAATCATGTGCATTTATGACCTTCCTACCATCAGTATACAAATACCTACATTCAACACCTGGAACATGCACTGTAGATTTCAAAGACACTTTTGAAAACCTTCTCTAGAAATATGTTTCTATTATCTGCTTCCTGGCTACCTTGATCTTTGTTTATTTGGATTAACAAGACCTCAGTGTCTTCTTAGAGTGGATGACACCTATGCTTTATGGCAAAAACTTAAAATTCCAAAGACTTTTCAATGTCCACTCATGTTAACTTCAAACAGACTTATTCCTTTTGTCTTTTTTTTTTTTTAACTCTTGTGACAGCCACATAGTTGTGGGGTTGGCTTTGTCACTATCAAGTTTTTTTTTCCCTCCCAATTTGAGTGGGGAATCATACAAATGCCCCCTTCTGTTGGAAGGGCCATATCAGCCAAGGAGGCTGCACCTAAACCTGGGAAGGGGAACCGCCTTTGGGGCTTTCTCAATTCTTCATGGCTCTTCATGACTATTTTCCCTCCCAACACCCACAACAGAGATGAACTAATGTATCTTCTCACAAGCACCATTCAGGGGCAAGCCTTTCCCAAGCTTCTCCTTCACTTTGTCCTAGCACCTGACCTTCGGCAACAAGAGGCTCTTTCATATTTTATCAGCAATTAATTGCAATCATAGCTGCTTTATGACCTTCATCTTCATGGTTCAGTCATTGTTTCCTGCTCTTTGGTGGGGCTCAGCGATCATCTTCCCTCCCCAGTATTCACAGAGGTGCTAGTTCAGATGAATTTTTCCACCCTGGAACTGGGCGAGGCAGTGGCTGAATCACGTGAGTCAGGTTTTGACATTTAATAGGACATGAGTTATCTTTGAACAATATATCCTCCTGCCTCTAGCCTACTGTGGGCAACTGAGAACATGCTTTGCTTGCATGATGACATCTTAGAAATGGAAAGGGAAGGTGACTATTTAGAACCATTGGCATCTAGGGGAAATTTTTGAAAGCACCAGGTCTTGACCTGTTGTCACTTTTATTCTACCTCATCGAGGACCCAAGCTACACCACGTGATGGGTGACATTGATATGGAAAATAATAGGAGTTGGCCTCATTTTCTTCAGCTAATCATGGCCCATCATTTATATCTGTCAGAAAAAATAGGTACCTCAAGGTACAAATACAAATGTCGAGAGATCAAATGAAACAAGTTTAGAAGAATTAGTCACTTAAAATAACTGTCCTATGAAGGGGGAACTGTTGACATGCTTAAGAAAATAATTTATTGTTTTGGCAAGAAATGAAAACAATGATCCTTGATTCCTGGTAATCTCAGAGCGTCAACTTGAACATTTTCTATATTCTTCTCAGCTCTTACTTACTTCATGTGTATTTATCCTGTCTCCAAATAGACTCTGCATTTCTCAAAGATAAAGAATGTGTCTTTATGTCTTCTGTTTATTTCTTATACCTAACACGGAACATAGTTCCTAGCATATAGTAGAAACTTGTTAAATTTGTCTTTACTACTACAATATTTTTCTATAGAATTACATATACATACTCTATATACATATTGCAATAGAAAAGGCAAATTTATCAAGTTTGCTTAATAAATTGCCTCGCTATTGTTAAGAATAGCTGGAGTTAAGGGAGCCTGGACGTCATTCCAGTTATAAGTCTGGATGCATTGCATCTTAGTCCATTTAACTCTTGCCACAAACCCTGGGATGATTATATTATATCTCTTTTGAGATTCTAGAAGGGGTGGAAATTTGCATAATGGAAAGAGCCAAAATCACATTTTGAATTCCAGTTTTTTTGTGCCTTTTTCTCTTTACTGTGTGATGTTTGTGTATGGCTTTATGGTTGATAAGACTAGATTTTGGTCTTGTGGTTCTCCTTAAGTTGAAACAAACTCTGACCATCTAGGTCTAACTTTAGATGTCTCTTGACTGTTGATAAATGATATTATCTTGAGAAATCTGCAAAGATAGCTGGTGCGAGCTAAGAAGATATATTTTGCTGTGATGCTTTTGAATTATTTCTGGGTTTTTGATTATTCTTCCTGGGTTTCAATTTATTCCAAGTGATATTTTTATCTCTGAGTTAGATTATCTTCATTATAGATTTTCTTGTGTCCTTCCATTATCTTTATCATCTATACACTTGCCTAAAAAATTCAAGCTGTGTCCATCTTCCAGAGTCAGGATGAAACCCAAAGTTCATTGTAACTCTGTGGAGAAACTGAGAAAAAGATGTACTGGAGCGAGGTGTAAGGGCTGAGATTTAGCTTAGTTTTTGGGTTTAACCTAGAAAAGGCAATTATCCACTGCTTGAGCATATTTCATCTGGTGGAAAATTTTCATAATCTGCTGATTTCGTTAGAATTGCTTGAAGCCTAATATTTCTTTTATTTTACCCTTGATAGTTCTTGATAACCAATTAGAGTTGGATTATAGAATAAAAACTATATGCAATCTCAATTTAGAGGGTTTTCTTTCCTATTTGCAAAACAAAACACTAGGGAAAGGTATGCTTCCATTTTGGTTGAAGCTATGGGGCTTCCCTTGTGGCTAGTCCTCAATTGTTGGCCTGGTCTCTTACCAAAACCAGCAACCAGGAGCTGAAAGCTTCCTGTCTATTATTCTTTTAACCAGTAAGCAATGTAATGGGTGGGATATAGGATAAGAAGTGAATATGTAATTTGTTTTATTCTGTTGTTATTTGGAATAAAAGCCTGAAGATTTTGCTATGTTTAGTCAGTCTTACTTGGATAAATTAAAAATTCTACACATCTTCTTAAAACTAACAGCACCATGTCTGAATTTTGGGTAAGCAAAATAAAGGGAACTCAAATACATTCAAAAGTAGAGGAGATAAGTGAGGTCAGACATGCTTTGGGAGTAAAACACACAAAATAAAATGATCTAGAATATGAGAATCAATATTCTAAGATATTTGTAATAAATTGATTGCAAAAATATTCTCCAATTTTCGATCACCGTATGTCCCTATGTTGCTGGCAAAGTGAAGTTGCAATTCATTCATGTAAGAGAGGTAGAATCTATTTCCTTCCCTCTTGAGTCTTATAATTTGATTTGGCCAATAGAAAAGATGGGAGAGATGGTGTGCCTATTCAAGTGTAGGTCTCACAGCCCTCATATGTTTCTTCTTGCTCTTTCCTGCCACCACCACATGAATCGGCCTGAAATACAATTTTATAGGTTTTAGAATGGAAAGACCATCCTAATTGAAAGCATTTTGGTCCAGCCAGCTCCCAGCTAATTCAGCAGTTACCTACATGAACATGAGCGAACCCAACTGAAATCATCAGAAATACTTGGCTGATACAGATATTCTTCAGCAATAATAAATGATTGCATTTTAAGACATTGCATTTTGGTTTGGTTGTTATACAGCAAATGCTAACTTATACTCATCCTGATTCCAGTGAACATTTCATGAATAATTTACATGGTTTGTATATACCTATGAGTAGTAAGTTTGACATTTAATAGGTGTTTACTAAATACTGGCTCTTTTATTTTTTTTTCTCTAAAAAGATGTATTCCCAGGTTGGAGTTTATAGGTTCCATCTAGAAAATAGAAAATCAACTCATAAGTCCTAACCCACAGTTACATATGATTGAGGGACCCAGAACCATGTGTAGATATAGGAAGTACTTTTTTATGAGGTTTGGTAGGACACTGATATTTTTTGCTTGCCTCCCCAAGTAATAACTCCTGCTATTATCTGCTTCTTGGAAGAAAGAGAAAAGAAAGAGACTTCAAAGTTTTTTAAACACACTGCTGAATTCCTGTCAAGAAAATGATACTGATTCTGGTGTACACATTTTTTTTTCCTTTGGAAAATACTTTTCAAAAATATAGATAACATGGTTAGCAAAATTAATCATCTTGGGTCTTTGTGACCTTGTACAAGTTATCAGCTCTTTCTGAACTTCAGCTTCCTGATCTCTAAATTGAGAAATCTGGACTCTCCAACAGAACTCCTAATTCCCACCATCCAGGATACTACTATACTGAAGTGAAGTTAGGAAATAAGCTCCCAAGCCTATGGCTCACTCTGAAATCTATCCCTGAGATCATCCAGATATACATCCTTGGTCATGACAGTTATTTTATCCATGCCTCAGTTTCCCTATCTGAAAGTGGGGCTGGTTCATGCTGTGGCTCTGAGAATGACATGAAATAATCCATGTAAACTGCTTAGAACAGTGCCTGACACACAGAAAGTACTTAACAAATGTTAGCTATTATTTCATTTGGCACAGAGTCACATATTATGCAACTGCACTTTCATGGGATTTAAATGATGAAAGTTCAAATGGTGAACATCAACTCAGTGGATAAAACTGCAACATGTTTTTGAAATTCACACACATGGAAAAGATGTATTAAGCATCAAACTCTTACATCCAAAATTCAAAAGATTATTTTTTTTCTCACCTCATTGGGTGTGGTGTCTTATATAAATAAAACGTGCCATTTTAGCTCTGAGCTTATTTTCTCTCTCTTTTTTGATTGCTATCCTTCAGCAATAAACACGGGGCGGTTTAATACATATTGGGAAAAAGGATTCCTAACTCTGGCTTTGCCACTTATCAGCTTTGTTATCTCTTTAATTGCCCAGTCCCTCCATTTTCTCAAAGGTAGTATATGGATAATAATAGTGCCTATCTCAAAGGATTATTGTGTAAGCATGATACATTTAGAAAAGTGCCTGGCATGCAGTGGGTTCTAAATAAATACCATGAATTAGTATGTTATTATATACTGTTCCACTAGATTTGCCTTAAGGAAGCCTTAGGAATCCAAATTTGTCCATAGAAATATCTTTTGGGCTAAGTTAGGATGGTAAGTGTTGGGATGCTATTGTTGACCCACCCAGGTCCCCTTTACCAGACTGGTATCCCACATGCTATGAGTATTGGCTGTTAATGGCTTACAGCTGCCTCTTTCTTTGGAGAATTGCCCTTGGCCAAATGGGAGTTGCCTAGCCTGGAATTGCTTGGGAAGTTATGCAACTCCTCTGCCCCTGGGGGTGGCCCACAGCCAATGATTGACTGATGCAGGGGCATAAAAGGACCCTTTGCCTCAAAAAGGGAGGGAGGCAACTCTATGGTGCAATCCATGTTCCAGAGCTCCCTGTGGGATCAAATTGAGGCTAGACTCCAGTTAATACCACACCCCTACCCTCCTTCCTCTTCCCTCCCTTTCTCTTTTATCAGCAAATTATTTCCAAGTGAATCTCCTACTTGGGTTCTGCTTCTAGACCCAGACTTAAGATAGAATGAAAGGAACAAATGAACCATGTGAAATCCCTGAGATGTTGAGGCATTATAATTGGACTTTCTGGCAGGGCAAACCTCATAGGCAGGTGTAATTTTGATTCTATCCAAGCCTCTGTTTGGGGAAAGAGGCCAGGGGGAATGAATAGCAGTTGAAATGGCAACAGGACCAGAGGCACTGTCATATAGAAACTAGCAACAGCAAGCTCTGTGTTATTGGGATCTGTGTAAAGTAAATGTGTGTTATCTGGGTTTGGGTTTATGTTATAATATAAATCCCACAGATAAATTTTGATGAGCCATGTGACCATGACAATGTGAATAGCAACTAGATTTAGGAGTCTTTTGCATCCAAGTTGTTCTCCAAATCTCATACTCAGCATCTTTTGACTGTGTAGAAATTTGCTTTTGTGTTGTTGCAGTTGCCTTTCTTCCATCCACTCTCATCAGAGGAGATTGTTGTCAAGTCTTTGGGGGATGAATTAAGATGTCAAGTATGAATTTGTCTGCTTATGAGGCACTGGTGGGTGGGAGTGCAGAGCAAGTTTTTCATGGTTGGATCATAGTCATTTGTCTCAGAAAGAGATAAGAGACAAAATTATCCCATCCAGAGGTATAGGCTTGGGCTTGCAAGTGCTGAAGAACCAGCCACCCACTTGAATTCCAGGTCCTATTCCATCCTGATGTTTCCAGGGAGGAGTGCATTGCAGAATTTTCCCAGTGATTTCTTCTTTCTTCCAAAAAAAAGGATGCAAGGAATCATCTCTTTTCCTTTCGTTTTCTTTCTTTTATTTTACTTAGTCTGAGACATTTTATAAGCATGTCTCTGTAAACTTCATTTAATAAACTAGTTAACATTTAGTAACATGAATTATTATGTCCTTCTTTCCAAGGATCTTATGAAATTTGTCCTTTGCTTCTTGAAGGTATACAAGATGATCTATGGAGTAGAACCTAGTGCAACTTCATAGACCATCAACTCAAAATGATGTCATATGATTTGTAATATTATTAATTTTGTACTGAAAAGAGCACAAATAATTTAGAGGATTCTATAAATAGTACATAAACTTTAAAGACAAATATTAGATTTTAAAGAAAGTACAACTTTGGTCAATGTGTCTGAGAAGCATTCCCAAATATGACTTCTATCATTTCAGAGGAAAATGTAAGCAAGGTCTCAAAGTAATCATGCAACAGGAGAGAGGAAAATTTAGGAAAACCTCTAGTGAAATTTATTTTCAACCTGAGGCTAGAAATGCCAATAATATTCCAAATTTGGGTCACTAGCTCATGATCTGGCTAAAGATAGTTTTCTACATTCTCTGGAATGATGAAGAACTCACCTCAGTGAAACAGTTTTGATGTGGTACATTTCCCAAGAGGCGATAGGTCTGATTGACACTCTTGGTGGAAGAAGGATATATGGTCACTGAAAGTTTGCTGCTCAGAAGTGATTCAGTTGGGTGCCCAGTAAATTGACTGGTGTCCTTTATGACTCTGGCTAGGAAATAACGGAGAGTTTTGTGGTTTCATGAGTGAATTGTAGGCTATTTGGTCGTGGGGACTTTGCAGGCTTAAGAGAATCTGGACTGTGAGAATCTTTCCTTCTCATGATTCTAAATCACTATTTTGTTGCCACTTCTTTGGAACTGGCAGCATAGACTCAGGAATTGTCCCAGGTTCATAGGGGAGGCCATTTTTCCTCATACAAGATAGTAGTGGTACTTCTGTTGAGCAGGTACAGGGGCCCTTTGAGACTGAGAAATGGGTTGCATAGATCGTGCTCCTTCTGCAAAGACAGAGAAGCTCTACTTTGAGCCAAAGTCACTGTTTCTTCTTATTATTTTGGTCTGGGCAGAGTGACTTTGATTCTGACATCTTGATTTCCTAGGAAAGGGCCATACAAGCAAACTCAGGGAGATAAACTTTGGATTTGATTTCAGACTTCACCAGAAATCGTTTCCCAAGGCAGCAAGATGCAAGGCACAGAAGTTCTCAAGAAATGTATAAGGAGAGATCATTTCATATAAAATCTAGATAAGAGTGTGAGGATATTTCCCCTAAGGAGAGACTTTGGAAAGATGAGAAACCTAAACTCTTTGTTTGCCCTGAAAATCTTTCTTCCCTCTCAGCAATAGTTCTGCTCTTAGACAGAGTGGGTTCAAGTGTATATGAACTATGTTTGGTCAGGCAGAGTCAACTCTTTAGGGTCTGAGGCAGGATGGGGAGTGGGGGTGAACACTTGTTCTTTTGATCATGATTTCACTTTAAGCAGTGGGGATAGATTTCATGTCTCCTTCCTGGCTCTTTCCCACGAAGCATGCAATTGAGGGGGTGGTTCCGTCAGAGATACCCAATAAATATTTGCTGGGGAACATAATGGAGGAACACTGATGACAGCAAGGTGTTTGTTCCACTCCTGTTGCCTCTTGGAGGTGGCACCCATTTGGTCCTGACGCCATGCACATGGAAGACCTTGCGGCACCGTTGGAGCCTGGAGTCCTGGCTGTGATTCATCTTGCAACATGCTGCCTACCTGATTTCCCCTTGCAGTTGCTGCCTTTGATAGCTCCTCCTTTCTGAGAAGAGGAATCACTCTTTTCCCTAACGAGCATGCAGACAGAAGAAGGAATTAAGGAGACAAGTAGAAACCACCCAGTAAGAGGTCTTGAATAATGTGCTGGGGAGGGTGGTGGAAAGGAGGAAGGGAAAAATGTCTCCAAACAGCATTGAGTTCGTCCTCTAACTTTCCACTAATCCATATGCGGATTTGTATCAGCACTCATGTCTAACATCCAAGACAAGATCCAGACTTCAATCTTGGATTTAATAAATCCAGGAGAGAGGTTTGTTTATCAAGGTCTAGCATTGTTTGAAAACTCTGCATCTGTCAAAGACTTGTAGGTCTTTGCCCCCCACGCTTTGGGCAGGTGCTTCTGGTTTTATGACACTGGTGAATGAATTTTAAATAAACACTCAGTGGGAAAACCTTAGGTTATCTCTATTTGCATTGCTTCTGCCTCTGTTTCCCACCCTTGGACTAACTAACGTAGAGCTTCCAAATGGATGTCCAAACCTTCAATCTCAACCACTAGGCTCATTCTTCCTCATAGCAAGTTAGTTTCTCTAAAGCCTAAGAAAACTTCTTAAAACTCCAAGTTCTTATAGGAATCTTCAAGTTCTGTAGTCTTTATTTTTTCCAGCCTAACATTTGGCCATTATTCTTCCTTAGGTGATCTTACATTTTAAAAGGTTAGTATTTTATAAAGTATATCATACATTTTAAAATATATATATGCATGCAGCTTGGTAGATTCTTAGAAAAGTTTGCAAGCCAGTGAAATCTTCAATGAGGTTTTGTAACGAAATATAACTAGAAGTATCCCTTCCAGCCAGTATTCCTGCAAGGGTAACCATTATTGTCATTTCCAACTCCACAGATTATTTTTGACTTTTTGGAACTGTAGACAGACAGTATCAATGAATGTGTGCTCTATTGGGTCAGTCAATAGTATGTTTGTTTCATTTATATTATGTCTGTGGTTGAAGCTACCTCCTGTACATCACTCTAAATTTTCCCATTGAAGGGATACTCATTCTACTTTTGATGGTCATTTGAAATGCTTTCAACTTGGAGCAATTATGAATAGTGTGATTATGATTTTTTTTCCCAGTGAGAGGGAGATCCCAAAAGTGCTAAAAAATGTTGATAAATGAACTATGCTATATTAAGATCCTGTCCTTCAAAAGATACCATTGAGGGAGAAAAGGTCTGGGGGGATAGCCCAGTGGCATAAGGTTTGCCTCACATGCATATGGTCTTGGGTTCAATCCCAGTACTGAAAGATGTGAGAGATGAAAGGAGGGAGGAAGAAGAAAAAGAGAGGAGGATGAGAAGGAGGAGAAGAAGAAGGAGGAGAAGGAAAAGAAGGAGGGGGAGGAGGAGGAGGAGGAAAAGAAGCAGCCTACGGACTAAAATATATTTGCTATATATATCTTTAATATATAAAGAAGTTCTATTAATGAAAATGATCCAACAGTAAAATAGACAGGAGATTTGAACAAGCACTTCACATAAGAGTATATCCAAATGGAAATTGGCCCTAAATAGGTGAAAAACTATGAAGCATTATTTTTTAGCTTTACTGATTCACTCTCTACTCCCACATCAGGCCATACACTTTTCTATTTCAGTATCTGTACAGACTTTTCTGGCTCCCAGGAGTAACTTTACCTCCTTTTCTACCCTCTTACTTTTGAAGGACCAGACAGAACAATATCAGCTCTTTCCAAAGTGTTCTCTTATTTTACCAGGCAGAATTAATTGAATTTTCTTTGGGATTTGAAAGTGTGTTTTCCTAAGTGTTTAACTAAGATATCTTCAGGTCCCTATTCTATCATATTGCTCTTGGTGCATAATAGGGGATCGACGCATGCCTTTCTGAACAAATGTCTAACTTTCCCCTCAAAACTCCAGATAGGATCTGAAACCAATGAGGTATATGTGGTAACAAAGCCTTCCTGTGTTGAACATAGGAGTGTTTATTAGCCAATACAAAGGTTACTTCATTGGGAAAAATGCTGGCCTATTTCCCAAATCATAGCTCATATTTAATGAACAGTATCATCACAAACTTGTTGACAAAGACCTAGCACTCTATAGGTAGAATTGCATATTAAGATATATATTAATAAGTAAGTCTGAAAAATAGCATTGCTACCTGAAAAGTTAACAGAAGTGAGTGGTTAGAGTCCTATTTTAGGTCAGTAGCATTCATTTAACATGCAAAGGGGCTCAGTTCCAGTATTAACCTGAATTTGAAGTCAAGGAGCTACATGACACAGTGGGAAAGGTTTTGTCCTTTCTTGTTGTATAACTTGACTGAGACAATATTTCTGACTACACCAAACTTTTTTTCATCATCCTCATTTCTTGGAGTCTCCTTCTCATCTACTCATGCTTTTACAGAGTTCTAACTCTCCCAAACTGCAAGTTACCTACCTCCAACTTGCTTGTTTCTAACTTTATAGACTTTTTAAAATCTCAGAGTTTTGTTCCTTTACCTAATTTTAGCCAGATGAAATGGGGAAAATAGCTTGTATTTAAGGGGAAGATCTGTCTGTTAGGGGACTTTTCTCCCTGAGTTAGTACTTTTTTACATAGTGAGTTCTCAAACCATATTTATTAAATTAAATAAATTTGACAATAGAGATAATTATTCACCCCTAATTTTCACATTAGCATGTTTTAATATTGCTCATTAATTTGAATGAATTTCCAATTTACGGAATTTTAGGTAACAAAAAAAAATGAGTAAAATTCTTTAGGAAAGAGGATTCAGAAACTAATTCTGAGGCAAGAAAATCACTGTCTTGGAGTTTGATCCTTGGTCCTTAGATTAATTCTCTAGATGTACTCCTTTTCCTTCATCTTTCTTTGAGTATTTATCTAAATCAAGAACTCCTTCTGTTTTAGCGTATGAATGTCCCTCTCTAACGAAAAAACAATTTTACATACCTAAGAATAATGACTTTGATAAATATAAATGGCCAAGACTTATGATGAATTGAATGTTTTATGATAAATTATATTTTAGTATCACAACATCAATATATGTTGTTATTGGTATATATTTCTATGAAGCATATGGTCTACAGGCAAAGCTTAGTGTGCAAATAAATACATAGGATCTCGTTTTTAACTCTAAGGATTTGTGAATCACTTGTGAAACTTGTACATTTTCTTTCCCCAATGGCATTCAGAACACCTGGTAGAGATTGTTTTTAAACCCAGATTTAGGGTTAACTGGACACTGCCTACAACTAGCAATGAGGTTGATGCTGGTTTTATGAACTTTCATTTATGACTTACACACACAGTCTAGGATGAGGATTTGGGGAAAAGTTACTCTTTTGAGTACTCTCAAAAGAAGCATGAGAGGAAATGGGATGAAATTAAAAAAAAAAAAAAGCAGATGAGATTTCAGGTAAACTTTAGCTTCAGTCTGATCCTACAAGGAGCTCCAGAGCATGCACGACACCAACAATTTCTTCTACCTGAGTGATGGGCTTTTGTCTTCCTTGCACCACCAGTCACAGAAGAATTGTAAACTCCCTAAAGGAGATGTGGTCGCAGTTGCTAAGAATGATGAAACATGATGCATGCATGAGCCCTTAGCATTGACCACCTAGCAGCTGGAGATGAACTGAACTGGTAAACACCTCTGGATAGCATACTAATAGCATGGAATCATTACATGGTTTTTCTCACTTATTCATTCTTCCATCCACTTCAAAAATCCTTATTGAGTGCTTACTCTACATAAGTCCCTCAGAGTAGTGAACAAGCCAGATGAGATCCTACTTTTGTGAAGACTATAGTTAGTGGGGAAGATAAAAGTCAGCTAGTAGATAACTGTAGCAATCAGATAAATTCTAAGAGTGACAGTTTTCTCAGGCAGAAAAATAAACAAGTTGTGGACTCCATGAGGCAAGGAGTGGGCCCAGTGAAACAAACCTAGGTTAGTCAAGGATGGTCACTTGTACAGAAACTAAGAAACTGAGATGTACGAGGACACAAAGGCTACTGTTGAGGTAGAGGGAAGAGCCATTGCCACAGTTCTAAGATGGGCAGAAGCCCAATGTGTTTGAAGGACAGAATGAAATCCACTGGGCCTGTGGGAGATTTGGGAGGATTCAAAGAACATGGTGGAAAGATGTGTCCAATGACAGGAGGAAGCACATGCAGGAAGAAGCTATTGAGTGATTGTTGTATCCCAATTGCAGGTATGAGTTCCTAGGACTGCATTCAGATGGTGTTATGGTTTGGATGTCTCACATCCCCCAAAAGCTTACATGTGAGACAAGGTAAGAAGGTTTAGGAAGAAATTCTTGGGTTATGAGAGCCTTATTCCATCAATGAATTTATCACCAGATGGAATTAATTGAATGATAGCTGAAAGCAGGTGGGGTGTGGCTGGAGGAGGAGCAGCATTGGGAGTGTGGCTTTGGGGTATATATTTGGATCTGGTGAGTAGAGTTGGTCTCAGGTCTCTCTCTACTTTCTGATCATCATGTGAGCTACTTCCCTCTACCACAGTCTTCCTCCATGATGTTCAGCCTCACCTCCAGCCCTGAAGAATGGAGCCTGCTGTCTATGGATTGAGACTTCTGAAACCGTGAGCCCTAAATAAACGTTTCCTCTTCTACAGTTGTTCTGGTTAGGTCATTTAGTCATGGTAAACGTTAGCATTTAGTCAGCTAAATGTTTAGCTGACTAAAACAGATGGGAAAGGTGGCAATCTGTCATACCTTGACTTAGGTTTGCCTTCACATTGCCAATTAAAAGAAGGGATTGCTCATCAGATTAATGAAATAAATAAGAGAAAAGTTAGGATGGCCCACTATTTTCAAACTCCTGAAACAGAGCAGGCATGGAATCCAGATATCTTATATGGTGATTATGAGAAGCTTTTCTTTCCTTGTTAAAATATTCCCAAGATTTAAAAAAATATACAGTTGGACTCAACTTTCCTTTGTCCTTGGCAATGTGACAGAGCAACATTTTTAGAAAAGAATGTAAGTTGGAATTGACCTTGGCTCCATGCAGGGAGAGTTATCAAGGTCACTTTCATGGGTTTGCTTTTTACTGTAATTGCCATTAGAATGAACCAACAAGTAAATAGAGATAATCTTTTTCCCTTACTTTTGCTCAATATTCTACCTTGGGTACTCAGACTGTTTCCCAATTGCTACATGAATGGTGCCCTCTCCTTAATCCACTGGAAAGGGTACCATGGTTAGAAAATGGTGCTAGATCATGATTAGGGAAAAAATTTACTAGACATTATTCCTGAAAAGAGATAATATCTATAAACCATTGTCTTTTATCAAAGTCAGTGAACAGAACCCAACAAAATTGTGTCAAAAAGGCCCAGGAAAACTGTATTTTATGTCTGATCTTTTGGGTCATTGTTGAAGATCAAGTTCAAAGAATAAGTCTCTAAGCCAGAACAAAGTTAACATTTCAAATGAGGATAAAAGTAGCATTTTTATTTTTTTTTCTAAAAATATTTTTTTCAAGTGGTTTTGATTTAACAAAGATTTCAAATCATTTTGTCATACTCTTGCCCACATACAACCCTTTCCCTACCTTCTTATGTGAAACCCACATTTAATTCAGGGGGAACATAATCCATATGTTTCTGATTCATTTGTGTAATGTTCTTTGGTAAGAGCTAGCTAAAGTCCAAAGAGTCTTATGGGAATGTGTATAAGATTTTTAAAATT
The DNA here is from genome assembly GCF_045843805.1 of Urocitellus parryii. Lineage (NCBI taxonomy): Eukaryota > Metazoa > Chordata > Mammalia > Rodentia > Sciuridae > Urocitellus > Urocitellus parryii. The sequence continues at coordinate 164,102,802 of NC_135536.1, read as the reverse complement.
TTTCTGCTGGCCAGAAAATTTTATTTTCTAGCTTAAAATCGCCCTAAAAATCTGAAAAACTCTAGGGAGAAAATGTGTTTGTATGTCCCACTACTTGGTTTGAGATACGCAATAGGCATCAGATGAACATCCCCTGATGGGTAGGAGTAGCAAAAGAGAAGGAACACAAAAAGAACCTGAATGGTATCAGAAGTCTGGACCTAGCATGTTTTTCCATTTCTAGGAACAACCAGTGAAATCCTACAACATATAAAGTCAGATTCAATTTATGATGCATGACTGGGGCCGGATGATTTTTAGTTGGCTTTGTACAACATCTTTGAGCAAGAGAATTCTGGGATAACTTTCAGATTCGTAAATAGTAAAAAGCTTCACTTATGAACACACTTAGCAGTTGCTAGGAAAGTTTCTGGAAAGAAAGATAAAGTGTAAAGATGAATTGCTGACTACAGAATTTAGAAAGTCCTGCCAAGAATATAGACCCTGGGCTTGTTAGGGATGAGTGAATAACCGTTGGAAAGTATGTAACAAAGGGTAAGAATAATTACCTTTGTCCTACTTATTGTAGCTGTGCTATGACTTGATTCTTTATCACTTTTTAAGGGCACCTGATGTCTCTGGGGACATAATGATCCATCAACCACCTTTTAAAGCCAAGTGCTTGGCAACGCTCTCACACTCATCAAAAAATGATCATTTTACTGCTAAGTACTTGGAATCATCTTAGCTCATGTATCATTTTCCTACTGGGCCAGAAGTGTGCTACACTATCATAATCCCACCATATTTTGCCATTTTTCCAAAGTGAGTTGCTGTTCAAACCTCCTAAAATGTTTTCCATCTCCACCAGACAACAATTAGGTAACTTATAAAGCAGGGACAGCAATAAAACGTCCATCTCAATAAATGCCTCTGTCATCTACATAGACTTTCAAAGAATGGGGAAAGAGGAAATAACCCTAAGTCTTCTCTTTCCATGCTTTCCAAATGCAATCTATCAGAAAATTTGCTGACACTTCTTCCTCAGCTGTGGTTGTCAGATCCACAACATTAGTATCGCCTGAGAGTTTGTTACAACTTCTAAATCTCAGGCTCAGTCCCAGACATGCAGAATGACAATTGGCTCTTTAAATCCCAATGCTTTGCAACACATGAAGAATAAAATGAATTTCTTTGCATTAAGAGTTCTATATGGCTGGGCGCAGTGGCAATGCCTGTAATCCCAGCAGCTCCAGAGGCTGAGGCAGGAGGATCAAGAGTTCAAAGCCAGCCTTAGCAATGGTGAGACACTAAGCAACTTAGTGAGATCCTGTCTCTAAATAAAATACAAAATAGGGCTGGGGATGTGGCTCAGTGACCGAGTGCCCCTGGGTTCAATCCCTGGCACCCTGCCCCCCTTAATAAAAAGTTCTATATGAAGTGGCCTGCGCATTTCCTCATCCCCCTTTCTATTTTTTTTTTTTTTTTGGTAGCGGGAATTGAACCCAGGGATGCTCTACCACTAAGTTACACCCCCAACCCATTTTTTTCTTTTAAATTTTGAGATAGCATCCCAATGAGTTGCTGAGGATATCTCTAAGTTACAGAGACTGGCCTGGAACTTGCAATGCTTCTGCCTCAGTTTCCAGAGTTGCTGGAATTACAGGCATGTGCCACCATGCCCAGCTCTTCTCTACCATTTCTTCTGGTCTTTCCTCCAACCGTATTGGCCTTTTTATCCATACAGCCTACACCAACTTCCTTCTGTCTGGCTTTCTTTGGAAGAACTTCTCATGGTTTTCCATCTTTTATGTGCATCACTGCACATGAATTGGAAGAAATGTTCCTACTCTATCAGTCCATTTGTGCTACTATAACAAAATGCCTGAGACTATGTAATTTATAAAGGACCAAAATATATTTCCTCACAGTTCTGGAGGCTGAGAAGTTCAAGATCAAGGTGCCCGCAGGTTTGGTGTCTTGTGAGAACCTTGTCTCCACTTCCATTATGATGCCTCATTGCTGTATTTGGAGGGGAGAAAAATGGTGTACTCACATATAGAAGGGGTGGAGGGCATATAGGAAGTGCCTAAGCTATTTCCCTTCAGCCCTTACATAAGGCATTAATTTATAACGATTGCCTCATAAAATGCCCCACTTCTTAATACCACCAAAATTGGGATTAAGTTTCACAAATTTGGGGGGAACATTCAGATCAGAGCAGCTACCAAATTTAAATTCCACATCCAAGTCTCTTTCTATCTTATCACACTGTTTTATTTTTATTGCTTTTAGAACCATCTGAAATGGTCTTGCTTGTTCATTAATGGATTTATTGAGAACATCAACTATCCAGAACATCAACTTTGGAAAACATTCCCTATCTCATTTTAGCCATATCTGTAATCCCTAGAATTTTACTTGGAATGGAGGCACTTACTATTTTTATTGAATAAATTAATGAATAAATATATATCTCTATGATCTGAACAAAAACAAATATCTGGTCATTGATCTTCCTTCATCTTTCCCTTCTTTTTTCCATTCACTCTCCATGTGAAGCATGCCCAGAAGCGGAGAAGGATGATGTTAATCAAAATCACGAGTATGCTGTGTCATGGGGCATACAAAAGTTTCCCTAAGAGTTTCAGGCCACCACCAACTGGGGCCTGAAGTATGAGAAGGTAAATGTTAGTCAGCAGAAGAGAGTGAAGGGAGCAAGGGAGCAAGTGGGTGTTTGGGTCACCTTTTTCACCACTGTGACTAAAAGACCTGACAAGAACAATTAGAAGAGGAAAAGTTTATTTGGGGACTCATGGTTTCAGAGGTCTCAGTCCATAGATGGCTGACTCCATTCTTTGGGCCTGGAGGTGAGGTAGAACATCATGGCAGGAAAATGTGGTAGTGAAAAGTGGCTCGGGACATGGCACCAGGAAGCAGAGAAAGAGAGAGCCCTGCTCACCATGGACAAAATATAAACTCCGTAGATACGTCCCCAGCAACCTACCTCCAAGAGCCACACCCTACCTGTCTACATACAGCTAATCCCTATCAGGGGATTAATGCACTGATTAGGTTAAGGCTCTCATATCACCTCTAAACCCTCCTGTATTGACTCATTCATGAGCTTTCAGGGGACACCTCACATCTAAACCATAACAATGTGGGAGAGCACTTTCTTTAGAAAAAAATAACATATCAACAAGATGGCTTGTTGAAAGAATAGAAAGGAGAGAGTAGGATGGGACAATTGGATAAAAAATGGGGGTACACATGTGATGGGGCTGGCAAGGCAGGACGGAAGACCAATGGTGCCTATAAGGTAACTGTATGTTCTGGTTTACTCGGGAGAGTTCTAGTTTACCCCTGGGATCTGCTGTAATTATTCATAGCATTCCCTCTCATTCTCAAAAGTGTCCTGGTTTGGATGATAAACTATGTGGTCAGTCTTATAGGCCATCTCATAGGCATTTATCATCAGAGGCTTACCACAAAGACTTGTGGTTAAGAGTGATGACTGTGGACCCATATTTTCTCCATTCAAGTAAGTGGTTTGCTATTATTTGCATTGTTCATCCTTTGGCAAATGGTTGAACTCTAAGCCTTGGCTTCCTCATCAGTAAAATAGGGATTCAATAATGATGATATTCAATTCATAGAGTTTTAATTAGAACAAAATGCACACTGATTTTGCAGCCTATGGTTGACATCCATAGTATGTACACTTTAAGTGGTGGTTCTATTCTTGTTATTCTTAGTCTTTTTGAATTTTTAAAATAACATAATATTTGTACTTATTTATGGGATACTATATTATAATTCAATTCATGTATATAATGACCAGATCAGGGTAAGTATCATTTTTAAATGTGTTAATGATAATTGGAACCTGTGAAAGTTCTCTGAAGAGGTTGACATAGAATTGTGTTTTGCAAAGGTCATTTAGACTTTCATGTGGAATGATATTTGGGGAAAAGGATTAAAAGAAGAAATGCTTATAGAGTTCTCCATGAGATGATTAGCACATTGTAAGTATTCAGTAAATAGGCAAAAATGAGTGATCCACATGATCATCTCTTCTACTAAAAGTCGAAGCATTCCTAAATAATGTGGTTCTTAACAATATCCTACCAATTTCCATTTGGTAGTATTTGGGGACCATGAAGTGACTTGGAATTTGAATTTGCTGACAGCAATGCATATTGTCTATAATTAGCAGAAGTAGCCAAGATCAGAGAGGAGGGACCACCCAGTGTTCTCTCTCAAGTAAAATTCTAGATACCTCCAAAGCAGCTCACTTGGAGTCTTTGGATCCTACAGAGGATTTTCATTTGAATGTTCTAGTTGGTGTTCCATGATTTCCAGGGCCTCCCCCCAAATTACCCACATCAAGAAAGGAAGAGGAGTTTCAGCAAATTCCTCTCAGGGGGCCTTGACTTGAACTTTCCGGGCCTGGAATATCTCTTTGACAGCTTGTGACACTCCTGTTACCCCAAGGGTGAGAGGAAGCAATGGAAGTGAGAAGGGTGAGTGAGGGACACACCTCACAGTCACTTGTCACTGTGAAATGCCCCTCACCCAGGAGTGTGGAGAAGGATTACAGAAACCTGGCAGATAATTAACGATTCCCCTGGTGTGAACGGAAGGGATTTGTCACACAATGACTTGAGCACCCTGACTTTCTCACTAAAACTGGAGGAAAGGTAAGGATGTATGGGAAAATCCCAGTTAAGAATCATTGAGGAAAGGGGACCCTGTGATAAATTGTTAACGATTTGGTTAGCCAGGACTCATCATGTTACCACGTCTGGATTTCCCAGTCTAAAGACTTAGAATCTACTGAGGTGATTTGAGCAAACTGAGTTCCCTGACCTTTCCCAAGGCCTTTATAAGCCTCCGGGAATCCCTTATAATTAATTAGAGTCCGTAGGGGGAAATTTGGCTTTTTAAATTCTTTGGTGGATTGGCTTGTGGATAAAAGTGAGACTATCATATTGAATTAGATGTCCATAATGAAAATTGCTGAGGATGTTAGCAGATAGGACTGGAGTAAAGCACATAACCCCCTTTAGAGGCAATTTTTGAATCTCTGATTCATTAATAAATCATTCTACTTATTTGACAGTGACAGCACTTGAAGCTCAAAGTCCTTTTGTTTTTCAGGTCCCCAAGAAGAGATTTCCTTGAAGCCTCCTTGATGGTCATGAAGGTACTGTAAGGAGGTGGATCTTAAGAGTGGAGGTGAAGAGAGTAATAACTGGGGCAGACATTACAGGTGGGGGAAAAGAGGTGAGGAGGGAATAACCTTGCATTCTTTTGGGTATAACGCATAGGGTTGTTAGTAATGAAGATAATGAGAATGTCAATATAATATTCAAGTCCTCACTATGTGTCACCATCTGATCTAGTTCCTTACAACAGCATTTTAAGGAAAGTTATGTCATTCTTAATTTCATAAAAAAAATGAAGATTAGATAATTTAAGTTTCAGGCCAGACTTCGAAGGAACTTCAATGCCAAGCTAAGCAGCTTATGACTGTGTCCTTTGCAAGAGGCAAGTTTGTTAACTTGAGTGGAATGCAATGTATTCTGAGCCTGATTTTTCCCCCTGCTGTATCTTTCTCCCCTTGCTTCTTTGCAAGTTTCTCGTTAGAGCCCTCCCTCAACATGTCACTTGCAATATGAATCCCTGTTTGAGATTCTGTTTCCAGGGAACTGATCTAAGACACCAACAGGACACATTTTTGTGAAGCTCAAGGGCATTGGTCCCTTCTCGCCTAAGGTCTTTGAAGGGGGTCAGTCAGTGCCAATACTTTCCAGGAATGGAAGCTGAAGAAAAGATGGGAAGAAAAAATAAGATAAGCTTACTTTACTTCACTGTTCTCCTATGGGCCAGGCCTGCATTTTCCCCCCTGCAGTCCCAAGTGCCTGTCTGAAATTCCACTGCATTTTCTTTGCTTAACAAATATCTTTTGCTGTGCTGCTTTTCAAAATTTTCTTGGGAAAGTGAAGGCCTTTCATTCATAGCTTTCATAACTCATGTAACCCCGCCCTCCCAGAGTCTTGGGATATAGACAAGCAGGAGAACATAGCTCTGTTCTAACTTCACAGTATTCCCTTTAAATTAAAAAAACAAATCTCCCCAATCCCTCCCCATCAAACAATTTTAATAGGATGTGTGTGGTTACATTTGAGCTCAAACTGAAATCAGCCATGCAGATCCTAGAGACATTCAGATTTTATTTCTTTTTGTTTCAAAATATGTTTCTAGTACAGAGATTAATTGGATGGACTGACTTATCTAGTTCTGCAAGTAATTGGGATTTTAGTGATGGTTGCTTTTGGATTCTCCATGAATGACATGTTTTAATCAGAGCAGCTGCATGGGTTATTACAGAGAGCAGCAAATGATAAAAGCAAGACCTGCCGGTTTCTTAAAAGCTCACGAAATAGGAACATATGTTTACAGTCACTCCAACCACTTGGAAGTCCTCCGATTTGGCTTCAAAATTTCTTTTCTACCTCGAGAAGAGGCATTTCTTAGAGAAAGTTTATTGAGGACAGGGTGTTGGTTCTGCATCTGACCTTTGTTTGGGAGCTTCAGTGAGGTTGTATGGTCCAGTGCCCAGTTTCCCTATCAAAATAATTATTGAAAAAAATATTTATTCTGCTTTAGTTTCTACCACTGGGAGAGTGTCAGGAGCTGGGAGCTGTTGGCTAAGCTTCCAACACAGGTATGTCTACTGAGACATGTTTGTCAGTTCAAAGGATCTGAAAAGACCTGCATCTTAACCAGGTATTGGGTTGATTGTCAAGAAGGGTGTGTCTCATGGGAGAAATTCCTTAGATCTTACATAACAATGAGATTTATATATCAGCAAGTCTACTAGTAAAGGCTTCACTTTATTTCTGGGCCCCACCTAATTTTGTCCATCTGCCATTTGTGGTTACACCCTCAAGCAATTTTCTTAGTGCCCTATTCCCTGTGGTTCCACATTTTTTTTTCTTTTGACAATAATTTTTTTCTTATTGAAACTTGATTTTGCTCTACCCAGCCCAAGGCTGGGTTTTCTACATACCTCAAATTTTATGCTAATTCCCATCTGGGACAGTCATCATCTGACATCACATAGCATTCCTTCTCTTGGATGCTGTCTTTTTATTGCCTACTACCCCCTCTTCCTTCTTCAATGCACGTCTTGCCAGGTGAGCCTTCAGGAAGCACAAAAGAGAATTGAACAAAATTGTGCAGTTGTTTCCCTTTGACAGGTAGATTGAAGGTTACTAGCTACTTTTCTAGAACAAATTTCTTGAGAATTTGATTCTGCAATGATTTCCTATATTTGATGTGGATGATACAGTTGCTCTTCTTAATTGCTCTGATTCAAATGCAATAATATCAGAGATTGGCAGGTAAATGATGAAATTTTATGACAAGAATGATTTTAAAGCTTTTAGAAGAAAAATTATGGAAAGGAAAGCTTTGTAATGAAAGATACCCTTTTGCAAAGATGGAAGCCTCCAGATATTATGGTGACAGGTCTAAAAACAAAAATTGGTTGTATGTAGTAGACAGTAAAATCGTTGCATGTGAGAACAAAATAATGTTACAAAACTTTCCTAGCAATGGTAAAAGAGGAGAGCAGTTGAGAATAGTTTAAGTAGAGATAAAAGCAGTTGTACAGTGATTGGTTTGTTTAGAAGGTCTGATCATATTTAACAGATCAGACCTCGAATCTTTTCATCAGTCTCCCCCACATAGACCCCTACCTGTTGCTTTCATTTTGGTGTGTTGCCCTAGGGACTTGATGATAACTTCAGGAAAGTGATTCTCCTATTCTTGCTTTCGCCAGCCATGGAAATGCCTGCCATATCTATCCATGGAATGAGTTATTTGGAGTTATTTGTACATTGTAGTGGTGCTTGATTTCTGAGGACTTTTTTTTTTTTGACCTTGAGGTTCTGTTTGTCATTGAAATGGGTCTCTCCTGCACAGACATTGAAAGGCTGGTGAGTTCATCCTTAGACAATGAAGTCATCCTTGACCACTCTGATGGATGACTTTGTGATTTCATGCTAAGCACTAAATCCAACTCAAATGAATTGTGACATATCATTTAGGAATATGATTATGGAATTACGTGACCAAAGATAACTCCCCAAATACTGAGCACATCTTATTGAGGGGTATTAGAGGACTGAGCCAAGGAAACCTTTTGAAAACTTTAGTGGGGAGTGGAGGGGGAGGAGGGAGGGAGGGAGGGAGGGAGAGAGAGAGAGAGAGAGAGAGAGAGAGAAAGAGAGAGAGAGAGAGAGAGAAACCCCCCTTCAGATAACCAAGTAAGATGGGGAAGACCCTTAAAAGTAGAAAGTGAGGCCAAGATGAATTTCCAGGGAACTGAACCATTGGATAACTCAAACAGTAAAATTAGAATTCTTATTTTTCTCTTTTTATGTTTATTTCTACCTGTCTTCACCTGGAGATAGATGCATAAAACATGGCATATTACATCCTAAAGCCATTTCCTTTGCAAGAGATATTTAGGTAACTGTTTTTCTTTTTCTTTTCTTTTCTTTTTCTTTCTTTCTTTCTTTCTTTTTCTTTTTCTTTTTTTTTTTTTTTTTTTTGGTACTGAGGGGTGCTTTACCATTGAGCCACATCCTCAACCCTTTCTATTTTTTGAGACAGGATCTCACTAAATTGATTAGAGCCTCAATAAGTTGCTGAAACTGGCCTCTAATTTGCAATCTTCCTGCCTTAACCCCCAGAGTCACTGACTGGTCTTACATGTGTGTGGCTATAAAGAATATTTTAAAAATTAGTTCTTATAACAGTTTCCAAGTAGAGAATAATTTTGTTGTATATTTTCCTATCATTGCCTTTAGAGATTTGTAGATTTTCTTTCTTTTACCTTTAAAATAAAAATGAGAAATTTCATCTTTATGTACTCCTTATATGTTTTAAGAAGATTATTAAATTCAACCATCTTTACTTGGCATCCTTAGATGCTCAGTGTAAAATGTAAACACTGCCAATAAATTTCTTTCATGCCTTGTTTTTTGGGGAAAGAAAAACTAAAATATATAGCATCATGTTTTAAAAGTACTATTTCTGACTTAAAATCTTAGTTTTGCTTTTTCCCTACTAGACCACTCTGACAACTTTACACCTATTATAATTCTTGATGAACATTTAAAGCACAGGCACTAAGTGAATAAAGGGAGGTTGATGGATAATTAATCTTAGAGAAGATGCTGCTCTTGCTGCTAAGATGCATGTTGTGTCTGAAGATCTGGGAGTGTTAATGGCTGTGTCATGCTAAGTTAGATTGCCTTGTGTTTTGTTTTTATTTTTATTTTTGCCATGCTGAGATTGAACTCAGGGTCTTGTACATGCTGAGCAAGCACACTTCCTGACCAATAGTCTAGCCCAAGATTTCGTGTTCTTAAAGACAAACAACCATAATAGAAACCTGATATAACCTAACTTTATTATCTGTCCTTTGTCTGCTTTGGATCTAAAGAGCAAAGAACATTTTAGGGGAAAGAATATTTGGAGATAGCATTGGAGTGCACAATGACTTTATTGGATAAGTGAGGGTCAGATGGCAAAGACAAAAACAAATTATTTTCTATTCCAAAACCTGGCATTTATGAAGCAAGTCACTTTTATGATGCTTTCATTGGCTGAGGACTTGCTTGTTTGCTAATTAAATCTGAGTGATGTAGCATGGATTATTTTAACTGCAGATTAGAATAAAAATAACAGCAGCAACAGTAAAAAGGTAACTATGAACTTATTGCGCAAACTGGATTTTTTTTTGGAAAGGCAAAGCAAATGCTATTAATGATTAAGGACAGGTTGGCCAGTTTAAACCAGAACATTTAATGCCCCTAGGTAATAGTAATAGAATGGTAGAGGTCTCCACGCAAAATTTTATAATCCAAGTGGCCCAGACCAGTCAGAGTAATGGTTTCTCACCCTCTCTTTCTTTCTCTCAAACACACATACACACACTTCAACTTTCAAAAGAAATATTTGGTTATTCACAATAGCCAAAATATAAAATCAGCCTGGGTCCATCAATAGAAGAATGGGTAAAGAAATGTGGTATATAGAAAAATATTCCATTTTTTTCATTCAATTCATAGAATTTACTACAGTTAGCACATAGTTTTAAAATCCACCAACACACCAATGGTACAAAACTAAACAGCATTATAAGTTATTCCCCCCCCCTCAGGAAAATATACTATGATTGTCAAATCTAGATTTCAGTCTAAGTTTTAGAACAAAGGAAGAATGTGAAATTAAGAAAAGGAAAAAGCAATCACTCACAATGACCGCAAAAAGAAAACCCCAAAGAAAGTTCATTTTCTCACAGACGTTGATTGTCTTTTCTAAATTAATAAAAATTTCTTAACATAAACTGCATTTTAAAAAACTAGAAACTCTTCAAGTTATCTAAAGATAATGCTCCAAGGCAATTTTCACCTTTTTATATGTATGTGTATCTATCTATCTGTCCGTGTGTGTGTGTGTGTGTGTGTGCACATATAGTGAAAAATTATTTAACCTTTAAAGAGAAAGAAAATTGTTTTTTGCCATACATTAGATGAATTGGGAGGACATTCTGTTAAGTGATAAAAGCAATCTCAGAAGGAAACATATTGTGAAATCTCACTTATATTTAACATTACTTATATGTATATTATGGTTTGAATGTGAGGTGTCCCCCAAAAGCTCATGTGAGAGACAATGCGAGAATATTCAGAGGTGAAATGATTGGGTTCTGAGAGCCTTACCCAATTAGTGAATTAATCCCCCATGGGGATTAACTGAGTGTTCGTGGGAGGCAGGTAAGGTGTGGCTGAAAGAGGTAGGCATTGGGGGGCATGCCTTTGGGGTATATATTTTGAAACTGGTGAGTGGAGTCTCTCTTTGCTTCTAGATTATCACCTACGCCATTTTCCTCCACTACACACTTGGGCAATGATCTTCTGCCTCACCTGAAGCCAGCTGTCTTATGGACTGAGACCTTCAAAACTGTGAGCTTCCAAATATACTTTCCTTCCTCTAAAATTGTTCTTGACAGGTTTTTTAATCACAGCAGTGGGAAAAAAAATGACTAAAACAATGTGGAATCTAAAAAAAGGCCAACTCAGAGAGTCGAAAGGGGTTTCCAGGGTCTGGGGCATTGGAGAAATGATGAAACCATGGTTAAAGTGTCTAAAGTTTTGTTTATACAGGATGAATGATTCTGGTGATCTATGGTATAGCATGGTGACTATAGTTAATAAGACTGAACTGAATACATGAAATTTACTAAGAGTACATCTTAAATATGCTCACTATAAACACAGAGGAGGTAACTAAGCGAGGTGATAGATATGTTAGTTAGCTTGACTGTGGTAATCATTTCACAGTGTATCAAAATATTACATTATGTATGTACTATATACTATATGCATATAATTTTTTGTCAATTACACTTTAATAAAGCTGAGGAGAAATTTTGGAAATAATCAAGTTCTTTACTTGCATTTCTTGAATACCATAAAGAGCATAAGAGCATACCATGAGGACAAAACTTCAAATTTCCTTTTACCTTTCAACAGTTTCAACACATTTCTTCACATACCAGATCAGCACCCTTCTCCTCAGGGCCTCTTATTTAACATTCCCAAACCTGTCTCAACCTGAACCTTTTTTTTTTTTTCTCTTTGCTTGTTTGTGTTGATTCCGCATCATGTTGAGCCGTATCTTGTTTGGTGAAGCCAGAACATTCTGGGAAGATAAGGGCAGAGGAAGAAACTAAGCAGGCACAGTGTAATTCTCTTTAGCAGGCAGAGAGGGGGCAAAGCTGTTAATACTTATCTATCTATAGTCTTTTCTTGTATCAAGAACTTACATTAACAGGGAATTTCCCAGGTTCCTGGTGCTATGATAAAAATTTATAAATCTCCCCTAAATCTTATGAGGACCCTTGATATAGGTGCTCTTGACATTCCCATTTTAAAGGGAAAAAGACTGAGGCTTGCCAAGCATAGGTAAATTGCTCAGGTAGCAGAGTCAGGACCTATATACCTGGTTGTCAGATGGAAGAGTTGTTGCTTCTGATGGTATGTGTATAACAAAACTTCAAGCTGTTATCATTGTGATGGTTGAAGAGTAGTAAAACCCCCTCACTTTAAATGTCTAGTGCTACTTATAATATAATGTAATAAAACACATCCAGCTTTAAGCACGTGGTAATCCTAGTAAATGTTCTTTCCCACTTTGAGAATCACTGGTGTAAATGCGGTGTCTAAAGATCTTCCTGATAAATGAATCCAATATGAAAATACAAACACATGAACACAGGTTATTTGGAATACACACAAAAGTGGGAAGAGAACCCACAATGAAAATGGGCTATTTTTCATCCACTTGGAAGGGGACAACATTGGCTGATTATCTGCTATTGCTAGAAGGACATCAACCATGTTTAATGCCCAGACTCTTATTTTATGAGGGCCTGAAGGATGTCAGATGGGCTGTCTGTTGTAAATCAATAATAATTTGCTTTAAATTAACGAGAGACTAAAACTGTTTCTAATAAATCTCCAAATGCTTAGCATATTTCAAAATCCAATCATTTCATGAGAAATAGATTTCTTCTCAGTCCTTAAGAAAGAATTGAGGGTGGAGGGAGGAAGAAAAAGTAGCCAAAACATTTTGGAATAACAGAGAAATGTGAACACAGTAAATGAGAATATATGCATTCCAGGTTTTGTTTCATGATCCGGGCTGTTGAGAGGCATGAGCTGTGGTTCAGGGTACCACAACTTACATCCAGGAAGATGCCATTGTGCCCTCTGTGCAATTTCCCTGGAAAAATCCACTAGCTACTTAGTGGCTAGTCAGACTTTTCTGTATCAAATAAGTAACAGGAGTGTGTTGAAAATCACAGAATTCTAGTCCAAATCATGGTCTCTGCATGCTGGCAATGCTCTGCAGTGATTGGGTAACTGGAGCATGTCTTGGAATGTGGATGGATGGATCCCGTTTTCTGTCTAGTCTTTTTTTCTGTATTTAGACTGCATCATGGGAAAAGAAAAATGTAGGCTCAATTCATACATTAATTTGATACTGTTATAAGTCTATTTTTCCTGAGAACCTTCTTATGAAGTTGGAAGAAGAAATCCATGGGGAACAGGAGAAGTAGGGGATGTTTTTGTTCCCTGAATGTAACTGAGCGATTCTAAAGTTATGCCAACATTTTTTAAGAGTATTCTAGTGGTTAATAAGTTGCTACAATTGCTATTTGTCAGGCAAAGAAAAGTAGTGATTACTTGTAGAATCCCTGCCCACACCTCCAATCCCAATCCCAGGCTTATTTGGGGGGAAAGAATGATAATAGCAGAGAATCTTGTGGTGGGACAATAGAGTATTCTGATCTGGCTTTCCTGGCTCTAAGACAGATTTCTCTTTAGCAAACTGCAGTGGATGTTGAATGTAAGAATTGCATTTATAATTAATAGAAATAATTTGGGTATTCCATGCATCACATTGATAATATATTTTAATGATATTTTGTTCAACAATAAAAAATATGGGTGTATCTTATATTGGTCATTTTTAAAAATAGAGTGTTTAAAAAAAGCAAAAAGGGCTTCATTTGAATGATCTGATTCTGTATAAAATCAGCTGAAAGTCTGTGGCAAAAATATGCTCATATTTCTATTCTTACTTCATCCTTGGGACACAGCTGGACTCTATTTCCCTTGTATCTGGATATAGTCATGTGACTGAACTCTGTCCAATGGAATTCAAGCAAAAATGAGAGGTGGTACCACTAGATCTGGCTCATCGAACCCTCCCATATGCATCTCTTTTTGCCTCTCATGTGCTGGTTGAATGCTGAGGGCTCCTGGGATATAAAAGAGAATAAAGTCACAATTAGGAAGTATTTCTGTCCCTGAATGAGCATATTGAAGACTACTCGACCAAAAAAAATCCATATTTACTAGTGCTGTGAATAAGCATGAAAACATTATATAAAGGCACTGAGATTTAGGGATTGCTTTTTACAGCTACTGGCCTTGCTTTCTTTATGAAGGCCGGGTTGCTTTATGAATGCCTAAGGTGATGGCCTTGTATGATGACAATGATCCTGTTGTCTGGTAGGTTGTCTAGATTCTGATCCTGGCCTCTGCCTGCTACTCTTTGCATGACTCTACACAGATAACTATCCTTTCTCTTTGGCCTCAGTTATTCACCAGGGAAATGCAGAATTGAAACCAAAGCCTTTAAAATGAATTAGGGTTAGATGTAAAAGATGACAAACTTAAGTCAAAGGAACTTTTCCTAAGAATATAGATGACTCCTAGTATTAAAGATGCTCTTAGAAAATCAGACTTGGAGAGGCTAAGATTGAGGGAAGATCCAGGGATCTAGGCATCAGAAAGTTATTGAAAATTTTGTCATGGGTATCCAGTTTCAGACAGACTGCAGAAAATCATTTGTACTGATCTGTTGTACTGCATGGTGACCCCAATATATAATAATGTGTTTTACATTTCTAAATTACTAAAATAACTGATTTTCAACATCCTCAACAACAAAAAATGATAAGTTGGTGAAGTGATGAATATGTTAATTGGCTTTATTGACTATTCTATGATGTATATACATAGATTAAAACATCACTTTGTGCCGCACAAATATATATATACCTATATATCTGTATCTATCTATCTACTTATTTGTTGATTAAAAATAAATTAATTAAAAAGTCTAGTAATGGGCTGCCTTAGAGATTTTACATAAATTTTTTCTATCTTTATCTATAGATTAGATTTTATTGTGGGAAAACCAACCAACCAATCAACCAACAAAACTTCCCTAAAATTTTGTGGCTTAAGATAATAACACTTGCATAGCCCATGATTTTGTAGGTTAGCAATCTAGGCTGGGCTCAGCTGACCTTTTCTGCAGATCTGGGCCAGGCAGAGCTCAGTCATACATCTGCCATCAGCTGCCATGTCATTTGGGGGATGGGTCCACCTATGTTGGCCCAATTTGAAGGACTTGTTTCTTGTCCATGTGGTCTCATCAAGTGAACAAGAGTTTGTCCACATGGCAATTAGGCAGGCATTAATAGAGGTATACATGGGCGTAAAGTCTCTTAAGGCCCATGCTCAGAAGTGTCATCAGTTTACTACCACCACATTCAATTGGTCATACAAACTCCAAGATCAGCCCAGATTCAAGGGACCAGGAAACAGAATCTAACTTTTGTGATATTGAAAGTGGTATGGATGTGGAGGGTGGTTGTGGTAGAGAACTGTGGCCATTTTTGTAATTCACCAAACCTTCCTTGCATGGCATATCTACTCTCTGAGGGGGAAAGCCTGGTCAGTGTTATACTTTTCCTAAGAGTGAACGTAATGTGGGGAAAGTTAGTTCCCCAAAGGAGATCAGAATGAAAGGAAGATGATCTGAGTGAAACAGACTTGGTTTTGATACCACCGCTTTTAGCCAACTGGGTGACCTCAACACAAAACAGAAACTCAGGCTACTTCCTTATCTTCAAAGTGACTTTGTAATACTTACAAAGTTATTATAAGAAGCAGAGATTGTGAAAGTAAGAATAGGCATCCAGTGACTCCTGTGGTTTTCACCTTGAATAGACAGAGGAATTAAAGGGAGATATTTGTATTTTTTGAGAGCTTTTATTTTTAGCTCTTCAGTACTTACTGTGGTAGCACGTTTCATCCTAAAGCTCAGCCTACTGTTGCTCTCCCTGTTGCATTTAGAAGCATTAGTCACTAAGGAGATCTGTCTTCACTATTCTCAGAAACCAAGGTTGATCAGGGGCTGTATTCCGTTGGCAAGTTTTGAGGTGGTCACAGGGTTGAATGTGTGGGGGTGCTGCTCTGATTAGCTCTTCCTTATTGGTTGAATAAAGTCGGGGTGTTTCTCTGATTAGCTCTTCTTCAACAGAGTTCTTTTCTGGAAAGCACAGTTGGCTTTTTGGTGCCTGAGGTGCCATTTGTCTTCAAAGGTCTATGACAAATGTGTGTAGAATGAATAGGCAAAGAAATGGTTTGGTATAATCTTCTGGTCCTTTTGATGCCTTTAAAAATAAGAAATGACTTAATTAAATGCAGATGATGATCTAGCTCTGAAAGCTGCTAGAGGAGATATTTTAGGTACAGAATTGCAGTTGTAAATTATAACAAAACTGAGTGTTTGCTTTTCTTTTTTCTTGTATTTGTTTATCTTTTCAGTCCAAACTAGCTCTTGAAATAAATAATGCTTCGGTTTTCTCTCTTGGGTTTTAAACCAAATTTCATTAATTTGTCCTGAAAACTAGCTATTTTGAGCTTTTTTTAGGGTCATGTGCAAGGAGTGTACTTCCTAGTTTTTAAAACTAAGATTTGGTTAATAGGTCTCTGGTGGCTTTGCCCACTTTAGAATCTCAATCTACAAGTAGACTGTAGGTAGGGATTAAATGATCTGATAAAATACTGCCACTCTCCCTACTACCTTACCCCTGATGCCACTCTGCACCCTCATACTTCTTGGGCTTTAAAAGTGCACTCATTGCCTATTTCTGCCTTGTTTTTTTCCAGACTAGAGGGCCCTGGATTTAGCCTATTTGTGCTGTGTCCTCAACCTCCACTTAGAATTTGGAAGGTGGCTGGCTCTAGAAGAAGCAGTAACTAATCACCAAAGCCCCTTCTGAGGCTAAAGTGATTCAAGTTTCATCAGGACATTGGCTTCTGTTTGCTCAGTAGATTCCACTTGCAAGACTTGAATGATGGATACGTTATTTGATCTTCATGGAAAAGCTCCAAATAATTTGTAACTGTGAAGGGGCACGAAAGCAGGGTGGTGGTATAAATGATACGTGTTAGTTTGTGTGAGAAGTTTTGAGTCATTATCTGTTGCATCCTGGTTAGCATTTGTCCCTGACCTTTTCTGTTACGTGAAGAATTATGGTCAATATTTGTTTTAAAATAATCTGGAATAGACTAGGAATACCTTCATATTGTACTTTCACTTCTCTCATGGTCTTGGCCAATAATCAGTGAGAGACATGTTGAATAAAACGAATTCTCACTTTAACAAGTGGTTAAATCTGAAAAGGAAGAGAGATGACCCATTTTTCTTTCCCTAACTCTTTCCAGATGTATCAGCATCTCTCTTTCAAGGATAGCATTGCACGGTGCTTTCAGGCAGGAGTGGTTACTGTATACTAACTTCCTCTGGATGCAGTGGTAAGAGAAAGCTCCACCCTGCCAGACATTTGATGGCCATCCAGTTGTGCCATGGCCCCACAGGGCCGCCAGCAGGATGCTTCCAGGGCAGGCTTCCAGAAAGAGTTTAGTTGAAGTGGTTCCATTAATGGATTTATTTCTGTTTTTTTTTTTTTTCTCTCTCTCACCTAGTTCAAGGAATTTAAGTAAAGATTTTGAAAGTTCATTCTGGCAAAAGTGAACTATATTTTTGGAAATAACTTTTTAAAATTTGGTTGCATTTTTTTTTCCAAAATCAGTTGGGATTTTTAAAAAAGATCTTTCAAAGTGTTCAAAGATGGCACATCAGGAAAACTTCAGCAGTTACAGCCTTTAGGGATCTGGAATTATTAACAGCAAAGTTTGCAGACAGGAAGATACTCAAATTTACTTGTACTCATTATGCATGAAAAATAATGATAGCTCAAGTGATGTTTAAGATTTCTGTTTGAAACACTGTAACTATGCTATGGAAGAACTCAACTTGTGAGAAGAATCTGTTGATAGATTTTTAACTGGACAAAGTTGTATTCTATATTCTAAAATAAAATAAAATTAAGCAGATCCATGATTGTATAGCATATAAATTTGGCAAAGCATTAAAACTATCATAAATAAAATTGAGTATTTTGGAGAAAGATTGCTTGTAAAAATATTTTCTTGAGAAAAGTACTCTGAAGAGAGGCAAAAGAGCAGTAAGTATGAAAATATTTAGGCTGAAATATTTATATACTTCAATAAAAAGGAAGCATTGATAGTGCCTTTGCTTCCAAGTGAATTTTTTTCCACACTCCAATTCATATATAGAAGCCCTAGCCCAGGTGTGATTATATTTGGAGATATGGAATTTGGAGGTAATAAAGGTTAAATGAGGTCATAAGGGTGAGGCCCTGATCCAATAAGATTAGTGTCCTTATAATAAGAGATACCAAGGAGCTTGTTCTTGCTTTTTCCCTGCCCCCATATGAAGACACAAGAAGGTGGTCTATAAGCCAGGGAGAAAACCCTCACCAAAAACTGAATCAGCTGTAACTTGATCTTGTACTTCCTAACCTCGAGAGCTATGAGAAATTGTTCTCTTTTAAGTTACCTAGATTGTGTTATTTTGTTATAGCAACCCAAGAGACTAATACAGCCATGATTCAGTAGAATTTACTATAGCAAATATAAAAAATAGTCTAGAAATTTTCACAAACTTTAATCACACCATTTTGAAAAAAGATCTCAGGCATTTTACAAAAACAATAAAGACAAGGATATAATGCTGAAAATATTATTTTTAAAAATGCCATGGTATACAAGATCAATTTGGCAAAGACACTATTGAAGTATATATATCAATACACAGCAAGGAAAATTGTTTTGCTTATGTTACATCTTACTGTTCAGATAAATATGTGTGTGTGTGTGTGTGTGTGTATAGTTTTTCAAAAATAATTTTGACCAGAACTACTTTATAATTCCACCAATCAATTAAAATTAGTGTTGCATAATTTGAAAATTTTCAAAATGAGTATTTTATGTTACTTGTTTCTAACAACCTTTTATCACTGTCAGAATTATCCTAGGTCATTCCATAAATTGTGTGGTCACCTGTTGCATCAATGAAATATTCAACCTGGGTAAGGCCTTTTCATTGACATTTGTTGCTATTGTCCCATAATTAATTTAAATTGGGTTGATAGGTCTAAAGTGAACTCCTCTTGTGCATTCAAGTTACAAACAGTGCTACATGATACTCAAATTCTGGGCACCCGGAAAGATTATAATTCTCAGTGTCCGTTGAGGCTATAATATGTAACTGGATGCTAGCTAATACAATATAGGCAGAATCAGGGTATTTTACATCTGGTGCTGGCCCCTGAGTTGTCTTGTATGACCCTCCAATATTCTATCTTTCCTTTCTTACTAGATGGAGAAGACTGAGGACTTGGAAGACCCTAGAAGGTAGCAGAGAAAATTGACAGTGTTCCCAGGTGTTTGAATGACTAGAGGCGGCCACTCCTGTAAACTTCCACTGAAATATGACATGGAGAGTAGAAAACCATGTTTATTGTTAAGCCAACTGTGATGGGGGTTGTCTGTTACAACAATAATGATTGCTTACTTTGATCAGTGCTCTCCCAGGAAAGTTAATCTCTGACTCTTCTTGATTGGCTCTCCTATTCAACTCTAGATGATTTGGTAACCCTTTGATCTAGAAATAAGGAGTAAATAATAAGATTACCATTACAAAAATAATTTGTACCTGTGTGATGTATGGATGTATAAACATACATTTGCCCTTAAGGTGTATTTGGATTATGTTCTTATAATAAAATATGTTAAACAACAAATCATATTAAAATAACTGCCATATATTGATATGTATGGCATGTGTTGATATGCAAAACACCATGCTAAATATATAAGCACAAATCTCATAGCAACCACTTGAGGTAGATATGTTATTAGCTCCATTCTACTGATGGGGAGGACACTGAAGCTTAAGCAGTTTAGATAACTTGCTAATAGATACATATGTAAAAATGGTAGAGCAAGAATTTGCATGTGCAGGTGTATTTGACTCCAAATCCTGGACTCTTGATTGTTATATTAGCCATAATAGAGACATCATTTTCAGTCCCATGAACTCTTACATCTCACCATGATTGAGGATGATATGATGATGGTGATTGACATCTTTCTTTTTTTCTTTCATTCTTTCTTTCTGTAGAGGGGATTGAACTCTGGGCCTCACACATGCTACACACGTATGCTCCCTCTGAGCTACATTCCCAGTCCTGATGATTGACATTTCTGTGTACTTACTAGTTGTCAGAAATTGAGCTCTGTGCTTTACATGGAATAGTTGAGGTCTTCCCAACTAGCCTACGAGACAGACTTTCTGTGATTTATATACCATGTATTTCTAGTCGCTACAATAACCATTCAATAAATATAAAACAGTCTCTAGCTTACATCAGAGAAAATTTCAGTTTAAGAGAGACTAGGTCACTTAACATAGAACCTTATGGGAACTTTCTTTCAAAGAAAGAACCATGAGAATTTAAGGCCTGTCTTCTTTGGTTTGCATGGGCTGCAACCTTTTTCTTCAAAGGAAAAAGAAAGGGGGAAAGTGGAAAGAGTGGAATTCATAGCCTGTGAACCTCTAAGTTAAAGCTAACCCCAAATTAAAGAGGAGTGAGGAACTCTACATTTCCTAAGCTCAGTGTTCCCATTATATTAAGAAAAATTGTTGTTCCCCATCAACATACAAACACATATCTCTTTGCATTCATATCGTGACTTCTGTCAATCAGCAATTCTGCTGAAATCGGGGAGTACAGTTTGGCCTCTTGAGGCTGGTCACAGTCAGTCAGGAGAGAAAAGGCAGCAGGCACAAGGGTTGAGAGATTGCAGCTACATGATCTGGCTCAGTTTCTCTACCACCAAAAATGAGGGAGGCCAAAAAAAAAAAAAAAAAAAAAAAAGGAGAAAAGAAAAAGTAGCAGAAAAAATAAATCCCCAAACAGAAGGCAGGAGGAGACACTGGGGCAGCTCCAGCTTTCACCAAGCCGGCTCTGTTCCACTTCCTTTTGATTGTCCAGGAAAGCTAAGAAAAGTAAAAACAGGGCTGGGAGTCTATGGAAGCAGCCCCGTGGAAACGTTATGTTAAACAATTGGCCTGTGGGTCAATTGTGAAGGGCGTTAATGTGCGAGACCCCGATAAAGAGATTTGCACGAATGGCCACAAAGCATGGCGTATTTTAAATAGGGGTTCAAGTTTGTTCTGCACAACAGTATAAATATAACTAAGGTGGGGCGGAGAAGGAGATTTGGAAATCAGCCGATTTTAAGGAAGCCAACACAAACATTCGAACAAATGCAGCGTTTCATATAGCCTTTGTGCTGCCTATTGGTGGTTGGCATGCACTCGTGAAAACAGAAAGGGCCTGCAACGCTGTGGTGGAGATCTTATATGCGCTGGTGGTAATGAAATGCACTGAATATCTGAAAACGACCTTTTTGTCGCATATGTTGCATTTTCTGAAGGTGGTGGTCTTGTTTCCGTTGTTTCACGTTCGTGGTAAAAGCTTGGAAAAGTAGACACTGTTTCAGGAAGGTTTTAATTTATTTCCAGTGGGTATTTCATCATGTGATTGGTCTGAGGGGCCAAAGTCCCCAACCTTGAAGGCTTTTTAAATTTGTATTTAAATTTGGTATTTAATATAAAGGAATATGTTTTAGCCTCTTTAGCTAATTTATTCTATATGGAAAGGTATTTTATAATAGACTAAGCAGACCATATACAATTAACTAAAGCTGGATCTGGTGCCTAAAAATATTTGGCAAAATTCCCTGGAAAGCCACATTTAAACATTTTTAATATATATTATGAGGCAGAAAAGAGTAATTATCTTCTATTGAAGTTCCCAAGTGAGAGACATGTATTTGCACAGGCCTTTCAAAGAAAACCCTCTGTATTGCTAAATTGTTGTGTTTGGGATGGTGTCCTCTCTGCTGTGGCTTGTGGCTTGGTTTTTGTAGGAAAAAAAAAAAAAACAGACATTATTCTGTGCTTCCAATGAGACTGCTACCTTGAGCAAGGTGTTTTTGCCAAAAGGCCTTGGAAATCTCCAGAACAAATACTTTTGAATCTTATAAGTGCCATGCCATGAATAATTTGGAACAAAAAGTACTGGGAGTGACTGTCTCTCTATTCTATTTCTAACCCCTGCTCTCTATTTAGAAGAAATTGTTCCTCCCCTCCCTCTGCTTCTTTCTCTGCAGAGGGTTATTGTTCATGCAAAATATTCACATTGGTCCAAAGCATTGCATTTCTGAGGTCAGCCTCTATTTTAGCATGGATAGCCTTGAACGCAGATCCTCGGATAAGACCTTGGGTAAAAGTAGATTATTTGGGAGCAGATCCCAGGAAACACGTTGATGGAGTGGGCAAAGTGAGAGAGGGAAGGGAAGACAGCTGATAAAGGGTTGTGAAGAAGCAGATTATTTCCATATTGCTCAATCTTGTGGGGGGCCCTCAGGGTCAATGACTACGGAAAACACAACTGAGAATTGTTCCTTATGGGATAAGGCAGCTCAGGTTATTCATCGATTCCTTCTTGTGTAGAAGGTTGCTCCTGAGTTGCTCACCTTCCCTCTGAGGTTTTCTAACCTGCCTCAGGTTGGCAGAGCATTTCTCTCAGCTAGACAATGGCTTCGGGCAGAGAGTGACAAGGAGAACTTGCTCTATCTGAATGGAAACTCTTTATAGTCTCCCTCTGGGATAGGTCAAGTGGATTTTGGTTGTAATCTGGGAGTATCTGCAACAGCCACCTGCCAATTAAGGCAGTTTAACTATGTTGTTTAATAGCCTTAAGTACTCAAAGAAGTCCTCATTATTCCATTTATCATTATTGAGTGCCAATTCTGTGTCAAATGCATGACCTTATTTAATTCTTACAAGAACCCTACGATGTAGGTATTATTATCCTGGCTTTACCCATAAGGAAAGACTCAGAGAGGTTATAGTTCCTAAACGACAGAGTGAGAATTTAAACTCAGGTCTGTAAATTGGAATTCAAATCCAAGGCTTAACCATTAAAATTCTGCATTGCTATCACCTAATTGGTCAAGATTATATTCCAGCTAGGCCTAAGAGCTCTTGGATGGGTAGAATGACTGAGGTGGTAGCTGGTCTTCAAGGTGGTCTCTTGTGTTCCTTATACAACCCTCTCTCACACTGAATCAGGGCTTACCTGGAGAGTCCATAGATGGTTGCAGAGGCCATATGCTCTCAGGAAGCATGGTAGCCTCTTGATTGGTTCACTCTGTGTAGAGGAGCTGCCATGCTATGAGGATACTAAACATCCCAGTGGAAAGGACCATCGCTGAGGATCCTGCCAGTACAGCACTAATCTGCCCACCCTGCAGTGTGGTAACCTGGAAGTAGGTCCTCTAGCTCCTAACTGACTCTTTTGATGACCATTTCCCCAAGGAACCTCTATAAAGCATAGTTGAGGAAAATTAAAAAAGGTCTATGCATGTGGTACTATGTGCCATGTTTATAGTTTTGGAAGACTTGAATGTTCACATATCTAAATTCCTCCAATTTTTCTGTTTTGGTAAATGTTCCATTCTACTTTTTATTAGAAATCAAAAAGCCTGCATGGTAGCATGTGTGTGTAATTCCAGGGACTTGGAAGCCTGAGGCAGGAGGATTGCAATTTGAGGGCAGACTTAGGAACTTAGTGAGACCCTCAGCAACTTAAGGAGACCCTGTTTCAAAATAAAAAAAAAAAATAATAAGGGCTGGGGATATGGCTCAGTGGTAAAGCACCCCTGGGTTAGATCCCCAATACTCCCTTCTCTAAAAAATTATATGGAAAAGTGAAAGACCTAAAATAACCAAAGTATCTTGGAGAGGAACAAAGTTGGAGGACTTAGCCTATCTGATTTCAAGACTTATTCTAAATCTACAATAATTGACAATGTGGTATTGTTATAAAGGGAGGCATACCAATCAAGTGAGTAGAATAGAGAGTTCAGAAATGTGTGTGTGTGTGTGTGTTCAAATGATTTTTGACAAAGTATCCAGGTAATTCAAAGGAGAAAATAGATAGACTTTTCAAAAAATCTCAGAACAATTTGCTCTCTCCCTAGGGGAAGAAAATGAGCATCAGCTCTCATCTTGTGACATAATTAAAAATTAACTCAAATTGCATTCTAGGCCCAAATAAAAAAGCTAAAATATAAAACTGAATATAGATGATAAAATATAAAACTTTGGGGAGAAGACAGGGTATAAAATCTTCATGACCTTGAGATTACACAGATTCCATAGACATGTATCAAAAGCACTATTTCTAAAAGGAAAAAAAAAAAGATGTGAATGTATGTCACCAAAATCAAAACCTCTGCTTTTCTAAAGGTACTATTAAGAAAATGATTAGTTTGTATATCCTGAACTGGAGAAAACATTTGCAATAAATATATTTGATGAAGGTCTTTTATCAAAGATATAATAATAGGGCTGGGGATGTGGCTCAAGCCTGGCATGTGTGTGGCCCGGGTTCGATCCTTAGCACCACATACAAACAAAGATGTGGTGTCTGCCGAAAACTAAAAAATAAATATTAAAATTCTCTCTCTCCTCTCTCTCTCTCTCTCTCTCTCTCTCTCTCTCTCTCTCTCTCAAAAAGATATAATAATAATACACTTCATTAGGAATACAGACAACCTAATACAAAAATAGATAAAAGACTTGCATAGCACTTCAAAAATGAAGTTATAGTTGGGTGCGGTGGCATATACCTGTAATTCCAGTGGCTTGGGAGGCTGAGGCAGGAGGATCACAAGTTCAAAGACAGCTCTTTGTGAGACCCTGAGCAACTTAGCAAGACCCTGTCTCAAAATAAGAAATAAATTAAAAAGAAGGCTGGGGATGTGGCTCAGTGGGTAAGCACCCCAGATTCAATACCCAATTCCAAAAAAAAAAAAAAAAATGAAGAAAAAGTAAAAAGAAAGAAAAGAAAAAGACATTAAAGAATGATAAACATTATAGACTGTATACTTATTTCTCTCAAAAGTTTATGGTGAAATCCTGACCCCAAAGTGACTGTATGTTACTTTTAGGAGGTAATCAGATTAGATGAGGTCAATGAGGGTGGGGCTTTAATTTGATGGAATTTGTGTCTTTGTAAAAGGAAACACTAGAAAGCGTGCTCTCTGGGTCTCTTTTTGTCTCTCTTTCTCTCTCAGCCTTGTGTAACATAGAAAGGAAGTAGCCACCTGCAGATCAGCAAGAAAACCCTCACCAGATCCTGACCCTGCTAGGACTCTGATCTCACACTTTCAGGATCTAAACTGTGAAAAACTCAAGTTCTGTTATTTAAACCATTTAATCCATGGTATTTGTTATAGAAGCCAAAGTAGACTAATACAGCCAGTATGCTCATGAAAAGATGTTCAATATTATCAGTCATGAGGGAAATGCAAATTAAAAATTTAACAAGATATCACTACATATACTCCAGAATGAAAATTTTTAAAAGGCTGACATTACCAAGTTTTGCCAAGGATCTAGAGCAACTAGATGTCTCGTACATTGTTGATATGAGTGTAAACTTGTGCATCCACTTGGAAAAACAGTTTTAACAGTCTCTTGTAAACATCCATCTACCCTATGAACAAAAATTTTTCTCCTGGATATTTCCCCAATAGAAATAAAACCTAGGTTCTCCATGTCTCATGGAGGTGTTCATGGCAGTATTATTTGTAATAGTCAAACACTGAGAAGAAGCCAGCAGGGTGGATAAAGAAATTGCAGTATATGTGTCAGAGAGACTACAACTTTGATACACTATGGATGGATCTTATTGACATTGTACTGAAAAAAGAAGCCAAACAGAAAATCATACAGCCTACAGACTTCACTTAATTGAATTTTAGAATATGCAAAAATTAATCCATGTGATTGAAATCAGATCAGTATTTTCCTGGGGCCAGGAGTGGTTTATCTACAAAGGATTATAAGGGAACTTTCTAGCATGATAGAAATATTTCCTATCTGATTGGAGTGTGTTGTTACACAGGTGTGCTCATTTATCAAATATTTAAAATATATTTGTTTTATTGTATATAAATGACACCTCAGTAACATTGATAACAAAGCAACAAGGAAAGACTGCATTGTGGGTATCTGTTATATTATCTTGCATATTTTTCAGAATAATAACTGTTCTTCTAAAAGGTGCCTGCATGGAGAATTCTGAGTGTGCTGCCATCTGTACCTTATCCCTCCCATCCATCACCCTTCCTTGTTGCTTGATAAAAACCATCACCCTGGCATTTGAATGTGTCAGAGATTTATAGAAATCATGATTTCTTCATCATTTGCTCTCATTAATTTTGGATTATGTAGTGATTTTAGAGTTGCAGTCTTCATGCTTTTGTGTAGATGTAGGTTGTCTCAAAGGTTTTTTTTTTTTTAAATGCATCTAAGAATGAATTTCTGACACATGCTGCAACGTGGAACATATTTGAACATATGTAAGCTTTGGAACAGGTTTTTTTTTAATTTCTTTTTTTTCCTTGTGAAACTATATTTGAAATGTTTAATTAGGTCTTGGCATGAATTCTTGCTAATGCCAACCCCATAAGGAAACAGGGTTTGGATTGACAATTTTTTTTTTAATTCAACTCAGATTCCAGAACTCAGTTTTTTTTTTTTCAAAGATAAAACATGCGGAGTTATCTGTTTGTATTCATCACTCCAGACTCTGAGATAAATTCATTTTGCTTCTTGGTGTGAAACTTCTCAACATCTATTGACAAGGCCGGAAATTGCCAGATCAAATCTTCAAAGAAAGGAAACTTTGGTCATTCATTCATTTTATGGTAGCTGATAGCAGAATTGTTTTCTTTTAGATAGGAACCTTGCTTGTACTGTTCACTTTTGTGTCCCTAGTACCTAAAACTGTGTCATATAAGTATGAATTTTATAGAGGAGGAAGTAGATGCACAGAAAGATTTAAATAGGTTGCTAAAATCACACAACTAGTGATCTAACAATTCTACTTCTGGGTGTATACACAAAAGAATTGAAAGGGTCTCAAAGAGATATTTGTACACCCATATTCATAGCTAGTCATAGTAGCCCAAAGGTAGAAACAACCTAAGTGTCTATGAATGGGCTAACACAATGTAGTATATGTGTACAATGGAATGCAGCCTTAATAAGGAAAGAAAACTTTTCATATGGACAAATAGATGAAACATGAAGACATCATAGTAAATGAAATAAGCTGGTTACAAAGGTCAAATATTACATGATTCCACTTATATGAGATTCCTAAAGTAATCAAACTCATATAGACAGAAATTAGAGTGGTAGTAGCCAAGGGCTAGAGACAAGGCAATGGGGAATTGTTTAATATGTCTAGAATTTCAGTGTTGCAAGATGAAAAGCATTCTAGAGATGGACATGAACAACAATGTGAATACAAATGAACTATACACATAAAATGGTAAGACAGAAAATTTTGTGTTATGTGAATTTTGTCGCAATATTAAAAAAATCACACAGCACATGGCATTGATAGAACCTGCAGTTTTCTGAATGTTTGTGCCTCCTCCGGCAAATTCAAATGTTGAAACCTAATCACCAATATGACAGTATTAGAAAGTGGGGCCTTAGCATAGTTATAGTCATGGGGGCAGAGTCCTCATGAGTGGCATTAGTGCCCTCCTTGCTCCTTCCCCCATGTGGGACACAGTAAGAAAATCCAAGTGGGCTTTAACAGGCACTGAATCCGCTGGCAGCTTGAGCTTGGATTTCCTAGCCTCTGGAACTATGAGAAACAAGTTCCTGTTCTTTAAAAGCTATACAGGAATTTCGTTTCCCCTTCCTTTTCCTTTGGCAGTGCTAGGGATTGAACCCATGGCTTTGTGTTTGCTAGGCAAGCATTCCACCACTGAGCTGTATCCCCAGATCTATGGTGTTTCTTTATATCAACTTGAACACACAAAGATGGAACCCAAGCCCAGGTCTTTTGGATTCCAAGTTCAACATTCTTAAGAGTCATCTGCCATTTTGGAAATGGTTAGGGGGTTTTCTTTTTAGCTGACTTGGCATAGAGGAAAAGCATGATATTGATTACTTGATACCATGACTTCAGGGATGTTGGGATAGCTCTGCCAGTCATGAAATACAGCTTTCCTAATTTGTTTAAATTTTGTCTGACGTTTCATTATTTTCCCGATTCTCAGTCTTGGCAGCACATTAAAACCATCAGGGGAGATTTTAGGGATACCATTGCCCATTCTGTGGCCCTCCTGTGCCCTTCTCTTACTTCAGGCTTTCTGATGTAGTTCAACCAAGGTGTGGCCTGAACATCAGGTTTCTTAAAAGCTCCAGGTCCATTCACATCCAAGAATGACTATCCTGTCACGAGACAGATGACTCAATTCCTAATGGAACAGGCACCCTCACGCAGCAGAACTCCAAATATTCCTCAGATCATAATGCTTGAGCCAAATTATAGGTTTAGGCATCTTATTCTCAGCTCTGGAGGAAAGTTTGTCAGGTCCTTTCCAGAATTTTTGAGACTGGGAAGGAGTTAACCTATGTTTAAAAGAAGGACCCTGGAGTCTGGCTTCTGGGATTGGAATTCTGACTGCATTCCCTGCTATAAATGACTTCAGCTTTTAATTGCTTAGCCTCCCTGAATTCCCAAATGGGCATCGTGTGGTTGCTCACCCACAGAATTATGAGGAACAGATGAGATAATTCCTTTATGACACAGTATCCAACAAAGGCTGAAAACTTAATCAGGTTTACTACTTATTATGAAGAATTCATATTCTTGACATCTGGTATTCTTTTTTTCCCTCCCTAATTTTGTGATGAGACAAAACTCTTTAACGTTATATTTAGGTCTACCCTGTAGAGCATACACTGCCCTTGGTGTCTCAAAGTCAAGAGAGTAGAAAGGAGGGAGGGAAGGAGGGAGGGACTGATGTGGGGAGGCACCTGTGTGTGTACGTGAGTACACAGGCATATGGGTGCATGGCAGAGGAGACAACAGAGCAGGAGAGGCTGTTCAAACTGCCAAAGGCAACTACTTAAGAGATGGTAATCAGGGAAAATGTTTTGACTTCTGAACTTGACACCAGATGGAAACAGAAGCTTCAAGAAAGCCAAGATTTAAAGCATCCTCAGAAGGGAGAGGGCTGCCACTCAGGATGGAAAGAATCTTGGCGAAGAAATGGAGAGAAGAAAGAATGAGCCTTGGAATTAGACAGGAGGAAAGAGAATTCAGGAAAAGACCATGGAGGCCAATATTTCAAATATTTATTTTGTTAGTGCTGCATGAAAAGTCGAACTTGGAGGAAAAGCATTTTTGGATTTTTATTCTGAATCACTTATACAAAGGAAAAAAAAACTTATCTTTGACCTGTGCATAGGATCTATAAAAAGTGTAGGCTGGAGTATTATAGGTCCCAACTCACCGCCTCAGTTTCCTTTCGACTTGAGGGCTGTCTGGGACCCTTGACTTGTTGATTACACCAACCTTGTCTGTAATGTCATTTCCCCCTGTAGTGAAAGGAAAAGACTATCTTGCCCTGGCTGCTCAGGGGAGGGAGGTACCTTCCTAAATAAGAAACTCTGATCCTCTAACAATGGTGCAGTTGGAGGCCTGGCTGGGGCTCATGAGGGTCACCCTAAATGGCTTTCATCCTCCAAAAGGGTGTGTTGTCCATGCATTTCGGGTTGGGTGCTGGGAAAAATGTTCATAGCTCATTCCCAGTTGTGTTCATTTCATTTGCTGACTAATTCTTTTGAGACTTAGTCAGAGGGAAGGGTTTGGGCTGTTCCTTTCTGGGCATGGAAGCCTGGGCCTCCACTCTTAACTGGCTGGGAGAGTTAGCCTTTTCCTCCATTATCTGGCAGGCTTACAGTTCAGTGCCTTAAGACTAGTGTCTCCTTTGCCTGTTCATCTACTGCCTCAGTGTTCCTCTGTCTCCTTGCTAGAATGGCTCAGAGTGTGCAGGATGTAGAAATCTCTAGGGATCGCTGCATTCTATTCTCTCTCTGAGCAGTATGCCACCTAAGCAGGGGTAAGAAAGGCAGTCTGGGTCCTTCATGTTTCTTTTCTACCCCACCTACCACCTTGGTGGCTCCCAATGTGATTAGCTCAGAGAAAAGAAAATCTCCAAGGAGTTCCTCCAAGCCGAGGGCTGGGTCCCCTCCCTGGTGCCATTGGGTGGGCTAGCCTACATTTTTTCAAGTTGTATGTGTGTGTGTGTGTGTGTGTGTGTGTTTGGTGTGTGGGGGTGTGTGGGCGTGTTAATATGACAGTTCAGGCTTGAAAAACAGTACATTTGGAAATATAAACTAGATGAAAACAAGCTATAATGAAAGTGAAAAAAAAAAACACAAAAAACAACTCAACATATCAGTTTACTGCCGATTGAAAATTAGGACCAGATGAGACTGTGAGGCTCTGGGCATTTAATTTACAGGAGGAGGTCACTAGTTGGCAAAAACCAGGCCTAGCCTGCATTGGCTTCCCACGAGCAATATTGTGTTTATTTGTTTGTGCCCTTCCCTAGTATGTGGAGAGAAATAATGAACCAGCTTGTTTGAAGTTCTTTCTGCCTCTCCATATCATGGCGTGTTTCATTTCATTTCGTTTTATTTGGAAAGGGGAGGAGGAAAGAACATCAGTGACCAATCTGGAAAGTTAATTTTTCTCCAAAAGAGCACTGCAAGTCATAAGAGAGAGAGGAGAGGTGTCAGAGGCAGGTAGGATGATTAATGGAAGATGATTAATGGAAGAAGATCGCTTCAATTAGGAGTACAAGAATGAGCTCATACAGTCTTCCATGGAGTGGAGAAAAGCAACATGGAGTAGAAACATACTACTCCTAGTGTGGTCCATGGACATGAAGCATCAACTGAGAGCTTGTTAGAAATGCAAATTCCCAGTCCTCACTCTCAGTCCTTCTGACTCCGGGAGCCTGTGATTCTTTTGTTCAGGGGTTTCATACTGTTAGGCCAAAGACCACCTTAAATTGATAAGACTGTTTTGCTTGGGCTAAAGAATGTTGACCTACAGAATAATTTTAGAAATTAAGTTTGTTATCAACATCGATAAATATGGATGCCAAGGACATCTGAATTTCCAGTTCTCTGTGATAGAACAGAAGGTTTGGCATCACTCGACCCACCCTTCTGTGTAGCTCAGTCTCTTGAAGCCCAATGGAGCCTACCCTCTTAGTTTTGTAGGGACTGTGGATGTGCTCTAGTTTCCTCTCAGTCCAAACATCAAATATCTGCTGTGGTTTAGCATTGACCTTAGGTATCCCTTCTGTAATTGATTCGGGAATGGGCATGTGACCCAGCCCACTGATCACAAAACATGAGGGGAAATCTACCAGAGGGCTTCTAGGAAAATAATTTTTTTCCTCTCAGGGAATTTCTCTTTTTTCCTCTTGACGTTGTCATGTGTGGATGTGACCTTTACTTCCATTTTGCTATTGGGGCACAAGTGAAACCAGACCAAGTTGGCCGAATGAAAACATGAAGAGAACTGGGACTCTTGACAACCTTGAGGAACTGTCCAGTCTACCCACCCTGGATCCTGCCCCACCTCTGCACTTCCTGTTAGGACTTATGATACAGTTCCTCATTGTTTAAGCCATTTTCTACTGGCAACCATCAACATCCTAATTGACTCAGAAGAAAAACAATTAACCAGCAGAGAAAGCTGTGTGATGTTCTTTTTTTCCTGTCATTTTTGTTGAGTCTGATTATCTGCTTGGTCTGGACCATATTTCCAACACTGGGCATCAGTATACCAAACCATGCTGACTTTCCTGGGTTGGAATGTGGTTCAAATGTGATTCTTCCTTGTGGAAGAGCCTTCTACCCCAGGTAAAGGATGTCCTATAGCACAGTGTGTACTTAAGACAGAAGATTCTGGTTCCAGTGTTGTTACAGTTATAATCTTAGCAAGTAACTTAACCTTGCTAAGCTTCATGACCTACTAATCTACCTTAGAGGTTCATCAGGCAGATTAGATGAGATGATAGCAATAGTCTGACTCCATTTTTTTAAAAAAATATTTATTGCTGATGGTTTTTAAATCTCACCACTCCCTTTTTTATTTGTGTTTCACGAATGGGAAAGCTGATAAAACAAAACAAAACAAAACAAAAACAATGCTCCTTCTTTTAGTGCTGATACGAAAGTCAAGTCACATAAGACCTTGCTTTCACTTGGAAATCCTGACTTTAACACCCTAAGATCCTAAGCTGGTCCCTTTTCCCTGTTCTCTCAAGCCATCTTAGATCAGCTGGGAGGCCTGTTCTGCTTTCCCCTAAAAGCTTCACCCAAAAATAAAGAAATTTTTCATGCCTTCTTGGTATATAAGAGACATTGTCATTTTTCTTTCTTTCTTTTTTTTTTTTTTTTTTTTTTTTGGTACCAGGGATTGAACTCAGGGACACTCAACCACTGAGCCACATCCCCAATCCTATTTTGTATTTTATTTAGAGACAGGGTCTCACTGAGTTGCTTAGTGTCTTTCCATTGCTGAGGCTGGCTTTGAACTCACAATCCTCCTGCCTCAGCCTTTTGAACTGATGGGATTACAGGTGGGAGCCACCATGCCCTGCGAGACATGGTCATTCTTGACATCAAACCAGATTTTGGGTGGGAGTCCATGCTGATATGTGTAGGGCAGCTACTGTATTATGAGTTGTCAGGAAATGCTAACTCCGCACAGCAATGCAACAGAGCATTATTGTTTTCATTAAGGTCTAAGGATATTTTCAAATACTAAGGAGTATAGAGGAAATAGTACCATGAGCCCTCTGTGTCCATCACTCACCTTAAATGACCATCATCACTCTGCCATTTATATTTTATCTTTACTCTACCCTCTCCCATTTTTTTTTTTGAGAGTTTTAAAGTAAATCCTAGCAAATGCACCCATAGCGCTTCAGTGTGTTTCTCTAATAGGTAAAAAGGAAAAATAAAAATAGAAGTATTATTACACATACACACACGCATGCACACACACACAGAGTGAAATATGTAGACAAGCAAATTAACATATATGTTACCTCACAATTCTTTCTTTTTTTGCGTGTGGCAAGAGCATATAAAATCTACTCTGTAAATTTCCAGTATATAGTCCAGTATTATTAATACAGAATATTAATTATGGGTAAAAATTATGATATATAATATTATTCACCCTTTAGAGAGGAGGTTCTGCCATTTGCCATAACATAGATGAAACTAAAGGACATTATTCTTCTTTTTAAACATCCACCCAAGACCACTACAACACAATAAAATTCATATTAATTCTTTAATGTCAAATGCATAGATATATTCACTTTTCTCAATTGCCTCAAAAATGTCCTTAACAATCACTTTCCAATCATAATCTAAAAAAGTTCACCAATCTTTACTTTTCCACAAAATAGTTATTTGGTGTTTTTCTTATTCATATTTTCCCATTAATTTCTTTGTTTCTCACTAGTTTGCTGATCATAAGACTACATGAAGTTTTTACCCTGTAAAACTGCATGAAGGCCTGGGCTCCATCACTTTTGCATACCACAATCTTCCTAGCACTTCACATAGAATGCAAAGGAGAATCTCAATAAACAGCTACTGAAAGAATAGATGAATGAATGAAAGAATATATATGGAAATTACTATGTCCATAGGACTCATGACTTGAGTCTTCTTTTCCTCTTGTTCAAGAAAGAGAAGTAAAAACTGAGCTAAAAGTCATGAGATTATCCTGAGGGAGTCCTCAGAAGCTTACAGTAAGTAGGAACGTGTTCTGGCAGGACTGTGTGATAAATACACAGATGACCTCTTTTTTTTTTTTCTGGACCAAATTAATGAAGTTGAATCAGCTTTATTCACAGGAATTTACCTAGTAAAAACTGACATAAAATGCATTTACTTTTTTAGTCCTTTTTTTACCATTATTGAAAGAATCCAAGATTCTTTTGAGCTAGATCTCAACTTCATTCGCATATAATTAAATGAAAGAAATATTTTTCTCAATTGCTACAAATTTTACAGGAGTTGTGGAGTTATGACTCAGTCTTTAAGTGAATTACTCCTTTGAAACAGTTCTTTTAATCTGTAGGGACATGAAGAAGTATCCAGGAGATCTCAAGTTTATGCGTACTCTGCTATTATCATTCCTGGGTTCTGTGACTGAAGATCAACCAACTACATAGATGATAAATTAAATTACTTCAATACTGAGCATTTTCAGATTTTTCTTGTCATTATTTCTTAACAATATAACCACCATCTCTATAGCATTTACATTGTATTTGGTATTGTAAGTAATCTAGAGATGATTTAAAGTGTAAGGCAGGATTGAGAAGGTTGTATGCAATTACAATGCCATTTTGTGTGAGGTTGCTGAGCACCTGTGGATTTTGGTATCCTCAAGGGGTTCTGGAGCCAATCCCCATTTGATACCAAGTCACAACTGTATTTGCATTCTATTTTTGGTAAATCCAGGTAAAATTCACAGAATTCCTACAAAACTGGGTGACTCTAGGAATCACATTGTAGAATGAGCAATTTAACTGAAAGCTGCAAATTTTGGTCTCAAGGCCCAGTGGTATTCTTTAGATTTTGTAGTCAGTTTGTGAACCACCATATGTGCTATTAAGGAGAAGTGGAGAAAGAAGAATGAAAAGACAAAAGATCATTTATCTGGGACTCAGGGCAAAACTTGGAAGAAACTCAGTTTTTCCCTTTTTAATGATCAAAGAGTTATTGAAAAACCGATGACTGACTTAGTAGAGCATTAAAATATGTATGCACAAAGGACATATATATTTTCTCTTTATTGTACCCACATTATGCATGTAGCCCCTGAATGTACAATACAAGAGAGGGTCAGGAGTACCAAAATTGCCAAGATCACACAGAGACCGCTATTTTAGATGATCTGAAAAATTGCAATGATCACACACATAGATCTGAGAGACCCAAGGCAAACAGCTGTGGTTTTAGGATCTTGCTCTAAGTACCATCTGTCTGTTAGCACCATGAATCTTGGCTGAGAGAGCAGCTTCACAGATCTGAGAATTCTATATTATTTTCGAAGTTTTCTCGGGAATTAATGGAACCTAAGAAAAGTACTGTTCTTCATCTCTCAAATTTGGGGCAAAGTGAGGGAAAGTTAATAGTGTGAAGTTAGTTGTGGGGCCTTTGTAACTTTTTTTATGTTAGAGATATTTCATAAAGAGAAGTCACTTAAAGTAGATGCTCAAGAAATTCCTGGTCCCAATAGGGTCATAGCTGCATTTGGTGTGTGTGTGTACGGAGCGGGGGAGACTGTATTTTTGCTGGCTAATACAGCATTTCTAGATGCTCATTAAGCTGTTAAAAAAATGTGAAATGATGACTCATTGCCAGCCCCTCCCAGCCCCCCTCCCTGCTCCTATTTGCCTGTGGGTTGAAGGAATGTATACTGACTTGAGTTAAAGAAGAAACTTGTGGTTCCCATTATAGTCTGTAAACATCGATTGCTGAAAGCCTCAGGGTGCTATCATCTCCCGCCCCACACATGCTTTATATACAATTCATCTTGGAAAACAGATTGGGAGAGTACCATGTTTACTATTCCACAGTAACCCAACTAATGGGGGGCTGTTCTGCCTGGGGGCCTCCAGACCATCCCTGTTCAGAGCTAAGCGGAGGTCCCCTCTGATCTCTTCCAAGTCAGAGGATCAAGAGAGAAGCCAAGGCCAATACTCCTTAAAGTTCTTCCTGCAGTGGCCCTTTGCCACCTCGTCATCAACAAAAGAAATTTCTAAAAACCCTTTCTTAGGAAAAAAAACAGGAGTTTTGTTTCTTTTTTGGATTTTATGTTTGAATCCTTCAAGTCATGGAAAAATTGGTTTATCTGTTATTTTTAAGGTCACTGTCAATACTGCCATTTGGGTTGAAAGATGAAATTAATTACTTGGGGTAGAGTGCAAGGCATCCAGGGAATTATTCTGGCAGTGTATGATGAGTTTATAGTAGAGAGAAGAGAGAGGCAGAGAGAGATGGGGGGGGAGGGAATGCAAAAAGTCTCAGATTTGCTTGGCATCCTAAACTATGGCTGATAAGATGAGCTAAACAGAGAGTCCAGTTTCTTATAGAAGGAGGAATTGTAGATGTGGTGGGGCTGGAAAAAGTGCAGGATAGAGTGTCAGACTGTTTGAGTTTGCCTTCTGACTTTGACATTTGGTGGGATTGTGACCTGGGGTACTGTGTCTTAAACTTTAACATGGGCATGAATTACCTGGGGATTTGATTCAAATGCCAAATAGTACCTTCCCCAGCTAGCATTTCTCCAGAGAATTCTGACTTAGTAGGTATGGGTATGGCCTAAGACTGTCTGCCTTTAGTAGTGAAGAATGTGAAATGTCTCTTCACAGATGTAATAGGTTAGAAGGATGCCAGCCTCCCAGGATTCTTCCTGGGACTCATAGCACTGGTGTGCATGCCATGGACACTGAAATGGGGAAACCAAATACTGGATGAGGACTTGGGACCCCAGAATGCTGGCACGAGAAGACCTAGTTCTAATCCCTCAATTTTCAGGTGAAGAATCCAAGGTGCATGTACTTCTCAGGAAGTCTCTATAAGGGTATCTGTTCTTTGCATCTAAGTAAAGATCCAATGGGCAGAGGTGTCTGGTTTGTACTCGGGGTGAGTGCGACTTGAATCTCTGGCAATGTCTGAACTATGATGTTACAGATATTTTTTTTCTCAGTTATCCCCCCTCATATTGTTATTATTGGTGTTATTATAAATCAAGGATGGCCTATTAAAAACCACACTGATACCTTTTATTCCAAACAGAATAGGCAAGGAGTCTCTGATTTCATTTATGCTAAGCTCAAAGTGTTTGCATTTTGCCAGGCACAGGTGGCAAGACCTGTAATGCCAGCGGCTTGAGAGGCTGAAGCAGAAGGATCGCGAGTTCAAAGTCAGCCTCAGCAAAAGCAAGGTGCTAAGCAACTCAGTGAGACTCTGTCTCTAAATAAGATAAAAAATAGGGCTGGGGATGTGGCTCAGAGGTTGAGTACCCCTGAGTTCAATCTCTGGTACCAAAAAAAAAAAGTGTTTGCGTTTCCCTGATATCTGAACTCCCACCCCTCCTAACCCCTAACTCTCTCTTTCCCTTAGCTCTTAAGCCAGACCTGTTGTCCTCCTTAATCAAATAACATGATCAGTAAACACCATAAAAGTATATCTTTCTGCTGTTTCTGCATTGCACTAGTGGGGAAGGTACTAATGATGTCATGAAACAGCTAATTAAAAACAAATGAAACCCATTAGTCTGAGTTTGGTAAGTGGCTAACAAGAAAGGCTTGATTCCATAGCTTGCTTACAAATAACTCAGCAGTCCTTATTAGGAAACAGTTCTCACTGTCTGCTTTTCTTTACTGAGACTTGTAACAGAAGGCTGTTGAAAGAACCTCCCCATGGCTCAACTTTGAAGACAGCAAAGCTTACTAGATTTCTCATTTTTAAAGTGTTGTGTTTGCCGTCTCCCATTTTCAACTGTCGGAGCCAGTTGCCTGTGATATGGTGCTAATGATATTGGAGGCCTCACCCCAGGCTGGTTTCTAGCACTCAGTACAAAGAGGCAGTTTATTCTTTGACCCAAGACTGCACTGCTTGTGTCGGCCTAATTCCTCTGAACTTGAAGAGGACTGAGAGACAGCAGATGGCTGGCTTGATGAATCCCGAAACCTTTGCAGGGCAGAGGGAAGACCTAGACGCTGAGAAACCCTCAAGTAGTAGGTAAGGGAACCTAGGAAAGTGATGTGTTCTTCAAGAATCCCCAGGAATGAGTTGTATGGGGAGAGCCGTGGTTTAGGGCAAGCCACAGGTCTGAATGGTGGACATGGCTGGGGATAGCAGGACCCCACACCTGAGTAGAGGTGGGAGTACCTTCACTTCTTAACCATTGCTTCAGGAGAGCAATTACTAATTTCATCTGTCCTGTGGTCTCACCTGACTAACACACAATAATCCCTTGTTATGTGCAGGGCACCCATTCCAAGACCCCCCCCCCCCATGGATGTCAGAAATTGTGGCTCCTACTGAATCCTGTATATGCTTTTTTATTTTTCTATACATGCAATATCTATGATGAAGTTTAGTTTATCAATTGGGCACATCAAGAGATTAGCAACAATAATTAATAATATAAACTAGAATGATGATGATGATGATGATAATAATGATAAACTGTGATAAAAGTTATTAAAACTTACAAATTGTTTATTTCTGGAATTTTCCATTTAATATTTTCAGACTGTGTTGGTGATGATAAAAGTGGAGTGAATTTGTGAGTCTGTCTGTAGAGTCCTCATAGCTTAGTGAACTTTTGGGAACATTTATTGGGGATAAAGATTAGAAGTCAACAGAGGGGATATAAAGTAGATTCAACCAACAGAGTAGATTATAACAAAAAATGGCTCCACTTCTTTTACCTTTCCTGTTTATTCCCACATCTCTTAAATTCAGACTGGTCTTATGTGTTGCTTTGGACAATAGGCTAGTGAAAGTGATTGTGTGACATTTCCAGACCAACGAGTGGAATTCCTATGACCATTGTGGGAACAAAGCCCCACTGTCCTGTAGAAGGATAAAACATAAAGGAAAGCCGTCCCAGGTAAGGCATTGTAGGCCTCCCAATCTCCAGTGGGTCCACCATGCAGCAGGGCAGATACAGGAGTAAACCCAAGAAAAATCAGTCTAGCGCATCCCAGAGTGGAGGAACCCATACTTTTGTGAACTAAATAAATGTTCAGTTTTACTTACAATAATTTTAATGAAAATTTCAGACATACAGAATTTTTCAGTAAATAGTCTTGTGTTTAACTATGTTCATTTTACAACAGATCATTCATCTGCCCCTCCTTCTATTCCTCTATCCATCCATATCCTTTAAAAATAGTAATTATTAACTGAGCACGGTAGTGCATGCCTACAACTCCAGTGACTTAGGAGGCTGAGGCAAGAGGATCACAAGTTGAGGTCATCCTTAGGAACTTAGGAGACCTTCAGCAACTTAGGGAGATTCTGTCTCAAAATTAAAAAAAAGAAAATTAAAAGAGAACTGGGGATGTAGCTCAGTGCTAAAGCAAACTCAGTTCATTCAATCCCCATTTTTACATCCCTTCCCATAGTAATTGTTGCTTTAAGCCACTAGATTTCGGGATGATTTATTTAAGAATGATTTGTGGTAAAAGGTAACTGATATAGTGGACATAGTAGAAAGGTTGAGTGAGGGAAACAAGGGAGGTTCTGGGAAAAGTGGTGACTTGGGGTTCTTTGCATGGGGACCATCAAGAGCTACCCTTCTGGAAAGATGTAGAGTAATGTGGAATGGCTCAGGGTTCATCAGCAAGCAGAGTGAAGCTGTGGGAGCTAGAATTTGCTTGGCTTTTAAGTACTACTTGGATGACCTGGGGGATCAATGACCTGAGGGCATTTCTTAACCAGTGGGGGATTAAGCATTTTGATCAGATTCCCACCTTGCAGAAGGACAATTTTAGGAGTCACATACTTGCTCCTTTATGCAACCCTTAGAACCAAACCTTAATATCTACAGCAGTAATCTTGATAATGCACCCTAAAATTAGCTGGTTCTCTTTTCCCTCTGTCATTTCTCTGTTCTCTCACTCTTGGGACACTTCTTATACAGGTACCAAAAGTCTACATCTTGTCTCAGGTTCTATGTTTCCCAAGCTAATATGAAAAGAAAAAGGATATTCACAAAGGGGTAATATGATAATATAAGGCAGCATACCCTATCTATCTATCATCTATCTATCTATCTATCTATCTATCTATCTATCTATCTATCATCTAATAAAGAGAATATAGGTAATACATGGATTTTAGAAGCAAGACATCACTGAAAATTCTGAGTTGCTAGAGTTGAGTCTTTAAGTGAGAATATGATTTCAGAATTCTGGGCATGATTATCTGTGGAAGGGAACTTTTTTTCTGGGATTCATATAAACCTCTTTTATATTTTTTGCTTTACTAAATGCCAGTCATTAACAGTGCTCGAGTATCCAGTGGAAAATTTAATCACCAAGTGCCCACCATGAAATAATGACTTGTTGACTGCTAATGCTATCTGAAACCCAAGTTGTCTTAATTCTTTTTTTCTACCTTTTGATTGTAGCATAATTTTATTAGGATTGACCCCTTGTAGTGTAGGCACGATCATATAACGCCGTTCCCTGGTTTGTGAACATTTATGAACATTTGCAATGCCAAAAATCATACTTATATAAAAGTCTCAGGGACAAGTACCATGGGAAAGCCAGAGTTGGTTTGTGATTGAACTTGTCAGTCAAGGAGAAGTGCAAATGCCATGTGGTTGACTTTAAAATCAAGACCAGATGGCAAACAGTATTTGGTGGGTCTTGGTTGTTTTCCAGTTGTCTAACGCTTAGAAGTCTGACGAAAAGTGGAGATATTTTTGCCACAGTGAGATTCTGGCATTTGTAGCCAGTTGCCCCGATTTCCATCATGGAGGGCCAGGTCTGGAGCATGACTCATGGAGGAGGCAGAAGGGAAGGACTTGAGAGAAAGTGGTCCCCTTGGGTCAGTGATCAGCCTAGATACAGGGGAGGGTGGGGGAGGTTCGGACTGTAGCTTCCTACATAGTGCCTGATCTTGTTGTGTCAACAGCTTTATTTTCTAGGACTAATTTCTCTCTGACATTTCATCGGCTCTGTGCCTGAAAGGCAAGGAAGTGGTGGAGGGAAAGCAAGAGGAGGGGGGCGGGTTTCCAAAGGAAAAGCAAATATCTGCACATCACGGGGAGCATGAACAAAATGTAAACCCTTAATAACAGGCACCCATAGGCAGATGAAAGGAGATGAAGTGATATCTACCCTGCAAGTCACTGCAGCTGGCTGGCTGCACAGCTCTCTTTGAATACACATTAAAAGCTCCAAACACTAACTATTTTGCTCTTCTCAAAGTTTATAACCTTTTCCCTTTTTGCTCAGCTGTGTTCTAATGACATTTTTTTTTCTGTTAAAGAGGATTGGTTTATGAGAACAGGATGTTTGTATTAAATATTAAATCGTCAAGGCTCCTCTTAGCTGAAGGTCTCAGCTTGGCTTCGGTTTTGATTGAAATAGACAAACCTACATTCCTACAGAACTACAGAGAGTACAAAGAGTTGGTCACATCTTGATAGTGTAACCTGGCATTGGGCCAAGAACAGAATAATTGGTTAATGTCTCTGTAGCTCTTTGAGATACAAAGCGCTATGTAAGTTCTAAGCAGAATTGAGAGCCAAGCCAGCCCTGAGGGCCTGATTCTAGGGGTCAGTAGACTACACACTCTTCACCAACTGTCTTTCAACAGCATATTCATTGGCTCATGCAAATGAACTGGATTCTTTGTGGGAGCTGGGCCTTCAGCGCTGGGGTGTCTACTCACCCCTTCTTGGAGGCTTAATTATAGATTTAGCTGTGTGTGGTGGAAAACCAGTGTCATCTCTGGCCTTCAAAGGCTATACTCAATGTCCTTGAAATTGTCCTTCATGTCATGTGAAAACATTTGGGAGGTAGAAGTTTGCAAAAGTTGGCAAATAAATAGGATTCTCTAATTCTTGTGTAGGATGTGGATATGTGGTGGTAAATAGGAAGGTATTTTGGCAAAATAAGCTTTGGGCATGTGCGCTCCTCTTCTTGGAGAGGGACATAAAACCAACAAGTATATTGATTCCATTCTGGTTTGTCATGAAAACCAAACCCCTGCCTGGTAGTTTAATAGAATTCACTACAGGGACTGAACTAGGGAGGTATTAGAAGAACTGAAATGGGAGGTGAGGAATGTAAAGATGGACACAGGAAGCCGTTACCCCAACAGCATAGGGAGCAGGAGTTGGCTGACCTCAGGGACTGCTTGTGGAAGTCGGACTCTAGGAGGCCCACCGAACCATCCAGGGGAAGCAACTTCTATCCCCAAAACTACTCAAAACAGAGACAGCGAGGTCTATGTGGGCTTCTCTGCTTATGAGTATGTTTATTTCCTTTTGTGAGCCACTTAAGCCAAACCAGAAACAAAATGGCAAGGGGATCTGGAAAGTGTGACCCTGTATAGAGCCATCCTTGTGGCACAAAACAGAGCAGAGGAAGGTTGGGGGTAGATTTGA
Organism: Urocitellus parryii; assembly: GCF_045843805.1. NCBI lineage: Eukaryota > Metazoa > Chordata > Mammalia > Rodentia > Sciuridae > Urocitellus > Urocitellus parryii. The sequence continues at coordinate 164,060,801 of NC_135536.1, read as the reverse complement.
GGGTCGGTAGGCAAGTGGACAAGAATGATAGGCACAGAGAAGGTCTGCAGTTGGGAATCTGTTGATCACAGTCTGACCCAGAGTTGAAAGTTCTACTTTTATATTGTCCCTTTCAACTTACAGTGAGGGATTCTATATTGACATCTGGTATGGAGTTTCAATAGGATTTCCAACTGGTAGCCAAACTAATGTGACTTGTCACTGTGGCAGCTTATTGATGTTACACTCAGATTAAACAGAGATAGGAACAGAAATTAAAGGAGGGCCTGGGTTTATGGCTTCTCTAGGTGGTTTTATTTCTTCTCCCTTTCTCACCTCTCATGTGAAGGCAGAGGCAGCCTTGAATGCTGGCTAACGGTATATGGGCAGAGGGAAAGGCCCCTCAAGGGGGTAGTAGGGAGCACATGTCTGCCAGGCAAATGAATGGTGAGCAAGAACCCTCCCCAAGGAACGGAGGTAGATGTTATCAATTGAGATTTCATTTCTGCAAATGAGTATGATTGTCATATGGGAAATTTATAGAGTCTCGACTATTAGTCTCAAATTTTCAGTCCTTCTACAGAGAGTGGGAGTCCTGTCAGCCCAACTGTCCTTTCAAACCACCAACTCACCTTCTCTGCACTCTGGGTCTCCTGCCATGTCCTTCCTAGTACCGTGATCACTTCCTCTGAGTACCACCCAAGCTTTTGCCACATCATCTTAAGTGGCTCACCAAAAGAAGTAAACATCGTCATAAGCAAAAACATACCCACACAAATTGTTTGAAGGGTTATATATACTTCTGTGGATCTTTTGAAGTGTATATATGTGTCTCCATGCATTTGCCTGTGTGTATTTATTTATACTCCTACATTAGAAGTGGGATTAATACAAAGTAAAGTGTGGGTACCTGGTTGGGGGAAGGGGTATATCCCAAACTCGCTGCCGTGCCTCGCTCAGTAGTTGGACCTTTTGCGGTCTGATGTGCAGAGCATGCTAGGAAACTGGGCTATGGTAGTGCACTTATTATAATCCCAAGGTTGTTTCAGACCAGTGGCAGATCTTTCAAAAAGAAGCAACAAAAAAATAGTCCTCCCTTGGCAAGAGACTATCAGAACTTTCATCTGTGCTTGAGAGAGGTGCATCTGGTACAAAGACCCCAATATCCAACTCTCTGATGCCAGCCCACATTGGCCAAGAACAAGGGAATGCTATCCTGTGTCTGTCACGGAATTCCAAAAATAGTGCCTTTTTATCTCTTAGCTCTCTCTTTACAACAGAGTCCACACATTCAATAAGGCCAGTCTCCATAGGTGTAATGCTAAATATCTTACTGACCTTGACAAGCACTGTGGGTAACTTAAGCCTTGACAATGAAATATTTGGTAACAACTGGGATTGGGTGTGGCTTTATTCTACTTCGAAGGTAACTGTCCCTATTTTCCCTCCTTTGGTCTGGATACACCTAAGTGGAGATTAGTTGAACTTGGATCATTTCCTAGAGTCAGTGGTTTTTTTGGCTGCCTGAGAAGTCTATTACCTTTGTAGTCTAAAATCTTCAACCTTTTCATTTAGCCATAATTCCCTTCTTTCCTGACATTGCCCAGATCCCTCCTTCTCCAGCTTTCTTCTGCATCTTCTCAGTCAGCAGGAGCCAGAAGCCTTCTTCACTAATAAATATCATTATCCATATTTTTAAAGATACTCTTGTTTTTTTCCCCCCAAACTCCTGTCAAGTCCATAAATTTGCATATAATGGTGGTTGTTTTATTACAAAAGGACTAGACAGCTTATGTCTAGAATGCTAGTCTCTGGATTTATAATTCAACCCCTTATCATAAAATCAAGCATACTGGAAGTTAGGCATGTTGCCACACACCTGTGACTCAGGAGGCCAAGGCAGAGGATTGAGTTCAAGACCACCCTCTTCAATTTAGTGAGGACCTCAACAACTTAGTGAGACTCTATATAGAAAGAAAGAAAGAGAGAAAGAAAGAAAAGAAGGAAGAAAGAAAGGGAAGAAAAGAAAGAGAGAGAGAGAGAGAGAAAGAAAGAAGGAAGGAAAGGAAGAAAGAGAGCTAGAAATGTAGCTCAGCGGTAAGGTGCCCCTGGGTTCAATCCCCAGTACTAGTACTACTACTACTACTGATAATAATAATAATAATAATAATAATAATAATAATAATAATAACAAATATAAATTAAATATATTGGAGGGTGAGAAAGGAGGATAAAGAAAACAAGGCACCTGATTTCATGTAATTGAAGAACTCCACACCAGCAGTAACGAAACCTCTTTGGAAGTGATATAAATGAAATCTCCCACCATGTTTGTTTTGCACTATGCATGTTCTGCCTGCTGCCTTACACTTCTTGATTCTAGCTGGGATGGTTAAGTGGAAATACAACAAACCATGAGAGAGTCTGTGCTTGCGATGTTGCCAGCCGGACTGGAAACAGGAAACACAGGAATCTTATAATAAATGTGGAGACTTCCAGCCTAATTTCACAGTCTCAGATGTTTGAATAGAGCTTTGAGTAGGCTGCAAATCTTGGGTGTACCTCTCAACAAAACTTCCGGTCTCATGCTGACCCACCCTGTGTCAGAGGAGTTGCCTGTGAAATTCAGTCTTGGTTATCTAAATTCTTTGATGGCCAACATCCAGTGCTTTTCAGCTTTTTGAGTGGACATGAATAGAGGGTGGTTTTTGACTATGTTGGACAATGGGAAGGGGATGGTATCACCTTGATGTTTTCCCAGAGTCAGTAAATCTTTTTTTCTGTGGCTTAAAGGCCTGAAAGAATAAAGGGTAATAATTTATTTTTTTGGGGGGGGTGCAAAAATAGTCTTTTATTTATCATTTTTATGCCCCACCACTCACATAGCTGAGTGCCTGCCATTGAACAGTATCTTTATTTTTTCTTTCTTTTAAAAATATTTATAAAATTGGTACATAATGGTGGAATTCACCATTACATATTTGTACATGCACATAAAATAATTTGGTCAACTTAATTCTCTAGTAATTCCCTTTTCCCTTCCTTCTTCCCTCCCTAGTTCCCTTACCTTACTCTACTAATATCCCTTCATTATTATTATTATTAGTAGTAGTAGTAGTACTAGGAATTGACCCCAGGGTGCTTAACCATTGAATCAGATCCCCAGATATATATATATATATATATATATATATATATATATATATATATATATATATATATACACTTAGCAAATCAGCTATACCCTGTCTCTAAATTAAATATATATATAAATTAAATATATCTATATCTATCTATATATCTCTATCTATATCTATCTATCTATCTATCTATATATTTGATTTAGAGACAGAGTATAGCTGATTTGCTAAGTGCCTCGCTAATCTACTGAGGCCTGCTTTGAACTCACGATCCTCCTGCATCAGCCTCCTGAGTTGCTGGGATTATAGACATGTGCCATAGCACCCAGTTTATCCCTTCAATTTTTGTGAGATTCATTCCTTGACTCTTTTTTTCTCTTTAGCTTTTACATATGAGAAAAATTATATGATCTTTAACCTTTCGAGTTTGGCTTATTTTGCTTAACATTATGGTGTCAAGTTCCATCCATTTTCCTGTAAATTATATAATTTCTTTCTTCTTTGTGGCTGAGTAAGACTCCATTGTGTGTGTGTGTGTGTGTGTGTGTATATATCTCACATTTTCTTCATCCATTTATCTATTGATGGACACTTAATCTGGTTCCATAGTTTGGCTATTGTGAATTATGCTGCTGTAAACATGGTAGCATATATAATTCTAATTCTTTTGGGTACATACTGAGAGGTGGAACATCTGGGTTCTGTGGTGGTTCCTTTTCTAGTCTTTTAAGAAACCTCTATTCTGATGTCTAGAGTAGTTCTATTAATTTGCAATTCTACCATCAGTGTGTAAAGGGCACGATCTTGACGATTACTAACCATGATAGCAGTATTGGCATCATGTTGAAGCTTGGCAGAAATGCAGAATCTAGGGTCCTAGACCACACCTATTTAATCACAGTCTGTTTTCTTTAGATACTCCAGAAACTTGTAGGCACAGAGAACTTTAGAATCCACTGGGCTTGTAGATTCCTGATATTTCCTTAAAAAATTTGTGATTTTTTATTTAACTTGTGAGTGATGAATAGTTTGTTGATATTTAAGTAGCACTATCTGTGTAGTGTAGGTAGTATAGTTTCTTTAGAACAGTATTGGCTCTACTACACTTCAGCGCAATAGTTGTAGGGGAATCTTCCTTTTAGTATGCTATAATAGTAATAAAGTAGTGTTATAATGTCACAATTTTTTTTCTAATCAACTTTTCTAAGTTCTTTTACAGGTTTCCCCCAAACTCAAATTCAAATTCATATATATCTATATCTATATCTAAATTTATATCTATATTTATCTATCTCAGGAGTCTGGATGTGGGTTAGCTGGTCCTCTGCTCAGAGTCTCTGCAGGCTGAAGAGTGTTGAAGCTGTCATTGAAGATTGCAATCTCATCTGAAGCTCAGAGGCCTCTTTCTAGTTCACTGGTTGGCAGCAAAATTCATTTTCTTGTGTCTGTATGACTTGGGTCTAGGGTTGTGGTCTGCTCTCAGATCCTAGATGCTGCTCTTAGGTCTGGGCCCCATGGCCCTCCTCTCACAGTATGACTGTTTGCTCCTGCTGGGTCAGTGAGAGCACACTTGTTGCTGCTGCATGTAGGTTTTAGGGGACCACCCAAGATAATCTCCCTTATTTGATTGGCTCAAAGTCAACCCATAGAGATCTCAATTCTATCTGCCATCCACTTTGATAAAACATAATCATGAGAGCTATATCCTGTGATTTTCTTCATAGTTATAACCTATGACCTTTTATTTATTCAAGAGGAAAGAATGATATAGAGCACATGCTTCAGGGAATAGTGGGGGGAGCACAGGAGAATTCTGCCTACCTTTTAACATACACACATAAACACATACGTACATAGTTATTGGTAATTTATGTATAATTACTGATAATTTATATATTACTTATAAATTTATTTTAACATTGTATAAATATTTATATTATTTATATATAAATTATACATAGAATTTTAGAACTTTTTGGAATAAAGTAATGTTTCCCAAACTTCACTTAATACCTTTATTATTTTTTTACATAACCTTGAAAAAAAATCATTGTGCACATATATTTCCCTTAAAATGATTACTTTTAAACTTAAAAATATGCTAAGAGGGGAACTTGAATGTTATTAAAACAAATTAGAAGCTATTTCATTTATCATGAAGTAAAAGGTAACACAAAATGTAAGTTCAAGAGAAATAAAGTATATCAAATTAAATCTAACAACCACTGCCTGAACTTGAAGCCTGTGTCTGATAGTTGCTTCTCTTTGTTAAAAAAGGGAGTGTAGCAAGTGTTTAAAGAGGGATTAGGATGTCCTAACTCGAAATCCAGTCTTTCTCTTTGATATAATCTGTTGTTGAGATGAGTATAAAAGAATCATTTTCTCAACGCATGATCTGATATTCTTAATGCCATGTGATGGCAACCTAGTTAATGGTAAATCTCGCACTAGAATATACTGGGTTTCTTGAAGGTCTTAATTGGAAATAATGTCTTTTGACTTAACTGGGACCACACATAAATCTTGTGTATTACCTCACGTTATTGACCTTCATTGTCACCTATATAAAACAGTCACACAATTATGTCAAATAATCTGACAGCTCCAGAAGTAACTTCTGCCAACCCTTCTGGCTCTAGGGTCCATGATTGTATCTAATTAATGATACAGGTGGAGCATCCCTAACCTGAAAATCAAGAATCTGAAATGTTCCAAAATCTGAAACTTTTTGAGATCTGACATGATGCCACAGGTGGAAAATTGAACACCTGATCTCATGTGGTAGGACATAATCAAAGCAAGCATGCTTTATTTAATATTTTATAAAAATATAGCATAAAATTACCTTTGACTATGTGTGTAAGGTATATATGAAGCATGGATGAATTTTGAGTTTGGACTTAAATCCTTTTCCCAAAATCTCTCTCTCTCTCTCTCTCTCTCTCTCTCGCACACACACACACATGCAATATTCATAAATCTAAAATATATAAAACACTCTGGTCCCAAGTATTTTGACAAGGATGCTCAACCCAAATTAGATTATTTGCATGGTATTATTTATTAGGTTGGGCAACTAGTTGCCTAGTAAGGAATAGCTTTCATTGAAGAATTAGGATATATGAGGAGATGAGTGAAACTGTAAGGACTGTATAAAGATCTTGCCTCAAGGAAGACATAGCTGTGTGAGGCCACATGGGGTTTGTGGGCAGTCCTGAAGGTGGTGTGAGATGATGATGAGATTCCAGTGGTGCCAGTGGTTCAGCTGTGGACTAGGAAGAGGTGCCCATCCAAAGATTTAGGAAGCACAAGAGGCAAACCATTTACCTCACTTTTGCAGAAGGCAGATGTTATGGTTCAGATGTAAGGTATTCCCCAAAAGCTCCTGTAAGACAATGTAACAGCTTTCAAAGGTGAAATGGATAGGCTATAAGAAGCATAATCAGTGGATTATTCCATTGACATGTATTAAAGTGGTAACTGGGCAGATGGGGTGTGACTGGAGAAGGTAGATCACTTGAGGTTGTGCTCTGGGTTTATATTTTATTCCTGATGAACAGAGCTCTCTCTGCTTCCTAGGTGCCACATCCCTAACTGCTTTCCTTCATCATGCCCTTCTGCCACTATGTTCTGCCTCACTTTGGACCCAGAGCTATGGAGTTGGCTAACTATGGACTGAACCTCTGAAGCCATAAGCCAAAAAATCTTTTCTTCTTTTGCATTGTTCATGTTAGGGTTTTGGTCACAGCTGCAAAAAAAAAAAAAAAAAAAAAAAAAAAACCTGACTAAAACAGCAGAACCCAACATTTCACAGAACAGGGTAAGTCTGGGCAATTAACCAAAGCTATGGGGGCCTCAGAAATGCCAGTCAGAGCAATACAATTCAATAAGCTACCACTAGAGAAAGTCATGCAGAAGCAAATAAAATTTCCCAGGAAAGGCACAAGGTGAATATCAATTTCAACACTACTTATTTTATTTTTGAACATATTCCGTTTTGTATCCTCCTTTCTGGGGTTAATGCTTTATCTTGTGCATTGTTCCATACCATTAAATGTTACTTTTTAAAAAATATATTTTAGCATTGCATGATTATTCCTTATGTAGATATACAATAGTCAACCTCCTTCTGTAGGACATAAAGGTTAATTTCATACATTTTTATGAATAATGGCACTGTAGAGAATGCTTCTAGAAACAATTGCTTTCCTTTGCCCCATGAGAGCCATAGCTGCTATCGCCATCCTGCTGTGATCTCTGTGGGTCTCTGACTTGCAGCTGTGTTGGACAGTGGGAGGCATGAGCAGGAGATGGGGCAATGGAAGGACTGGAGGTTAATGATCCTGGGGCATTTATTCCTTGGCATCCTTCCTGCTCCCTAATCGTGAATTGGCTGACCCTACCAGGAAAGCCCACAGTTCTGGTAGGCAACTCTCTTCTATTGCTATCCTTCAGTGTTCCAGGGACTACTCCAAACTTGTCCCCTTTCTGGTTTTAAGGTCACATATAGGCTCCCTCTCTTACTTTTTCATGCTGGTCACCCTTCCCACCACTGTAAGTAGTTCCTTCCTTAAATTCTCAGGTTGGCCATTCCGTTTCTTCTCTGCCAGGGTCCACTAAACACACCATCAGCAGATTCCAAGCCTAGGATTATAGGAGATACTCTCCTGCTAAGACTCACTTTCACATTTTGAATTGTGGAATAGGATGCATACTACACTCTTCGTAGGGGTTCCCACCTCCAATAACTTGATCTGAGTCCTCTTCTACACCACAGACCTGAGTTCTCTATAAAATGGCATCTGAAATTATAATATATATATATATATATATATATATATTATAATTATAATTTTAAGAAAAATGAAATGCCTTCTGAAGGGGTAATAGATTTACTCTGCCAAATTACAGTTATATCTGACATCTATTTCTAGTTTAATATCAGAATGACAGAAATGCTTTTGAACTTGGTGTGATGAGTGTGATGAGTCCTTCCCCCCTGTATTGTACTTTAACAGAGACATGTAAGCCCATTGAACCTTCTCAGTTTTGTCTATGAAAAGGATCAAAATAGTGAATATAAGCCCAAGACAGGATGCTGAGTGTCCCATAAAGGAAAGAGAAATGAGGCAGAATGCCAATTACCCCAGAATTCAGGGGTTATGATTTCAAACAGGATAGAGATTTAAAGTCTTTTTTTTTTAATTGGACAATTATCATATTCCAACAAAAGATTAGGCCAGATGAATCTGAATTGGAAAACAAAAAGACCTGAGTATTTCTTTCAAAGGAACAACACTAAGCTTGCCATGTACTGATCTGGTGGTGGGTCTTACTATGAAGGAAAACCTCACTTGTGTCTTGTGACTCAAACTTTCTTCAGCTGGGGTAGGCTTAGAGACTGTCAACAGGCACGTTTCAATAGGCAAATTCAAGGACAGTTGCTCTCTATATGAAACTGGGTGAAATAGTGTGAACAGATGATCATAAGCTCCTTTGTATATAAACAAGAAACATTTCAGGCTTGTAACTATGGTTTCTCTTTGAAGGATTTTTCCTTCCGAATAAGAACAATGACATTTTTTATTTATTGAGTTAAAGAGTTGAGTACATATGTCTAGGAACCACTGTACTATGGGAAATGTTTGTAAGTGATTCATAGACAATCCAATAAATAACATATTGTGCAACAGTCTTCCCCTTTAAGTAATCTCTCAGGCCTTTAGATTATATTAAGGAAGCAGTCTCAGTTTGAGGATTCCATATTTCATTGTTTCAATGAAGTACATAATTTTGCATATTGACGTCATTGGGACTAGGGCAGGTCTTATAATTTGATGCAGCTTGAAATGTCAATCACATGACAATAAGAGGTAACAGGATTGTCATTGCAGGCCTGAGCTTCAATTTGGGGTCTGTTCATACTGTTGACACTTCTACATCTAAATGAATATTAAAAAGTTTTCTCTTAATAAGTATAAAATTTAGAAATTTAATTGGCAGTATTTTTTTTCTTTACATTATATCATCTGCACCCAGGTGACCAACAGAATGGTCTTGACAAGCTGGGGAGCAGGCTGTATTGAAATGACTTCTCCATGAAACCCAGAATCAGGGGACCCTGTGACCTCGGCAAAGCTATTTAACATCTCTAAGCCTCAGAAACACTTTCCTTAAATGAAAATAACAAGAACATCTATCTTGGTAGGTTATTGTGAAAATTAGATGAGAATACATTTATAAACATGTCTTTTAAGCAATTGTTTCTAGAAGCATTCTCTACAGTGCCATTATTCATAAAAATGTATGAAATCAACCTTTATGTCCTACAGAAGGAGGTTGACTATTGTATATCTACATAAGGAATAATCATGCAATGCTAAAATATATTTTTTAAAAGAGTAACATTTAATGGTATGGAACAATGCACAAGATAAAGCATTAACTCCAGAAAGGAGAATACAAAAAGGAATATGTTCAAAAATAAAATAAGTAGTGTTGAAATTGATATTCACCTTGTGCCTTTCCTGGGAAATTTTATTTGCTTCTGTATGAATTTCTCTAGTGGTAGCTTATTGAACTGTATTGCTCTGACTGGCATTTCTGAGGCCCCCATAGCTTTGGTTAATTGCCCAGACTTACGCTGTTCTCACGAGGGCTGTCTTCTTGTTACCCCATTGCTTCTTACCTTATATATTTCTCTCCTCTGGCCTCTCTTATTGAGAATATTTTTCTATTTCCCATAAGCTTGTATCACACTCATTCTCCCTGACCTAAGTAAGCATCAAAATCTCCAGCCTTCCCAGTGCCTAAACCTTGAGTAAACAATTCAGCTCTTTCCTAGCGATTCTCTTATAATGGATAATTTTATTTATGCTATTTTAGTTTGACCAGAAACAAATTTTTAATACCCCTTGTGCCCTATAATAGCTCTTATTTGTTATAGATTGATAATAATACTTCAGGTTACAACTATCACACAGGGGTGTTTTAAGAACCAAATGCTGAAACTGAAACACCAGAGGAAGACCTTTGCAAAAGGGAAGCATCAGGTTTTGTCTTCTTCAATGTTGGTCCACAGAAGCAGAATGATCTTTTACTAGGTTATAGGGGACTTTGCCAGGGCTCAAGCAGATCCCCACTGCCCCCAGGTTACTCTTAGAGTTCTGTATGCTCCTCCCCAGCATCTGTGCACTTTTTAGAATCTTGGCCCTGCAGGGAGCAGGAAATGCCTAGGAGTTGCATCCCCTTAATGTAGCCTGTATTCCACTACAGATGGGTAACAAAGTAGAAAGACTCAACTATTTTTTTTTTTTTTTCCCCCCGGAGAGGGTACGGTGTCTGAGGTGTGAGCTATGCTATAGAACTCTGCACAGGATCCAGCCTAGTCTGTTGATATCACCTGATTCTCACTGGTTTTGTCCCCCTCCTTGCCTGCTCGTCTCATTTGCTCATCAATTTGCCTTTGGAGAAATTTTGAAATAAATTATTTAATTGGATACCTTAAGTTCACCCTGGAAAACTCAACCTAAGATATCCATCTTTAAAGTCTGTTTATAAGTGTGATTTCCATTTATTGACTCATTTCTTTAGACACATATTTATATTCACCTTCTTGTAAGTGCCTAGTTACATTGCAAGCTCTAGATATTGAGCTTCAAATAGATGGTGTCAGTACCACCTTTGGTGGATATAAAGATACACAATTAGTGACAGATCCAGAGTTTGAATTGAATACTGTGCCTCTAAATACAGTGCTTTCTGTCTATGGATGCAAGATGCTCTTACATACATCCCTAATGAGTTCGGAAGGCATATACATTTGTCAATCACAAAAATCTTCTAGAGAGTCACATCAAAGTAAAATTAATTTTTATAACCCATAAGCAAAACCTCAAAAAACTTTTTATACATTTAGTTTGCTTTTTAGCTCTGCTTCAGTTTCCTGCAAGAACATGATGAATCTGATCAGTCAATATTGCCTGTGATTCCTGTGTGGATTTTGAAGTTAGATAAAGGTTTTAGAAGGGACAGTGTTGGCCTCACAGGTGTCAGAAATCCCATTCTACCGATGGCTGAGGTCTTGGCAATGTCAACAACCCATTCATGGGCTTTCTGATAAACCCGCGCATCAACCATGCCAACTCAGAGAGGGACAAAAGGTCTGAGCCACTGAGCCCCAAGCCTGATAACAAATCTGCTAATATTCTGAAGTCCAAGGAGAGGGAGGAGCTGCAGATGGAATGCCAAGGATTTTCCTATGACATCAGCCTCCTGATTGCTTCAGGAGGATGGGCAGACAGATTGGCTACTTTGTGGGAGGTTTTGAGTGCCTTATTGCCAAAAGAATCCAGATTTTCAGTTTCTTGATGCTGTTGTGACAGTAGTTTAATGTTAGGGAAGCATAGGAAGAGCTCAGGGAAGAATTGAGACCTCCACATTGATCCTAAAACACTCATGCTTAGTGTAATTTATATTTGCACTGACCAATTTAGCACTCCTCTGGGATGGATCACTTAATTAGAAAGAATTAAAAAAGCTGTTGTTTGATGTATGTGTCTTAATTATTTCCAAGTGGCAGAATTGATTCCCCTCCCCACCTCCCCGTTATGAATTTGCCTCCATTTGTGAGACTAATGAAGCACCATTAAAGAGAATGGAAGGTCATAGGTCACCCTTTCTTTATATTTAATGTCCTCAAGCTGGCAGATTATTTATGAGGGTTATTATGCCTTGGGTAATGTTTCCAGTTTTTTTAGAAGAGTTATATCGATATGTAAGGATGAGATACCACACATCTAGACTTCATTCGCTTGTACTCCAGATGTCATCTGGAGAGAAGTAGACTGGAAATGTGATTAATTGCTATAAATACTGGCAGCAGTCAATATGGCTTTTATAGTCTCAGATTCAGCCATTTGGTCAGTTTGGACTATAAAGCTTGTTCTTACCCAATGCTGTGGATAGCACCCTGTATTCTTAAGATGATTATATATATATATATATGTGTGTGTGTGTGTGTATATGTGTGTGTGTGTGTGTGTGTGTGTGTGTGTGTTTGTATTTTTTTTTTCATTGACTAGATTCTGAGATGTTTTCTCTTTTGGATTTCATGCAAAATTTAACCAAAAAATATACATCCCTCTAGAAAATGAGAGTATATAGAGTATAACTACAAGAGGGCTCTAAGTTTGTGTTCTTATACTAGACTTTCTGGGTTCAAATATAAACTGTGTCATATATTATTTGTGTTGTCCTGGGTCAGTTACTTAACATTCTATGCCTTGTGCTTCTCATTTATAAAACAAGCACAAGAGGAAATGTTGAGAATTAGGTGAGTCCTTTCGTGCAAAAAAATGCAGAGAATAGTTTCTGACACACATAGAGTACTTAAGTGTTAGCAGTTACTATTGTAAAGGGTTAAAATCTACCATGGGGTTTGTTTCTTCATTTCTTCCCCAGAACTCTACTTCTGGACTGGTGCAGAGGGCTGACCCTTGGTGCTTTATCTATTTATTTGTTCCAGCTTTTTCTCAGATCCACATTCTGCTTTCTTTTCTTTCTGTATCCAACCAGGATTCCTAGCACCTTTTGGGGGCCTAATTTGTCAGAGACCAGTTCTCATGAGGACAGAAAATAGAAAGTCCCTGTATGTGGTTTTTAATATGTACGAGAGGGTGTGGTAGAGTAGTGGTTAGACCAGATTCTGGAGTCAGATGAATCATGATTTAAATTCATATTGAGTCTTCCTAGTATGATTTTGAACAAGTTACATCCATATTCTCTCAGAGCCTTCAAATCTTCCCCTATAAAGTGAATACAATTCATAAAGCAGTTGTGAAAATGAAATGCAACCAAGGTCTCAGAATGATTCCTGGGAAGATTTTAATACCTGTTTTCTATCCATTTACATATACATACTCACAAAACACATAGTTACCAACTGATATCAAAGTCCCCCCTAATCTAGAAAGATCCTAGAAAGGGACCAACTGATAGATAATTTAAAAATTTTAAAATCTGCCACCTAGTTTCTAATCAACACTGTATCTCAGAGTTGTTCTTGTCAGCTTTTAAATGTGAAATCTCACTGAATTATGCAAAATCAAAGTGATAAATTTTGCGGGTGCTGGAGTGCTGGGGGGTTCATATATCTCCACCCTTCACTTGATCTGTCTTTTGCAGAAAGCCCACAAGCATGCACTCATTTGTTTAGGTGGTTGGTGAAACAGCATTCATCATGACCAATAAAAGGCTTGACACACTTCTCAGACAGATGGCAGGGGCCGGGCCCTCATGAATTTGTTATTGCTGTAATTGAAATCACATTTGACTTTGTCCTGCACCACTGGAGAGAAATGGGGAGCTTCACTTGGAAGATGTGAAGCTGGGAAAATCCTTTAGATGGTGAGGTCTGCGTTGGGGGACAGGACTAGCTAGGGCTGCAGAGTCCTGGCAGGGCTGTTGTCATGTTGTGCATGGCTGACTCTAGGTCAGGCACTGGCTAAATCCTCACAGTTGGGAGAGATGGGGTAGAAAATAGATGGAATATCAGCGAAATCCAGCGTTGATTCAAATCTGAGCAGTTCTAGCGGCACCATCTCCTTCTATTTTATGCCACAGGGTCTGAGGCAGGTTTTCCCCATTTCCTGAATTCCTCCTGGTGGCCCAATCTTGGACGAACACAACAGCACATATTGTGAGCATCACTGAGCGTTCCCATGGTGTGCCGTGAAAGACCATGATGGAGTCATTTCTGGGGCCACAGCTGTTTTACCTAAAATATCCTAAGATGGTTGGATGACTGGTAGTGATGTTGGTTCAATCCCATATGAAAAAAATTTCCTCCTAGATGACATATTTAAAAATAATGATAGCTAAAATTTATTGGATACTTACTGTATAGCAAGATAAGCATTTAAAATTTACAGTCACACCTTATCTTCATAGTAACCCTGAGAGGAAGCTGCCACTGTTGTTCCCATTAACGATGGGAATTAATGCTCGGAGGCAGGAAGCTTCAAAACATCTCAGAAAAAATAAATAAATAAAAGAGTGAAGTTATCCCCCAGAGTGACTTACAGCTGGAGTGATCATGTAGTTTATTTTCCAAGCTGGAACATTCTTGAGGATGAAGAGGGCCATGATCCATTATGACACTACAGGAAAATTCCAGGGCCATCTTCGTTGGGACAAAGCTCTTGGCCATCAGCTCTCTCAGTTTTTCAACAGAGCTTTTAATTTTAATTTTATTTTTTAAATAAAGAAATCAACCCAGGGAAGTCATTCAAGAGAGTCTTCCAGGTGCCCTTACCCAGGATGAAAGATGAACAATTTGGGGAAGGGAAACCTTGGCCCTTCCTTATATACATGCATACCCAGCCACCCCAGTATTTGTGGTTCTTATTGGTTGTTATTGTTGTTTTAATTTTTTTCTTTCTTTTTCTTTGAAAAACATGTGTTTTGTGTCAACCACCATTAGGCCTTCGTTTTGATGCCCAGTGATCTATCCCAAAGTCAACACTGTGTTTCTATGTACCAGGCAAAAAGAGAGGCTTCACCTTGTACTTAATACTCATTCAGCACCTTTGTCATGAATGATCCTGCCATAAAACAAATCAGATAAAAACCTCCAAAGTCCTCAAAGGCAGAGCTGCTTCAGATTAAGTATTTTTGGAAAAGATATGGGAAGAATCTTCTGAACTCAGAATTGCTGAATAGAAAGTTTTAGGATATGAAGGCAAAGAAAGAATAGAAAAACATTCTGATCCTCTTCTTCCTAGAATGTGTTACAGAACACAGGTGCAGCTCTTAGTGAAATACTGATGGAAAGGGTGTTTGCTTATGTCCAAGGACAGACTAGTCTGGGGTAAGTGGTGCCATTTACATTTTCCCAAAATAAACATGGATGACCTCTAAATGGATCACCTAGAACATATGCACTGGTATTCCATACAAATTTTTGTGTGATTGGGCAGTGCTGCTAAAGAGGAATCGCAGCAGTCTTCCTGTGTTTTAGTTAACTTTTGTGTCTCAGTGACCAAAATGCTAGTTATGAGCAACTTAGAGGAGGCAACGTTTATTTGGGACTCATAGTTTCAGTCATCTCAGTTCATAGATGGCTGATTCCATTGCTTTGGGCACATCATGGGGGAAGGTTCTAGCTGCTTAGCTTATGGTGGGTTCAGGAAGCAGAGAGAGGGAAGGGAGAAGGGGCTACAGGGAAGATGCACCCTTTCAGGACAAGCCCCAGTGACTTACCTTCTCCTGTCACATCCTACCTGCCTACAGTTATCATCTGGTTAGTCCATTCAAATCAGAATGGACTGATTATATTAGAGCTCTCATGATCCAATAATTTCACCTCTGAACAGTCCTGCATTGGCAGGAATTTTGGGGGACACTTCATATCCAAACCATAACATCTTGGAAAAGTACATTTCCAGGGGTGCCATCTGATAGACCATTAGGGAATAATCTGACTAATGGCTTGGATGTTCTGGTTTTTGAAAATAAATAAATAAATAAATAAATAAATAAAGGGGCCTGTGACTCTCTGCTGGTACAGGGTCTATTTTGGAGAATATTTTAATCAGTAGTTTGTCACCTAAGAACTAGCCTTAGGTCTTTTCCCACCTTCATTTGTGAAGGCTAGATATTTCTATGTGTTTGAGTCCTGGCCTCAGTTATGTTTTCAAAAATTTGAGCTAATTAACATGCAAAAATCAAAAAAATTTGGGACAAATGCTTAAATTTGTTACTTCTTTGGTAATACTGGGAAGTCTAATGACAGTTATTTAGAGCTAAGCAGAAACTGCTGGTGTGGTAGGGGAGTGGATTCTACAACTCCCTCCTCACTCTCAGTGTGCTTGTTTCCCTTGCCTCTGGGTTATTGTCCCTTGAATAGAATCTTACACCGTTCAGTGTGCATCTCTGGTTTTATCTTCACTTACCTCTCTTCTTTGACGCAAATAAATCACATGTTATTTTTTTTGGATAAACAGTAATTATGCCTTATATGCAGTTTTACTTTCCAGGCATTTGATTTTCCTGAAATCAACCAGGCATCTGAAAATAGTCAGTGGAAAATTCTAGAAATAAACAATTCTAAAGTTTTAAATTGTGCATTTTTTCTGAGAAACGTGATAAAATCTTGTACCATCCTGCTTCACCACCGCCGCCACCCCAGCCCCAGGAAGTGAATCATCTCCTTTTCCAGCATATCTGCATTCTATATGCTACCTAGCTGCTAGTCACTTAGTAGACAACTTGGTTATCGGGTCAACTGTTGTGGCATTACAGTGCTTGTGTTCAAGTCATTCTTTTTTCACTTAATAATAATCTCAAAGCACAAGAGTAGTGATGTCAGCAGCTTTATAACAGCATATTGCTTTAATTATTCCATTTTATAGAATAATAACTAAAAATTTTTTGTTAATATTTTTGTGTCTAATTATAAGTTAAACTTATCTTATATATACACATATATGTGTATGTATATATTTTTCATATGATACATATGAAAAACAGTACTGTACATATGGAGTTTGGAACTATCTATAGTTTCCATCATCCACTGGGGGTTTTGGAACATATCTTCTGTGGATAATGGGGGACTAATATACTCATAAAAAATGCTGAGACCCAAGAAGTTTAGGTGGCTTGGACAGACCTGCCAAGAAGGGTTATTGGAAGAGTCAAAAACAGACATGGACACCACGTCCTCTGTCCTTGAGTCTAGCATTTTCTTTAAGCCCTGCTCAGACCCCCAGTGCTCTTCCAAATCCAGGGGCTAGTGTCAATCTGTGCTTCAGGCAGACTTACCTATTCCTGGATTGACCTGTACACCAAGAACCCAGAATCTCTGCAATAAGCTTTGGCTTTGGAGGACAATAGAGAATATCATCTAAGCAATCCTGCAATTTCCTCCTGTTCTTCTCCTTTCTTCTTTGCCTTCTCGTTTTTTTCTTCAACCAGCACCATTCTTCCTCCTCTTTATTTTACACCCTCTTTCTTTTCTTCTTCCTTTCTCACTTTTTACTTGCATCATGTTTAGCCAAAAGTTTCCACTTGAGTAGTTCAGTAGAAATCAAAGGTGAAAAGACTTTCAACCTGGAAAAACTCAGCTCCAGGTGTCTTTGGTTGGGGACCTTCCAGAAGCTGATCTTGAGATGAGAATTTGAATTAAAGTAGTTTTTGTTTGAGGGGAATGGGGGCATTTTTGGAAAACATCAGAAAGGGCATGGAGAAGCGAGATGAGAGAGGAAAGAAAACCAATGAAGGGTGTGTCATCAAGTAAGTAACTCTGGGAAACTGAGGCTTTATCTCCCTGGGGAACTCAATGAAGGCATGTGTGGAACATGTATCTCAGACTCATCCTGCCCAAGAGGCAAGAGTACTAGAGTGTTAAATCTACAGTCACTGATGGGTTCTCGTTGGACGTTGGACATTAATTCCCTGGTGTTACCAACTTAGATTTTTACATGGGCAAAGTGGCCCCAGTAACCAGCAAGAGTCCTCAGGTAAAGAAAACCAGTAACTGGTTGGAAGCTAGCCAGAATCCACGGAAATGGTAAGTATAAATGAGGTATGGATGGAGCATGGACAAAATCTGCCTTATAGTCCTTTGCAGTGGGAGCAATGGTGAGTAAAGACAGAAAGGAAAGTGTTGGATGAACAAATTAGAGTCTCTTAGGAAGAACTCAGTTCTGTCTAAGCCCAAGGTCATATAAATCCCTCCAGGTTATTCCCATAGAATTGAATATGAATGTTGATTAGATGTCCAAGTTTGTTTTTATAGTTCTCTTCACTTATTTAATATGCAAAGACAAAAAGAGTTATGAAGCAATGTTTTAGAACTTACAGAACAAATTCCATTTATTTATTACATTTTAATGTTAGGAGAATTTGAGATTGCTCGCTTTAGTCATTTTTAAATAATTTTCATGATTTTGTTATTTGTGTTGCCCATTTTTCTCTAATTTCTGTACAGCTATTTCAACTGAATATTTTAAGTATTCCAAATCTATGATATTAGAATAAAGCATAGATTCTGGAAAAATTTTTTGTTTTCATATCAATGGAATTTTTCAGTCTGAAAAATCTGTTAATAAATAGGCTACGATTATCATCTTATCCCTTTATAATATATGTAACCATATATCTCTATAATGATATAAATTATCTGGATATAAATGATCAAATTACTATACAGGTAGTCTTTTTGGGCTAATAGTTACATGTATGGGCATATATATTTCCACACAACTTTATTTTTCTACTTAGTTTTGGAGGTGCTTTGGATCATTGATGTATTTACATAATCTCTCTCTCTTTGAAAACACACACACATGCACACAGATTGAACATGACTTATCCTAGAACTTAAGAACACATAATCAATTTTTTACTTGTATCACAACTTCAGCATTTTAGAAAGAACAGCAGGTCTTGATATATTTGGGTCTGTATCTCAGTTTGTTGAGGAAGGTTGTTGAGGAAAAACAGGTGAAAGATCTTTGGTACTAACTCACATGGTAACCATAGGAGTAAGTCTTACAATAGCTGAAAAAAAAGTATATTTAGGTAGAAGATTTTGCATCTGAAAATTCTTGGGTATTTATTCTAAAGTCAAACCTCTTTTTAAAATGTGGAGATGTGAATTTTTTTTTTCACAGAAATCAACCAATTTGGCCTGGGTTGCACTGATAAAGTAAATCAAGTCCACTTTACCAAGAAGAGACAAATTCTGGTCCATGAAAGAGAATCAAATATTCAATTTTACTCATAAATTCATGTTACATCATTTTCTTTCTTTTTCAATTATTTGTTGAGCACCTACTATGCTACAAGTACCACACTAGGTGCTAGTTCTCATTAGCAATCCCTTCCCCCTTAATTTACCTTGAGGTTTGTAAAGACTTGCACCTCTGCTTCCTGCAGTATCTCTGCCTTTAGGTGGTCAGGCATGTAGATTCTTGTTAATCATTGCCTGGTCCTTGAACTCTTGGGTGAAGCATCCTAAGTATGGAAAGAATTCAGCCAAGAATTGCCTATTGATCATCTACCCTTTAGAATGTTTAAAGACCAGCTCTATCTATCCATGGAATCCTCCAAGGTATTCTCATCAAAAGTGTGAAAACAGTGATTCCTGATTTCTACGGAAGCAAGTTATAAACCAGGGGAAATGATCTGCAGCAGAAGAGTGGAGGTGACGAGATAGTGCTTCTAGAGATCTGGAGTTGAATCTCTCCTCAATCCATTCTCAGCCAAGGAGCAAGTTCCTGCATGGGGCCCTGTGGTCTCCTTGACTGCATCTCTCCCCATGGGTGAACATTCCACAGAGCTGGAGGACCTATCCACCTGGAACCTACACTCCCCGGTTTAGATCAGCCAGAACCAGAATCCACTGCTTAAACTGCCCTCAGACTTTTGCAGGAGCCCTGGGGGTCTTTTCTCCCAGCATATTCCCCTGAGAGTGTATAGCACTGCTGGTATTGCTGTTAGGCTTGAGGAGTTGCTGAGAGGAAGCTGTTTGAAGCTTGGGCAAGTGGCCTGAGGTATATACATGTTGTGTGCTCAGTCCCTTGAAGTGCTGGACAGTCTTGATGGTATAAAGAAGGTGGGGGGAGGGTGCTCATAAATATGAGGAGCATGTCTGTATCTAATTCTATAACCTCTCCAAGCCTCACATTTCTTAACTCTATATGGGGAGTAATGCTATTTATATCATTGCTGTTATGGTAAAACAGTATACATGCAAAAGGCATGCTAACTGACAGCGAATTAACCCTTATAATAAGACTGCAATGTGGCACTATAATATGTTTCAAATATTTTAAATAAATATATTTATTTTCAAATATATTTGCAGCCTGACTGCAAAAAAAAAAAAAGAAAAGAAAGAAAAAAAGCCTGTATACTACTAATCAGAGTTGTCAAAGGCATATTTTCCATTAAGAATTATATGAGAGCCCGTGTGGTGGCACACTCCTATAATCCTAATGATTTGGGAAGCTGAGGCAGGAGGATCCAAGTTCAAAGCCAGCCTCAGTAACTTAGAGAGGCCCTAAGGAATTAACAAGACCCTGTCTCAAAATAAACAATGAAACGAAATATGCTGGGGATGTAGGTCAGTGGTTAAGTGATCCTCGGTTCAATCCCTGGTAGAAAGAAAGAAAGAAAGAAAGAAAGAAAGAGAGAGAGAGAGAGAGAGAGAGAGAGAGAGAGAGAGAGAGAGAGAGAAAGAAAGAAAGAAAGAAAGAAAGAAAGAAAGAAAGAAAGAAAGAAAGAAAGAAAGAAAGAAAGAAAGAAGAGAAATCAGTATGGCATAGAATTCCTATTTGGAATCTTAGGATATAAAGTATTCTTATCTATTGTAATGCATTCCGCTGTCATATATAAATAAAAAAATAAAATATTCTTATCTGTAAAAAGGGTGTAAGAAATAGTACTTGCCTCATGAGATAAATGTGTTCTTACATGAAATAATAGATGGCAAAGTCATTGGATCCAGTTCTGGAATGTAGAAAGTATTCAGTGAACAGTACCATTATTAATATGGTAAAAAATGAGTGAACATCCATAATATCTAATTTGTTGAGGTCTACATCTGATGAAAAGAGAAGAAAACGTTAGGATGAAACTGAGCCATGGAATTGGGAACATTTATTATATTCCAAAAGACAGAACTTCGGCATAGATGTTCAGCTGTAGTCATGCAGAATGGGGCATGGTTTCTTGAGTTTTCCATTTTATCGAATTTAAAATGTTTATGTCCCTCGTCTTTTAAGAGGAGCACCATTTTATACAGAGGCAGAAAATAAATTGTGGGAGGGAGAAGAGAAGGAGTATTGAATGTGCTCTGAAAGTATACAAATAAGGAAATATTTGACATTTTATTCCTTTCCAGGATAGCTTATCAAAGTTTGATTCAGTTCACTGATTTCACAAAATGGTGTTGTTATGGGGACATTTCCAGAGCCAGCCAGTTTTATGACAATTGTTTGTGGGTTTTAAGTTCAAAAGAGAGTACTATCTCTAAAGAATCTTAAAACAACAACAACAAAAAGACTTTTTTCTTTTTCTTTCTTTCTTTTTTTTTTTTTTTCTGGCAAAGGATAGAATTGCTATAAGTGGGCAAATGGGTTTTGGGTTTTTTGAAGGACTTTTTCAGGCAGCTCATGTGAAAGAAATGAACTAAAAAATTTTTTCTTACATGGCAAGTGTGACAGAGGCTAATGTGGAAGGAGAAAGGAGATCTCGTGAAGCCTATAGCCGAATAGCAAATGCTTTCACAGTGGGAACCCCCAATGTAAGTGACTCTGAAAGCTATAAGTTAGAGCTAGACCAAGAACAACATGTACCGTAAGGTCTCAGTTGCTGAAAATTCTCAAGATTGGTGATGAAATGCTATCTTAGGTTGGGGTCCCTCTCTGGTGGAGTCTAGCTTTGGGCCTCATCCCACGAGGAACTCTACAGTTGGACCTACCTTGAGGCAATAAACAGGATTTTAAATTTTTTTTTAACTCACTGCCAATTATCTACAGCTCCTAGGAGCAGGGAACGTGATATTTCAGGCAAGCTTGCGCTACTTTAGCCAGGAGCAATTCTCCAAATAACGGAGCAATTGTAAAATACCTACAGCAGGCGAGGGATGGGTAGGACAGCCTGTTAAAGAGAGTTGGGGTGGGGAACCAAGAATATCCACTGTAAACATTGTTATAAGTGATTATATGTGTGTGTGTGTGCATGTGTAAATGCCTATATTTAGCTTGGAGCCTTAAAATTATGCTTACATAAGCATATTCCTGGGAATCACAAATATGGGTTGCAAATATAATTATATCAATTTGCACATGGATATATTTAGCTCAATTGTATTACAAAGATTCAAGGCACAGAAGGACTTTTTCAGGATAGTATTTCAGAATACTACTCTGGGATAGTATTCAGTCATGGTTGCATAGATTTTAGTACCCGGTCCAAAGAGTTTTGCTTTACCTTCATGCTGGAGAATGAGCTAAAAGCAATGATTGTCTGTAGGGTGGAAAGGTGGGGGAAGCTTTCACTAAACTTGATGACAGGTTATAGGAGAGAATCCTCTGATAATTTTTTTTTAGGATAGATGGAAAGAGAGAAAATTCTTGATAAGGTGGGCTGAAGATGTGTGCAACTTGCATCTATTTCACTTCTTTCCCTTGATAGACAATGCAAGAGTTTTGACCCCAGGATTCCTGGAACTCTGTACATAGTATGCAATGATGGGACAAAGCCAAGTGACTAGAATACCATATTTTTAATTTACTGTGATTTCAATTTCCACTGTTCAAAGAATGAAGTGGCCCAGATTTGGACAAGCTATATACATGCTACAAACTTTCTATTTGTCAATTACTGATGCATTTGCATACTAGACTAGTTATAGCATTTCCAATGAACATGACAATCTTCATGCTGTGGATAGGCAAAACTGGCAAAATATACAACAATTATACATTAGAAACAGCTGTGATTCCTTTCCTTCTATTTTTTTTTTTCGTACCCCTCATGTAATGAACTAATTGTGGAGATTTTTGAAGGAGAAAAAGCCAAACTTATCCAACAGATTGCATTTTACTTGAGGTCCAGAAGTAAATTCAGGAAAAAATCCCCGAGGCACCCAATTTTCTATTTCTTAGAACTAATTTTTATTCCCAAAGAACTTTTTTTATATTGGTCATCTGGGAAAAAATAAAAGAGATATTTGGGCAGCATTGTTGAAAATACTAAAAACTCTTCCTATATTAAAAAAAAATTATCAGTCACAAGCATGCCTAACAAACACAAGACATAGAAGCCACAGAGTTCAATGAAATATTTAACTTTTTAATGTACTTATAGTAACATCCAAACTTTACTTCATTGTGGAGTTCTTAATTGACCTAAGTTATTTAAATCTTCTTGCTACTGCTTTTTAAAAAATGTTAACTTTAGCCTTTGATTTTTGCTTTGTGATCTGTTATTAATTCTCTTCACGTTCAGGGCATGAGTTTGTGAGCTGTATTTGATAATATGTTCATTTTTTTTTTAAAAAAAAGATCAAAGACATTAGTAAGGTACAATTATCTACCACAGCCTCCATCCCAGAATGCCCCCTCCACCATCAGACAATTATAAGTTATAACTGCTTTGCTAACAATACTGCACATCCCATGTCACTCAAGTGTCCTGGAACAAGGAAGTGGGGAGAACTGTTGGGCAGGATGTATAGTCTTACAGAACTGCCTCTTACTGTAATAAGCTGAGTGATTTCCTCTGGTTAAGAGACAATAGCTAGACTGATGCAGGCAGAGACTTGAAATGTGCTTCAGCATCGGGGCCAGCTCTATCTTGTTGCTCTTTGGACTGAGACCACCAAGTGAAGGCTGCTGGGCTTGTCTTCTGGAAGATCAGACACTTGGCCCAACCACCAGACATGGGAGGGAGGCTATCCCAGATCAACCAGGCATAGACACATGGGAGCACAGCAATGTCCTTCAGCTGGGTCCACACCAGAACTGCTCAGTTCCTCTACAGAATAATGAGCTAAGTAAATGGTTGTTTTAAACCACTAAGTTTGGGCTGGTTAAAAGAAAATCGATAGCCTTGAAAACACATTGTCCCATATTATTTCTAAGGTCATCTTATATTCACAAACTCTTATTTATCCTGGGGTTACTTAAAAGGTGAGTGAATTTTTAGCTATAGTGTAATAAATGGGTGGCTCTAGATTTTCTCATTCCTTAGGACTGAACCAGCCTGGTATCCCATTAGAGGTGAAAACTCTGAAGAAGGGTTAGGGTACTCTATCTGTACCCTTTGTGCTCAATCATCTCTCTATCCCTCCATTCCCTCTCCCTCCAGGGAATCTTTGCAAAAAAGACCCAGTCTCTCTGGTCAGAACATTCCATACTCACCTGTGAATAAAGCCCACCTGAGGGATTTGCCTCAGAATCACTCTGCTACCTGGTGTCTGTCACAGAACTCACACTGAGCTGGGCTGGGCTCCGTGGTTAGTAATGTGACCTGTGTACAGCAAGGGTTACTGCAAAACCAGGTCTGATGGGTGGAGCTCAGGGCTCCATCCTGAGATTTGGGTCTGGTACAAAGGAAACAAATTACTTAATGAATTATTGCAAGTCCTTGATCCACTGGATGTGATCGTTTACCTGCCTGATTCAAGTGTTGACTTGTTGATGGAACGCATTCCACCTGGAAGAGTCAGCAGGGAAACCCCAGCCTTAGCCTGGCTCTGACTACAAAATCTTCTGACACACACCAACTGGCAAACAATGAAATGAAGCTTGCAAACTGAGGAAATATTTTGATTCTTAACCCACATTTACTTCTAAGATTTCTTTGCAGAGAAAAAGGAGTCATGTTGTATCAGGAGCATGAAAAAAAAAAAAAAAAAAAGGAATCAGGAAGCCTGAGTTCTTCTTCTCCTTCCAAGTTCTGCAACCACTGGATGTATGAACTTAGCTAAGGCACTGTCCTCTTGGGGACCTACATTTTCTCATTACTAAAGGGGGGTTAGACCGTGCTCATTGATAATATAAGTAAAGTGAGAGCTGAAACATGCCTTCTTTGGGGGATTTGGAAGCATATGTATGTGTTTTATTCAAATCAATAAGGGCTGCAAGAGAGAGTCTTGTATCTTAAAGCAGCACTTGATCTTTAACATGCCTTAGTTACCTGGGAGTCTTGTTAAAATGAACATTCCACTCAAGAAGTCTAGGATAGGATCTAGAGAGTATGCCTTTCTCTTAAGTTCCCTGGTGATGCTGATGCTGCTGGTCCATAGACCACATTTTGTGTAGTAAGACCCTACAGGACATATTTTTTTTTTTTTGCATGCTAATGTCCCTCAATTCCATAGAGAACATGAATGTTTACTGGCAAGTTAACATGAGCAAAAACTTGAAAGCCACAAATCATTTCAGTTTGTTGTTTGTGAGAGCTTAGAGCATGAGGAACCAGAGATAATTTTTCTCATGACTTTGTAAATGTTTAAAGCTAAATGCAGACACAGTTCCCTTCTGGTCTTGTTGAGTGGGTCCTGCAGAGACTTTCCTTTCTTGCAGCTGTGATTTGGGCATCATCTCTTCCAGAGATGAACGTCTTAAAAATGTCCTTTGATAACCTTTATATGTAGAATTGGGTATTTCACAGGTGAAGTTTATTTCAAGATTTCCAAAATAATGACCAAATGCAGGAGAGCAACTAGATTGTGTAGGAGTTCAAAAAGATCCAGGATAATCAGATAATTTTGAAAAAAAAAATAGCACTTTTGGTGACAAAAAGATAAATATTTTTAAAAAGACTATCATTCTTTGTTGTCTAAGTGTGCCTTGGATGTTAATTGAATAGAGTTGCCTAAAGTGGGAGTTTACATAGTGAATCACTGCTTCTGTCTTCCCTCCCTCCCTCCCTCATTCCCTCCCTCCTTCCTTCCTTCCTTCCTTCCTTCCTTCCTTCCTTCCTTCCTTCCTTCCTTCCTTCCTTCCTTCCTCCCTCCCTCCCTCCTTCCCTTTCTTCCATCTTTCTTCTTTCCCTTTCAGTTGGGGAAAGTAAGTGGTGGTAAAAGAATTTATGAAATTACTCAAGGCTAATGATTTCAAATAACTTTTGGGCAGTTTACTGTGCATCTGTTCAACACCAGAGTCTAGAAGGGATGAAAAGAATGACAGTTCTTTCCCATCTCTTGAGGAAAGGAAAAGAAACTGTAGGAAGATGTAATCTTGCTTTATTTTCCAAGGGAAATTCCACAGATTTTTATTGTTCCTCAAATGCCTAGAAGTGATAATTGCCCCCTCCCCCCCCCCTTTTGCTTAGTGAAGTCTAGATAAGAGTTGCAAATTTAAGTGTTCACAGGCAGGTCACATAACCAAGGGTAGAGGGGAGCAAGACAATAAGGAATGGTGGGGACTCTGCTAAAATGGGAAACTTGCATTCCATAAAGGAGATAACTTTTAGGCTGTTCTCATTTCTCCAAAGAAGTAGGAAACATTAAATTTTTAAATGATAAAAAGTATTCAATTTTTAAAGGGGAACTTTGCATGGGGACCAACAAAATTTACTTATAGATTATTGTCCCAGAGAAAAGGTGACAGTGATTATATCATTCATGGTTTTAGTGGCAGATCCGGTTTTGGGTAAAATATTTTACTGAAAATTAAAAAAAAAAAAAAAACAACACAAGGTACTCAAAGGTTTTAGGGAAAATTATGTACCCTCAGAGAAAATTTTTTGAAAGAAATATAATGTCTAAATTCTGATCATCCTATCAACACATGGTTAGTTCCAAAATGTTGGGAAAAACCAAACCCAAACAAAAAAATGGTAACTGAGAGAGAGGAGTGTTATTATTTAGACAGGAGGTATCCCCTGAAAGCTTACCTGTGGACAAGGCAGAAATGTTCAGAAGTGATATGATTAGATTATGAGAGCTCTAACCTAATCAGTGGATTAAATCATTTGATGGACTAGTGATTTGAAATGACTTCTGTACTGGGTGGTGACTATAGGTAGCTAGGATAGTGTAGATGCAGGAAGTAGGACATTGGGGGTGTGTCTTTAGAGTTCATACTTTGTCTCTGGCGAATGAAGCTTCCTGGCTGTCTTGAACTGAGTAGTTCTCCACCATGCCTTTCTGCCATAATGTTCTTCTTCATCTCGGGCCCAGATCTATGGAGTCCACTGACTATGAACTGAACCTCAAAAACATAAGTTAAAATAAACTTTTCCCCCTTATCTAGTCTTTTGGTCACAGCAAAAAACAAAGCAAAACAAAACAACAAATAAAAAAAAAAGGACTACAACATTGGCACAGGTTGAATCAAACTGGTTTTTGGGTAACAAGATACAGGGCATTTAAACATGTCGTATTAACGATTTTCTCCTCATTGTTTTCAAAGTAGTGGGTATAGTTTGCCTATTCTAGAGGTAAATTAAGTGTGATTAGCATCTCTTTGAAATAATGAATTCATCCTGATTTTTGTGCATGATGCCTGCTAAGATCCACTGTGTCTTTTCAGGCTGTATTTCTCTCTTCTTAGCAGCAAGAACCCAAGAAAGTTACCAAAGTCTGTTCCTCTGTATACATTTCCTTCTTCACAAAACTCACTCTTTTTCCCAAAGTCTTGAGTAGAAACTGTATGAGGCTAAGTCTCAGATTTTGTGCTTTACTCTCAATCCCACAGCTGTGATTTACCTCCCTTTCCATTCCCTCGGCCCTTTCCCTAGCGGAGGACCCTATCACCTTGTTTTCCACTGGGAGCAAGCCTTGCTGAATGCTCTGATTCTTTATAGTTTGGATTATCAAGCAACACCCTCATCTGTCAGCTAATGTCAGTTAACATGTCAAGCAGGTGGTTTTCTTTATTCCTCCTTCTCTTAAGGTCCTCTTGGTTGATAAAGTCTGTAATTATGCTTCAGGGACAAATACCTGAATTTATTTTAATGGTTAAAATATACCTGGATGTTATAGCAGTTTAAGGAGGTAAACCTCAAATGAATGCACATTGATGCTACAGGCCTGTCCTTCCTCCTGTTAGAGAAATGGTTAATGGCACTGTGATGATAAAGGGGATCAAACACTCCTAATTCTGATTGCAGAATGTCAACAGCTCTGTTGGTCACATGGTCCCAGATTATTGGGTATCCCATATATTACTAATTCTATATACACTCCCATTTCCAGGAATGTTGTGGTTTGGATGTGAGGTGTCCCCCAAAAAGTCACATGTGAGACAATATAAGGTTTGGAGGAGAAATGATTGGGTTACAGCCTTAACCTAATCAGTGAATTAATCCCTGGTGGGATTATCTGAGTGGTAACTGGAGGCAGGTGGGGTGTGGCTGGAGGAAGTGGTTCATTGGGGGCGTGGCTATGGGGTATGTATTTTGTATCTGGAGAGGTGGTTGCTCTCTCTCTGCTTTCTGAACATCATGTGAGCTGCTTCCCTCTGCCACACTCTTCCACCATGGTGTCCTGTCTCACCTCGAGCCCGGAGGAATAGAGCTAGCTGGCTTTCTAGGGACCTCTGAAACTGGGAGCCCCTAACCTGACCCGGTCTACAGTTGTTCTGGTTGGGTCTTTCAGTTGCAGCAGTGAAAAACCTGACTCAAACAAGGAATCTATGTTCCCATCACCAAATCATCATAATTAAAATATGCCTGTAGCTTTACAAGCTTCAAACTCTTTTACACTTTAATCAATATTAGATTTATTAGCTGTAGAATACTTGATGCATCTCATACTATTTAAAAAAAATTTCATTGACTCCTTATTTCCTGTGGATAAAAAAAAATCTGAACACCAATATGCTTCCTAAGCTCACCTGAATGACTTTGGCAACATTATCTTTCATGAGATAAGGTCACTGCTATTTCAATGTCTCCTCTAGACACAGGAGGGAAGCCAGTCCACCTGATTCCCCTCTGTCCAGAAGACTCAGATGAGAATTCACCATTTGTTTTTTCCAAGGTGGTGTTCTTGCATGAGAGCTCCATGACTTACCTCTCTTCTTGGACGTGTTTCTTCATTCTCCACAATCCAGATGGGCCTTCTTTCTCCTTTATGTATTTATGTCTCCTTTATGTCTTTCTCTTTGGCAACTTGCTATTACATCAAATTCTTCCCTTCCTCTGACTATAACAGAGTTTATAAGCATATTCTCAATAAGTAATAAAAGTAGCCTCTGTTACATGGAATGCCTAAATTTCTTTAGTGTTTTATTTCAATCTCCCAACTGGATCCTTATGTTCTTGAGGGAAAGCAATATGCATTGCAAAACTAGTATCTTTCTTAATGTAAAAATTATCTTGAAATAATTTACGACTTATAGAAAATCTGCAAAACATGGCCAAAAGTTTCATATGCCCTTCACCTAGATATTTCATTCTTTATATATTCATGTGTGTGATTGTGTGTAGATAATGTTTCTGACCTGTTTATAAGTTGATATCTCTCTTACTCCTAAATGTTTTACTGGGCCAAAGGACTTTCTCCTATAACCATAATATAATAATCAAAATCAGAATGTTAAGAGTGATAAAGTTTTATTATGTAATCTCCATACTTCACTTTTACCAATTACCTACTTATTTCCTTAACACACACACACACACACAGAGAGAGAGAGAGAGAGAGAGAGAGAGAGAGAGAGAGAGAGAGAGAGAAAGAGAGAAACACAAACTCTAGCCCAGATTCTGGTCCAGGAACTCTTGATGCATTTAATTGCCATACCTCTTCTGTGTCCTTTAATCTGGAACAATCTTCTTTGACTTTCTTCCTTGTACACATTGGCAGTTTTGGAGTGAAAGCAATTTATTTTGTAGAATGTCATTCCATTTGGATCAGTCTGAGCTCACTCATTTTTAACTTCAAGTTATGTTTTTTTTTTTTTTGCAAGACAGTAACAGAAATGATGTTAGATCCTTCTCAGTGGATCATATCAGGAGGTGTTTGATTTTCATTTGTCCTGTTGGTA
The DNA here is from genome assembly GCF_045843805.1 of Urocitellus parryii. Taxonomy (NCBI): domain Eukaryota; kingdom Metazoa; phylum Chordata; class Mammalia; order Rodentia; family Sciuridae; genus Urocitellus; species Urocitellus parryii. Next base: position 164,031,169 of record NC_135536.1, on the reverse strand, counting down.
ATCATATTAACATTGTGTTATCCTTAAGGTGGTGTATTCGGGGCTTCTTCACTGTAAAGGAACTAATTTTTGATTCATATATCAGTATCTCTGAGACCAGGTAAGCATCTTTTCCCCTATTGGAAATTGTTTTGAAAATTTTCGACTTATAGAACATTTTTTAAATTCATGCAAAATTCCCATATACCCTCTATCCAGTTTTGCTTTCATGTAAGCAAATTACAGAAACAGTGAAATTCTCAAAATGAAGATATTAACACAAATGCAACAATCTTAACTGAACTAAGGTCTTAGTAGAATTTCACTAATGAACTTTTTCTATTTCAGGATCCCACATTGTTTCATATTTTGTATTGTCCCTCTCTCCTCAAATCTTTGGTTGGTTGTTACTCAGTGTTTTTGGTCTTTCATGACCTTGACACATTTTGAAAGTGCTGGTCATTTGTTTTTTAGAGTTTCTTTCAATTAGTGTTATCTGTTTTATTCTTCTGGTTAGATTGAGGTTATGCATTTGTGGCATAACCTCACAATGCCACAGAAGTGACATTGTGTTTTCTCAGTATATGTTATCATATTGATTTGTCTTATTGCTGGTGATATCAACCTTACTTATGTGGTTAAGTGGTGTCTGCCATTTTTTCCCACTGGAAAATTACTATTTTCCCATCAATATCTTACAGAAGATACTTTTAGTCTTTGCAAATGTATTATTTTTCTTCAAACTTTCGCCTTTGATTATAGCTTCCACTGGTAGATTTTTTTTACATGCAATAGTTATTACTGTGGTCTCTACTTAATTATGATTTTTGTCTCAAGTGCTGTTTCTCAACAAGCTTTATCTCACTATTTTAGCATCCATAGATAATCCTTAATGGAGACAGTTATTACTATGATTGTCAAATATTAGTCTACCAAATTTTTATTCTCAATTCTTATTGATAACTATGAATTTTTAAGACCACAAACTAATGCATTCTTATCCTTGGTTGTGAATTCACAGCTTCTATTATATGAAGTTTTAATGCTAGACTCTAATTTCTAGGTAATTGTTGAAACCAGAACTGTTTTGAGAGGAACTTATAACCTCAAAGTGATTATTAAGACAATTCTATGGGACCATACCATAGCTTTTTAATTTAGGGGATGGTTTTCACTTTACTTCAGAGCTAAGCATAATAGAAGCAATCACTGATATCTGTTTTGTATCTTATAATTTTACACAGCAGTTCTTAAAGCACTTTGATATATATTATGTTTTTTTATTGGTTGTTCAAAACATTACAAAGCTCATGACATATCATCTTTCATACATTTGATTCAAGTGGGTATGTAGTGTGTTCACAGGCTGTGTTTTGTTTACTGGAACTTGAAAGTATCTTTGCATAGACCTTTTCTGTTTTTTAAATATCTTCTTTGTGGGGAGGCAGGGGAGAGGTGGTCAGAGTAACTCTAGCTTGCTGTAACAAACACTACCAACAGTCTGTATTAGCAGCTGAGTGCAATACAAGTTTATATTTAGTAGATCAAAGATAAAATGTTGTTCCTGACCAGTGAAACACCTTTCACCCAGTCTTTCAGGGATCCAGGCTCTTATTACATTGTGATTTTTCTTCTCTTATGGTTTCTTCATTCTTGGCTGAATTTTCTGTATTTGGATGGCAGAAAAGAAGGAATTTGAACAATTCCTTGGGAGGAGATTCTTATGGCCAAGGCTAGAAATGGCTTATAGCACTTCTGTGTGCTTTACATTGGCTAGAATTCAGTCACATGATCATTCTAACTACAAGGGAAACTGGGAAATGTAGTTTATCTCTATGCTCAGGAGGTAAGGAAATGGATTTGTTGAAATAGCTGTTTCTGCCACAGTTTTGATTCTTGGAGGTTATCACATGGCATGTGAAGCTCTTAATTTGGCTCCAAGGTAATTAATTAATGTGTGATGTTGGCTAAATCAGGTGTGAGGGACATCTGTGGGACTGAGCCTCAGCCTAATTGATAGAAAGAAGGCTCCTTACCTTTAACTCTAGCTGGTTTTGGTGTGTCTGATTTCCTCTAATGGACTTTCTGCCTTTGAACACACTGTCTCTGATTTATTTATTTACTTTTTACTCCAATGAATTATTAAATCAAACTATTCCTCTCCCTAAGCATAGTTCCCACACCTTCAGGAAAGACTAGTTAATCACACTTTAACCCAAGCCAGAACAGAATAATCTGGAAGAGCTGAGGAATCTGAAGCATCCCTAAGGTGAAGCTATAGAGTTAATACAGGGAGTATATTTAGGGCCATTATAGAGAAAACTCTCTCCTGCCTAGTTTCTACTAGGAAAAACAAGTCCAAATTAAAACACTGAATTCTGCCATGTGATGGAGACCAAGTAAACTTTTAAAATAATCATTTAAAAAAAAAATCTCATTTGTAGCAGCAGCACTAATTCATCCATCTTTAGCCAGAACAGAAGTGCAGTCTCTTTGAATTTGTGTCTTCTTTAGGTTAAATATCCACCCCCACTGCCCATAGAGTGAAGATATATTGATTGCCTCTATCACATATCGAAAGAGTTCCCAAACCCCTAGCAGTCTGGACAATGAGCACACTCACTACTCATTGGGGAACCTCACTGGAGGAACCCATTAAGGGGTGAAGCCCCATGGCAGCCTGTAAAGGCATTGTGGGAAAATTCTTGCTACTCTTGATGCTTCATTTTGAAGAAATGGGATTTTCACAAGGAATTGTGTCATGATTACAACTTAATAAATAAATAAATTTAGTTCAGGATAGAATGGTTTCTGTTGCTTAAATCAGAGAATTGTCATTTCAAAACCCCTATCATCCCTAAAATTAGCTGTCTGTGAATCAGAAGGATGTTAAGCTAACATGCTGGGGAAAGTGTGTTCAGCTGAACATAATGTCCTATGATGGATGGTGGCTGCAAAATTTTCTGACAGCAGACATCTATGGACATGCTGGCACTGCCATTCTCACTTTGCTACAATGCCCTTCCCACTTTCCAACCAGGAAGAAAAAGAGGGGAACATTGTGCTTTTCTCTTCTGAGGCATTACAACAACCTTGTACTAAAAAGGAGAAAGCAGGGCCTCCTCCCTTGTGGCCTGATCTACCTCCAGTGCTATCACTGAAACACAAATTTTAATGTTGGGGGTCAACTGCCACATGACCTCCCAACTTCCACTGAGTCATACCGTCCAACTGTCCTCCTCATTATTAATATTTATTGTTCCTTGAACTCAGCAAGCAAAAGTGGCTCCTACAATAACTCTGGCAGTGCCAAAACAAATAGACACACTCCTGCCCTCAGCTTCTTGGGGTTTGGAGACACAAATGATATTGTATAAAAGAAAAAACAAAAAAAGGAGAACAAATGCAAAATGGATGATGTGAATTTTCCCCTTTGTCCCATTTCTTTTGCTGCTTACTCTCTTTGACGCAATGAAGAAAATATGCTTGAAATATATATCTCCATTTCTGAATAATTGTTTTGAAAACATTGAGAAGATTTAGATCTTTCAATAGCTCTTGAAAATATATGTTTAAAGAGTTCCAGGGATTTAGAAATTTTAGTTCTTGGTAGACAAACAATTCAGCTAATTTGAGGGATAGTTACTAAAAAAAGAGTACTATTGAATACTATTGTTAAATCTAAGTCTAAATATGGGGAGGAATTACAGAAGAAATGAATAAAACATTTGAACAGGATTAAAAACAATATTGTGCTAGAAATCTGTTTTTAAATACTTGTTAGTCACCATTTTTAACTCAAATTTGTAAACTATATTGCATGTTAACTTTGATTTGAAAGCATCCCCTAGAACTGGTTGAAAAGGTAAAGAATTTTTATACATGAAAGAGGAGTCAGTTTTTGCTGGAGATTTAAATAAATAAAGGACTATCACATGAATGAATCAATTATCAATCAATACTTCTTGTTTTCTTTTCCTATATCATTCCATTTAACCTCACCAAATTATTGGCTAGCATAGCTTCTTCTCTCATCCATTTAAAAAGTATTTTGTCCTTATCTTTGCCTTTCAGGCAGATATTAAGAGCTTTTTTCTGTCAATTCCCTCTTCTCTCTTTTTTTTTCTCATAAAAGCATTCATACGTTTCTTGAAGACCTTTCCTTCTCCACAATGAGGTCATGTAATTTGGGTAGAATTAAGCCATATTAACACCCTCATAATGCTTGGGTATTCACATGATCCATCAGATGAACATGTGACCCTCTCTATCCAATCACAGTAAATCCCCGCCCTTCCCTAGACATCTGGGAGGAGGTAAATGAGGATGGTGATATAGGAGGTCTTGTCTGTCCACTGGCGTTGCCAAGGGTAATGAATTGGTCTGGAGATTTATGGAGTGTCATTTTGCCATTTTGGGTTATGGTGGTGGAGTTTTGTTGAAAGGAATCCATGAAGAAAGTCTGGAATTCCAGGATGTTCTGAGGACATTATTTGAGTTCCTGTATGAAATAATTCCTAAAATTTCTCATTGACTTTCAAATCAGTAACATGTTCTATTTTTCTCATATGCCAGTTGAACTGAGTTTGCAGTAAATTTGTCAGAAAAGTTTTTAGATGAATGCATCTCTCCCAGACACACACCCATCATCTTTAACTGAGCATAAACAAGAATTGTAGCAGTATTTCTTTGATAACTTTCTTTGTTTTCACAATTCCTACTAATTTTCTTGTTCTCTTCCCTAGTATTTTCATACCAAGAAAATGCTGCATATATATCTCTCAATGCCTTGCTGTTCACATTCTGAGAATAGAAGATTGTGCCAGCTATACTTTAGGTTATTAGCTTGTAATTGTTAGCGCTACAGGTTAAATTGAGTGTTGACGAAGTCCCTCCCTCATGACCATGCCTTGGCCGAATCCTGTCTCCAGAGAGAGGAAATGTTTCTGTCACTCTCCCTCTTCCTGAGGAAGCATGTCTCCAGTCTTGCAAAGTCATCAGGCCTGAAAAATATCACCGCCAGGCTGTGATAACAGAACAGATCCCTCCCCTGTTGCTAATTATGCTGTCTCCCCATTACAGCCACTCACCTCTGCAGAGTCCCCATTACTGAGTGATTGGCCTTTCCTGGAACAAACACAGTGTGTGCTATAAATGCAAGCAACCAGGAAACTTCAGAAAAAAAGGAAAGAGAAAAGAGAAGCGCTCTTTTACGTTCTATTATTAATAATATGATAGCTTTTATTATTTCTTACTTTATTTGTCCCAGGTTTGACTCATTTCCAGGAGGTGATGTGGCTTAGGGTCTCTGTGGTCTTATCTTGAATCTTGGCTCCTCTGTTCACCAAGCATATAATATCAGGCAAATAAGTTGTTTTCTATGCTCATTTCCCTTATTTGTTAAAAATCACTTGAAATTATTAAAAGTTTAAATGATATATACCTCAGAATTAAATCACATCGCAGACATCCAGCATTTAGGATAGTGCCTTTTATGCAGATGTGGTCCATTAAGATCAGCTGCCTTTTGGTGGCTCAACAGTTCCTCTCTTTTATCAGTCTCCAGCCCCTCCCTGCAAAACTCAGGTTAGACCCATTACTTTGTCTCCTTAGATAGGCAACTCCTCATGAAGTATGAATTGGGATGCCTCAAAAAGGTGTACCTTGTGCTACATTTTTATCCTTTTTCTTCCTGAAATTCCCCTCTACATGTATAATGTTGAGAGTCCCCATTGAAATAATTCCTAAAATTACTCATTGACTTTCAAATTTTCAATGTTATTCTATTGAAAAACAGCTCTAACCCTCTCACACTTTGAATTTTTTTACTGATTCCAAGCCAACCTCAGATTCTGGGGATAGGAAATACAGACTGAGTAGGTGAAAGACAGTCTAAAACTCAGTGATGTGTTTTGTCTCTGGTTTTGGAATCTTGGAAGAGAGAAATATGGGGTGTTAAGAGAAGGTGGGGACTTCACCTGTCTACTCAACTGTGAGCAGTGGTTGATGAATGTCAACCTCTCATGGGTGTTGTAATGGGCAGCCCACGGCCAACACACAAGCTAGATGGCACAAAAATTCTCTAGGAGTCAGTCTGGAGAACTGAAGCTGATCTATTTCAAACTCAGAAGAATCTAAAATAGGAAACTGGATACAGAGTGGGTTGAAGATCTGAGATGTCACATAAAAGTTGGTGAGGAAATGTAGAGATGAACGGAGTCAGGATTCTGTTATCATTCCTGGGGCTAGAAGCACAAGGAGGAAGTGAATCTCTGGAATGGAAATTGAGGCCACCAAGCAAAATCTGGAACATTAGCAGCCTCTCTGGCAGGAACCAATCCCTTGAAGAAGGCCCAGTTGCTACTTGAGATACCACCTATGACCCACAAGGATAGGGAGAAGTATTCTGGTCTCTTTGTTTTTTGTCATCTCCTCTCCCATGGGGTCTCTTGCTGGATGAAACTCTCTGGAAGCCAGCTGGTATGGCATCATGGGAAACAGAAGTTGCAGGTTTCATTTCCATAGTACACATTTCCACAGTCATCCTCAGCATCTACAGAGACTGGCTCCAGGATTGCTTGTTGATATCAAAGTCTGCATATGCTCAAATCTCTCACCTAAAATATTGTAATATTTGCATACAATCCCCATATCCCCATACATTTTAAATCACATCTACATTATTTATATATACTACCCAGTACAATGTAAATGACATATAAATAGCTTTTTAGTTATTGTTTAGGGATAATGGCCAGAATATAATTCTGTACATGTTTAAGGCAGATGCAAATTAAAACAAAAATATTTCATACCCACCATTGGTTGCATCCTTGGATTTAGAATGTATGGATATAGAGGGCTGGTTGAGCAAATCAGGAAATGGAATGATCTGAGAACAATAAAAGGATGGCACAGTACTGAGCAGCATAAAGAAAATTTTCATGGTCACATAAGAAGGTAGAACTAAAGAATTTGAGATGTGAAGGTGGTCTGTATGTTTGCCATGCTCATTGAGGATTTTGGCTTGGTTTTTGTTCTGGGCCTGGATATAAGATATTATACACTTCAGTTCCTCAGCTTTTCTCAAAGGGTAGTCTGGAGCATCTCTGCATCATAACCAGCTGTACTGTTTATTCTATATGCTTAATCCCCACACCTCATACTAGTTCTCCTGAATGCCTTTCACTTATTGTGGTTTGCCTACATCTATGTTGTTACTGCATATATAACATCTTTTGCATTTATAACATCTTTTGAATTTAAAATTGGGACAATCACACCACAAGTAAGCTTTCCTTCTTTCCTTCTTGAATGTTGGCTCTGCTGTCCTTACAAAGTCCAGGTCTACTGGTCTGTACAATATCCACCCAAAGATTCTGCCTAGAACTTAGATTGCTGATGAGAAATGTCTCTTGTTCAAAGATTGATGGTTTAACTTAAGAGAAGGGCAACAAATTCTCAAGCATACTAACAGATCTCCCATCCCAGGAACAGGGTTGCACAATTGAAAAAGTTAGAAATAGAAACCAGAGGAATTCCTTGGTGCAAGAGGTCAGTGAGATAGACTCCCCAGCTGGATTGCAGAGTATGCAGCTCACTAGCTTTGGGAAGCCATGTCAAGCATGTGAAATCAATTGCTTTGTATTTCCTTTAATGTTTCTATAAAAGAATTGGTTTTCATTGCTATAACTGGTGGTATCATGAGAATCATCTGAGAACATGATGCTTGGGTTCAATGTTCCTTTGGTTCATGACCCAAGATCTGAATCCTCTCTGATTCTGTTCTCCATCTTTCATAACGAAACTGTTGTGCTTCTTTTATAAAGCAGTAGGAAGGACCATTATATTAAATGAATTAGAATTTCTTTATTGAGTATCTCCTATGTACAAGAGGACTTCTGTTAGGAATCTGGCATTCTTGCTTTTGAGTGGTCTATAACTTCTAAAAAGAGAATCTGGTGTAAGAACAAGTTTATACTTTGCAAGCTCTGTTGAGGGGAAAGCTATCATTTAAAGTGCTATAGTAAAATTAATTGGGCTTTCTCTAGCAGCTGCATTTGCATTTGAGGTAGGTAAGTGTTAGTTTTGTAGTTATGGGATCTGAACAACAAATCTAAAATATCAATGTGTTTAAACAAGGACTTTGAGAGGAAAGTCAACTGTACTAGGCATGCTACTGCCAGGTGCAAGTCCTCATTAAGAGGAGGAAGAAGAGAGAGTAAGTAAGGGAACAGAGATTAAATAAATAAGGAAAGTAGAAAAGACTGGGACTAAATGCAATGAGGAGTAGTGCATAGTAATTAATGTCTGCTGCAGTCACCTTTAAGGCCCTTCCCAATTTTTTTTTCTCTATTTGGTACTGGGGATGGATCTCAGAGGCATTCGACCACTGAGCCACATCTCCAGCCGTAATTTGTATTTTATTTAGAGACAGGGTCTCACTGAGTTGCTTAGCATCTCACTTTTGCTGAGGCTGGCTTTGAACTCACAATCCTCCTGCCTCAGCCTCCTGAGCTGCTGGGATTATAGGTATGCACCACCATGCCTGGCCCAAGTTCTTGATTGTTTCTAGTCTGTGGGCTGTGGCCAGGTTTATTATTTGTTTTAATGAATACTGACACTTCTGGTTCAGAGAGAACTACTTCTTTAACATTGCAATCGTGCCCTTCTTCAGGCCTCTAGTTCCTTATGTTTGGTAGTCTTTCTTCTTCTTATAGAATGTATGCATTGTAGAATATTACAGTAGACTCTAATGTTAATTGAAGCCCATGACTTTTTGTGCAATTTTTAGTCAAGAAGACTATGCTCCCAAATATTTGGGGACATCTGTCAATAAATGATTCTGTATTTATATAGGCCATGGTTTAGGCAAACAGAGAGGAAGTGATTCCATGTTTCCAACTTTTCAGTTGTAAACTGGAAACATGACCATATGAGTTAAAAGGTAGACTATATTTAGCCATAGTAATATTATGAAGAATCATCTCTGGTGTTCAAGAGTGTCTACAACAGTGTAGCTACTATTCCTTCTTTGGCTCATATGAGAATGTCTGGCAACAGAAACAGAATTATATGGAAGTTTATTTATTGGTTGTGGTTTCTGAAAAAAGTTGTGCTGCTCTTTAGCTGTGTGACTTTGGCAAAATCCATGATCCCATTTCCTTAATTATGAAGTAGGAAAATGACCATTTCTCAGAGATTTGGAGTTGTGGAAGATGCTGGTCCATACATTGATTGCTTCCAATTGGATTCTAGTTTGCTTTGTTTTCCTATTGTATTCTCTGGACTGAGATGTAGCTTCCTGGTAAGCTTTGGAAGTAGTGACAGCAGGCTGTGCTACACTGGATGAAAAATATTCTTTTCCAATCTAAAGGGCAATCAATCATGTTATAAGGAAAACTTTCCTGCAACCATTCAAGCAGCATTTTAGATTCTAGTTTCATGAGTTTGGCTAAACAATCATGGTGGGTGAACCGTCAAAATCTCCAACAGAAACAGCAGAAAAATCTTCTGAAATGAGTGTGGAAGAGGTTTGAAGAAAGGAAAGAAATGCAATCTGACTCTTTATATAGGATTTTCAGTACTAGTGTATACATCAGTCTTAAATTTAATGGATTTGAAGTTACCAAAGGGAATTATAGTATATTATACAAAATTAGATGCATTCCGAATTGGGAATAGTGCTACTTTGAGCATCCCTGCATAAGTCTGTGGTGAACATATGCATGCATGCATTTTGTTAGAGAGCAACTGCTGGGTTTTTAAATTACACATACATTTATCTTTAGAGAACACTGCCAAACAGCTTTCCAAAGTGGTGCCAGGTACTATTTACATGCCAGTCAGCAGTGAATGAGAATTCTAGTTTCCTTTACATCCTTGTAAAAAATTAATATTGACTATCATTTTACTTTAGCCATTTTAGTGGATGTGAAAACAAAATATAACAAAAAACAAGAGGAATAAATACCAATATTAAAATCAGCACAAAACCCCACTGCCCCAATACTGGTGTTTCATTGTACATTAATCTGTTCATTTATGGGAGTAATTTCCATGGGGCGGCTAGATTAGTCATATATATTTATATTGAAGACTTATAACAATTTAAAGTCCTTCCCAGAGCAGCTGCATCAGGGTGAAGATTGAACATTTCAGTACAAGAAGTATTCTAGGTTTGTCATTGCTACATATCATAGAATTCTTTCACAGGGTGGATTCAACCTGGAAATCCTTTACTCTCTAAGATCAGAGGGGATAAATTGCTTTTGAATGGAGAATACATGCATTTGAGACCCACAGAGACCATAGAACAGTGTCTCTAGGATGATATTTCCTGGTACTTAGTGATAATGGCAAGAAATTTACAGCAAATATTGAAAGAGCAAGCCTTAAATCAAAGCACTGACTTTATATACAAAGAGCCTTAGCAAGTTTCCCAAATATTCAGGTCATGGTGTGTGTACGCATGTGTGAGTGTGTTTGTGTGGGTGTATGTGTGTACATTAAGCATGAACTTTGAGAACTACAGATTATTATTTCTCTGTAATTAGTATTAGAAACTGGATACAAGGAATTCATAATTCAAGGAATGAGATAGATGTGGGAAAATAGGATAAATGAATAAAAATGATAATAAAAAACAGTATCCAAGTTGTCCCCGGGTACAGGTATTTGTCCAAGGTATGGCTATCTGAAGATTTATATAACGAAAGAATAACAACAAAATCTTACTCTCACTATATCAAATATCTATTGCTACAATAATACTGCCTAAAACCCAGGACATCCCAGCTACTACAGCAATAATTATCTTGTTAGTTTATGAGTTTGTGGGTTTAGCTGATCTGTGCTGGACTCAGCTTGTTTGATTGGGCTTGTTTGTAGTCATATTTGGCTTAGATAGGTTACTCTAATGATCTTGGCTGGCTTGCTCACACATCTTGGGGTTGGCTCCTCTAGGATGGCCACAGCTGAGATGATTGGGAACAACTTGGCTCCTCCCCAAAACTCAGTGGTATACAACAATAAGCAATTATTTAGGTCACAAATCTGTGAGCAGGTCAGTGGTTTTGGAGTTGGCTGGTGTTTCAGTTATCTATTGCTATATAACAAATTATATAAATCCAGTCACTTAAAATAATAACACATTTATTATCTCACACTTTCCTTGGGTTGGGAATCTAGATATGGCCTAGCTGGGCTCTCTGCTTCTGGGTCTCATTGGGATGCCATTGGTACTGGCTGGGCTGTGGTTTCATCTGGAGGTCCAACTGGAGAAGGGTCTGATTCAAATTCACTCAGGGTATTCAGAATTCAGTTCCTCACAGCTGCTGGACTGAGGCGCTCAGCTCTTAAAGACCTACCACAGCTTTTTTTTTCTTTTTTCCTGCCACATGGGTCTCTCCACATTTCACACATGGCTGCTTCCTTCTTCAAGGCCAGCTGGAGGACAAGAGCGACTCTAGTGAGGGGTCCTTTAGAACACCATATTCTAATGATTAGGAACTTGTCACAGGTCCCACCCACACTCAAGGGGAGGGAATTGCAAGAAGGTATGAACACCAGGAGGTGGGAATCATTGGGAGACGCCTTTCAGTGTATCTGAGCTTGCTTACATGTCTTAGGATCATTTGACTGTCAGCAGACCTAGGGAGGTAGGTGCATATGGCCAAAACAGAGATGAAAGAGGGAGAGAAAACACAGAAGTGGTTTTTCAGCCCTCTGATTACATCCTATGTGCTATCATCCCACTTGCCAAACTAAGTCACATAACTTGGAGGCAGGGTGGGAGGGCACTTCAGGGTTACATGGTAAATGGTGTAGGCACAGGAAAGGTGAAGAAATGGGGCCATGAAAGTCACACGTATCTTCAACTGTTTAATTCAAAAATTAAGCCTGTGTAATTCAGCCTATCTCATACCGGTCTTCCTATGGCCACATATCTAGAAGATCCAAGTTCTCATTTGTTGCCCCAGGAGTGCTAGCAATCCTAGTTTCTTCCAATGCAGAATAGAGTGTCTTTGGAACTCGCTTTAAGATAACTGTTGCTATAAACTCCCACATTCATGAGATCTTACATGAGTCCCCTACTGTCACCCTGCATGAGAATATGTCTGAGCAGATATGCAGTCTCTAGAACTTCCAAAGGTAAATAACCCTCAGCTTCCTACCAGAAGAAGGGAGAATATTTTTTTTACTCACTCTTTATCCTATCCCTTGTTTCATAGAATCATTCTTGAAATCAGTTTCTGCCTACCACCCCTCTCTTTTTGAAAGCAAGGCCAACAGTTGATGCCCTACCCATCACCATCATAGCTTCAGATACGTACAAAACTAACCACCCTGGTGTTCTCTCCTAATTAAAAAGAAATGCTCTAGAACATGTTATGGTCTAGGGCTTTTTGACACGGGCTGGGCTATACATTATAGTTACTTGGGGAATTTTTAAAAGTTCTCATCTGAAGATGCACCCAAGAATAATTTCTGGAAGCCAGTTCCAGATGTGGGCATTTCAAAAGCTTCCCCAGATGATTCTGATTGACAGCCAAGATTGAAAACCCCTATTATATATGGACATGTAGAACAGAGTGTCTTAAGTTAAAATCACACTTAAGATGGGAGCTCAGAGTGAGTAGGAAAGATCATTCATATTTGACAGTGGTAAAAAGTACTTTCTCTGTCAAGGAGTTTTGTAATGAGAAGTTTCTATCTCTACATTAAGATGGAAATGCATTTGCTTTGAAGCACCTTATCCAGTACCCTGGAACCACAGATGAGAAAAACAAAATTCTAGAGGGATTTCACTTTCTCAAGATCACACAACTGAAGTATAATTAGGACTGGATCCTAAATCACCTATTTTTTTTCCACATCAATCTTTTTTATTTTTAAAATTTGTCTTTTAGATTTATTGTACAACATGATGAATAACATCATACTATATATTTCAATGTCACCATGACAATAAATATCAAATGTTCTTATTATAAAAAAATGTCATACACTTGAAGTAATGGATGGGTTAGTTAGCCTGATTTAATCATTCTACATGCTATTAAAGAATCATTACATCACTTTTTCTCCCATAAATAAATACAATTTTAATTTTCCAATACGTAATTAAATTTTTTATTAGTACATTACAGTTATACTTAATTTTGGAATTCTAGTTGACATAATTATAAAATCATGAAACATAATTTGCTCCAATTCAGGCCCAGTGCTTCCTCTTTCTCTCCCTCCCTCCCTCCCCCATTCTCTTTTCTCTACTCTTCTGGTCTTTAATTCTATTTATTTATAGTTTTATATTTTTAAATTAGTGCATTATCGATATACATAAAGGGCTTTTATTCATCCATAAAGAAGAATGAAACTATGGCATTTGCTGGTAAATGGATGGAACTGGAGAACATCATGCTAAGTGAAATAAGCCAGACTCAGAAAGTCAAAGGGTCAAAGTTTTCTCTCTTTTGTGGAAGCTACAGGGAAATAAGGGAAAAGGGGGTGGGGGTGGGAATCCCATGAAACTAGAAGAGAGGTCAGTGGAGCAGAGGAAGGGGATTAAGGGACAGGGAGGAGGGACATGAAAAGGGAGGAATGGTGGAATGAAACTGAGCACACTATTCTATGTGTATATATGAATACAGCACAGTGAATTTCACATCAATCTGTTCTCAAAGCATAAACTTTAAAATTGGGGGAGTAAGAAGTTAGTTTCTATAATCTTCCTCATATACATAAAATTACCCACAATTTCTATTGTTGGCCAAATTTAGAAGCAGATCCTTTAGAGATTAATGGAAATCCTAGAAAAAAAAAATTAAATGGAGTTTTCTAGGGTGAAACTCCAAAGAGGCTATCCTGTCCTTAGCCCTGGGGCTGTCTTTCTGATCATTCTAAAGATTAAGCATCAAGTTTTAAAGTACACATTAGGATGCCATCTGTTTATTATTGAGAACTTTGGTTGTCTTTAATTTAGGCACAAAGCTATTTGGGAACATAAAGAAAGAAATAGATGGTATTGTTTAAAGTCTTCCTGAGTATTTAGTGTCTTTAAAACAAGTTTCCAAATGGTCTATGAATATATGTTTAATTTTCACACTTTAATTTGTACTTCTAGAGGAAAGGAAAAATTCAGTTATACTACGCAAACCTGTCCTTATGCTTTGTGAAATATAGGGGAGCAAATCCTAAAACTATGGTTCTCAAATTATCATAAGTAGCAGAGTCACCTGAGAGCATGTAGAAACAGCCCCCTGTTCTATAGCTCATGGTTTCTGGATCTATAGGTCTAGATTGGTGTATTAATTTTGCTTATTATTTTCTGTATTTTGATGCTTTTACATCTGGGTCCTTGCTGATCCTGGCACAACTGGCCCTCCCAGAGTTTGCCAATTCTCAGGGTTAGTGGACAGCTGTACCCCAATGTTTGCAGAAGTTATTCTAACTAGCTAATCCTCCAACTGCTTGCCTTTCCTCACATTTCCTCCCCAAAGGAACCACAGCAAAGGTTCTTGCCACATTTACCCCAATCCCCTCTGCCTCCTAACCCAGGTATTTCTCCATCCAGCCTTTCCCATGCGGTGGTATGTCCCCTTCTCTTGGAAACTGGGAGTAATAAAGTATCTTTTCAGTGGCAATTACCTCCTGATGTTTTGACCTTACCACGGCTACATAGCAATTAAACCTGTGAAGATAAGTGAGATAGAAAAATTTGCATTTTCCTAGGTAATGAGAATACTGCTCATCTTCTTGGGGATACACTAGGAAAAAGAATTTGTTAAACTAAATAAATAAATAAGTAGAAATTTTATTTATTGTAGCAGGGAGTGAACCTAGTGGGGCTTAACTACTGAGCCCCCCCCCATGAGAATGGCAAGCGCAATCTTTTATCAACAAATTTGGAGTTTTGACAGATTTTGGCAATAGAGAATGAATAAAGAGAGAGGTTGATAAAATTTTACATAGTGACACATCTTCTCAAAGACAGGAATGAGTTGGTGTTAGACATAACATGTGCAACTAACCAGAAAGTAACAACCCCCTGACTGGGGACTTAGTTTTCTGTACTGAGACTTCTTTTTGGTTAGGGCCCATTCTCTTGGTTTTAACAACTTCATATTGGTTGAATAAAGAACAATAAAACAAAACAAAAAAATCTGGTTTGAACTAAAAAGTGTGATTCTAAGATAAAGAGAAATAAATGTAGAAGGTGTCTGTTTCTTTTCTTCTTTTATGTACTAGTTGTTCTGTACAACTGTACCCCAGGCACAAAGTGAGGGGTCAGCTCTTTGAGCAGGCACCTGAAAAGGAATATTTCTAAGTTCTTTGCAGGAGGTCTTATAAATGCAATGAGTTCTGAAACTGAGTATTAAAATCTACAAAATGCAAAGGGCAATTAAGGACAGAGACAGTAAAGAATACTCTTGGAAACTAAGCAAAATATGGGATAAAGATTGATCTTAGTGGAAGTTATTTACAAAATCTTTAACAAAAACAAAACATGACACTGGCAAGTCATTTGTATTTGACTTTAATTGCCTTTGTTATTCAGAGAAGAAAAAGCACTGTTATAAGCTCTAGACTTATCATCAAAAAGAAGATAGGGAGTAGTGAAGAAGACACTTTCCATTGTCCCTCTCAAATTCTTTGCACTAGAACTGATTCTGCTGGTATACTTCCTTGCCTTTTCTTAAGCTCCATTTATCCAATTAATACAGAGAATTTGGGTTAGGGGTTCTGTCTTCTTTGATGAGGAGTATCTAGGGAGTCAGCATGGCCCCTTTACATCTGGGTCCTCTGCACTCTTCCAGAAAGAGAGGGAGAAGGGTGCCCACCCACCTTTACATTTTTTTTTTTTTTAATAAAGTTGCTCAGAATCAAGTGACTGAGGCTGGTTTTGAACTTGCAATCCTCCTGCCTCCTGAGCGGATGGGATTACAGGCATGCACTGCTAAACCTGACTTCTTGAAATGTTTGAAAGTCACCATGCTGCTATCTGTTGGGGGAAAGAAAGTGAGGGGCCATGGTGGAGGAAGGAACTGTGGTAACATGGAGGGTTCAGATTTCTGTAAAAGTGTTTTCATCCACTTAAACATTACACTCTGTGCTTACTAAACAATTTCCCCGTTTCCTGATTCCTCCTAAGAAAGCTCTATTGCTATTCTTCTACCTTAATATTACGGTCTTTGTTGGTTAGGGGACAATATAGACACTATAGAAGAGCTCAATGCTGTTAAGCCCAGCTGTGGTTTTGTCACTGAGATGCATGACCTTAAGAAATTCATTTCATCTCTCTAAGCCTAAGTTTTCTCTTCTATAACTTGACAATAATAATGTTACCCATTTTAGTCTATTTATGCTGCTATAACAAAAATATCTTAAACTGGGTGACTTGTAAACAATAGAAGTCTATTTCTCATAGTTCTAGAGGCTGGGAAGCCCAAGTTCAAGGTGCCAGCAGGATTCATCTGGAAGATGGAAGGCATGAACTGACTCTCCGGGATTTCTTATGAAGACGCTAATCTCATTCATGAGGTCTCTGCTTTTCCTTGGGTGCTAGGGTTTCAGCATATGAATTTTATCAGGACAGAAGTATTTAGTCCATTGTACTACTTCACAGGGTTGATATTTGAACTAATTGAACCAAATGCCAAAAAGGAACTTGGTGCAGCCCATGGCACACAGTTAGATTTCAAAATACAAGCTATTGTTATTGAAGTTATTTTGGGGATAAAATACAAAATTACAATTTCATTGTCTTTCCATTTATATAATATAATTTTATGTCTGGAGTTTTGATTTAAGAACAATGGTATACAATTAAAAGAGTCTAAAAATAAAACTTTAGTACATTTGTGGTTCTACAAAGCAGAAAACCAGAATCCCTGGATGAAACTCCCTAAGATTGTTCTCTAAGCAATAAAACTACAATCGACGTGATCTTATCCCAGGATTCTATGACAGAACAAAGTCTTTAGTTTTCAGGCTATGTTTCAGTTTCAGTCCTTCTGTTGGCAAGCTAGTAAAACAATGATGCCCAGCGTAATTCTTCCCAGGGCAGTGGCTGCACAAAAAAGACCCCTTCCAACCCACTGTGTCTGCTGCCACTAACCATGATAGACAAGCTTCATCTGGAAGCATTTTGAGATGGTCTAGCAGGAAGATGGGAAATCACACTTCTTCTATGTCCATTATCATGTGAACAACAGACATGCTCTGAATTTCCTATTCTACTTATTCAGGAGGACCAAATCAGTAGGAAAAAAATTTTAAATTTCCAGATATCCATTTATATCGTGATTAAATTTAGTCCTTGAGCATTTAGGGAGCATCTTTCGCAGTAAAACATGAGGAACATCTCATTTTCTAAGTTAAGAAGAATTGGCAATTTGATTCAGGAGAAAAAAAAATGATACATTTCAGTGAGGAAAAAAAAAGGAAATTGAAGAAGAATAATTTAAGGTAGGTGATCAAATGTGCAGAACAAGTAGTGACAGGGTAACTGTGAAGAAGATTTCTATACTCAATAGGTGTATGGACTCTTACAGATATGGATGTACGCAATGTTTCCCAAAGTTTAAGGCAGTGTCTTTAAAAGCAGCTGATAACACAACCATCATTTTATTAAAAAATTAAGGCAGAACAAAAAACATCACAATGCATGATACTTTGTAAGGACATTGTGCATGTGAATGTATTTCTCTCTTTGGTTTGCTAAACACAACATATTTCTTTAATGAATCATGGCTTTAAAAAGTCTGAAAAACACTGCCCTAGATATTTCTTGAAATAATTTAGTTAGAATACTGACCATTTCAGAACCAAATAAGTTGAATTAAGAACAATGGTATACAGTGAAAAGAATAAATAAATAAATAAAAAAGATTCCAACCTTTGTTGTTTCACAAAGCAGAAAACCAGAATCCCCAGATGAAACTCCCCGAGATTGTTCTCTAAGTAATAAAAAGTACAATGGATGTGATCTTTTTCCAAGATTTTATGTTAGAGAATATGCTCAGTCCTTCTATTGGCAAAACCCAATGATGCAATGATGCTCCCACAGTGAGACTCAGTTTTCACTACCTTCCATCTTCTTCCAATTTCTTCCAGTTGGGTAGACAATCTCTCTTTGCTGCTAACACATCTCTACCATCTCTCTAAATCTTGTGAGTCTCCTTTCTAAGGCAGGGAAGGAGGCCTCAGGCTCACAGTCTGAAGACCGGTCAGGTCAGAGTCAGGAAGGGTTCCGACTCCAGGCAAGTTCTGCTCATTTTCTGTTTTATTCTACTGGTGCTTCTCATATGCCTCATTTTCCATGTTTTTACTTCTGCTTTGTCTCAGATGGATTTTTATCATTTTCTTTTTCAATGATTTTATATAAACAAAAAATTGATGTAAAAATATTAAATAGTATTAACTATGGCCATGTTGAATGTGATCTGAGACTGTCGGGAACAAGTGTGCTTTGGTGGTATTGTGTGAATAACCCTCTGAAGAATTTCAGCTGGTCTAATGGACATCCCCTTGGCCAGCATGATGGGAGTCCTCTTCAAGGATCCTATCAAATGAACTGTCATGGTCATTCCCACATTCCCAGGTACTGTAAGTGATAGCTACATTTCTTGCATGAAAATGGGAAAAAAAAAAAAGAGGTAGACATGGCCCAGGAAGCCCCATGTGCTGTTGTCCTCTGGATGCTGATGTTTTCCTAATGCAGTAACATTTTTACCCAAGACAATATCTTCGGTCTTGGAACTTATTATGGTTTGGATCTAGCAGAGTACCCCCAAAAGCTCATGTGTTAGATGAGGTTCAGAGGTAAAAAGATTGGTTTATAAGAGCTGTAACTTCATCAGTGAATTAATCCATTTGATGGATTAATGGACAATTATCAGGGCAAACTAAAATACCCCCTTAGAATCCCAAAACTCTTGGCACTTTGTGCACCTACACGAACAGTATTGTCAAAGTAAGTAAAATCTCCCCTAGATTTGATTCAATTACATTTTGAGTTCACATCTGGAGTCATTCTGTTTATAACAAAGATTAATCCATTTGATGGATTAATAGTTTGAAGAGACGAATGGGTGGTAACTATTAGCAGATAGGCATGGGTGGAGGAAATAGGTCACTGGGATGTTTCTTTAGGAACTAGATCTTCTCCCTGACTCCTCTCTCTCTCTCTCTCTCTCTCTCTCTCTCTCTCTCTCTCTCTCTCTCTCTCCCTGTTTCCTGGGTGTATGTGCTCAGAAGCTTTCCTCTGCCATGTATTTCTGCCATGAGGTTTCTGCCTCGGAGCTGACAAACCAGACTGAACATCTGGAACCAGGAGCCAAAATAAACTTTTCCTGTTCTAAGTTGTTCTTGTCAGGTATTTTGGTCACAGTGATGAAAAGCTCCTAACACAAAACTATCCATTTTTTTTTTTTCCTTAGGTCGGCCACACCACCCTGATTATATTCTTCTTTCTTTTATTCTTCTGATTAGACATTTCCTCAGCAGGAAGAAACCACCAGAGGGATGGGACAATAGTGTGGGGAGATGACACAGATCCCACTGGGGACAGAGCTAGCAAGCCCAGGTTTGGTGGCTACTCCAAGATCTCACGACACTGCCCGTCTAGGTTGCTATGGAAAACAATTTAGGCTTTGAGTGTTGGCAACCTGAGGAAACCAAGAGTGGTCTGAAGCTTAGAGCATAACTGGCCCTGCCCTCTTTCTCTGATGAGAGGACCTAAAAATAAAACGGAGGCAACAAGTGTTAGTGCAGCCACCAGGTCTCCTTCCTGCTACAGACAACACTCCTTTTAATGCAAAGGCAAGCAGAACAGAGGGTGAAATGAGAGTTGCTTTTGGTCTTGCACCAGACACTTCTATATCAACATCAGGACTAGTTCCTTCTTTCCTTTGATTGGCTTGGCACAATTATTTTGAGGCCCCCTCTTCCGAGTAGCGTGAGACCTAGACAGAACTGTCAGATGCCCATTTGTGTCCTTAATGAACTCGCCAGCTCATCATGAGCCCCACAGTGGCAACTCTACCCATTCCTTGTGAACACAGGTTGTTTCCTTCACCTGAGCAGGAACCCCCTTGGTCCACTGTGTTTCAAAACTGAACAACTCAACCTCCAACTCAACTTCCAACCTTCTGTTCCAAACTATGGTGAGGGTTTTTGTTTGTTTGTTTTGTTTTGTTTTTCTTTCTTTCCTGCTGGGGCTTTCCCTGGGCAAGATAACCTGGGAGACACTTTGATCCTGATGGAAGACAACTTAGTGAAAAGAGGTGACAGATTTTGAGGGAAAGGCCTAAATTGCCCTCTGCATGGCTTTGGCTGCACTTGCTTGCCAATTTGCTTCCAGAGGAAATGCAGACAGAATGAATCGCCTGGGCAATTTATGCCTTTTGGCAAGTTGTTCAGGACTGGAGAGAAAAAGAAAAGGGGACCAAAGGGCTCCCATTACAGGTTAAAAATAGCCAGTCTTTGGCTCCTCCCCTTCCAGCTTCTCTCCCCTCTTCCAACAGGGAGAGCTTTTGAAAGGGATCCCCCTCCCCCTGCCCCATTCCTCTCTCCCAGATTTCCCTCCTTCCAACGCATGGGTGACGCCATTCATTTGAATGGCAAGATTTTTCTGAGCTGGGATAAGTAAGATACAGGAAATCACTATTGAAAGCCTTCTTTATGCTTTGGTGTCATCATCACCTTAGTATGAGGGACAACCAGAGGGTCCAGTGACGAAAGTACAGGCCTGAGCAGCAGGATGCCCAAGGACTCAGAGGTAATAGAGATGGAACTCTTCACCCATAGAGGTCAGGGACGTAGCTGAGGGGGTGAACCTCACTTCCTTGGGTCACATCGGTGGGACTTCAGATCACTTAGGAGTTTTTTTTTTTGGTAGAAGCTTTGTTTTGTTGCTGATGACAGTCATGGGGCAAACCAAAACACCCCCTCACTATCCCCAAAGCTCTTGGTGCTTTGTGCACCTACACGGACAGTATTGTCAAATGAACTCAGACTGGAAAGTAAGTAATAACTCCCCTAGTTTTGATTCAATTACCTTTTGAGTTCACATCTGGCGTGATTCTGTTTATACCAAAGATTACCTACATTTTGTTGTTGGTCTTTTTTTCTTTTTTTTGTTGTTCTTGGGATTGAACCTAGGGGCTCTCTATCCCTGAGCAACATCCCCAGCATTAATTAGTAATTTTTTGAGACAGAGTCTTGCTAAGTTGCTGAGGATGGCCTCAAACTTGCAATCCTGCTGCCTAAGATTCCCAAGTAACTGGGATCACAAGCATGTGCCACCAAGTTCAGCAAAATTTTATTTCCAAAATGGAGAGATGGAGGTTCATTTCTTTGTTACTTATCTGTCAAACAAAAAGTTTTCATGGCTTGAAGCTTTATGGAACAGAATAAAGTATTATAGCTTTCTATTATCTAAGCATCAATGCTACTATGGTACTTATATGTAGATTAGTGATTCTGGAACTGTGGTCCCCAGACCAGCAGCATCAGTATTAGTATCATCTAGGGACTTGTTAGGAATTCACCAGGAATTTTTAATCAGATACTCTGTGAATGGGCACCAGGAATATGTGTTTTAACACATCCTCCAGGTGATTTTGATGCAGACTTAAAACCGAGAACTTCTGATTTGGTAACTCAAAAAATTAACTCTATTTCCTTATTGGAAACTTGACAGTGAATCTGAGACTCAAGAAATACCTTTTACTTGGGGGCACAAATAATTTTTCTGAAGCTTCATTTTTTTATGAACAGTCTATAGTGCAGACATGAGATGGATTTAAATGTAATTAAGGTCAGCCTCAAGGAGTTGTATTCATTGTCAGAAGGTTACCCAACAACAAATATATGTTTCACCAAGGTCTTTTTGCTAATACTTATTATAAAATTGGAGAAACATTTCAGGATGGAGAAAAAAAAATGGTCTCAGGAGATAAGAAATTGGTGATTTAGAATTCAGAACAATTCTTTCAAAATTCTTCTACAAAGAAAAGTCATTATTTTGGCTATAAATCAGATATAGATACTATAATTTGGGGGTTTATGTTGTATAATAGATGACAGCTAAGTTACATTGAAATAAGCAAAATTCTCTTTTCAAAAAATTTTCTCAAAGAAGTAACATGAATATTTTCCCCTCTTGCTCAGGCTCTGTTTCCCAGTATAGTGCGGCTGCCTCTTACAAAGGAGTGGAACAATTTGAATGAAATAAGAAAGACAATATCCTAAGTGCAGGGGTAAATATAAATGACACATATTTTCTGAAATATGAGACCCAGGACACCAAAGTATTTTTATGAAATCAATCTTTGGATAACATCATCAACTAGTTTTTTTTCTTCATTGTTTAGATGAGATATACCAATAACTCTCCCAGTGGAACAGTTCTAGTGTCCCAAAGAACAGCCATGGTGGTTCTGCATGCCTAATGACATGTGGCTTGCTAACCTCATATGTCAAATACCACAGCCATACATAGAAAAAAAATCTGGCAGAAAGCAAGACCTTAGAATAAAATTAGCCTTAGCTTTGTACAACAAAGGCTGCTTCAATGGAGGGCATCTCTAGGAAACCAGTTATTTATTCTCAAAGCCAACATTTACTAACCTTTCTTGAGAATATTAGCAAATGAAAGATTTGGGTGGTCTTGTAAATCCAACCCAGCCCTCCCAACACTTCTACTTCAAACAGTTTAATTTCTAGAAGTGCATGTCTCTTATTCAGTTTTCAATCACTATGAAGGAAATAACAGTTTATTTTTGAACTTTTTTTGATGCATAAATAAGAGTCTTTAATATCCATTCTTTACTGTGTTAGGAAAACAAATGCAAAAATATTTGAGGTGGCAATCATTTTTGTTTTTTCATAATAGAATTATGCTGGGAAGGAATCCAAGAGTAGAATCTGGGACCTCCACATCTCCATCTTGATCTACCCCCATTATGACCACTGCTGAGATCAGTAATTAACAATCAAGTACCAAAGAAAGCAATGCACCATTTCCAAAGTCTGGTCCCTTACTTAAACTCTTCTGCCTGCTGCTATTAATGCATAAGCCAAAGCAGAATGTTTTAAAACTGAAGAAATTGAGAACCAGTTTCTCATTTTTTGAATTTGTAGATTATTTACTTGACAGTGACTAACCTGGAAAAAAAAAAAAAACCCTAGCTGAAAAGGCATTTTTACATTACTAAATATACAACTTTTGGGTTCTAACATTATTTTTCCTTTTTTAATAATAAAATTTAATTATGTTTATTTTCAAACATCCTTTTGCAAGAAGAGAATACTCTATTAATTTTCCAGAATCCACTCCAGATTCAACAATTACTGAGGGCTAGTGATACTCATTTAATCCGTTTCTTTCCCTCTCTACTTTTTTTCTGCATTATTTTAAGCAAATTCCAGACATCATTTCATTCCTCCCCATACATTCCTCAATACACATCACTAATAAGTTATGGATATTTTGCTACATAATTCTAATGCTATTATCACACCTAAAATTATAATTACAAGGTCATTAAATATCCAGTTAATGTTACAATTTCCCTTGATTGTTCCAACTAATATGTTTAGAGTAGCATTTTTTTTTATTGTTAAGTTTACATGCCTATAATAAGTTCAGATGTCTATCAAGCACTGCAAACTTAAAAAACAGAAGAAAGAAGACGAAGAAGTAAACTTACTCAGCGAGAGGGTTTTCCCAAATTCTCACAGCTCTAATCTGGATACCATTCAGTGTGACAGGCTTCTCACTGGGTTCCCACAGCTGGTTAGTGTTTTGAATTCCAGCCCCATGAACTCATCTCAGGCTACAAGGGCTAATGCTCAGCGCCCAACCTAGAGCTGATATCTCTGATGACAGAGTAATGGAGAAAACGCCGGTATTGTCCGCCTTTTTCTGAACGCACTGTCATCTGTGTTATTCTCCCATCTCTGCTGGGAGCAAGTGACTCTACTGCTTCTTGGATGCATTTAACCCATGATGGAGGCAAAAAAAAAAATAATCCAAGCATATTCTGTTGAAAGACCAATAAGATAACCTGCTACATTGTGACAGAGACGCTGTACCCTCAGTCATACCTCTTTGAATTCAAGTTTCTCTCTCTAAATTGAGCTTGAACAAAGATAAATGGAGGAAAAAATAGAGAAACTATGAAGAACTCACAATTAGATCAATAGTTAGGATCACTTCTAAATTTTGGTTATGACTAGCGTATCTAGCTTAGAACAGACAACATTTCTTAAAGCCAACATATTAGCAAATGAAAGGTTCTGCTTACAGTAAAGAAGAAAAATATCTTTCATAAGAAGCAATACCAAATCCAATAGCAATATTAAATCCAAGCTTCTCTACTGGAAAACATTACAAATCTTTCCTAAGAAGCCCAAAGGGTGCTATTCTAGGGACCCTACTTGATCCTTCCCAGCATCTAAACACTACACAGTGCTTATTACATGATAACAGAAATTTGAATTGCTTTTGTATTTTCCTCAATTGTAAATGCTTTGTCTCTTCTCTGCACTGGATTTGTAACTTTATGTAAGTGAGAATAAGTTCTGTGAAGGGCTGGGAGGAGATATAAAGGCTGCACTTTTTACAAGTGGGAGTATGCACATTGGAAGAAGGGACATAAAGAATCTGGCCTGTTCTCATGGAGCTTTACACTCTTGTTGGAGAGTACAGACCCTAAACTTACACTTGAACTCATGGAAAAAGTGGTCACCATTCTTGGAAAATTGCTGCAAGAACTATCCTAGACAGTGTCTGTTGGCAGGTACTTAAAAGATGTCTGGTGGAGACCTACTTTACAAAAGGTTTGACATTTGAACAGGAAACTGAATGAGCCAAGGAGCTAGGCATGAGAAAGTTCCAGGAAAAGTCCTCAAGAAAGGAATAAACTGGGCCATGAAGAGCGAGGTAGAGGTGGCAATTGTGACAGGAGCTTAGAGATGAGGGCCAAGCCGGGTGGTCTCTAGATCCTGGCCAAGAGCTTAGATTCTCAGACCTGGGTGGCTTATATTCAGCAGGTATATGAATATCTTGATAAGGCAGAATTCTCTGACTACAGTGGGCATCAGAATCACTTGAGGAATTTTTATGACCCAGATTGTTTGCCCCACCCCAAAAGTTTGGGCAAGTGTTGGGTAGGCCCTGAGATTTTGCATTTCTAATAAGTTCCCAGTGGATACCCCTGGTGCTGGTTCAGTTAACCAAAAGTTGAGAACTACTACTTTAGGAAGCAGCTCTGGGTTAGGTGTGGGCTTTGCCCATCCTTCACAGTTAGCTCAGGGGAGAGATTTCCAAGCAGAGCAGTTTAGATGGCAGGTATTTAGATGTGATTATCACTTATATCTCTTTTCTTAGATGCTTTGCTTTTTCTGTTCTTAAGAATGAACCTGAACCTTTGTTTGATATCCACTCTCCAAAGTGGGAGAAGATTAGCTAAAGGCCATCAGATTACCTTATTAAGTTGCTCTTTCCATGTTCCCAGGTGCCTTGTCCTTATGGGAACAGGAAGCTGTCGCTGCAGCTGCAGGAGTTGCAAGCAGGGGCCTCTCTCAATACTCCTAAGGTGAAATAGGGCCTTTCTCTCTTTGCACCCCCATCCTCAATCTGGAGCTCCCTAAAAATGCACTTAATCTTCCCAGACATTTATACAAAAGTAAAACAAGTTAACAGAGGCCAGAAGCATTGCTGATCTCCAACCAGGAAGCATTCAGACCGTTAGGAAACACGGGTGAGCAAATGTTTACGGACCGTGTAATTAATATGATGCCTTGCCCTGTCTATCGGCCCTTAGTACCATATTTCCTGTTCAAGGCAGTGGAAAGTGAAAATATTAGTTGCTGTTTGACCAAAGGAACAAGTGTCTTCCAAACGAACACATGATCTATTAGCAGTCCTGCCGGGTCTTCCCATGGGAACAGGCATTTTACTTTGTTTTACAGCTAATTTCTTTCTTACAGCAGGTTCCCAGACACATCAAATGCCTTGCATTGGAGGCTGAAGTCAAGATTTATAGTCTAGGCCCATGTAATTCAATGTCAAACAACTCTGATAACATAAGGGCTGGAAGTCAACCATTTTCTCATGGGTTCTCATAAAAAAGTCATTTTAGCCAAATTGAGTTTGAATAGTGGGTGTGTCTCTGCAATTTGATGGATGCTCCCTACCCATAAACCCCTGGGAAGAAGCTGGCTGATTTCTTTTGCTACTGTAGCAACAGAATATGAAACTGACTGAGCGATTTCTAGTTGATATTATGGTTGGATAACCCCCTGGTGGATTTTGTTGCTTTTTTTCTCTCTAGTCTTCAAAGGGAGAAAAAGAGAGCCAAATGCTTTCCCATCTGATGATGCATCGTATCTACCTTTTTTGTCCTCAGTTTCTTTTCTCTGTCCTGTTATTTGCTCAACATCTCTCTATGAACCAAGCATCACGAGAGTTTATTTCCCCAGAGTAAAACTATGACTTGTGCCAAGAGTGAATTGGAGAGAAGAGTGTTTTCTTTGGTTCTTGTCTGTAGGTTCACGGGTTTGAAGACTCTTGGAGATGGAGGAACCTTGGGAATCATTTAGAACAAGTCCCTGTTTTGCAACTGAAGCAAGCGGAGAGGTTAAGTGGCCTCTCTGAGAGTTACAGGCTGTTAAAGCAAGATTGAAGGTCTAGTGATATCTTTTTTTTTAAAAAAAATTTGTATTCTAATTTGTTACATATGACAGCAGAATGCATTGCAATTCATATTTCACATATAGAGCACAACTTTTCATATCTCTGATTGTATACAAAGTATATTCGTACCACTCGCGCCTTTATACAAGTGTTTAGGGTAATAATGTCCATACACTTTGGGTTTTTAACCAATGGTGGGATAGGAAGGGAAAGATGGGATCTTGCTTCCTATAACCAGATTCATTACCTATAAAAGTGGAAGAATAATAGCCCCTTCCACAGCATATGCTATGTGGTGTATTAACAATGCAAAGTGAGAGGTTGTAAACAAAACAGCTAAAATCAGACTTACCTGATTACCTGATTCTCACCTGTGGAGGCATCGTGATCATGGTGATGATGCCATGATGACGAAAGACAATGGTATTGATTCTATTAGCAAACCTGATTAAGGTCAGAGTTACCAACATTCTCCTGGGTTGGTACTTTGGAAGTTTTACTGCAAAAAATATTACAGCATGACATAAATTCAGTGAAGGGTATATATACATTGTAAGTGTGCAGAGCCATGACTTCCACAGTATGAGATCAAGCCATCAGGTAAGTTCAGAGACAAACCAGGGTTCAAGTTTTTCCCAGGCCCAGATCTAGGCACCAAATCCCTAAGCAAAGCTACCATTCTGCCACTTCTAGCAGCTAAGATTAGGTTTTTTGTTTGTTTGTTTGTTTTTGAAACTTTACTTAAATGAATCATAGTGTATGTGCTCTTTTGTGTCTGGCTTCTTTTGCTCATTGTGTGTGTGTGTGTGTGTGTGTGTGTGTGTGTGTGTTAGAGAGAAGGAGATTCATCCATTTGGTAGCATTTTAATGTAGATTGCTGGTCTCATTGCTAGATGGATTTTTTTTTTTTTAAATAGGAACATGTTTTTGATGAGCTAGTGCGCATATATCTTTTGGGCATATACCTAGAAGTGTAGTAGCTGGTCATAGGATATGCATGTGCCCAGTTTTAACTAGTACTGCCAGTTATCCAAAGTGGTTGCATAAATTTACATTCTCCCAGGCATAGGCGCTCCAGTTGATCACCAACACTTGGCACAGCCTGTCTTTTATGATGGTAGACATAGAATTTCACTAGGGTTTTAATTTATATATCCATGGTGTGTTGTCAAGTTGAGCACTTTCTGACCATGCCACTTAGCTGTCCTCTTTTGAGAAATGCATATTCTAATTTTTTGCCTATTAAGAAAAATTGTGTTGTCTTTTCCTTATTGATTTGTAAGAATTCTTTGTACAGTCCTTTACCAAATGTATTAATTTCAGATTCTTTCTCTGACTCTGCAACACGCCTATTTTAATCCTTGGTAAAATGTACACGGCTTTTAATTTTCTCAAGGTTGCCAGGAATATATAGCATTGCCAATTACATTGGGATTTCAGGTGAACAACACATAATTTTTAGTGTAGGTGTGCCCCAAATTTGCATGATATTGCAGGAGACGTCATTATGATAGAAATAGAAGGTGTTGAACCAGTTAGAGCATGCTGATTGTGAAGTCTCATCTAACATACATCAAAGGATTTTGAAATATTTTGTTTTGAACTTAAACTCTGTAGGTTTCCATTAAATTACTTCCAAACAGTTATTGTTGAACATGTAAACCTAATTTACAGGTATGAATCTATTTGATTTTGACTTTTCCCCCTTTGATTCTGAACCATGTGCTTCAGTGTTTAGGGCTGATATGAGCGAAGGGACAAATGAAAAGGGATTTAGCACTGTAGCTCTTACCTTTGTTTACTTACCTCAGAATTTTTAACTGCTCTCCTCAAAGTCCAGATGTTCTTTTCCTCCCTTCCACTCAGCACTTCATGTTCACCGAGGGACATGGAGGTAGCACAGGAGAACAGCTGCTACTGTGGCTGCAGCAAACAAAAACTGTATCAGGAGGAAGAGATAGGAAGAACTGGGAAATGGATGCTAGAACTGCAGAGGGTGGAGAGGATGCTGAGGAAGATGATGATGACTGCCTAGAGTCAGAAGAATTAAGGTGGCTAAAACAGAGTCACGTAAAAGAGAAAGGGAATAGAAGAGGACTCCACTTAATAAATAGTATTTGAGTTACATGTTTCAGCTCTCTGATTAGATTCAAAGAAATCCAAGGGTAGAATGCAATTTAAGTTCTAAATGGGTTAAAAAATGGAATTTTCAGTTATAAATGGAAAAGAATGCTACAGTTCATATGGCAAAGAAGAAAATATGGAAGTCATGTAATAGGAGGGGGAAAAAAGGATGGGAATTCAACTGCAAGCAGTATCACACATCAGCAAGTGCTCTAGGAAGCACAGAAGCTAGGGTCTGGTCTTGGTTTCTGTATAATTAAGAGATTGTGTGATTTAATTAACACCAATACCAACCCATTTTTCCCAGGCCTCATTTCTCCACTGAGATGAAGACCTTGGTCTTTGCTAGTTAATGTGTGACTCTAGCATCAGCAGCATCCACAGCATCTGAGAACCCCTTAAATATGCAGGATTAAATATCAGAATATTAAATATTCTGATCAAGTAGATTCAGATCTACTTGATCAGAATCTCTAGGAGAATTGCTCAGAAATCTCTATTTTAACGAATTTTGCAAGTGAGTATTCAGCATTCTGATGTTGAAGAAATACCAGTGTATTCTGGTGTTTTTCAAATTTTAACATGCATCAGAATCAGAGAGCTTGTCATAGCCAAGTGGCACCTGTCATGAATAGAAAATAAAGCATTGTTATTATAAACCAAAAAAAAAGAGGACTTGTTAAAATGCAGATTCAGGTTCCCTTTGTTTGCAGTAAGTTTTTTATGTAAATTTTTTATTTATATATGACAGCAGAATGCATTATAATTCTTATTACGTATATAGAACACAATTTTTCATATCTCTGATTGTATACATAGTATATTCACACCAATTTGTGTCTTCATATCTATACTTTGGATAGTAATGATCATCACATTCCACCATCATTAATTACCCCATGCCCCCTCCCTTCCCCTCCAACCCCTCTGCCCTATATAGAGTTCGTCTATTCCTTCCATGTTTGCAGTAAGTTTAATAAGCTCTCAGGTGAAGCTGATACT
The DNA here is from genome assembly GCF_045843805.1 of Urocitellus parryii. NCBI lineage: Eukaryota > Metazoa > Chordata > Mammalia > Rodentia > Sciuridae > Urocitellus > Urocitellus parryii. The sequence goes on along the minus strand of NC_135536.1, from coordinate 164,001,357 downwards.
GCAGGTCCACAGAACACACTCTGAGTAGAAGTCTGGAGTGACTGCTGAGGACCTTCTGAATTCAAAAACCAAGAGAGGAAGAATATTAAAAAGAAAAGGAAAAAAGATGAAAATGAATCCATATCAGTATACATATTCAAACTGAGGTGGCCCATTGTATTCATGGATTAGCTTTTCAGAGCAATTGTTGTGTTGTCCCAAAGAGAAGCAAAAGGCAAAAAATTCGATCCAAGTTTGCAGCTGTGATTCTGAAGTAAGGCTAATCAGGGAAAGTCTGTATGGGAATTGACTTTCTTGTTATGATTTTCCCTCTCCTAGCAGAGTATGTATAGTCCTCTCTTCCCAAATCATAAATTTTGTGAGTTGTTCATGTGAAAGATGAAAGACCCTTAAGTGTCTGTATACACACACACACACACACACACACACAGAGTTTCTTAGTGGCAGCAAAGCAGGACAGAGTCCTGAGCCAGTAGAGGCCACAAACCTCTTGGCCCCAGCCTAGCTCCCAGGCCCGAGGAATCCCAGCCTATACCACATTTAAATAAGGCAAACCCCAGGCTCTTAGAGTTCAAGCTACGGGAAGTGGCAGGAAACTCCTGGCAGACAGCCTCTGGGCCCGAAGCTTGACTTTGGAATTTATGTACACAAACTGTCCAGAAAATTGTAATGGTGGTAGGAGGAGGCTGGTCTGTTTCTGCTGGTGTGTGTGTGTGTGTGTGTGTGTGTTTACCATATGGAGATATAGGGTAAGAGAAAAGGCTCAACTGCATCTGGGTGACAAAGACCTGTGTTCCAAGGTCCTGTAAATCAGGAAGAAACATGATGGGGAAAGAATGGTGGAGCAGAAATTAATTTTTATTGTCACTTTATTTGATGATTTGATATCTATTTTGTACACTTTAGGCAACAGACTCTGAAGCTTTGTGTTTTTAATCTTCATAATACCCTTAGGAGCTGGGATCTATGATGAACTCTATTTTATAGGTAAGGAAACAGAGGTCACAGATTAGTTAAGTAATTTGCACAAAGTCATATAGTGATGAAACACTGGAAGCTGGTAACAATCATGAAATCATACTCTAAAGCTCTGTGTATCTTAATGCCCACTGGGTCTAGGTTAGAGTTTGTGTTACTTAGTGTGGGAGAGTGGAAAGTGGTGATTTGAAAGAGGAATGCTTCCTCCTAACGTTGCCACAGATTAGATGATTGTGGTCATTTGATCATAAAAATGGCCATGAGTCTTCCTCCTCTTGCAATCCATCCATCCCTTACAATATGGCTTTGCAGCAATTCCCAGCAAGAGGTGAAGCCTATATTCCTTGCCCCTGGAATCTGGGTTGGCCTTGCTATTTGCTTTGGTCAATCAAAAGTGAATCCTGTGTTTCAAGAGACATCATATTTTTCTGCTAACTTTCTTGGAACACTGATCACACCATGAGACCTAATTAAGACTAATTTGCTAAAGGATAAGAGACACATAGCCTAATCACCTTCATTGCCCCAACTTACAACTGTCCAACCATAAGATGTGGAGTGAGGCCCTTCCAGCTTCCAGTTGACTTGCCATGAATGAGCATGGCCAAGGTCAAGTAAGCTGGGCCCAAATCAGCAAGACCACGTAGATGATGACCCACATCCTTATAAGTAATGATTTGGGTTGTTTTAGGCATCTAAGTTTGGGGTAGTTTGTTATGCAGCAAGAGATAATTGATACATTACATGATCCATGGGAAACCACTTAAACACTATAGCCTTCTGACAGAACAGCACAGGTGAGACCCCCCCCTCCAAACATTTCATATTCAGCCCCCATCTACCTATTTTATTCAGCTTTGCCAAAAGTTTGGAGTAAACTTTCTTCTCCATGTTACAGATATTTGTTCAATGCCTGCCATAACCTTGGACCTACCATGTGACGGTATTGGTAGCCTACCATGATACATCTTTACTTCTTACCTTAGCATCCCTTAGGATCTTTACTCCTTACCTTAGCCTCTTCCTTTTCTTCTGCCTTCCAAAGGATATTTGGTAATCCACCAAAGTCTAAATGTGGGTTTTCCTTTTTGAAGCTTTAATTAGTGACATCTTGAATCTTGAGTGCTCCGGGGATAGCCACGAGTTTGACTTTCCCAAACAGATATTCAGAGGGTGTAAAAAATGTTCACACATTTAATTCAAGAAAAGTGAAGAAAAGTCTTTATGCAAAGGTAGTGCATCTTTTTGAAGCTCTTTCTCACTTTGGTAAGTGGATAAATGATTGATAAAGGATACATTGTTTTCTGCCAAGGAAGAACTTTCTCCAGCTATTAATAATGTTAAGTTGAATTCTGTGTAGAAGACCATCTAATCTGCTTAACTATGATGTAGGTTCCTTTAACTGCTGTGTGAAGGGTTAATGTTTTCTCTGTCTCCTAGAAAGGGAAGAAAAAGGTTCCCAGTTGAGCTGGTAACTGCCTCACTAAAGCTCTCTGAGTGTGCCACATGTGTGTGGTTTTGCTGGCGACCGTGGTGTCTGTCTGTATGTGGTCATAGATTTGTTATAACCTCTTGTCTGCCAAGGCAAGACCACCAGTTCCATTTTAATTCTAAGTTAACCTCAGGCTGGAGCCAATCCATGCTGCTTAAACATAAACGCTGACACTCGATCCAATCATCCTCTTGGCCCCAGCATTTGTTGTTTTTCTTTTTCTTCTTCTTCTTCTTCTTTTTTTCCAAGGGAGTTTGAACATTTGTTAAAAATCCAAAACCAACACTCATACAGGACATGGTGATTACATAATCCTTTACAGGTTCTTCTATTTTCATGGCAGCGGTGTCACACAATGTCCCAGATCAGAGAGCAAATTCTAAGTGACAATCTTAGAGGTAGGGCATCAGGTTTTACTGTGGCGATCATTTTAGTTCTTTGAGAAATACAGAATCAAAACTCTGTGAGTCTTCTTTCTAAAGAACGAATCCGGACAAGCTTCCCTTCACTGTCTTTTGAAATGAGAAAGAAACATCTGTGTGTCTCCATAGCCTGATAATTCAAATGCCAGGTGATATCATGTGAGGAAAATTTAATCCCCCCTCATCTTTAATTGTTTTATTGAAGGAAGAGAAGAAATGAGTCTGGTAAGCTTTTTAAACTTGATGGTTAGTTGGTATCATGCCCATAACTATGACAGGATTTTCATCCTTAATTCCTAAATCTGAATTTAAACCTCTTAATTCTTAAGCAATCCAAGCAATTGTGAACTTGACAGAGTTGGAAAAATTTTACCCCCTTATCATGTTTTGTGGCGAACTTACATGGTGGCCTATATCCATTGATTCAATTATAAAATTTACTTGATTTGGACGTGTTCTATATTTGGAATTATGGTTGTTCTCCAAGACTGCCTGCCCTCCTTCCAGAAATCTAGCTCAGTAACTTGTTTGCAGAAGTAATAGACACTTTATGAAATGGCCAAGGGTTCCTCTCTTCATTATTAAGCAAGTCTTACAAATGCCACGTTATCATGAATTTAACACAATTCCTACTGGGCTAATTGGAGAAGAATGCAGTGGTCAACTGATGAAAACATTGAGAGTGTTGTTACAGGAGACACTGAGAAGAGAATTGATGTTTTCAACTATCACATCCAAATTCCTACTTGTTGAGAAGTGAATTCATTCCCTAAGGGACTCCTCTGAGATGAATGATGGGTGAGATGTGAAAGGCAGAGTGAAAGTGATACTGGTTTTGAATTCATCAGATGATTTGGGTAAGAGCTCCAACTTCATCTTCACATTTCCCGTGTACCCATAATTGGGTATATTACTCTACTGTAACCAAGTCTCAGTTTCCTTGTCTATAAGATGGTATAATATGCCACAGTCTGGCTGCAGCAAACTAATCTGGGGATGACAAGGAACTTGTGAAGATTGATACAGCAGGAGCGGGAGCCGCTTTATGGTAGGACAGTAGGGGTATATATACATAACTGAATACGAAGCTTGTTCTTAATTAACATAAACTAGATACAGCAGTCAACCAATAAGGAATCCTCATCAGCTTAGTGATTACACACAGCTTAACTTAATTGACATAATCTAGACACAGCAGTCAGTCATTAAGGAATCTCTATCATCTTAATGGCTCGCTGGCATTACTTCTCAAACCACTCCTCTTGGCAAAGTGCCGGGCGCCATCTTGACTTGTCTGTGGCTCTCAACAATAATAAATATTCATTTTATTTATCAACTTTGGTAAGAATTATAGTAGATACTGCCTGGTACTTGACATGGCCTCTTTGCTTACCTACCTCCTTCCTGTCTTACCGAATATAGTGCAAAGTTCCTAACATGACATCCTAGGCCTTCCTTAGTCTGCCCTTAGTCTATCTTTTCAGTTGAGTCTTTCCCAAATCCCTCTACCTCAGGCATCTAATTTCTGGTCACATGATGCACTTCCATGCCTCATGGCTCATACCATTTCCTTTGCCAGAAGCGACTTTTCCTCCCCATTAATGTGGCAATCCTCCTCCCCTGTTTTAAGGCTCAGCCCAGACATCACTTTCTCTCACAAGCCTTTCTCCAGAAGCGTTTTCTTGACTGGCCCAGCTCTCCTGTGATCTCCATAAGCCTTTTGTTTCATTACTAGCTTAGTATCCCTACTTTTATCTTAGCATTCATTTATTGCATATAAGCTGGATACTACGGCCACTATCATTATTCCTGACCAATGCACACCTACATCTTTCTGCTTCATTGACTGTGTGATTCCTAGGCCCATTTTAAGTTCTTTCTTGAAATTTCAGAATTTTTGAAAAAAATAATGTATTTGGATAGAGTAATGTTCATCTTGGGTTGGCAAGACATGTACATGCAGCAATTGTTGAATTTTCTGATAAGAGCAAGTCTAGAATTCCAAGCCAATTCCTTCACTTAACAGATGAGGAAAATAAAGCCAAGAGAAAATGATAGGCTTGACAAAGTCAACATAACTTGGTAATACAGAAAAAAATAGACCCAGATTGTCTGACTTCCAGCTCGGTGGCCTTCCAAGAGCACAGTAGACTTGATGAGGAATGGTTGACTCAGAAGTCAGCAAACATTTCCCTTCTTTGGCTGCTAGTTCTTTGATTTTCCTTTGGGGAGTCATATTTGTTCATCTCTTGGTCCTTTTGGTCCAGCTGAGAGGGATACTTCATTAGCTCTAAGTGTAGACATGTGATCCTGGGACATTTGAATACGCATGTTCTATACCCTTGGTTATAGTGATTGGTTTGTGACAAGCATGAAATTCAGCTTGATTCAGTGAGGCTCAATTCCAGAATATTTGCTTGAACTATGCAGAAGACTCTCTGGAATTGTTAGTCATAAAGATGGTGTTAACTTTGATCAGCTGGGGGGTCAGGCTTGTTTGAAAGTGAGGCTAATGCAAGAAAGGAGGGTCCCACAGGGAGAAAAGTAGAGGGAAAGAAAAAGCTGAGAGCAAAATAGAATGAGAGCATGGAATCTAGATTTGAGTTCCTGGGCCCAGCTGTACTTGAAACAAGATGCCCTGGAATTTTTAGACAATGAGCCAATAATTATCTTTATTCAAGCCATTTTGATTTGAGTTTTCTGTTATGTATGATTGAGAGTCTTGAATTTTGTTACCTCGTTCCCTTCTTTGTTTCTCATTCCTAGGGATATTCTTAATATCTCAATTCTAGAGTATTCTGACTCATTTAGTCAGCTGTCACTACAACTCTAACCCTTGGTTTTCCTATATTTTCTTGAGAATAATTGCATCTACGTTGTGTTTTTAAAGATAGAGTAGGATACCCTTAGAAAGCATCATCACAGACTAAATGGCCAATTTTAATGATATTTATCATGATGATTAAGAATTTGATGTATCACACTATGAAATTCGGATACCATGACTCTTCATGTGTATCTAATTTCAAATGTAGGATTGAAATTTTAAAGTAATTTCTCAGGACTGTTATAAAGACACTTTCATTAAAAGCATACGACAATATATTTATGTAGTTCTTCTCTTTGTAAAGCACTCTCCCAAGCATATTACAAAGAGTGTCATATTTATCTTTATAGCAAATTGAGGAGGTAAGTTCTAATATTGTTTTCATTTTATATAGAGAAAAATAGGGGCACCCATGGAATAAGCTCTCGCCCATTATCACATAGTCAAAAGCATTTAGAAGGTAGATTGTCTCTTTTAATGCCACGTAACTAATAAGTAGTGCAGCTGGGATTTGAACCAGGCAGCCTAGGGCTACAGAACATGATTCGTTGTCTGTTGACAATGTCTGTAAGCCATGGTCCAGGGACAAACAGCATGAGCCTAAACTGGAAACTTCTCAGAAATGCAAATTCTCAGGTTCATCCCCGAAACTACTGAATCAGAAACTCCAGATGGAACCCAAGAAATTTATATGTTAACAAACATAAAACATTTTAGGTGATTCCGATACAGGCTAAAATTGGAGAAACTTTACCCTAGGTTGTTAATTTAAGCTATAGTTCAGCCAGATGCTCATGGTTCAGTAGAGTAACGCATTTAGCAAGTGATGTTTGAAAGCCTACTATGTGCTAACTATCATTGTACTTGCAGATGTCACTACATGGAACAAAAATGGTGTTCCCTAGGAAACAGTCAAATAAAAACATAAATAAATACAAGATCCCAGATGTCAGCTCTGATTATTTCCAGGAAGGAAAGAAGTTTGATACCAGAGCGTATGACAAGGGATGAGTTTGTGGGTGAGAGAAGCGGTGGTGTCATAAATTCTTTCCTAAGTGAATGACATGTAAGGACCTGTAAAACTGATGGTTCTCAACTTTGGCTGCATATTGTAATCACCTGGGAAGCCTTAAAAAGATTAATCTTCAGGCACATCCTAGACCAATCAAATTAGAAAGTCAGGGGTGGGGCCCAGCCATCATTTTTTAAGGCTTCCCAGGTGAGACTAGTATACAAACTATTCACAGAGTGTAAGGCTGCATAGAAGGTATTTAGACAGTGTGGGAGAGATGAAGTTAGTGTCAGAGCAAAGAGGTTTTAGTAGAGCAAAGAGACTGAATAAGCCTAGAATTTATCTATGCATTATGAATTCACTTAATATATAGTGTGTTAACTTCATGATAGAAGATTAGTTTCTAATTGTAAGCTATTTGTATATACATTCAGAATAGAGGATATGTTAGGAGTATTAAAATGGAAAGCAGATAGGAAAAGAGAAGTGTGTTTGGTAAAGGAGTCTGCTGCTTACTCCAATAAACATTTATAGAGTGACTACTAAGTGGTCTGAAACAAAACTGAATTTTCACAATGTTTCCACTCCCAGTAGGCTCAGGGTCTGCTGAGGTAATGTTTCTAGGAAAATGGTTTTGATTTCAACATAAAATCATAATGTGATTATGGACATGTGACAACTTAGGTGGAAAATAGAAAATATCTGTGAAATAGAGTAAAAAATAAACTGATTCTGCTTGACATCGTATTTCCAATGCTATTTGGGTAACTGTATATAGTTACTACAATATGAAGAAAGAATATTGACTGACACTAAAGTGAAAAATCGATTGCATTTTTAGCCCCTATGAATATCCTCTCCTGTATCCTCCACAGTAATGAGACTTTGTGACTGCTCTCTTGAAGAGGTGCAATTGGATTTCCTTAACTCTGGAGTGGCTTTATGATTTGTTTTGACCATTGATTGTAGAAGTATTGCTGGTATGCTGGTTGTACATCTAGGCTTCAAGTAACCTTGCATGGCTGCTCCCTCTTGCTTCTCTTGTGCATTGGAGAATGAGAGGGACCCATTTCTCCCATTGCCTCAGCCAACAACCAGTCTAGCCTCAGAGTTACCTGCAAGACTGCAGAAACCACAGACTCATGATGCAGCCCAGCCAAGTCAGGAAGAATCATCCAGCTGAATGCAGCCTAATGCAGCTCACTTGCAGAATCATGAGATAAATAAAGTAATTCTTTTAAGCCATTAGATTTTGAGTTGGTTTTTTAGAGAGCAATAGTTAACTGATAAAATAAGATTTGGGAAACTTTAAAATAATTTTATATCATACATTTTGTGAAATTGGACACATGTCAGGAGAATCCTTCTGAACTACAAGACTTGTTAGCACAAAGCCAAATAAAATTCAAATTTATGAACACTAACTCTACCTTGTTTATTGTTGTAGTTAGCCAAAGCAAGCAGGTTTCTAGATACAGACAAGTTATCTGTTGGTAGAAATGAGAACATTAAAAGAAACATGCTGTATTTGTTATCATGAAACATTTTTTTAAAAAACAGCAGCAGTAATTTAAATAATTTTTTTAGCTGTGCATGGATGCAATGCCTTTATTTTATTTTTATGTGGTCCTGACCATTGAACCCAGTGCCTCACACATGCTAGGCAAGGGCTCTACCACTGAGTTACAACTCCAGATTCAGCAGCAGTAATTTTTGAGTAAGAAGCTCCAACATGTATTTTTGTTCTTTTAAAATATAGTCACAGAATCCTACCCTCCCAATCCAACGTCACAGATAATTAAGCTGAACCCGTAAACAAGTTAATTTCTGTTTTCTTCATAATGTGTGTGTGTGTGTGTATGTATGTATGTGTCTTGCATTTGCATTATTGATAATAATTGATAACTCTGTGGGAGAAAAATCAAAGATAAAAAACATTGATCTTTTAATAAATATCTCTAATACATTTTCCAGCATGTGAGATTTTCTTTGGGGGACCCCTATCTGGGTGCTATTTGCTCATAAACATTTTCACCTGAGTGAGGAAGCTCAAAACTTATTGGACACGTGTCAGAAGGAGACAAGAAAGCATGAGGTACATGCTCAGAGCTACTGTTAATTGTTATTGGTGATGATGGGTGTCCTGTCACAATATTGTACATGTGTTTATCTTTAAAGATACTTTGGAATTCTGATGTTGTATGAAAACGTAAAGCTGGGAAATTGAAATAAAAAAATGAACTCCACTTTGATTTTTAAAACCAGTTATTTGCTAAGTCCCTGAAACACCTACCTTTGGTAAATGAGGAAGCCTTTGCTGAGAAGTGAGCTATTTTGCTGACTGGGGTGTAGTGATTTTCTCTCCACCCACTTTGCCCACATCATTCTCCATTTACCATATAGTGGAGTTTTAGGGGACAACTTGCCAGGGATCATTGGTCCAAGTAAACAGTTTACATGCTTATGGGAGAACCAGTATCCTATGGTGGGATTAAAGCTAGTTTGGAGGTTAGGAGACATGGCTTTAATTTTTGCCTTGCCACTCTTTACTGATTGATCTTGCAAAAGTCACCAACTAATTTCTGTTGCATCTTGCATTCCTTTATAGACATTCATTATGGAAGTAAGTGAGTGATGTTGGAAGTCATGGCCATTAGATCTATGGTTTCCATTTGTTTCATTTCAAGAGCTAAAATATTGTACTAAGACTTTAGTTATTTTTCTTCTCCTCTATCCCTTCCTGCCTGTCTTTAAGAGCTTCTTTATGCTTTGAACTGAAGATGTCTTTGATATTTTAGTTAGTGTCTATATCCAGCTAGTATTTATAATTGAATGTTGATTATTAAATAATTTATAAGTTTTTCCATTAACATGTTCAAAGTTATATTTTGATACCTAACAAGGTATACTTAAATTTGGGGATTTTTACTCATATGGACTTGGAATAATTCATATGACTTTCTGGTTATTAAATTTCTTATACCAGGAGTTAGACCATTTAGTAACTCCATTAGGCCATCTCTACAGAACCATATTCCCATGCACAGATTCAGTACAGAGTTCTGCTGGTATCCAGAGCACACTGCTCTTTTAAGAGAATAAAGCTTTCTTTTTTGGGAAAATATTTCTGATCACCTTTGGCTAAGGTTTAAGCAATGATTTATGGGTTTCAATTGATCCATTTGTTATTTGTTGAGGCAAAATGAGTTTTCTATTGATTGGGTATCTGCCCTGATTACATTTAATCTTTGCAGTGGAATGTAAGGATGAAATAAAGAGAGAGATGATGACAAATGTGTTTCTTTCTTTCTTCTTTTTGCCCTAAGAAAGCTTGAAAGAAAGTCCTCTGTACCACTCGTTCTTACCTTTTTTCAGGGATGGCAAGCCAGTGCATCACATTCTGAAGTTTGTGTTATTATCAGTTGCACCTTTGCTAGTGGCACTTACACTGACATTAATTTATTATTCAGGGAACTAACTCTATGTGCTACATGACTTTTTTGGTGTGTGTGTGCCAGAGATTGAACCCAGAAGGACTTAACCACTGAGCCACATTTCTAGCCCTTCTTTTTTATTTTTTTTTGAAACAGAGTATTACTAAGTTGCTGAGGGCCTTGCTGAGTTGCTGTGGCTAGCTTTGAACTTGTGATCTTCTCCTGATTTCTTATAGCACTCAATAGATTTGCTGACTTTTTTTATTCTGTAAAACGCACTGCACAACATTAGTGTCTGTCTTCCACTGAACATGGTAGGATCTATTGATGAATGTGGCTGTAGTTCATTTTCATTGTCATATAGAGGTCCATTTTATGAGTCTATACTACTCATTTATACATTCCACTGTTCATGTGCATTTGGACAATTTCCACCTTAGGCTATAACACTTCTGGGAATTTCCTAACATACATCTTCTAGTAAACACATGGATACCTACCGCACATTTCTCTTGGGGATATGTCCAAGTGGGAATTTCCAGGTGATGGGAATATATTACCTTAAAAGAATAATAGTAGAGTCAGATTGGTGGAATCAACTAAATTATGAAATCAAAAACTAAGGGATTTTGAAAGCTAAATGCTATTTGGGGAAAAACACATGTGAAGGAACATAACATTTTTATTTGTGGGAATAAATTCCAGCTTTCCTGAGCTAACGTTGCTGGTTCCTCTTCTGAATGGCAGGATGTTGAAAGTATGCTGACATGGTCATTATCTGCCAGACTACTCCCAGTCCTGTGTTCTTGCCACATAAATTCTTCTAGCCTAAACCTTGAGAGTGTTACGGGAAGTGGCATCTGCTCTTTTGTGTTCTTTTCCGGCACCAGGTTGCTCATCTCTCCCTGTGCCCATTTGAGGTAATATACTGACAGTTGTCAAGATGAATCATGGCTCCTTCTCAGACTCGCAGGGAGACTGAGTTTGTGACTAATCCTCAAATCCTCTGGACACAGCCTGAGCCACCAAGAGCCACCCTTGTCCAGGCAAGTTCAGGCCTGGGCTGTACCTCTGACAGCCAGAGGGGAAAGTGAATATTGGCAGAACAGTTGTGTTTGTTTGCTTCTCTGATTTTGAAGACATGGTGTAGCTTTCTCTCACTCCTTTCTATTTCCTTTGAAAAGTTGTATTAGTGTATTTATGGCTCTCGGTGTTTTTCTACCTGTTTATGCGTGTTCTCAGAAGCTAGAGACTTGGAGCTGTCAGCTCCGTGCTAACAGCGGTGGTCTTTGACCTTGCCTTCTTTCTGCCCACCTTTCCAGTGACTCTTCCTACTCCTTTTCATAGATACCACTGGATTAAAATGAAGGAGGACTTGAAAGCGTTAGAAAAAAATGAGAGGCAAAAAAAGACAACACAAGTATCTGGGGATAGGTACTGATTATCTGCATTAGATGTTTCAGGTCTCCCTAGATTTCCTTGGAAACCATTTTCCCCATCATCCCAAGTTGACTTTCCCAGACAATACTCTGAAGTTGGGTGTGCATGTATATCAGCAGGTTGTCAGCACTGGACTCTTTGAAATCACCTATGTGCCAATATTTCAGCAGCACTGCCATGGAACCAGCCTTCGTCATCACAAAAGCACATCTGATCCTGGTTGTCTACTAATAGGTATTTCCTTGTGTGCACATTGAGTGACATTTTGAATCCTGGTGTTGGCTTTTCACATGCCAACATCCTTCTGCCTCACTGCCACTCAGAGAAAGCCTTGCACTCCTTGCTGGAAGGGGAGAAGAGGTGGGGGTTAAATTAGTTTCAAGGGACTGGACAATTTCATTCTCACCTACTGAAAGCACCATGTTTGTTGTAGAGAAACTTTCAGAGTGGACTCAATTAAGCCCAGACAGTTTGATTTAACTTGTTTTTAATTGTAACTGGTTATTTTTTTTGGCACAGAGCCATCTAGAATGTCATCTGTGACTTTCCCAGATAATTCCATCTACTTTCACAATTTTTTTCTCAGTGAAAATCAGAATTCCACTGCAGTGGGACCTTCTTTTTTATCTCTTACTTTTCATCAATTGGGAGTGTGGAGATTGGAAAGAATCAGTCCTCTTGGAGGATTGTTGAGGATTGGCAGGAGTCTTCCTCACAGATCCATAATCTGTCTCCAGAGACTAACATTGCTTCCTGTCGAACTGGAGGGCTCCAACAATAGCAGTCCCTCGCCTATATTCATTCAGCAAAGGTGCTCCTTGATTTATGATGGGGTCATACCTAAGAGATAAATCATTATATATGGGCAATACCAAATGAAAAATGCAGTTAGTATACAGAGTTTAACCCAGCCTGACTTAAATATGCTCAGAACATAAAACACATTATCCTACAGTTAGGAAACTTCACCTAACACAAAGACTATTTTATAATAAAATGTTGAATATCTTGTGCAATTCATTAAATACTGTACTAAAAGTAAAAAAAAAATAGCTGTACGGTTTTGCTTTCACATCATTTAAAGTTGAAAAACTCCCAGAATGAAACATCATAAATAAGAGATCGTCTATGATTCCTTCTCTGCCTCAAATGTCAGGATTTTCTAGCATGATCTTTATTACAAAGAGGGGTCTATCATCCTCTCTGATGAGAAAATAGAGGTAGGAGTGGAGGAGTTAGTTGCAGGAAAACACATGGCATTAATTGCTACCATAGTGCTTTGCAAAGTGTGGTTCCTATACCAGCATCAGTAGCATCAGCTGGGAAGTTCTCACGGAGGCAAACCTACTGAATCAGACATCCCAGGGCTGGGTGCAGCAATTTGTGTTTTAACAATCCTTTCCGGTGAGTTTGAAACAGGCTACAGTTTGGGATCAATCTCTCATAAAAAAGATTGCTTTTGTTAATCTTAAATATTAATATTGTAATGTTTGGAAGAAATGTCTCTAGTTTTTCTTTTTGTTATTTCTTTTTCGTTTTCTTTCTTTCTTTTTTGTTGCCATTTGCTTTTTAGTGGCAATTTGTACTGCAAGTAGGATGATGATAGGTATAAGATAAATACACATAAAATGTTTGCTGCAATTCTTTTAATCCCAGGTTCTCCTTTCTCCAGAGGAAGGCTGAAGGAAGAGGTACTATAAAGTTTATTGAAGATTTAGCCCATTACCTTGTATGAAAAAAGATGGTCAATCTTCTAATCTTAAACCTCTAACTTGAATGCATTCTGGACTTGGCTTTCTCAGTATTTTTTTTTTCTTTTCACAGTTGCTTTAAAACAGTGTTTTTAAAAAATTCTGTTTCTTTCTGGAAATTTCTCCCAGGACATTCTTAATTATGGGCCTCTCTTGAGTGTATATGACAACATAAAACTCTGGGTTACAACTGGAAAGGATAGAATTGAGAGGAAGGCTGTCTTACCACTGCTATGTCAACAAGTAGTGTTAACTATTCCACAGCTTGTCTACTGCAGGGCAAGTTAGAATCTAAAGACTCCCTAAAATGACAAATTGATGTGCAAGTTAGTAGGTCTGAGGAGAAATCTTGGGGCAACAAATCACCTTGTGTTAATTTCCATGCCAAATTTACGGAATGCTTTGATGGCTGCCCATTTAATTATTGGATGATAAATTCCATGTGTCTATTGGGATTACAATTAATATAACATAATTTACCTCCATTTGAGGTATGGGCCAGGTTTTTGGAATGTACATGTTATATCTGCTTCTTGAGTGGGTCATAATGTTGATTGACTGAACTTTCATAGCTTCCTTGCTTATTAAAGCAAACATAGACTAGCAACTGATCACTTTCCAAAAAAGCATTAGATGAAACAGGTAGTTGATAACAGGTGACTAGATGTTGGGAAAATGCTCAAAACATAATCAAATGAATTGAAACTTTAGGAACCAAATGAGGATTTTAAAGGGAAAATGGTCTAACAGAGAGAGATCTAACTGGTTATACATCAGATTCTCAGGTCTTTTAGGATACCTTTATATACCATTATATCTGAAATAGACTTCACTGCAGTAACCAATGTAAATATTCAAACTTATGTCTCAACCTAACATTTTTTTCAAAAGTGGAAACCAGGGAGATTCTTGAACATACTCCAAGGGAAAGAATGCAATACAATTATAAATTGGTGAATAAGCACTTGACTTTATATTAAAACTGCTTTTCTCTTCAGACTCAGTAGTTTGATTCTCCTCTGCTGTCCTCAAAGCCACCGGCAGAATGACAGTGTTACTGGCAAAGACTGGCTTATGAGGTCTGGGGCTGGAGCTCAGAGCTGGCTGCTTGGTTATGACCCCAGCTGCCATATTTCGCTGCAATCTTTACAAGGGCCCAGAGCCAGCCTGGACCCAGAAGGCTCTGGAACCCAGTGATGTCCAGATCTCATTTGTTTGTTTCTTCTCTCAGATATTTTCATTAGGATGAAGGATAAATTCCTTATACCAAACCTGATAGACTGATAGACTATTCAGACTCACTTGACTAATGTTAGTGTGAGCTCTTTCAGAAACACATATATTTTTAAAATCCCTTAATTGAAGAATGATTTACTACAGTATAATGTCAGATATTAAGTGTAGAGTTTGATGAGTCAGGGCAAAGTTACACAACTGTCTCTCCAATTAAGATGAGGATATTTTCATTGTCCAGAGAGTTCCCTGCTGTCCTTTTGCAGTCCTTCCCCCTTTTCTCTCTAGGCAACCACCAACCTGATTTCTATCAGCGTAGATTGACTTTGCCTGTCCTAGAACTTCACACAAATGAAATTACACAGTACACCCTTACGTCTGGCTTCTCTCACTCATCATAATATAAACATCCAAACGCATGTCCTTGGCTAACATTTTCTTTGAAAGAGGAAACCATGGGAAACTTTGAAGCCCCTTTATAAACAGAAGGCGATGACTCTGTTTTGTTGCCTGTGTCAGTATCTTTCTCTTTTGTATTCCTGTATAGTACTCCTATGGTGTGAAAATATCCAATCCCCTGTTGTTAGATATTTGGACTATTTCCAGTTTGGGGAGTTATTATAAATTAAGCTTCTGTGAACATTTAGATGCAAGTCTTTTTGTGAACAAATGTTATGGTTTCTTTTTAGGAATGCCTAGGGGTAGAATAGCTAGGTCATGTTTAACTTTGAAAGCAATCCGAATGGAGGGGTGTTCACAGAAAATCTATGAGGTTTTCAGTGTGGCACATGTTTGCCAACCTAAAGATCTAGATCATAAGTCTTTTTAATTTTAGCTATACTAATAGGTTTATATGGCATCTTATTATGGGATTTTTTTTAAGTCTCCTGCTGCCCTTTGCGTTTCCTTGATGGTAATTTTAACACATAGAGCAATCTGGTTAGAATGTCATATAGCTGTACAAAAGTCTCCCAGTATGAAAGACAGAGATCACTAGCTCATTTCCACAACTCCTAACTACTGGACTATGATCAAACTGGGGACTTCTGGGACTTGCTTCTGTTTCTCTCCTTCTTAGAGATTGAATCTACCTGAATACTTCATCTTCCCACATTTAAATTTCTTTAAAGAAGGCAAAAATTGAAGAAAGGCATTGTGTTTGTTTCTTATAGCTGCTGTGTAATAAATAACCATAAAGATGGTGCTTTAAAACAAGGGAAATTTATTCTATCACAATTCTAGAGGCCAAAAGTCCAAAATCAGTTTCCCTGTGTTAAAAATCCAGGTGTCTTCTGGGCCATGCTTGAAAATTCATTCTTCCTTCCATCCAAACCCTTTCCAGCTTCTGTGCCTACTGATGTTTCCTGGCTTGTGGCCACAGCACTCCAATCTCCACCTAGCCTTTGAATTTCTGCTTTCTTTCTAGGATAGCCTCCTTATCTCAAAATCCTTAACTTAATCACATCTGGAAATACCTTTATTCCAAGTAAAGAACATTCAAGGTCCCAAGGATTAAGACCTGATATCTTGGGAGAAGGGATGGAGAGAAGGTTGGATTTTTTTTTTTTCACTCTACCACAGGCATTTGGCTTAAAGGGAGTTGTGTTTAAGCAAAGTTCTAGACCTCTTTGGAGGAAGTGAAGTGAAGGATATTTGGGAGAAGGAAAAAAAGCCCAGATTTAATGAACAGTTTCTGCAGGTTCCTAGGAACCTCTGGAATCCATCCATGAATATTAAGATTAAAGTGCTATGATGAAGGGAAATGAAGCCCAAACCCATGTGGGATTATTTTTTCATGCTTTTCCTTCTCTCTGTTCCTTCTCATGGATTCCTTACAGGTAGAGTGTTCTTTCCCAAGGAGTTAATGTTTTCGTCATATGACCTGCACGGATGTAAGCAGAAGTACTAATGAATCAACTTGAAGCTTAAAGGCTTGACAATTTGCCACTGGTTCTCTTTTAGCTCTGGTCTCCACCATGGAAACAACTTGCTTCAGGTAGCCATTGCTTCTTCTATCTGGGTCCTGGATTAAAGACTTGTGGGGAAAACCTGACCTTGACTCCAAGCTGGGAGTCCAGCATGACCCTGAAAAATGCAGTTAACTCCTTCTGAAGTAAGATTTCCTGAAGATCTTGAGCATGAAATAAATGTCTGTCCTAAGCTTCAGATATTTGGGGTTGATTATTAGGCAGCATTGACATAGCAAGAATTGATTGATACCTCCTGTTTGAATCTCTACCTGCTCTGGCAAGCTGTATTGGACAGAATAGAGGGAAACCTCAGCATGTTCATTACTTTCCTTCCCCTAAAGTTCTAGACCACCAGTGAATTAGCCATATTCCCATTTCTTTTTTCTTACTGCTCTTAGGAAATGAGTCAAAAGGGATTTCTAAACCGAAGGTACACCAGCCCTAAAGAACATGTCAGATCATGATACCTTACATGGGTCTCAAGGTCAGATGGCTTGCAACTCCATAAAGGAAAATCAGCAAAATAAGCAGTTTTCTTCTTTCTCTTAAAAGGAAACCCTACCTTTATAATACCTAGGGACATAGCGGGAGGAAGTCTCCCATCTTTTTCCTGGAATATAGGGAAAATTCACCTTCTTTCCTTCTAATTTTTTGGAAGCTAGAGATTTCAGGGCCCTGTCAAAAAGGAGATGGAGTTGGGAGTAAGAAGAGTTGAGCTTCAAATCCTAGATTTTAGCAGCTGCAAAATAGGCATTACTATGCTTCTCTCATGAATTTCATACTGAACGTACTTTGTTTTTATTCTTCGGCAAAACTTCAGTGTGTACAATGCAAACATTGGTGAAATCTGTGCTGGTTTGAGGTTAATTATGGTAAAAACAGAGAACAAATAGCACACAAACAAACACTCTGTATGCCTCCTTCCTAATTTCACCTAACTGCCATTATTTAATCAACACCAGTTTGCTGTACATACTCTTCTTATCAGGATTATTTGTAGCAAGCTGTAGCCAAATATTGGACCTAGAAATGTTTATTATCCCTACAATTCTCTTGTATGAGAATTTTTCTCTAAATGAGAGTGTTTTGTTGTTGTTGTTGAACGTTAGAGAAGCAAAGATACTGAAAATTTATAGTTATCTTAAATGAATACCTTCTCTGAGTCCGGTATTAGGGTTTCTCCTTAAAATTAGCAATGATGCTTGGGGAAAATTATAAAGAACTGCTGGAAAATCAGTGAGCTGGGAAGATGGTCTGCCTCAGAGAAGCCAGTATGTTTCCTTTATGAGGTGGTTGGTGGAGCAGGATGCCTATTGTGTCAAACTACCCTCGCCCGTAATAGTGAAGGGCTGAACTTTATTCAGCTGGATATATTTAAAGTCATTAAAATGTAACAGATACAAAAGTAGTTCTGTCCCATCCATTTAGAGTTTCCAACATAAATTACACTTTGCATGGTACACTTAAAGTCAGTTCTGTTTTGTGTCAATGCTAAATGAAAATGGAAAAAAAAAATAAAGCCAGGGAAGATGCTAAAGTTCATTGATGTAGTAAAAAGTGAAAAGGAAAGCAAAATGACATTCGCTTTTCCAAGAGGCTACCAGCCCTGCCTTTGATGTTGAGATTGTTCAATTACCACGGAACGTGAAAGATGTTCTGTGATCATTAAATTGTCATTTCCCCCTATCCTGAATATTGTAGCGCATTTCCTGCTTTAGTCAAGCGAGATAAATTAGGTTCACGAGTCACCATGGAAAGGGCACTTTTCATTCCCTGTAATGCTGACCTTTTTTCCTTTCTAGTGAATACAGTCTTAAAGTCCTACTTACCTACTGGTGTGTTCTGTCTCAGATTGACCCTCACGTTCTTCTGCCTTGGTTAGTTTTAGTCCCTTCAAAGGCATCATTTTCTTTTTAGAAGAAGTTGGGTGCAACTTTATTCTGTATTTAAGACAACAGGAACCCTGTTGCTTACTTGCTGTAAGACAGCAACATCCACATGCTGTAACACACAAACATCCATTTTATTAGATATATCGTATGAAGTGATCAGAAAAAGAAATGAATTCGGTAAAGTTTATTGGTTGGGCTTCAGGTTCTACTTCTTGCCCATTTAACACAAATGCCAAGAACTCATGCCAGGATTATCAGCCTGGCTCAGAACATTCCTGTGCATACTTGTTAAACACAAGCAATTGGAACTCAGTGAGGAAGCCCAATCTAGAGCACCCGGCTCTGCTGTGGGAGAGCTACATTATGATTCTGGTTTCATCTGGTTTTGTTCACTTCACAAAATTATATTATTTGGTTACAAAACAGTCAGGGTCAAATGTATTTAGTTATTTCCTGCTGATGTGGTTAATATTGTTATCTGCTTGGTTCTCTGGCTGTATTTTTTTTCTTTCTCTTTGGATGGTCTACTGCATCCCCTCTGCAGCCTGAGTTCCACTCAAGAGCCAAAAATAAACTTATGGGTTCAATACCACAGAAAATGTACTACTAATCCAACTATATTACCCATTTGGATAAAATGAGCTTCTTTGCTGTTTTTGAGATCTGGCCTAGATCTTTGTCCCATTTTCTATTCTGATTTTCTCCCTCCAGCCACCTTATTCTCCAATCCCTGTCTTAACAAATGCCTTGTACCCATGTTGTATGCATGGATCCTACTCCAGATTTATAACCAGACCCTAATCCCCCACTCTCAGGCTGCACACTTGTCACATCATCATCATCATCATGGCAGTCAACTATCAATAGGTGCATGCTTATTTCAAAGACCCAACACTAAGTATATTAAATACTTAGCATTTAACATCTTTCTCAAAGTTGGGACAAATGTTTTTGTATTACAAATTATGTAGCAGTGTTAATACTCATTAGAAATGTTGTTAATTTCTAAAGTGATGAAGTCATTGTAATTGAATTAGAAAAATATAGGTCATATTTCAAACCTGAGAGTTTATGGATATTACTACTTGGGCCAATGCTAAACAAGAAGAAAATTAAAGTTGACAAATGTCTGTTTCTTTTTTTCCCCTGAAGCTCCTGTTCCTAGAGAAAAACTCACAGGGTTTCCAGGTTTCCTGGGGGCACCTCCTCTTCCCCTCCAGCTTAGAGGTAGAAGTGCTGTCCAGCAGTTGCTCATTTGTGTTACCTCAAAATCCTCTGTTGGCCTTCAGTGTGTCTTTTCCTTTTCTTCTTCCTCCTCCTGCTCCTTCGTGGTTTTTGGTACTGAACACAGGGGTGCTTTACCACTGAGTTACATCCCCAGAAGTTTTCATTTTTTAGTTTGAGACAGGGTCTCACTAAGTTGCTGAAGTGTGCAACTATGACTGGGTCTTGTGGCTCTGGGCTTTTCTATCAATGGTAGAACAAAGCCCTGTGTTAAATTCTCTACTGTACATATGTAAAGTGGTTTCTGTTGTACTGGTTGGATTTTGCCTGACATAAGTAGGTGTCCCAGTCATATCTTTATTTAAAGATTGAGAAAACTGAGTCTTGGTAAAGTTTAGCAATTTACTTAGGATCTTCTAATAAATCAATGACTGAACTAGAATAAAAATCTAGGTCTATTTGAATCAAGGGCTTATTTTCTAAACATTTGCTCTTCTGCCCACCTTAATAGCCCACACAGGATTGCCTGAGCCCAATCTAGCATTTGAATGGCCAGTATGACCAAAAAATGCATTGCTCACTGAACAGTATCTTCATTAGCAAGTAGGGCTGCTTCCCAGGAATCTGCAGAATCCATTGGGCTTTTCTCCTACCACCACCACCCTTTGGCATTGAGGATTGAACCCAGAGGCTCCTTACCACTGGGTGCAAAAACAGAGAACAAAAAAGGGCTAAATCTCAAGCCTTTTGTATTTTTTATTTTGAGACAGTGTCTCATTAAATTGTTTAGGATCTTGCTAAGGAACTTGTCATCCTCCTGACTTCAGCCTCTTGAGTTTCCTCAGCGACTCTTAGTATACTTCAGGCTATATCAACTAACTATTTTATCCTGCTGGTGGTTAGGTCATTTATTAATCCTTCAGAAGAATTGGACACACCTTAGAATCATCTTGACTGTATCTGTCAGAAAGGTGACAGATTCCTGTCAGGATAATTCAAGGAACAGGTGATTCTGAAATAATGTGCAGAGTTGGTCAGAATTTTGATCTCACAGAACCTCCTTTTCCCTTCAAATGATCTTTATTCATTATTTAGTGTCTCCAAGAAAGTACAATGTTAATCAATGACCTAATTTCTCCCTTATTTGAAGGGTTATCTTACTCTCCTCATAATAAATCTCATTAGAAAAAAAAAGTTACACATTATTAAAAATGTTGCTCAAGGAGAAGCCTACTTATATAATTGCGATGGATGCTGTAAACGTTAGCAGACACTCATCTACATGTGTAACACAGAGAGGAAGCTCTGTCTCAGAAATAGAGAGGCACAGATGTACATAAAGGGATGCAATTAATTTCGGTGGCAGAGATGAAATGAGTTTCTTACTTCACCAATATTTCCAGTTCAGTTTTATTTCACTTGATTTTCTTCTAAAAATTGTATGGTTTTCCACATCCATAAAGCCAACAACTATTGTGATGAGCTTTAATACACTTAAATGAGAAATCCTTTTTCTATAGAGAACATTGTGTTTGGAATGCAGTAGGTATTCGTAATTACTTGCTGAACGAATCAATGACAGGCATCTTTCAGATAAACCCAATCAAATTCCACTTCCTTTTTCTTTAAGTCTGTGTTGTGCAATGTTATCCTCAATTCAACCCTAAATCTATTTTCCCAGAAACAGTGAGTGGTTTTCTACAAGTATGCTATTTCTGGGATCTTGTTTGGCTCCAGTATTTTTTTAAAGAGACTTGACTTTCCAGATTTGAGTAGCAGCTGCTTTTTTGAATGATATACAGGACTACACATGCTTTTTCTGCTTGTTTCTTTCCTCCTAGCCCCAGAGGGATTGATGTCCAGGATTGTGATTAATGGCCTTTGAGTATTTCCCTTGCCCTCCTCCACACTTTTGTACTATGAGCATCTTTCTTTAGAAACATCCATCTCCATCTATGTCTTGGATTCTCATGTCTTTTTCTTTGCAATGAGACTTTACTTAACAAGTTCCTTTTCCAATCCTTTGCCCTACTTCCTGTTATTTTTATCGAATATGATTCTCTTCTCTTCCACCCATTTCAACATGTTGATTATTATTTTCCCCTCTTTATGGAAGAAAAGGAGATGAAATTTATTGATGGTCTAGTATAAACCAAGCAGTGCTATAGGTCTTTCTGTATGTCCTCTCTCTTAATCCATCTAGTCTTTTGAAATAAATAATGTTGTTTCTGTTTTTGGAGAGGAAAATGGAGGCACAGTGTTATGAAATAATTTGCACAGATTTATACATTATAGGTGGGTCATTCAAATTTTTGTGGCTCACACATCTGTATTTGGTGGGATAGATGATGTGCAATGTCCTGTTTTCCATGTTGGTAGTGATTGTACCATCACTGTTTTATTTATCTAGTTGGAAAGTTGGTAAGTGGGAAGGTAGAATTGGAATAGCTGAGGTGAGAGGGACATATAGACAAGAGACCGAAAGGTTAGATTTCTAATTCTTCCTCTAATCTCGGTGAGACCCTCAACACCACTCTAGATATTTAGATTCTCTCTCAATTTCCAATGAGTAAATTCCAAAACTTTACTATTTTTTTCAAATCCTGTTTTCAACTCTGGCTTCCCCACTCCCAGTAGGTGATTCACCAAATATCTTATTGTGAAAATAGATATTAGCCAGTTGTCCAACTCTTATCATGCTCTATGTATATTTCTTCTTCCTTGGTCAGATAAAGCTCTATGTTTATCTGACCACACTGGCCACCATTTTTTTCTTTCTGACTGAGCTACTTTCCAAAAAATCCTCAATTACTCTTCCTCGCCACACTCCAGCCTGAGGTCTGGCCAAGCCATGCCTCTCCAATGCTAGTGATCTAGCCATCATAAAGGTTATTATCGGCCTGTGTAGGACTCTTTATTCCTCTGTAGCACTCACATTGTTGACCATTGCATCTTTGTAACACTTTAATTTCTAGGTCTCTCTAGCATCTGTACCACCTGGTTCTTCTCTGACTTTTTGTGGGCTCATGATTGGTTGCCCATCCTTCAAGGATATTCTTCTCTAAAGTTCTGGTCTTGGCCTCGTTTCCCTGGTAGAGCTTTTCTCATAGTTTGACCACTACCTCAAAATCATAACTAACTCCTCCTCTGAGCCTCAGATTTATATATGCTAATAATTGTCAGGAATATTGATCTAAATAGTATTGAGAGTGGTGGAATTACAAACTTTAAAAAACTTTTTTATTAAAGCTGATATTCACAAGCATGACTTAGTGTCTCCAGGAAAGAGAAAGAGCTGTATTAAGTCCTCAAAATATTTTAATTCATATTATTGTATAAAAGTTTCTCTTTTTTTCTAAGTATAGTCAGAGCTGTTAAGTGTTTCTAAAAAACTTCAGGTAAGTTGTATTGATTCAAAAATCATTTTTCTCTCTCCTTCTCTCTGTTTCTCTTGACCATTGAGGAATATTTTGTGATAATTTTAATGAACCATTTCCTTATTTGGTAATTCTCATCATGAAAGTGATTTTTAGAATTTCTCTGTCTGATGACCCAGTCTAGTTTTGTGAGGCTCCATGGGTCATATCTGTTACACATAGCACTTTAATAAGATCGTCTCTTTCTGTTTCTAGATGGATGACAAATTCTGCACCAGTAATACCGTTTAATCATCTAATAAAATAAACAACTTAGAGAAAAGTCCTCTGGTTTTTTTTGCTTCTTAATTACTCTAATTTGGGCCCCAGCTGGGGCCCATCTCAGACAATCTTCACTCCATCAGATAAAGGGGAATTGTTTAAAACATTCTGGGTTTGTTATAAGTAATGAACCAACTTCTAAAAGGTTTATCTTCATGTTGATATCTGATAAAAGCGAAATATGAAGGCTGAATCCAAGGAGAAATGTTTTGCGGTATCTCCTTGTTCAGATATTCTCAATTCATGATCATGGTCAATCCAAATGTAGTTGCTAGGAAAGCCTTTAACAACATTTTCAGGTATCTTTCATGTTGAAGATTTACTGAGTCTCTAAAATCAGGAATTTATAAAACAGCACAGGAGATAGAGTGAAGGCTTTCTACGTTCAGTGAAATGGTGAAATAGAGGTGAAGAGAGTGAAAAAAAAACAGATGAAATAATGATAATAGGGACAAGATAAAGTATGGAGTGTAAGTAAGTGTTCACCAATGGATTGTGTATCCTTCTTATCTCTCCCCCCATACTGTTACACCCAAGTATTTTAAAATAATGTAGATCAGAGATGAGGAGGAGGTTATAAGCACTCATTTAGGAGACACATAGCCCATGTACATATACAAAAACAAATAGTAATACCCGCCCATTAGAGAAAATTAAGAAAATTTAGAAAGGTATGTAGAAGAAAAATAAATGCAGAAAAACTAACCCGCACCCCCGTAATATACTGTTAATATTTTGTTAGTGGATATTTTGACTCTTTCACTTATTTTTCCTTTGACTTCTATTTCACTTATTATTTTTTAAACTTGAAAAATTGAGAAGCATAAAATGGAAAGTTGATACAAAAAGAAATGAAAAAAAAGATGAGAAAAACATTGAGTAAGACTAGAAATAGAGAAAATTGGAAATAAATAGGACAAAAGAAGAGATGAAACAGAAATAATCAAAGGTGGATATAGTTGTCTTGCATTATGAGGGGAATATTTAGAAGGAATAGAATAACAAAGAATTAAAAGTATCATTTTGATCACTTATTATATTTCTTGTCACTCATTATCAATAATGTGGATTCAGTTCTGATTTTCTTTTTAGTTAGAAGATCGATTTAGAGTCAGTTTTATAGCAGTAATTTTTTGAAATGGTTATGTCTATTGAGAGTCCATGATTTTACTATAATCTGGCCAAGTTTTGTGTTCTATATAAATTTTCACTTTGGGGCATTTACTCATCTTTCTTTAAAATAGTCAAACACCATTTTTGGAACTCATTCTTGAGTTATGGCTTAGCTGCATATGGAATTCTAGTCAAAAGTAATTTTTCCTGGATATTAATTTCTACTTGCTTTTTTGAGGTAGGGGGATTGAAGGCAGGGCTTTATACCTACTAGGCAATTGCTCTACCCCTGAGATGCACTCCTAGATTTCCCTGCATAATTTCATGGTAATCCTCCATTATTTTCTATGTGGCAATTGCAATTATTGAGAAACTGATATTGGTGTCTTTGCCATTGTTTTGAAAGTAATCATTAGTTTCTCTGGCAGCATTAAGATTATTATTATTTTGTGGTTTTATTAAGATATGCCCATGAATGCATAAATTTTATTAATTTTGTTTCATTATTAGCATGTTATTTTAATGTGGTCTCATATAATTCTTCTATATGGAAAGGTTTCACTGATTTGAATATCAGTTTTCTGTTTTTTCTTCTATATTTTCCTTCTGGAAGACTTATTAGATGTTAGTGAAGCTTCTCTATCTATTCCCCCTTTATCTTTATTAATTATCATTATTATCAAAATATGATTCACATAATGGAAAATGAACCCTAGTAAAGTGTTTTTCAACAGTGGTTTAATTAAAGTGAATTTGAGTATATCGCCAAGGTTGTGCAACTACCACTGCTACCTAATTCCAAAATGTTTTCAACATCCTCAAAGAAAACTATGTACCAATTAGAAATCTTTCCTTATGACCCATTTCCCCACTCCCCAGGAACCACTCATTTACTTTCTTTTTTTTTTTTAAACAGAGAGAATTTTTAATATTTATTTTTTAGTTTTTGGCGGACACAACATCTTTGTTTGTATGTGGTGCTGAGGATTGAACCCGGGCCGCACACATGACAGGCATGGCGCGCTACCGCTTGAGCCACATCCCCAGCCCCACTCATTTACTTTCTATTTGTATAGATTCACCTGTTCTGGACAATTTATGTAGATGGAGAAGGCAACATGTGGGTTTCAGGGTATGGCTTCATTTTCTTAGCATAATGTTTTCAAGATTCATCCATGCTGTAGCATAAATCAATACTTCATTACTATTTGTGGCTAAATAACATTCTATGGAGTGAATCTACTGAATCTTGTTTATCTATTACTTATCTGATGAACATGTGAGTTGTTTACAGTTTTGGGCTATTATGAATAGTGTTGCTGTTTTACACATTCATGTACAAGTTTTTGGGTGAACATGTTTTCAATTTTCTAGGTATATGTTTTAATCAGTTTTACTGACTAAAAGAGCTGATAAGAACAACTCAGAGGAAGATAGGCTTATTTTTGGCCCATGGTTTCAGAGGGTCAGTCCACGGTCCATCAACTCCATATCTCTGGGCTTAAAGTGAAGCAGAACATCATAAGGAAGGGTGTGGCAGAATAAAGCTGCAGTTTATGTTAGCCAGGAAGGAGGGAGAGAGTAGGGGAGGGGGGCAGAGAGAAAGGTGGAATCAGGGACAAAATATATACCAAAGGCACAACCCTAGTGACCTACTTCTTCTAGTCACACCCTGCCTGCATACAGTTACCACCCAATTAATCCATTCAAGTGGATACAGCTCTCATAGCCTAATCATTTCATCTCTGCACATTCTTGCCTTATCTTACACATGAACTTTTAGGGGGCACCTCATATCTATACCGTAACAGTATATACCTAGAAGTAGAATTACTGGGTCATATAGTAAACTTATATTTTATATTTTTAGACACTGTCAAACTGCTTTTCAGAGTGGCTTCACCATTTCACATTGCCACCAGCAAGGATTCCAATTGAATAAGGGTTCCAATTCTTTCATAGCCTAGATAATGGTTGTTATTGTCTGTCTTCTTTTGTTATAGGATTTGTTATACTATCCTACTAAGTAAGCATAAAGGTGTATCATCTTATGGTTTTGATTTGCTTTTCCCTGGTAACTGATAATGATGAACATCTTTTCATGGGCTTATGGCCAATTATATATCTTTTTTGGCAAATATTTATTCAAGTCTTTTGCCTTTTTTTTTTTTGTAGTAGGGGTTGAACCCAGAGGCACTTTATCATTGAGTTACATCCCCAGTCATTTTTAATTTTTTTATTTTGAGACAGGGTCATATTAATTTACTGAGGCTGGTCTTGATTTTGTGAGCCTCCTGCCTTCGCCTCCTGAGCTGTTAAGATGACAGACATGCACCAATGCATTTGGTTAAGTCTTTCGCCCTTTTAAAAATTGGATTGTCTTTTATTGTTGAATTGCAAGAATTCTTAACTCCTTACTTTGAATACTAGGCTCTTTCTAGAATAAGCATGTATTCCTAATTGCTGAACAGCATCAAAATTCCCTAATACAGTTTCTTCTGGCATGGATACTAGACTCTATCTGATACTAGCTATCAGATTTGAAAATATTCTCTATGATTCTATGAGCTGTCTTTTTACTTTCTTGATAATGTCTTTTGAAGAACACACATTTTTGTTTTTGATGTTGTACAATTTATCTATTTTTTTTTTTTTGCTTTTGGTTGTTTTTGCTTTTGGTGTCATATTTAAGAAATCATTGTCTAATATAAGGCCATAAAGATTTACACCAATGTTTTCTTCTGAGTTTCACAGGTTGAGATTTTACATTTAGATTTTAGACCCATTTTGAGTAAGTTTTTATATGTGGTGTGAGGTAATGATCCACTTTAATTCTTTTGCACATGGATTTCAAAATATTCAAATGTCAAAATATTTTTCAAAATATTTTCAAAATATTCAGAAAGTAAAGTACAGCCCTGTTTACCCCATCTTATTGCCCTAATACCCACATTATAATTCAATTGACCATAAACATATGGCTTATCATAGATGTTTTATAAACCAATACTCTCTCCAGGAACCCTGAATCTGCCCGTTGACTCATACAAAAAGCCTACGTCTTGTATCAAAGTATACACGGGCACATTTGTCTACAGGAGCTGAATTCAGGCCACTAACACCTCTGTCTAGCCCAGGGTTCACAAAGTGATATTACCAGCTCTTTGTTCTCTCTGCTATCACTTTTTGTGTTAATATTAACATCTACTTGGATGGCTGATATTTGTTTTGAGTGTTTAAAAAATATCATCTATCTCTCTTCCATCTCATTTTTGTGTTGCATCTATGGGAGATGTTATCTTTTGCATACTTCTTTTTGTATTTTTTTCCAGAAATATATAGTGTTTATATTTAATCCACAGGTTCTATGTCAAGTATCTATTGTGATGGTATGCTGTGAAATAACCTCAAGTTCTCAGATGCATATTAAGGTAAGCACTTACTGCTTATAGTCCAGGTTGGCTGACTAGAAAGTTCTCCTGATTCTGCCTGGCAGTTTGATGGTCTGAAACTTGCCTGCCAGTTGGTTGATCCTTAACTAGGATGACTGAGAATTTTGATCATTCATCAGCTAGGTTAGGCATTTTCTCTTAGGATGGTTGCAAACAAAGAGAACAGGCAGAAGCGCTATTTGGATTTTTGGATATTTCTCCTAAGGTCATGTGGGCTAAAATAAGTTGTATATATCTGTGCTCAAAGTCAAAGGGTTCAGGCATTTATGCTGGGAGGGCCTTGAAAAGACATATGGGAAAGAACAACAGTGTGTACAGGTGTGTGAAGAATTAGAGAGCCCTGTTTGCAATCATTCTATCAGAGGTATTTAAAAAGGCAAAGGGGAGGGTGAGGAAGGTAGGAAAGATGGTGGAATGAGATGGACATCATTACCCTAGGCACATGTGATTGCATGAATGGTGCATCTCTACATCATGTTCAACAGAGAATTGAAATGTTTCACTCCATTTGTGTACAAATAAAAAAAAAAGAAAGAAAGAGACTGTATTCCATTAGTCTTATGAAATAAAAAAGAAGAGGAAGAAGTGACTGGGGACATGATTGGTGTGAAGTAGAGAAAACAGTGATGGCCTAATACTAGTAACTATTCAAGGTGCTAATGGACATGTTAAAATTTCACTCTACTGCCCTCTATACCTTTGTGCATCTTTAGACATTTTCCAGTACAAATAATTGAGACAACTTGTATTATGTTTGATGGCTGTAAAGTATTTATCCAGATCCATTATATTGAAGCTGCTCATTGTTTCATTCAAATATTGTATATTCCTAGATATGTTTTACTATTAGTTCTATTATTTTTAATGTATTTATGCTAAATTTTTTCATTATAATTGTGGTCCTATCATAGATTCCTCAAGAAAATATTTTCAGATGGGCTGGAGTTGTGACTCAGTGGTAGAGTACTTGCCCAGCATGTGTGAGGCACTGGATTCTATTCTCAGCACCCATATAAATAAATGAATAAGATAAAGGTCCATCAACATAAAAATAAATTAAAAAAAATTTCAGAGAATCTTGTTGAGCCAGAAGGTAAAGTATAGCCCCCTTTGCTCAGGCTTCTCACAGAAGGTTATCTGTTAAACAGTGCTATCCTAAAATGTGAGCCTTTCTGGCAACTGGATATTATTGGTCATTTTTCTTTGAAGTTTTCTAAGATAAGAAGCTTGTCCAAGTACCCAAGCCAGCTGGGCATTAAGAATCAGTGACATGACTGGCAATGAGATCCCCATATCCACTACTATGACTTTTGACTTATAGAAGAATCTCCTGTTAGTTCCTATAACCTCTGTGATTTTGATTTTGGAGCTAGCCACTGGAATATCTTGGTGATCAATTGGCTAAATAATTAGACATATTCCTAGAAGGGAGTATATGCCTCATATGGGCCAAAGGGAAGGTGGCTGCCCCTTGGAGGAGGGTCTTTGTGCCAAGAAGTAGAAAAAAAAAAACCAAAAACAAACAACATAATTTATTTGCTTGGTAAACATATGTATCTTTGTTTTTTTAAAAAAATTCCCCCATCTTTAAATTTAAAAATCCTTATATATAATAATGATATAAATACACTGGAAACTTTGGAATGATTTTTTGACCTAGTTCTATGATAAGAATTCTATTGGATAATATAGAAATAGTCAGAATCTTTTGAAAATACTATGTTCAGAACCATTATTAATGAATTAGAAGTGATATATAATGGAGACAGGTACAATGATCTGTTTCTGTCCTCTAGATCTGCCTCATTCCCTTGCATTATTACCACCTTTTGATATACTGCATAACAGGTTGAACTCTAGATCTTGAAGAGCCCTTTGTTTTCCCTCCTTATAACAAGTTGGAATTTGAAAGAACAGTAGGCCTTTTGGTTCACTGAATTCCACTGGGACCCTTCCAACTCCAACTCATTAGAAACACCCCCGAGTCTGAGGAACTAACTATGATGTCATATGTCATAGCAAGGAAGTAATTGTAGCAGGCAGAGGCAAAGAACAATTTTATTTTTGCTGCTCCGGGAGTTTTCTCATATTGTTTCAAATGTGACTCCCACCTTTTAGGTAAAAATTATTACAAATAAAGTTCTAAAGTCAAAAGAACAAATGAGAACTTGTTGGATGGGGTCAACCTGGAAAGAGCTGAGAACCTGTGTATATAGATGAGCACCCACTCCTGGTTTGGATCCAGCTTTCTGTCCCTTTCAGGTGTGTCTAATAATGAAAGGAGAAAGTTGCAAGGGTCTTATTAGTCAAAGGAAACAAATCATCCTATCTTTTGTACAACTGACCCCTTCTATATATAACCTTGGAGAGGACATTTGCTAACTGGAATAGATATGCTGCTGCATAGTTATACAAATAAAGTTTTTCTAATTAATTCCAATTTTGAGGAAAGCAACCTAAGCAACTTATTACTCCTAACTTTCTTTGTCCTTGAATATATTTTTAGTGACTGTATTAAAAATTAATAAGTATCATTTTTTGGTATACTATTAATATTAAATAATGCTTTATATCTATACTTATCCTCCAAATCACCAAATAATGATCTCAACCAGTGCTTTTCTTTTTCTTTTAAAGAGAGAGAGAGAGAGAGAGAGAGAGAGAGAGAAGGAAGAGAGAGAGAGAATTTTTTAATATTTATTTTTCAGTTTTTCAGTGGACACATCATCTTTATTTTATTTTTATGTGGTGCTGAGGATTGAACCTAGTGCCCCAAACATGCGAGGCAAGTGCGCTACCGCTTGAGCCACATCCCCAGCCCTTGACCTGTGCTTTTCATACTGTAAATTAAGATAATTTTTATAGCCCTGTTCAGAATACAGAAGAAGACCCACTCTTCTCTGATCAAAATCTAAGTGATAGAGACAGGTGACATAAGAAATACAAAGAAAGTTGTAACATCTAGTAGGGGGACTGTTAACAAAACCTTTCCTCTTCTTTCTAACACTTTTCTTAGATTAGGGTATTTTTGAAGATGACTAATGAAATATTGTTTTTTGAAGCAAATATGGAAGAATCCATGGTTTTCATCACATCCTCAGAAGGGTATGTGACCCACAAAATATTCAGAATCCTCCAGAAGCTATGTTATTTACTATGACAAATGCACAGAAATTAAAAATAAAACTTTGCTTAGGGAATAAATGAAAAGAAAGACAAATGTTTGGGTAGCATGTGAATAAATAATGAGAAGTGATATACAATTCTCAGTCACCTCGTTTCTAAATTTCAGAAGTAACTGACTCCTTTTTCTTATGTGCAAAATCAATTGTTACTGTCTTTTCAGAAATAGTGTATTAATAAGACTCTGCAGTATTAATACCATGTAACTGCAAATCTTCAATATCTCACATTCACAAATATCACTAACATAAATATTTTTTACAGATCCGGGATAGGTTGGTGTTATAAACAAAAATGAAGTAAACTGATCTTCAATTTTATTTCCAAGTTGATGGTGTTGAAGAAGAAATGCAAAATCATACCTCAAGAAAGATAAAATCAAACCAGGATCCTTTGGTGTGCCTTCCTAGCTATTTATTTCTTTGAAATTGCCTGGTCAATGCTTCTCAAAAATGATTTCCTTCATCTTTTTATGTGTCTGTTTTGTCCTCTTTTTCACCTCTGTGACCAAAAGACCAAAAGATAAAAACAATTAAAGGAGGAAACATTTATTTGGGGCTCACGATTTCAGAAATCTCAGTCCACAGAGAGCCAACTCTATGGCTCCGAGCCGGAGGCAGAACAATCATGGCAGAAGGGAGTGATGAAGGAAAGCAGCTCAGAACATGGCCAACAGGAAGCAGAGAGAGAAATCTCCCCTCACCACAAACAAAATATAAACCTGAGAACAAGCCCCAAGGACCACGTTCTCCAGCCACACCCTACCTGCCTACGTGGCCACCCAGTTAATCCATATCAGAGGAATAATGCACTGATTAGGTAAAGGCAATCACAACTTCATTATTTCACCTCTAACCTTTCTTGCATTGCCTCACACAGGAGCTTTTGTGGAACACCTCATAACTAAACTATAACAGTGTTCAACACTAGTCTTAAATTCTGGCGTGAAAATCACGTCTAAAATAAAACTCAGCCAACTCACCATTTCTTACCTCTTTCACTCATTGTCTATCAAATCCTTTGTTCCTTTTCACTTCACTATTTATGTCGCAACCAAAATTCTAGAATGATCTTGGGATCATTCATGTTTATTTCCCTTAATTGAACAACATCTAAAATTACCTTTTCTATCTTTCACACATGGTTTTCTCCCCTGACTCTTTCAAAAAATGATCCCAACTCAGTTTCCCTTTCTTTGCACAGTTCAGTTCAGGTCAGCTTATTTTATCTTTTTTTTCTCATTTACCCTTGCTCACTTTAGTCTCTTTCCTAGACTCGTCTCTATTTCCTTATTGTTCTCTTTGTTTCCAATCTTTCCCAATGTTTACTCTGTCATAGTCATGCGGTAAGAGCTCCCACAGGAATCAAATTCCTTGGTTTTTATTTCAAGGTTCTCAAATCTTTGACTCCACCTGAGGTTCAGAATCATTTACTAATTTATTGGGCACTAAATCTAAATGGGGAGCCAGAAATACTGAAAAAAAAAAAAGTGAGAGAATACAGAATGCTCATCATGATTTAGTGAATATAGTAGGTAGGACATGGATGGTATCTTTTTATTTTAATATTCATATTTTCATTTTAATAGTTTTGAATTCCTTTTTAAATATCTTCAAAAAAGTGACTAGTCTTTTGAGGCTATGGTTGCTCAGATAATAAAGTATAGGGAAAAATTGCTTAAGTAAGAAGCAATGCCAGTTGTGAATCAGTCTAAAGAAAAATATTAAGTTAATAATAATAAATGATAACAAACAGAAAAATTGAGAAGTCTATGGGAAAGATTGTTGAGGCTTGGCGATGTGTCTAAGAGCAATAGTGTCCTTAGGAGAAGAAATGGAAAAATGGGAATTAAATTTTCAAAGATAACTTGGAATATGCCTTACCTGGAGGTGGGAAACTTTGAGTATCAGAATGATTTAGTTTGTTTTCCCTTCAGTGGAGGAACATCTCAAGCTTATGGATAAAAGAGATAAAGATATTTGTTAGTTTTTGCTGATTAACAAACAGCCCCCAAATAAATTAGTAGCTTAAAACAACAACTGCTTACTTAGCTCCTGATTCTAAGGTCAGCGGTTTGGACTGGGCTTGGCTGGGTGGTTTCCTGGTTTGGGTTGGGCTTGCTCACCTATCTGTGATCAGTGGCTAGGCTGGCCAGAGAGAAGGTTGGTTTAGGAAGGCATTGGCTGGGCTCTTGGAGTTTATCTCTACTCTTGAGTGTCTTATCTGCCATACAGTACTGTAGGTTATTCATTTGCATACAGAAGGTTTTTAAAAAAAGTGTTAAGTGAGCAAGGCCTCTTGATCTCCAGATCCAGAATCCACAAAGACAATGATGCCTTTGCCACTTTTTTCTTTTGCCAAAATAAGAATGGATAGAAAAGCAGTCTTTTCCCTTTTGATGGAGGGTCTGCATAATTCATTTTAAAGGGTAACGGATAGAAGGAAGGGTGAAGGATTCTATTCGAACATAGCATATAATTCATTTTATGTTTTAGGTTGATTCATACTTTATACTGTGAAATACCAAACAGGCTGTCGACTTAATTGAAATCAAATGAGATTTGAGACTATAGGATTAATTTGGATTAAATAAGATTTGAGGCATGTTGACCAATGAGAAGGCTTTTAAAATAGGCCATAAAGAACAACGTGAGATTGAACTGGGTGTGTGTATAAAAGATGTCTGAAGTATTGTAAAATGAAGAACCTCCAAATTTGGCAATGGTGGCAAGTTTAAAGAATTTATGGTGTGGCGAAGGCTAAGGATGGAAGTTGTGCTCCTGATCAATGAGTGGGCTGATGATGCCATTAGTCAGGATGAGGGAAATGAAGAAAATAGGCTTGGTTGAGATTGGTGGTAGGTGGAAGGGTTGAAATGCTAAAGGACCATTCATGTGGTAATATCTAGGAGGAAATTTTAATGAATGTCTAAAGCTCAGTAGTGAAATTGAGCATAAATATATAAATTTTAAAGTTATTCAGACATATGCATAGGAATGCATATGGCACAGAAAGAGCAGGTCCTCATCAAATGTACAGACTGTTTAACATTTTCAATATCTGGGGTCACCCCATTGTATTTCTTGATGAGCTGATTATAATATAAGACATTATTATAGAAGTCAACTACGAGCAGAGTTTAACATTGAAAAAAAAAATTCTTCTTAAACATTAGCATTGTGAAGATTCCTGAGATATAAAGTTTTCCTACGTTCTGAGTCCTAATGGTTGTCCTGAAGGAGGCTACTATTGGTGAAAACCTATGGGTCCTAAGAACCAGCAACCTGTCCTGATAGCCAAGAAATATTAAGATATTTATATCTTGGAACTTCTGTCACTTATGGGTACAGTAGGCCTCCACCTACCAGTTGGGAAATTATGGGTTAAATAAACTTCTCAGAGTAAGCAGAGCTAATCAGTAGCAAAGCTGTGATAAGAATTCAGTTCTGCTTGATTCCAAAGTTCAAATTCTTCCCACTGTTTCATGTGGTGACTCTGCCTGAGTTCTAGAATATAGATGATAGAAATGATTTAACATTGGAAAGTTATCCTGAGACCATAAACTAAGATATATGATGTTTATTGTGTTTTAGTTTCTGAAGTTGGTTCAATATTATAAGACAACCCAACCCTGGTGTCACCTTCCTTTTCTTCTAGTTTATATTATATAGATATTCTAAAGTAATTCTAGACCAAAACATATTGAGGAAGTTAATTATTCATTTTTATTACCCAGTCTATGGACTTATAGATATACTTCAATAGTCAACATATTTACTTTGATGTTTTATTTTGTTTGAGTTTTAAAGTATGCCTTCTATTTTTAAATGCCCATAAGTTTTATTGTAATAAACTAGTTTTGATTTTTAAAAATGAGACTTACATTAATTATTATCAATCCAGAGATTTTTGATGGTCCACACCTTTGGATAACACATTTATCTCATCTTAGTGGCTAACTGTATTGATAAATATGCATTAGGCAAAGTTGGGCTTTTACTGGGTCCAGGAAGAAGATGGCTACCCCTGAGTCACATACTTTAATCTCTGCTCTTAACACATACTACTTGTTGTGCTATTTCAGACACATTGATAAAGTATATTTACTTTATATTACTTTCCTTTTACTTCCTTAAGGAATAGTTCACAATTTATTGATTGGGTTATTATTTTTTTTGGTGTTAAGATTTTTAAGTTCTTTATGTATCCTAGATATATAAAGGTAGTTAGAGAGTGAGAGGTGGCAGAGGTGGAGCTGATGATGGAAGAAGTGATAGAGGAAGTAGTGGTAGAGCAAATCATATTGGTGGTGGAGGTGGAGGTATTGCTGAAATTGCTGGAGGTTGTGATGGTATACTAGAGATGAAGGCAGAGGTGGTGGTGGTAGAGGTAGTGAAGTTGGCTTCAGAGAAATGGAGGTTCAAATGAAGAAGGTGAAAATAGCTGTAGAGTTTGTAGAAGTAGAGATGGTGATAGCAGTGAATAATATTGATGGAGATGAGAGGAGGGAGAGGTGGTGGTGATGTCCAGGTGGCAGTTGTGATGATAATGATAGAGGTATGGTGGAAATGGAAATGGAAGTAATAGTAATTAAGGAGATGTTGGAGCTATAATTGTAAATATAGGGGTAGAAGTGATGGCAGTGGTGGTAGAGGTCATGGCAATGATGATCAAGGTGAAGACAGTGGTGATGGTTTTGGTGGTTGAGATTGACATGAGGAAGACAGTAAAGGTGGTGATATGAAGTAGTAAGAGTGACAAAGGAGGTGGTGGAGGAAGAGGAGTTGATGGTGGGAAGAATGTAGAGATGGTAAAGCAGCATGGCAATGTCTATGAGGAACAGAGAAGTTGGAATGCAAGGAACAGAGAAGTTGGAATGCATGGCAAATCTTCTACTTTAAGAAACTTAAGAAAGGGCTGGGGATGTGGCTCAAGTGGTAGCGTGCTCGCCTGGCATGCGTGCGGCCCGGGTTCGATCCTCAGCACCACATACCAACAAAGATGTTGTGTCCGCCGAGAACTAAAAAATAAATATTAAAAATTCTCTCTCACTCTCTCTCCTCTCTCACTCTCTCTTTAAAAAAAAAACTTAAGAAAATAAAAAATGATGAATGTCTATCCCCCAAGAAAGTGCTTATGTAATCTAGAGTGATTCATCTGGTAGTGGGTGATAAAATGGTACCCCTTTTCTACTCAGTTTTAAAAACTGGTATGATCTGAGATTTAAGTGAAAGTTTCTACTTTTACTTCAGTGGCCTGTTACTATTCTTTGTTTAATTTTCCTAGCTTAGAAAACCTGTTGGTTTCATTCCCAGTTTTCCAAGGATTCTCCATACTGCTTTCCATATTGGCTGCACCAATTTTCAGTCCCACCAACAATGTGTGAGTGTGCCTTTTCCCCCACATCCTCGCCAACACTTATTGTTGTTTGTATTCTTAATAGCTGTCATTCTGACTGCAGTAAGATGAAATCTTAGAGTAGTTTTGATTTGCATTTCTCTAATTGGTAGAGATGTTAAACATTTTTTCATATATTTGTTGATTGATTGTATATCTTCTTCTGAAAAGTGTCTGTTAAGTTCCTTGGCCCATTTATTGATTGGGTTATTTGCTTTTTTGGTATTAAGATTTTTAAGTTCTTTATATATCCTAGATATTAAAGCTCTAGCTTTAATATCTATTTTGTGCATGTGGTAAAAATTTGTTCCCAAATTATATGCTCTCTATTCACTTCTCTGATGGTTTCTTTTGCTGAGAAGAAGCTTTTTAGTTTGAATCCATTCCATTTATTGATTCTCCTTGGTATATACCCAAAGAACTTAAAAACAGCATACTAAAGGGACACAGCCACATCAATGTTTATAGCAGCACAATTCACAATAGGTAAACTGTGGAACCAACCTAGATGCTCTTCAGTAGATGAATGGATAAAAAAAAATGTGCTATATATACACAATGGAATATTATTCAGCATTAAAAGAATAAAATCATGGCATTTGC
Source organism: Urocitellus parryii (assembly GCF_045843805.1). Taxonomy (NCBI): domain Eukaryota; kingdom Metazoa; phylum Chordata; class Mammalia; order Rodentia; family Sciuridae; genus Urocitellus; species Urocitellus parryii. The sequence goes on along the minus strand of NC_135536.1, from coordinate 163,964,236 downwards.
AGGTAAATGGATGGAATTGGAGAAGATAATGGTAAGAGAAGTTAGCCAAACCCCCCAAAGCAAATGCTGAATGTTTTCTCTGATTTAAGGCTACTGATTCATAATGTGGTTGGAGGATTAGATGAACTCTAGATAGGGCAAAGGGGAAAAGAGGAGGGAGGGGAAGAGAGGGGCATGAGGTAGGAAAGATGGTGGAATGCAAAGGTCATAATTACCCTAAGTACATGTATAAAGACACGAATGGTGTGACTTTGTGTACAACCAGAGATATGAAAATTGAGCTCTATACGTATAATATGAATTGTAATGCATTCTGCTGTCATTATAACAAATTAAAAAAGAAAAAAAAAAGAAAAAGAAAACCCTGTTGGGCCAGGTGTGGCCTGTAATCCCAGCAGCTCAGGAGGCTGAAGCAAAAGAATTGAGAGTTCAAAGTCAGCCTCAGCAACAGAGAGGTACTAACTAACTCAATGAGACCCTGTCTCTAAATGACATACAAAATAGGGCTGGGGGTGTGGCTCAGTGGTTGAGTGTCTCTGAGTTCAATCCATGGTACCTCCCCTCCCCCCAAAAAAAAAGAATACGCTGTGTGTTCGTGTGTGCCTGCATGTGCATATGTGTTAACTTGTGCTTGTAGGTCATGATAGATATGAGTCCCACTTGCTGGCACTTTTCTGCTTATTTGGCTCCTTAATGCATGGATTCCTGTGGTAAAATGACTGATTACCTGTACAAATTCTGACCTTCCACCCTCATTTGACGTGCAAGCTATGCCACTTAGATGTGGATCATTCAATATGTTTGTAATGATTTCTTCCTCTATATAAGCATGTGGGAAACCCAGAGTCCTTGCCTATTGGCCTTCATATTTAGTTGTTTTATTTTGTTCTTGAAACTCTTGTTTCCTTGGCTGCCTGAGGCACTGATTTCTAGGTCAGTGATAAATTCCACCCAATTAAACCACATGTATTATTTCCTCCACCACTTTCAAAAACAGCATTTCTTGGACCATGCCACCCGGCATGGACTATGTCACTGGCATGAGAAAAGCCCACTTCTTTCTGGCACTCTGTTTCCTTTACCAGTTCAGAAGGCCATGGCCCCACAGCCCAGCACCACAATCTAGCCGTGATCTTGGGGACCTGTCAGACTTCCCATGGTTTCCTTACAAGCCTGTTGTTTGTGCTTGCCTTGCATGTTGGCAGATCTGAGAATTTCCACCCTTGTTGATCCGTCTTGCATAGCCACAAAACAGACTTGAGACCTGTGGCGTCTCTTCAGTGTGTGGGTGACTCTGGAAAACATTTCTGGTTCTGAACTGTGGGAAGTGTGCCCTGCCAGGATCGAGGACCTTTGGGGAAGTGCCTGCTTCATTCCAATTAAAAATGTTTTATTGTGCAAAAAACGGATTCTTGCTGAAGCTCTTCTTTCACCACCCAACTTTGTTATGTGACTGCTTCTTGCACTCACTCATCTTCCCCGCTCTGACAGTCTCCTGGCCAATGGAATCACAAGTTCAAACTATGGAAAGAAAATGAATTTTCTTTTATTATACTTCTAAGATGTTTTCAATAGAGCAGACAGCATCTGCTTTGCCAAGTGGGTGTCATGACTTTCCAGAGGTTTTGGCTAGTTAGCAGCCCTCCAATGAAAACATTTGCTGTCCTCAAGCCCTCTTGTGGGCGTCCTCCACCTCGGACGGAGCCTCCTACATGATCATGTTTGGTTTGTGGAGGAGAAAGACCAAAGTGCTTTGGACCAAGGCAAGCAGCTCCACGCATTCATAGTGCCTAAGATGATTGGTCTCTTCCAGGCTTTGACTATTTCTGCCCTTCCCCAGGGAACAAGCATAGCAACAAATACTTATTGAGCATTGGGCCAGTCATTGTGCTAAATGCTTTACCAGGCTCATCATCTTTAGCACTTAAGGATAAGACAGGATATTATTCGTGTCTTATTGAGGAAGAACTAAGGCATTATGTTAAGTGACTTTCCCAAGATCACACAGCTGGTCAGTGATGTATTTGGGATTTGAACATTCTTGGCCACGACCTCAGACATTTCCTGGGTTGGTGACAAAAAAACATCAGAAGACAGATAAACAATGCTCTGACCGTGGAAGGTTTGATTTGTACAAGTGAGAGGAGATCTCTTGGTCTGTCAAGGAAGATATTTTTGAGAAATGAAAAGGTGGTTGCCTCAGTCTCCAATTCTGAAATGACTCTGATGGCCTTCTGGCCATAATTCCGGAAACTTCCACAGCTCTGCAGGGAGCCAGGGTGACTCTCCTTTTTGCTTGGCAGCTGTGCCTCTTTGATTTCCTGATACTGCTATGCTCATCCTTCCCTTAAGATTTACAGTGTGTGTCCCTGAGTCCCTGTCTCCTCCCTCTGTCTTTAATGCCTTGTATGCATAGACTTGTCCAGTTTGGGGGAGCACCAGGGAAGTCAGTTTCTTGAATTATTTCAAAGAAGTCTTTTTGGCCAGACCCAAAGGAGAAAGAGTTATTGCTCACATCCTTAGCTCAGGATGGCTGTGCATGAAGTGTTTTATTGGCCAGCACAAATGGGTGTCAGTACATTAGGCAGGCAATGGCAGAAAATCGCATGCTGTGTCTCAACCAGGCGAAGGGACGGGAAGGGAAAGATGGTGGGGAACAGACAGGCAGTCCTGCAGCCAACTTTGGGTCGGGTGGCTTTGAAACAGAACATTTCCACTGTTATCCAGGGTATGTATCTAAAATCGATTAGCATTTCTGGCACCACCTATGACAAACCGAGCAACTGCATTCAGTCAGAGACCCTTTAGATCTTGCAACAGGATACTTGAGAGGCATCTCAGAGAACACTGATGCCTTTTAGAGACATTATCGGGCCCTCTCTGCAATGCCAAAATCACTATTGATATTCATGACAAAAAGAGTGCGGCATTGTCATTGGTCTGGATCACTTTACAGAGGAGTATTATTCCTCCTCCCATGGGTGTCCCCAAGACTCACACACAGAAGAACTTCACCATTTGAGCCACAGAGAGGCACTTTGAAGTTGGATGACCCCAATAAGCTTGCCTGAACCAGGAAGAGGTGGAGCTATTCTTTAGATAAGAGGGAACATCAGAAGTTTGTGAGAAATCAAGATACAAAGAGAACCAAGGACTAGGGCTTACGATGGTTGGAAATTATAATGTGTCTTCCTAAGAGTGGCTAGCAAGAGCGTGCTATATGAAATCATCTGTATCCTGTCTGTTTCTAGAGTAGGTTTAAAAGGAAAAGAAGGAAGGGAAGAAGGAGGGGAAGAGAGAGGTAGAAAGGAACTGAGGAAGGAAGGAAGTGAAGAAAGAAAGAAAGAAAGAAAGAAAGAAAGAAAGAAAAAGAAAGAAAGAAAGGAAGAAGAGAAAAGTCTTATGCAGAAGCAGACCTGAGACTGCATGTCTGTCTGTGGGGTGCACCTCCAGGAGGAAGCGATTGGGGGAGGTACTAAACTGATATAAGTGTAGCTGCATTTGTATAGCTTCAACTCTCAATGCTAGTGACTATCTCTTCTTTTTGCCCTTTGAAGCAGGGAGAGGAAGGGGTGACCCCCATGCTGTTCTCAAGGTCTCAGGACTTCATGGTCATGTCTCTCATTAGGGAAATATATGTCTGGGATTGACAAGGACATTAGAATCATTTAGGTAGTTAGTTCTAACTAACTGTCTAGCATTTCCTAATCTTTGCCACACAAATAAGGCAGTTTTACATATACTGTTGTTTATTTCCCTTATGTTCAAATCCCACATCTGAATTGACACCTTTGCTTATTACCATCTGAGGTGCACGCTATCAGAAAACAGTACCTTTCTGCTTTACAATTCTCTGTGGTGTTTGACATCTGTTCCTTTTCTCAGGTTATTCCCCTCAGTAGATGCTCAATAAATATTGCTTGATTGAACATTAACCAGAAGACACATAAAACTTGTTTTTCCTAGATTTCTGGTCATACTGTTAGGAGTTTTATAATTTTCTTAGAGTCTATAAATTCAAAAGATCCAATAGATGACGTATTAAAAGTGTAGCCATCACTTTAGAGAAAAACGTATGATCCCCCTCACTCAAAAAAAAAAAAATCCCTAAATTCCCTCTTTTTAGGTTTTGGAATTGGACACAAGGAATGATGGAGAAAAGATGTTATGAAACTTATATGTGTGACTTGGATAAAATCTGAGTTTTTCTGGCATGTTACTCTGCTAAAAGAAATTCAGGTGAGAAAATAGTGTGTTTATACCTGAGAAAAAGCATGAGAGCCTATATGCTTTACTGTTGACGAGACTTCACAGTTTGATGGATTTTAGCAGATGAAACTTTGGCCTCTGCTCAGACCCTTGCTACTAAAATGTCAGAGAGTGAAATTTAAATATATTTGGTGAAAATCAAACTTGTTATCACTTACCATTCTGACAGGCAGTGATGAAGGGGAGAGGTGATTAGGTTTGACAGTCTAAAGGGAAGGGGGACCTAATGAAGGCCTTTAGGATTATTTCTTCCTTTCCTACAGAGATTAGTGTCATTGGTACTCATTCTTTATGCATGGGAGACTGAGCAAATGACAGAAGTGCATGAAGGGTACAGTCTTAAACGTGAGATTGGAGTCACCCCCACGGAGGCTGGTAAGACATGCACAGAGAGGGGTTGGCAAAAATAAAGTGCTTTGAATTTATTATTTTTGTTTGTTACCAGACAGGTTCATTCTCCTCTATGACCTTTGGATTTAGATGCTTATTTCCAGTGGTTTGCAAACAATTTTCTGGTTTAAGTAGAAACTTGAATTAATTGTCAAAGTAGAGTTGAATAGATGGTAGACTCCCTGGAATCCTGAGAAAGAATTTTGATTTGTTGGGTCAAAAAATGTTCACAACTATTTGAAAAAAAAAAAAAGCTAAAAAGAGCTATAAATCAGCTGTCCAGTGGACCAAAATTTGGTTCTTCACTAAACCATTGTTAGAAATCTTACATAAATCCATGATTTCTCAAGTGTATTAGCTACTTTCAGCAGTGCTGTTTTAAGATAGTTTATTCAATTTGCTTTAAGTAGAAATAAACATTTATTCCTTAGAATTATGATGATAATTCAACCTGTATTCCCTTGGCAGTTCCAAATTTAACTATTGTTATGGTTTTCCCACTAACCATAAAAATGTCCCAAATAATCTAATATTTTTTCATTCATGCTGTCTCGCACATGGGGAAGAGTCTGAACTCACATCTGGAAGCAGCAGAGCAGTCATTTCTCAGACCATATGTCTCATTGCAGGGTAGGGTGCTTAAAAACATGAGTTCCATTTTCAAACTGCTTAACTGGGGAGACAGAAAAGTGGTGAATATGGAAAGTCATGGAGCTAAAGGGCTCTTCAATTGTTATATGTTCCCTACTCTACAAAGCTGGAGAACTGATCTAACCCAAGACTTATTCTCAGATGCCATAGATCCAACTTGTAAAGTGAATAAACCAACCACTGAATCATTTGGCAAGTATTTATTAAGCACATACTATATGCTAGCTACCATATAAAGCACTTTGAGAGGCAAGAACAAAGTAAACAAAGACCTCTTGTTGTGGTGTCTATATTTTGATCAGGTGAAACACTCTCTAAGTTAAAATATAAGTGTAATCTGTCATATGCTGATGAAAATAATAAAAAATACTAAATCAGGATAAGGGACTAAAGATTGAGGAAAGAGTTATTTTAGATAGGATGATTAGGAAAGTCTTTTTCTAACAAGAAAATGCTTGGGCTGAGACCTAATGATTAATAAAGGAGAAAGCCGTGTAGGTGTGTGGGTGAAGAATCAAAGTTCCAGGGTGAGCGTGTTGACATATTCCAGGAAGAGCAAAAGTGGTGTCGTTGCTGGGGTGGGCCAAGCAAGTGACAATGAAGGTGGGATTAGGGAGATCATAGGATCCAGCTTATGTAGAGCTTCAAAGGATTGGAACTGCCATTTACCAAGGAGCACAGTCCAGGGGGGAGAATCACAGGCTCATATCTAGACTAATAGATTTGAGGTGCCCCTTACACTTCCAACTTGTTATGTAGGTCTGGAGTTGAGGGAAGAAGTATGGGATGGAAAGGGATACCAGAGAGTCATCTATAGAAGATAGCAACTAAAACCAAGAGATTGGATGCAGTCAAGTGAACAATCAAGTGATTAAATAATGGAGATGTTTGCCAGTTCTTGGTAAGAGTTCTGTGTTAGTCGCCTAGGTATGGATTGATAAAACTTTATATCATGGGCTAAGTAGTTTCAAATATCCAGAGGGTCACTGACCTCATTTTTGATGTATGAATCCAGTTCCTTTCATCTCTATTACCTCTTTCTAAGGGAGTAGGAGGAATAAGGAAATTTTTTTTTGTTCTACCCATGATATTATGTCTCTGTATTTTACAAAGCATGCAGTTGTAGTTCGAGTCTTTATTCTACCCCTGCTCTTCCACATGGTTGTTTTAGAAAGATAGTCTTACTTCTTGGACCTGATGAATGATATTTATTTCCTCTGTTGTCTTTTCCCTTGCAGTAACCTGGCCTGAAACGATTGACTCAGTCTTCAGAAATGGGGTCTAGGCTAGTCTTGGGGTGTTCTATTTTCCAGCTCGTGGGAAACTTCAGATACCCGTGTGCTATAGACAGTCTTTGATCTTGGTGCTTCCTTTGCAAAACTCAACATTTTCTGGATTTAAGGAAATAACAGAAACATTCATGTCAGCCAAGAATCCAGGTTCTTCAGTCTATTGTTCATCAGAGAGCTGTGATTTGGGTAGCATTGGTGGTATGCTATTACTCTTTCCTCCATTTAACAATTGTTTATTGCTTGTTGCTCCTCTGGAGAACCTCAGCAGAGATGAGGGGTAGGGTTTAGTTACCAGAACCCAACAGAATCCTTTTTTTTTTTTTAAAGGCATTGTTAGCAAATGTGTGGTTTCCTGAATATGATGAAACACCTTCAAGTAATGTGTGTTTTGTAGATGCCTTGAATCTTCTTACCTGACTAGACTAGTTCCTTCAGGGCAAAGGTTGTGCTTTGTTCACAGATGTATTCCCAGTGACTAATATGATCCCTGGGCCATGGGAAGCATTTGATAAGCCTTATTGAATGAGGAAAGGAAATAGTGCCCTCCGTATTATCTATTTTCTTTGAGAGGGGGCAGTATCATGTTCTCACAATGAACTATTCCTTCCTTCTTTTTCCCATGGCAGGAGAATTCACCTCTCTGCTAATAATCCTTTTATTTCCAACTCTCTGGTGGTAACTGGGGATCTGAAAGTCATTTGCAGCCTTGGCCTGGAATTTGGAAAAGTCCCATTAGGCAGCCTTCCATCACTTCTTAAAATTTTTGAAATTCTAGAACAGGCTATGATCCAATGTGAACTCATGATTTTTTACTCTGCCACAGAAACTACCTGTAGCCTACTCAATGGTCAACTTACCACCCTAGGATCACCTGTGGATTCTCACCCCATGCACACTTGGTCACACAGTTCTTTTGGCTAGAAAAATTGGAGGTCCACCTCACTTTTCAGATTTTACTTCTTCTCTGTGGCCTAACTCCAGTGAAATCCTTAACTCAGGACTTTCTCAGAACATCCATGGTTCTTGAAACCTGTATCAATCATCTAATGCATATTATTTTCTTGTTAGAATATATCAGTACAGAGTTCTCAAAGTCTAGCACTTATCAGAACTGCCTGGAAGGCTTGTTAAAACATTGCTGGGCACCATCCCTGGAGCTTCTATTCAGTAGATATGGAATGGATCCTGAAGATTTGCTTTTTTAACATGTTCTAAGGTGATTCTCATGATACTGATCCTGTGACTGCACTTTTAAAACCATGAGACTAGTAGATTTCAATCCTGGCAGCATATTAGAATCACCAAGGGGAACCTTTAATATATGCAAGGCCTGGGTCTCAGTTCAGAACAGTTTAATTAAAATCACTATCTGGGGGACTCAAACATTGTTAGGTATGAAAGAAACTACCCCCCCTTTTTTTTTCTTGGAATTGCCACAGTCCTATAAAATAGAACTTATTTTTTAGTATTGGGGCAAATGCATCTCTGAGATGGTGCATTTTTTTTGAAAAAAAAATAAAATTCAATGGACTGTATTTCTTTATGACAATAGTTCTCAAAGTGTAATTTCATACTAGTATCTCTAACATCACTTGGGCCTCCCACCATACAGTCAACTGAATCACAGACTCAGGTTTGGAAGCTGAACAATCTACTTTCTATAAGCTTTTTAGCTGATCCTGATGGAAACTCAATTTTGAGAATTGCTACTCTATTAGGTCGGTATATAGATTGATATGTACATCAATCATCCTCAAACATAATTATGAGGTAGATTTAGCTTTTAAAAATGTACTGAATCCCAAATCTCAGAGATTCTGATTTCATTGTCTTGGGTGGGCTTGTGTAGTTCTCAAAGCACTGCAATTGATTTAATGTACAGCCAGTGTTGTAAAATGACTGAGATAAACATTATTTGGTAACCAATTAACCTAAACACTTCCAATAGCTGTGGCTCCATTTCCACATGAATGAATAGATCTTCTGGCTGATCAGATTTGTTATAAATGGGCATGCCAGTTAAAATTACCATCACCAATTCCTGCATGGGACTTGGAGTGAAGTAACTGTGACATATACTACATGGGAAGTATGATGGTAAACACTACAGGTAACTGCTACCACAAGTAACATGACAGCATAAATGAGGATTTATAGTGTGGAAAGGGAAAGAGGACGTGATACATTGATTGCAGAAATGGCCACAGTTGTTCCCTTCCCTATATGTATATTCTGTTGCTTCTCCCAAGTTTATGGGAGACTGAGTCTGGAGAATCACAAGTTCAAGGCCAGTCTGGATAACTGAGCAAGAATCTGTCTCAAAAGAAAAAGGTCTTGGGGTGTAGCTCAGTGTTAGAGCACTTGCCTAGCAGGCTTGAAGCCCTGGATTTCATCCCAGTACTGCAAAAAAGAAAAAAAAAAGTCAAGTTTATTTCCTGATCTTTGAATATGAGCTGGCCATATGACTTGATTTAATCAAGAACATGTGGGAGAAAGTGACCTTGTGCCTGTTCTCAGAGTAGGTCTCAAGAGATCTTGTGTACCAATGTGTTCACTCTTAGAACCCTATCGGCATTATGAGAACTAGCTCCAGTTAGATTACTAGAGGATAAAAGACCTCATGGAACAGAGATGAGGCCTTCCTAGATCAGAAACCCATAACTGATCCAACAGCTGATGTGGGAACCCCACTGAAACCAAAAGAACCAACCAGCTTGGCTTAGCATAAGCTGCTGATCTACAGAACCATGAAATGAGAAGATATTCATTGTTTTAAGTCAGTACATTTTTGGTAGTTCATAAGATGGCAAAGCCCAACTAATACAGGTGGTATAAAAATTAATCCAGGTGTTCTTAACCTGCACGGATGACAGCCCAAAATTTAGTGGTTCTCTAACAACCGGATGCAGGAAAAAGAAAGTTCCTGAGATCAGATAGCATGAAATAGTTTGACATCTTAAGATATCAAAATCAAATGCTTTTAAAAAATAAATATTACCAACTAAGACTTTTCATAAAAATTATTTTTGACAGAAGGGGAAGTTTTGTGATTCATGGGGAGGGGGACCTGGATTACTTAGGATTGGGCAAAGGTAAAGTGACTATAGCCTTAGGTTAGATTTCAGAGTCATATAAAAAGGAGCTGATAATATGCTTAAAGGGTCATAATATTTGTTGGAGATAGATATCAAAAGAATGTCTTCGATGTGTGGACTCTTTTAATCTTCTGAGGAAGTCTGTAGTTCTCAAAGGGGTTATTGAAAGTCACCCCTACCCAGACTTGAGAATCCCTGCAATAATAATGATAAATTCAAGGTGCCTATGAAAAATGATAAATATGTAAAGAACAAAAAGGTGCTTTAAGGATTTAGAAAGTATCTCTGCTGAGTCACTGTTAGAAAATGAGGTACTATTTATTGGCACCGTATGCCAGATATTTTATTTTATATGTGCCATTTCATTTAATGCACAGAAATGCCTTCCAAGGTAGTTGCTGGTATCTTATACATTAAGGCTGAATATTATGGGGCTGGTGAATCAATTTGGGTATGTTGATGGGAAGCAACAGAAAACTCAATTCCCAACTGCCTCAAACAATAAAAGTCATTAGCTCATGTAATTGAAAAGAGGTAAGATAGGTCCAGTTTTTGTTATTGTTTGATTAGGCTTTCTCTTCTTTTGTTCTGAGGTTCTTTAAGTTCAACCTTTCTCATTGTTTCCGCTTTGTGTTCCAGCGGTTTGTCTGGTGATATCTGTAGCAAGTCCAAACCTCCGAACGGTACACATTCCTGTGGGAGAAGACAATGTGTGGAGGACTGAAGCTTCACAAAGACAGAACAAGCTGAGGTCACATGTCTACTTCTTGTAAGAAAGTGATAAGCTAAACCAGGCTTAGTGGTGCACAACTGTAATCCCAGCAGTGTGGGAAGCTGAGGGTAGGGGGATTGCAAGTTCAAGGCCAGCCTCAGCAACTTAGCAAGGCCCTGTCTAAAAATAAAAAAATAAAATAAAAAAGGGCTGGGGATGTGGCTCAGTATTTAAGTAACCCCTGGGTCCAGTCCTCATAACAACAACAACAACGAAAGAGTTGAGCTAATTGGCTTGGGCCTGGGTTGTATCCATTCCCCCCAAAACATAATGGCAATCACCTTATACTGACATGTATAAATGGCAAAGATCAGCCCTTCTCATCCAAAGCCCTTAGCTACCATGCAATGGCAGAAGGAAGGAACAGAGCCCATTAGGTGGCTAGTAGGTGACAGAACAGCATTTGAACCAGTTTTTCTCCAGCTCCAAACCCACATTCTTCCCATTATGCCATCAGTGTCTTCATCCAGGAAGTGAGACTTGAGCTAGGCCTTCAGTGTTGGGCAAACAGAGGTGATCTTAGAATGTTCACCAGCTTGTAAGAGCTTTTGAGATCTGGAAATGAAAAGCACAATTGTATGTGGACTCAGAATTAACAGCAAGAGCAGTCCTTTCCTCCATTGGTAGAGTTATTAGAAGACCAGCAGTCATTTTATTCTCTCCTGACAATTCAGGGAATTTTTATAAGCAGCAATTTTTGTAAAGGAGGGGTTAAAATGACTTCTTAGGCTTTGACAGTCCATCTCTAATAATGCATGTTGGCAGAAGAAGGACAAAGCTACGATTCATCTGCTAGGTCCTGGTGATGTCATAAACACTTATGACAGCAGTAGGACTTTAAGATTGAATTACCTTCTTTGTCCCCACTGAAGGAGCAAAGCTTGCTGTGTATAACACATTGTGTAAGCCAAACAGTGTTTGGCGGTTTTCACATGCCGCATGGGAAGAAGAGAACTTGATCTGTGAACCCAGAAGATCATGAATCTGATATGCAGAGAGACAATTTAACCCCACAGACTGCTTGGGTCTCTGATATGTAATTTTCAAATTAAATAAATTAATATGTGCTGACATTTCCTAACCCAATCTTAAAGCATCACCGTTCTATTAGTCTAATGATGAGTCTCACGTCAAGCACTTCATTATGTAACTAATAACACTATAGTCTGATATCATAGAATCAGTTAATGATTCAAATGCATTAAAATGTGTAAGCTGAAATGCTTGTAGGAGTCAAGGGGATCAGATCAAACCTGTTTCTTCTTTCTTATCAATGAAACATTTCACAGAAATGTTACCAATTGAATATTCCAGGAATAGAAGACAGGGATAGCTTATTCAGAGTTTAAATTTTCGAGGCAAAAGCACCAGGTTTGGAAATAATAAGGGCTAAGGATGAATTGACAGTGCCACTAAAGCCCAAGTAGAAAATAGGGTTAGCAAGACAGTTGATTGAAAAATGCTTTTAAAATATTTTTATTTTTAAATTCTTTTTATTTTTGGTCATCTTTTTGATATTATCATTTTTACTCGATATGGGAGTATTTAAATGTAAGATATTTCTATAATTACATTTTTTCCAGAAAGATTGAGAGTGGCTAAGAAATGAAAAGTCATGATTTGCCTTAATTCATATACAAGTATGGAGAAGATAGGACAATCATCAAAACAGTAAAAATTTGCATTAGTTTTGGAATATTTTTTTAATAAAAATTCTCAAAAAGAAACTCAGAAGAAAGATCTGGCCTTCTGAGGGCTGTATTCTGTGTTCCATACTAACCAGCAGACTTAAATTCTATTTTTAAGCCTTAGAAAGTGGCTGTGTTTATATGTATCTTTGTACGTACTTAGATCTTATATGTGAACATGTTTAAGTATGTGGAATGGTGTTATTTCAACAACACTATAGGACGGCAACACTATAGGATTCTTTTATTAATGACTTGGTGCAAGACATTAGTTTAAGAGTTTGCGTTAGAGACACTGGTTCTGAAAAATCTATTTTTCTCTTTAGCATGAAGTTCTAGTGTTTTCTGTAAGTATAGTAAACTGTTGCAGAAATCTACATCCCATGCAACTACACATGGTTGTACATGTGTAGTTGGTAGTGTACACATGTGTGTCCTTCAGCGGGAGATGGGAGAGTCTTTTGTAATGGGTCTACTGATAATGGCTAATGCTCTATCACCAAAGCATCATATACACCATAATGGATACACCTACTGTATACATAATGCTTATTGGGTACTGTGTACTATAAAGGAAATGGCTCATAAAAATCCCAGATGTCCCAATAAAAAGAGAAAGAAACTCATAAAACTGTTTTTTTTTGACTATCTATGGTTGTTTACAGTAGCATTGAATATGAAATTGAATCCAAGGTGGGACATTTCAAAGATTCATCAAAAGAACACCCAAATCACTGTTTAAAAAACTGCTCTTAGTTATTGACTACTGTCAAATACATTAAAATTATTAAAAAATTAAATGCACCATTAATTTAATTCTTATAAACAGAAGAAAACTAATAATGAGCCAGATCTTGCATTAAATATTGATTTGTTATATTTCTTGACATAGTATATTAATCAGGCGCTTTATACTGTCAAAGATAATATGGCCACTTCTTTTATTGATAGTGGCAGGTTTTTTTTAATTTTTCTGATTAATTCTCATATATTATAAATAAAATGCATTTTACCTATTCAGATGAGTACAGTGACTTTGTTTGCCTAGGAACTTCTAGAAATTATAAGAAAAAAAATCTGCCCAATTGTACCACTTTGAATAAAGAAGTAATATTCTACTCAGCCATAAAGAAGAATGAAATTATGGTAAATGGATGGAACTGGAGACTATCATGCTGAGTGAAATAGGCCAGTTCTCAAAAACTAAAGGCCAAATGTTCTTTCTGGTGTATGAATGCTAACAAACAATAAAGGAGATGGTGATAAAAATTCACTGGATTAGGGAAAGGGAAATGAAGGAATGGGAGGGAGATGGGAATAGGAAAGGCAGTAGAATGAATCAGATGTAACTTTTCTATGTTCATATATGAATACATGCCCAGTGTAAACCCCACATCATGTACAACTACAGAATGGAAAGTTATACTCCATGTATGTATAATGTGTCAAAGTACACTCTACTGTCATATATATCTAAAAAGAACAAATAAGTGAAAAAAAGAAGTAATTATTAATCAATTTGTCCCCAATCTGAAAATAATAAAAGAGTTCTTAATTTACAGATTCTTGCTATATTCACACTCACAGTTTCTGGGATACTTGTTACTCCACCATATGTGAAACTTTTACTTCTAAAAATATTTGCCAAAGGTAGACATGCAGCTTGGGGTGAAGTCAACTGCCTAGGCTAAGCTTTGGAGAACAGCAGCACCAACACGGATAGACCAAACTTATGAATTTTTCCCCAGCCCACAATCCCTTATCTAGTGTGAAAGGAATGCAGGGGTTGGTTGTTAAAGATGTACTTTAAGCATATTGCCCTGAAGGCACTGATTCAAAGCCCGCTTATACCTGAGAGATAAATCCCGGAAAAATCTTGCTGCAGACAGAGGGCTATTCAATCATTTATGTGAAATGAGTTGGTGGTTTGAGTCAAGAGTACAGTTGACCAATAATCTCACAAAACCAGCCATACACATTTACCCCAGTTGGAGGTATCTTCCAAGGGTACCTATGCTAATGCTGCAACTGCTGAGTGGCTATCTCCTACTCTGATATGTTTTGTGGGACTCACAGAGGAAAACTTGCTTTTTGGGTGACTCTAAGGTTCCCAGTGCAGAAGAAGTGAAAATACTCACTTCCACTGTGCCATTGTCCAAAGAGCTTCAGTAAATTGAAAATGCTTTACAAAGCAACTGCTTGACGTATGAAAATTTGTGCCAGTAGACTTTAGATAGAGCTCAATTTTTACACAGCTATTATAAGGCTTTGGTTTGTATAGATGATACTGGGGATGGGTGGACCAAACACAACTGTTGTTTCCTAGTAAGTGGATATCTAGTATTGAAGGAACAATGAGAAATAAATTAGCTTTTTTTTTTTTTTTAAAAAAAAGGTCATTTTGAATTTTAGAATTGGAAGAATGCTTGGAGTGAAAAGAAAGAGATCAACATTTAATACAAGTTGATAATGGATTTACTATTTTGTTTACAGGGGAAGAATTTAACTGCATTTCACTAATATCACACAAGAAATAGAACTAGGTCTAGAATTCAATGCTTAAAATTGTCCTCTTAAGTATACTTCACCTCACCTGTCTTTCCTTCTTTCCCTAATTAAAAATAAAGGCAATTTTCATAGATTAAAAAAAACCTGAAACTTTAAAGTTAAGCCATTAGCTCAGAATTTATTTGGCCAATCCTTCTTGAGGGCCAGCCCAAATGCATTCCATCAGAAATACAAAGCTACCCATAGCTGAATTTTTGCCACAAGGATCTTCAAATCAAGTCCCAAGGTCAGACCACAATGTATCCCTGAGAGCAGAAGAGAGGGAGAAGCTCCCACCTTGACTATTGTGTCAGGTCAAAGCAAATCCAAGTTTCTACAATAGGAAAAAAACTTAATCTTGCCCCCAGTGCAGGGCTTGTCCTTTGAGGATGGATTAACCCACCGCCAGCTTCAGGTGATTCCTTGAGTAGTCAGTGCATCAGGGACCCAGGGAAGGCAATACCTGGTGTAGACTTGGAATGGGAAATTCACACAGAGTTTGCACATGCAGACCACTCAGGCATAGAGTAGTCAATGCTTGGCTTAGAACCTCTAAGTGCTTAGAAAAAGTTTCTATCACGTAATGGGATCTAACACACACACACACAGAGGTTAGGTGGATAAACTACGTTAGGTCTATCTGCCTCTGATCTCATGTACTCTTCCATCCTAAAATCCTAATGTTCATCTTTAGCCCCTTCACTCCATAATCCCTTATACCTAAGGCAGGCACAATCTGTATGCTTCCTTCTTTGTTTTCAATACTCAAATTTTCCCCTGGTAATGTGACATATTTATTAATGTATCGAACAGATCCTAATGAGTTTGTTTATATCCCCATCACATTTTGCCTTCTTCTACCCTTTAAACATCATTCCAATGATGACATGAATAAAATTAGGAATGACTTAAAGACGATGGACACCTATCAATCAGAGCCCAATGGGAAACAGAAGGCATACTCCAATCATCAACAGTTTGAAGAAGGTTATACAAAAGGACTGTTTCCAAAGCTGTGGGTGGGTTGGAGGATAACCACCAGGTATCATGAAGTTTCCTGAGGTTAGTGATCTGTTAACTCCATCATAAATGCCCTTTTACTTGAATTAGTAATGAAAAGGACCCATTAACAGAGTCCACAAAATGGTGGACCATGCACAGAAGCCTTCTTTGATAGATGTGGCAGCCTTCATTCCACAGAGACAGCCCACCTGAGGTGACCTTTCAGGGAAGGAGCAGGTACTGATACCTTCCCTTGTTCTCTATGTTCCCTCTCACTTCCTCCTGGGACTCCATTGGTGAATTCAACTAATGGATAAGGAACTATATGTAACATAGAGTGGAGAAGGGTAGAATATGGATCTGGAGGGGAAGCAGAAGTGAGTTCTTACCCCCTTTTGCCTTTCTTATTATGCTTTTTTGAACATCTGTCTTCTGCTGTGTGATGAAAGAGCATGAGGGCTCACACCAGATGCTGGCACCATACCTTGGACTTCACAATTCCATGAAAATTAGCCAGGTAACCTGTTTATAAACAATAGTTTATAAATTATCCAGTTCCAGGTATTCTGTTATAGCAGCACAAAATGGATAGAGAGCATCCTTGATTGACCACTAAGAGTTTATGATTCAGTTATATGGGGATATGTGAGGACAGGTATGTGGAGGTATAATTCTAAGAAGTGAAACAATTATCATGTACTTTAAAAAAAATTTATGTGTTTTAACTGAAAAAAGTGAATGAAAATGTTATAAGAGAAACAGAAAGGTTTTTGGAGGTACTGTACCTCTACACTGGGGTTATGTCAGGGATGATTTCTAAAAAGAAGGAATGTCCAAGATGAAGTTTTCAGAGCAGAAAGAATCAGTTTGGTGAAGAAATATGAGAGTTTTATTTTTCAATGAAGACACGACACCCTGAGTGAAAGGGAAGAGTTGTGAGGACAGACTGTCAATTTAAAGATACTTAGGGTTAAAATGGAGGCTGTAAAGAATTGGATGGTGACAGGAACTTGTTGATAGATCAGTTTGGGGTGACAAGTAAGAACCAATGGTCTTGAGCATTTTTTTTCTGTTGTGAAATTTGGTTTTTATGATGATGGCAACAAGAAGGCAGTAAATATTTACAGGAAGTGACACAGGTTTCCACATTAAAACTTCAATATGGAAGTTGTGGGCAAATTACTGGATTTCAGCAAGACTGGAGACAGACTTGAGTCAAGGGAAACTGGGTGAGAAATGAAGAAGGACTGAACTGGGAAGCTGCAGCAAGAAGGATTAGAGTCTAGGGGAGAGAATTAGTGATTTTATGAAGTTTTAATCCCTTGGGAATCATTATTGATGGAATGTCAAAAGACATGGATGATTCTGTTTTCATCTGATATATAGTAGGCTGGAGGTACCATTCACTGAGCAAGTGGGACAAGTTTGCCAAGTATATGAGGAATCAGTATCACATATTTGGATTTGAGATGCCATTGGAATATCCATGTGATGTTCAGGTTGTTAGATATTTGGGTCTGGAAACAAGACTGGGGACACAGATTGCATAGTGATTTCAGTTTTCTGAAAATTAAATTAAAGTGTATCATGGAAATATATGTCAAAAAAGCACAACTTTAACCTCTAACACTTGGTCAGCCTCAATGGCAAAGTTTCTAAAACTATTTCACAGGCAAACTATTAACTGGGCAACTAGAATCAGCAGCAGACATTAACTGATACAAAATGGTACCCAAAACTCAACTTTAAATATCACCTTTGATATATTGTCAAATCTTGTATTTCTAAGGCAGTTCATAGAACATTTGGATGTTTGGCAAGTTCGCTGAACTTTATTCTGCACAGAAATATAGTTTTTAACCATAGCTTACCTTCCCTAATACCTATCCCTAAATTTACAATTCAATTTAATGGTATCATAAACCTGAAGAATCTAATGCATTTTTTGGTAGAGTCAGGATCCAGGTCAACTGCAAAGTTTCACATTTTAATTCTCTTTCACCCCAAATGAAAAGTCTTCCAGTTGCATTTGCAAGAAGTTGTGCATGGTTCTGTGGGCAAAAAAAAAAAAAAAAATGCAGACTGTTTTGTCTTGGTCAATGACGTCAGGAATGAAATGGAAACAAAAAAGTAAAAGAACATATCACTTCGAAGAATTTCAGAAATTTGGGCTATTTTCTAATGAGCAAATATACAGATATAAGATGATGAATAATTGAGTTTCTTTTAAGAAGGTAGGGAAATAGAATTAGCTATTGGGGACCAAATATTGAATGAATCAGCACAAATGAGCAGTTGTTATCACAGAATGAAAATCAAGAGAATGAATTGTAAATTTGGGGATAGGTATTAAGGAATGTAAGCTATGGTTAAAAAAACCACATTTCTGTGCTGAGTAAAGTTCAGAGAATTTGCCAAACACCCAGAGGTTTGAAGAAAATGCAAGATTAAACAGTAAATCAAAGGTAATATTTAAAGTTGAGTTTTGGGTACCATTTTGTACCAGTTAATGTCTGTTGCTGATTGTAGTTGCCCCGTTAATAGTTTGCTTGTGAAATGAAGTAGTTTTAGAAACTTTGTCATTGAGGCTAACCAAGTATTAGAGGTTAAAGTTGTGCTCTTCCCCATATATTTCCATCATACATTTTAATTCTAGATGCCTTACTTTTATAAACTTTACT